>NC_065570.1:39804664-40429664 GCF_937616625.2 Mercurialis annua
TTGGATTCACATAATACAAAAGGCAAAGAGTTATCTGAATGCTTGTGCTTTACTAACTAAACTTTAAATTTAGGGGAGTCAGCTTTCCTATGACCTTTCTTCTTCTAAAACAAGCATGTTAATTCTTTCTTAAAGATACCTTAAGAACCACCCACGACACTAGACTGACCGGTTTTCTTAGGAGTAAAAGTCTTTGATTTCTTACCTTTCTTTTTGTATTGAACCTGAGAGACAAAAGAGCCGTATTGCTATGCTCTACCTTTATTTTGTCCTCCTCAAAAACACATCTGGCAATAAAATCGTTGACATTCAATGGAACCTTATAAGAATTATAAGTAATTATAAGCGTTCCTAACTCCTATGGTAGAGTGTTTAATGCTTGATGAACTATACAAGCATCAGGAAGAACAATGTTTAGGTGTTTCAGCTTATTTTGAATGTGAACTTTCATAAGGATGTACTCCCTAACACTTCCTAAACCAGTATACTTTATGGGATATAATTACTTCAAAAGGGTACCTAAATTGACACTTTGTATCTTAAGGATACATCCACTAGGAAATCCTTGCAATAGTGGTCTTAGAAAGACCACTGAGCAATGTTTCAAAATCGACCTCTTTATGGTCAAATAGCTCATGCAATTTGTCTTATACCAGGTCGAATAAATTTCCTAATCCACATCAGAACTAGCATCATTGAGGTTATTAGACTTAGGAATTTTAATGCAAGATCAATATATGCTAATTCCATAGCCAACTAAATGTCTCTTTACTATTTTTAAAATTAGAACTGTTCAACATCACAGTCGTAAATGTGTTGTTGTTAATAGAAAAGGTGAATGAAAAATAAACAATGTAACTCTTTATTTTTAGCACAATTTGGAACAATTAAATGCTCCAAGCCACAAAAGAGCATAACCTGAAAAATTTTAACGCATAACTATATAAACACCTTTGGGCAGAATACATAGCATGCAATAAAAAATTTCCATATATAGAGTGGATCTAGAAATTTAGTAATTCTCGTAAATTTACCACCTTTGGGTGAATAAACCACTAAAATCACTTCATTTATAATCATATACTCTATATATATCATCTTGAATTAAACATATAATAATCACCTTTGGGCAGCATATTATGTATCAAACTCAAGACATCTCTAAAACATGTAGGATCTTTAATTTATTAAAAATTTAGAAAAAATAGGCCATTTTGGTGACTACAATTTCCCACCAAACTTGAAATAAATTCCTACATCGAGATACCATTTATATTGTTCTATAAAACTTTATTTATTTATTATGATTTTAATCCTTATGAACATGGGGCCTCTATTGTTCATAAAATCATAATCTTTAATGTTACATTGTCCATTTTATTTATGAGAATTAAAATATTCTCCTTTTATAATGACAATTATTATGCTCAATGCATAATTAACTTCATGAGATACCAATATATCTCTTTAATTGTCATAAACTTTAATTATTTTGACTCAATAGTCAAATTAGGATGAAATTGACTTCATGGGAAATCTAGTAAAGGTCTGAAACTTCAGGGACCAATCTAAACATTTTTTCAGTTTCCAGGACTTAAATGAAAGAAAATAAACCTTATGGAAATTTTGGTAAATGTTCGAAATTACAGGGACTATTCAAAACATTTAACCAAAACACCTGAATTTTCCTCCACCGAGTGCGTGGTCCTCACTCGCGCGTAGGATCCACGCGCCCTTATTCCTGCCACGCGTGATGACTACGTGTGTCTCTTTCCCATTTTAGGCGGTGGAATACTTAGCTTTCAAGAAAACAAATTCAGACCCAAATTCTCTGCCATAATCAAAATTCCAACTTACAGAATTTTAATTTGGCCAAATTCTTACAAAACTTAACAATAATTTAATCCAACCCATGCAAACTCATTTAATCAATTTATGTGCTAATTTAAATGATTAAAATTTTTCATCATCCTAAATAAATTAAAATTCAATTCTTCGATTTTCTTAACTCAATGAAAATCAAAACGGTTTTAAGAACACGCATCTTGGCTCCGATACCACATTTTAGATTTTTAACATCCTTTAATTAGTCGGATCGATATGCATATTACTTAAAACACATAAACAATTGAATTGAATATGAGATAAAGAAACGAAACCTGATTTGGAAACGGTTGATCCCTTAACGCCATCTAGATTAGAAGCTATGATCTTCTCCTTTATAATCTCAATCAGAGGATGGCCCTATTCTCTATACCTTATGTTTTCTCTTAACTTTATGAGAAAACCAGAGAATACTTCTTATGAGATTAAGGAAGGGACCTAGCTATTTATACTACTTAAGGAGTTGAACGGGCTACCATCAAAGCCCGTCAACTCCAGCCCGCACTTTATCCTCCGCACACAAATTAGATTCCAATCCATCTTTATTTGATCATACGGACTTAATAAAACACTAGCTCATTAATAAAGCCCACACTACAGAAGCCCATATCGGAATTAAAAAATTCCAATAGTTTTAGTCCCTTAAAGTATCAAAAAGGGCTTTTAAGGCCACTATGGTTTTGTTTTGGTCAATTTAATCTGTCAAATCTACAAATTGGTCCATAAACTTTTAAGGCAATATAGTTAGTCCAATTTATCAGACTTAGATCATAATCTTTTTGGATTTTATAAGCTATTTACAGAAAATTACGTTTCAATCCTTCAAGTTTGCCGCTGGGCATCAAACTAGTACGCTTGAATTCTAACATGCGGATCGCTAGCTCATCACCGGACGGGTGTCTCTAGAAATCATCATCGGACATTTCAGTCCTTTATCACTTTTCTACATGTTTGGAAAATAGGTGTTTACACACACAACTTCAAACCATAATTTAGTAAATCAACAAGTTTAAAAGTATTTTTAATCTTAAATGTATAAACAGTTTTTGTGGGTATGTTGATATAAATTTAATTGCTTTAAATGTATATGAATGAATGTCTAGATCAAAAGAATCGACATAATATGCCTAGTCGATTAGAATTGAGAAAATTATATCCCTATTGTTATAAACATACAATTCACGGAGAGACAAAGAAATAGCTTGTCGGCATGTTACCTTTATAGACAAGAAAGATGAAAATGAAATTAATGACATATGAATATAGAATATATTATCTTAATATATTGTTAATATTAATGAAATTTGAACCCACACATTGCATTGTAAACTAAATTAATTGCTAATAACTTATGGTTCTGGTGATGCTGGATCCGGTCTTAATGTGGCCGGTCTGAGTGTGATCATCAATCTACACAGAAGGGATAGGTTAGAAGGATTCGAGCCGGTGTTGGCTCCAACACCCTCTGATGCCTAAGTCAGATAGACTGAATTGATAAGAGTTTGAAGTGAATATGAGTAATAAAAGGTGTCCTTCACCTGACCTAGGTCCATTAATATATAATAGATAGTCATTGCGTTGTAGTATGAGTCTTGTTACTGATTTGAATTCATCTTCTTGTTAAGATTAGGTAAAATCCGTCCTTATCCCTGATTTCACGGGATAAGGGCGTTATCTGGTCTTCTGGTAACACTGCGTACTGAGTCAGTGACTTCGGACTTTTGTCTGAGTCAGTGACCAACGCCACCTGTGCGGGTCTTGTGTACTATTCTGGTGGTGTATCCATCATTAGTCCCTCCCAACAAGAATATTTATATCAAGCATTTATGTTTGTTTCATTGTTTTTGTGGAGTGTGTCTGTGACCTTTTGTCTTGTATTTTGAAACGTTGCTTTCTCCGTGTTGTGTCTTCTTATTGAGCTTTCCTCGACCCACTTCATTTCTTTGTTTTGTTCTACATGTTACATACTTGTTTTCTCCTTTATTGCAGAGATGGGTGATGTTTTTCTTGATGACTTGACTCTCTCTTTTGATGATAATCATGATGATGTGATTGCCGAGTTTAAACTTGTGTTAGCCTCTTTGCCTTCTAAATCTATTGTCAAGACGGAGAAATTCTCTTATGGGCCGCCTCCTCTTTCCTCTGGGAAGAAAGCTCGGGACCTTTTTGATTGGACAAGGCAAGGATTTGCGGAGCGGTAGAAGAAGAGCGTGCTTCTTATAAAGGTGTGTTGCTTTTTCTTTACCTATAAATAATCAAATTGTTGACTATGTCATGCGTCTGTGTCTTAAGTTTGTGACTAGCTTCTACTGGAAGCATAAAAAATTGATAAAGTTTAAAGATTCTCCTGATAAAGAGAAACTCAATGCGTTTAATGTTGTTAGTCCAAAGGATGGAGCGACCCTTCGAGAAGAGAACATCGTCTAGGCTCGTAGCCTTTTCACAAATAGCAGATCCGACCGAAACCCTAATCTTAAACTCTTAACTTATACTATTCCGAATATTCGAATCAAACGGATCCAAATGGTCAGATTGGGAGTGTTCACACTCAACCACGTCAGCCGCGACCAATCTCTTAATCTCAAAGTGTGAGTCCAACCCACTAGATACGGAGCTCAGGTTACACCGTAACTGAGTTCTCACTCGTATCGCATTCATATCGTATGCGCATTTCGTAATCTCATAGACAATCTAGAAACGCTAGACTGACTCAAATACTGGTGATCACACACCCTATTGACACCCAACAGGTAGTTTGTTTCTTCGAATCACACACTAGATATTCATATTTAAAACAATGAATATAACAGCATTCATATAATCAAATTCACCGAACATAACATCTTATACGAGCAAATCATATAAATGCGATGTATTGATAATAATATTCATAATATATGAAAATAACTTTAATAATAATACGCGAAAGTAAATTGCCACTCACAGTGACCGCTTTCCGAATAATAATAATAATAAGATGCCATGAATGCGAGCTCTATACGCCGTTTGATTACATAGCTATTCCAGTTCATTGGCCTGGTAGCTCATCGATACTTCAATTACATAGTCAAGTTACATGTACGTTTAATCCATAAACGTAGGTTTAGTATCAAGACCCTAAGTTATAAACTTAGGTTAACACGACCTTATTTCCAATATATCTCTTAATCACATTTAATTTTTAAACGTCCTGTTGGCTCCATGATGTTCAGCCCCGGGGTTCAATCCCCGGGCCATTCCGACGTGCTAAAACCATCCAAATCCAATCCGCAACGTTTAACAATATCATATATACGAGATTCAAGCTTAAAACGTCGAATTCAAATCGAAAATCGTTAAAACGATAAAACCGCTCGAAACCCTAAACCAAAATGTCAAGCTTACCTTGATTTAATGCTCGTAATAGATAGAGAATTGAATTCGGAACGAATCGATATAAAGAACACGCGATTTGGATAAGAAACGGCGAAACGGCAACGGATCGACGACGATCGTCGCAACCTTCTATAGGTTTCTTCATCCTTCTGATCATTCATTTCCTTCCTTATTTCACATATATATATATATATATATATATATATATATATATATATATATATATATATATGGAAAATGTACCATTTTAGTCCTTCATTTCTCTAACTTAAATCATTTCTCTTTTAAACTTTCTAATTTAACCAAACGGTTAAATTATCCTTTTTATACGTATTATATATATCCAAATAAATAATACTAACTCAAAATTATTATTTTTCTTTCAATAATCTTTTAATTACTATATTCAAGATTTAATTGATAATTTTCACTTTAGTCCTTAAACGTTTCAAAAGTTGCAATTTAGCCCAAGACGCATCCGCGTCCAAATTTTAAAAGGTCTCCGATTGACCCGAAATTTTTACCACTATTACTAAAAAGCATTTCGCGGACCTTGGTGAAATAATTTCCCTCCTTGGGACTTAACTGGTTAAATTACCACTCTGAACTCTAGTTTGGGACCTTTCTTGACATTTTTCCTTTTAATTTAAATTCCAACTTTAGAATTGGAATACGATATTAAATTCCACATAATTACTTTCCCCGAGACTGACCTACTTGGACTTATTTATTAATTTTCTCGGAAATTCCTCCGATATCGCCACCCCGGCCACTAAAAACTGGACACGTGGTCCAATTAGAAAATTAAATCTTTTGGGGTATTACATTCTTCCCCCCTTATAAAAATTCGTCCTCGAATTTTCATATACTCTTCTTACTTATTTTAATCCATATACATAATTATACCGTATACCATACGATACTTGTTAGCACGTGGAGTTATTATTCCAGTTCTGTACTTCGTGTACATTAATGTCAGTCGTCATTGACGACCTTCATGTAACCTTCTTCTCTTATATCTTGGATACATAATTCTTTCATCTGTTCTTTATCTGATATCTATTACTATGAACTTTGTATTCATAATTGAACCTTCAGTTCCTTACTGATGTTCAATGGTAGTTTGTCCTAATGACATCTCATTATTAAAGATGATAGTCCTGGTTCTTAGGTTTTTCTTATTCATCATCGACTGATGTAGACAACTCCTTAGTTCACACTTATTCAGTCTCCTTTATTCAGTCGTTATTACGACTTAATCTTGATCTCAAACATCTTCCCTTATAATAATATTAGTCGTATACATATGTGCTTACGACTCTTTGCTCTGGATTCTATACTTTTGTTTAATACATCGAATCCTACCATTGTTCCTTGTTGAGTAATGTGAATACTCAATTAGCTCATGCTTCTCTACTTACGTAGTTCCTTTTGTATTAATGTTACTGTCATCCGATTGTTATTCATCGTAGTGCTAGGAACTTATTTTATTATCCGTCATCCTCTTTGTATCACTGTTACTTCCCTTATTGTCACTTATCTTGGTTATTCATGAGGTGAATTCTCATAACATATCCTTATAAGGTCTTTATTTATTTTCCTTGTAGGGTTTACTTGTCTTTCTTCTTGCGTCAATATATTTCGTGTGTTTATTAACCTACTTCCCTTTTTCTGTAACATGACGCACTATTCTTGAAATTCTTTATCCCTTTTACCTTACTTCGGTCTATTTTATCAATCTGGTTTTTAACCATATAGAATTTTCATATTGGTCGCTGACATCTTATCTTAATAAGACAGCATGTGACCAATGCATATGCAAGCTTTCTTTGTTTCTAATCCTTAAATGAAGGTCTTAATCCTTTTCCAATCATATACTTACATCAGAATGTGCTCTGATGACGTCGTTACTTGCTTCAAACTTGACCCTTTTATTCATCACCTTTTCTCATTTCACTTACGCTTTTCTTTTTCTTTGTCGCCTTCTTGACATTATTCGTCTTTTAACCTTCAAAAATACTTTCAGTATTTAACGTCGTAATTCAATTCCTTCTTATCTATATCTTCCTTCCCATTCTCAATCTGAGTTTCCAACTCATTTCTCTTTACTATCATGTAGCGTTAAGCTTGCTTCTCGTTACTGCCCACGATCTGGCTATTTCACTTGTTATTCCTACTTTTATCCACATTGTAGATGTACTTCTTTGTAATTTTTCTTTGACTTCTTGTCTTTAGTCAACCAATAGGATTAATAGTCTAAATGCTATGATCCTATGGTATTCCTCTTGCATTCCTTATTCACGCTCTTATCGTGTTTCTTGATTATCTTCCATTGCATTATTTGCTTTCCTCCTCAATGCATTTTGCACCTCATGTACTACTTTCGTTTAATATCCACAACATTGATCATTAATAGAGAGTTGTGGCCTTCTTTATCTAAATTTCCCGATGTAGTATACTCTCAATCGTATACGTATTATCTTATCGTATTTGTACTGTTATCATGGCCGTCTGTAAAGCCAATCCTATGCTGATATCATCTCTATCGCGTCTCGCATATCCGCTATTTCTTATTTCAGGACTCTTAACATCGATCACCGACTGTATAATGGGTCACAGTCTATTTGTCTGAATTTTCGACGTAGTGCACTTTCGGTCACTTACATGTTGTACTATTATACTTTTACTGACATCTTAACTGTCAGTGGATCCGATCCTATATCTCTGTCATCTTCACTCTTCTTTATTTCTATGTGTTCACAACTATATAGAGTTCCATTTCTCTTTTCCGTTTCCCCGATCACTTTTATCGAGTTCCTTGCGTCATACGCAGGTTATCCGTACTTTCTTAACACTGATTACTTTAAATGATATCTTATTATCCAAAATCTATATTTGAATCGTTATACCTTATCATATATGTCCTATACCTTTGGCACCCCCTCGACCATATGCAAAAGTCTATGGAATACAGTCCCACTGGTAGCATTCCTCGTGCAAAAGAGAGTATTTGCCTTTTAACCTGATTCAGAGCCACCTGTGCCTGACCGTTGACTATCTCGGCATCTTCCCTCAGATTGCGATATTTCCGTACACTGGACCAGAAATGCTTATTCTAGTACTCCTCGACATCGGACTCGTCTGATTCTTCCCCGAAATCCTTTCCCTGAGGATCTTCTTCTGGGAATATTTCAAACAAGTTTGATCGTGTCTAACACATCTTAATCCTTTGAGAATCATAATCAATCTTCTATATCGATTACATTATACACCCTACTCTTTATTTGATCAAATTGAAGTTTAAGGTTTAGCACCTCACAAGTATCCATTACATTTGTACCTTTCACAGCCTACTATTCCGCTTCATAATTGAAACCTTGAGGTGGAAGTTTCAACTCTTAATCCACCGCAATTGCAGTTTTTGTTATTTATCTCTCGATCTTTCTTATCGTGTACTTCAGTTACTCATTTTCATCATATCTTCTAATCTAAGTACCTTGATCTTTCCCGATTATCCTTAACCGGAACTAATCGTAAAAAGAATTTCCCAAGTCGGGTCACAAACTTAATTCATACTATCTGATCTATCACTGCTCTAATTGCTTGTCAAACTAATCATGGGTTTAAACCTTTCATCATATCTTAATCAACAATACTACTTGTCCTTCATTCGCTCAATGTATACGAACATCTTACTTTACTCCTCTTAGAGGATCTAGCATACCGCTTGATCCGTCAAACTCTCTTAGTCTTAACTTACATATATCACTATCAAACCTCTATAGGTGTTCCTTCCTTCACGTTAATACTGTCTTTGTATCCATCGTCCCATTATTGGTACACAATTCCTTATATCAGTTGCTTTGACAGCTAACTGACTCATAAAGATGTTGGATTACTGCGGCACTCCTGATGCCCGTATATTCCCACTTGTCTTGCTAGGTTCCCATTGACCTTCATCTCATTTATGGCCTTTACTAGCCAATTGGACTAGGTTGCACTCGCTTTGGTCACCTCGATCTTCTTCTCGCGCCTCATATACTTGCTGTGCAACAGCACACGTTCGTGTAGTTCTTTGTTCATAGTATAGCGATTATATATAGGAATACTGATAAATTCCTTAAAATATAACACTTACTAATCATCACAACTAATCGCTGTCCACATACGTTGGACTTTAGGAACATCTCTTTCCTTTTGACCTTCTATGATTACGTCTCTTATTGCTAGTCTTCTGAGTGTTCTAACTCATTGTAGACTTAGCAAATTATCAAAACATATACTCGCGTTGTATATGTTATACGCATATTACTATCGTAGCTATAAGAATCTATGTTGACCGGATTCAAGAAAATCAGTGTTCCCTAGATATTCTTGATTACGTATCGTAACTTAAGTCTTGCGAGCATTTCGCTCACCTGGACTTAATCAAACATCAATAGTATTAAACATAACATACATGTTCTATACGTTGTTAATCGGATATGCTTTACTATCCGAACATATCTACTATTCTAGTCGTATACTAGTCTGTTTAATCAAGGCTAAGTTCATATCCTAGAAGCATAACTTCTATGTTCTCGTAATTATACGTATTCGATCTTCTCGTGGCCTTGATCACAGCTTGCTCGTGAGCACTTAATTTCCGTCACAGAGTTCTGGTCTAGGTAAACTTACATAAAAATAAAACTTCTTGAAAACTCTTTCAAAGAAAATGACTCATTTGAAAATTCCAATTAAATCTTAGCAAAATTGTGCACTATGGTGATGACGTCTCTCATCCCCAAAGAGTTGCCACATCTCACCTCCTCGTCTGAGCATAATGCATATGATGCATGTCCTATTAATGCATGTATTGATGTATGTAGTAATGCATTTCTATCAATGTCGTGGAAATTATCAATGACTAACACGGGTCTAGGCACAATTATGCTTTTAGAATCGTTAAACAAATAACTTCAGTAAGTTATAAACTTTGAGTTTGTAAGTTCTCTAGACCTTTAAACTCTGCATCTGGAAAGTTCTTCAACTTCTACAACTTTGCATTCCTTCTTCACACTCTTTCTAAAATTTTGATCGATCAAATTTAATAGCATCTCTCACGTTATCTGATCCTAAGCACACATATATATATGACATCAAATCATCATCATATCAATTATATTCTATTCATAGGAGGTAATACCTCTCCTAGAAGCTTCATTTTAAAAAGCATATCGTGTATGCCTGTCTCATCGAAACAACATATACGTATATATCTCGTATATACGTGTCACAAGAAACAAACAAATGTTTCACAAATCAATTTGTTATACTGGTCACCAAGCAAATCACACTAACGACTTGGATCAGACAAACTTCAACTGTATAGCTGCAGTAGTTCCTAGGTTACTTAACCGACAAACGCATCTTAGCAGAGGTAACTGGACCAACTGCTTTGATACCATAATTGTCACGACCCAAATTATTGAGCCGAGACCGGCGCTAGGGAATGGGAGTTGTAGCTCCGAAACCCGTAGTAAGTCTAAAACCGCTAATAATTTTTCGCATTTAAAAGTATAATAGTATATATAAAACATTCTCGAAAAAACTCTTTTAAATAATATACTTATAGATATTGAAATATTATATTAGAGTTTACATTCAAAAACATCTATTTGAAATCAATTCACCAATCTTAGACTGACACCTACTGACTACTGCAGCTTTAGAAACTCATACTTGTGCAAGTCCAACGACTTCTGGCACAATGGAGATGGTTTGTCTTATCCGACTTCTAATACCTGCAAACATCAGAGTGAGAGGTCAGTATTTGGGAAAATACTGAGTGGGTATGCAACTTATTATCGGTATTATCAAAATACACATCGCATACTCAAACATATATATATCTAACTCGATATAATATGACAATAACATAATATTCACAAATAGCAGAATGTAGCAAAATACACGTTCGTGCACTACGCTGCACGTTCGTGCAGCCTGTTGGCTCCATGATGTTCAGCCCCGGGGTTCAATCCCCGGGCCATTCCGACGTGCTAAAACCATCCAAATCCAATCCGCAACGTTTAACAATATCATATATACGAGATTCAAGCTTAAAACGTCGAATTCAAATCGAAAATCGTTAAAACGATAAAACCGCTCGAAACCCTAAACCAAAACGTCAAGCTTACCTTGATTTAATGCTCGTAATAGATAGAGAATTGAATTCGGAACGAATCGATATAAAGAACACGCGATTTGGATAAGAAACGGCGAAACGGCAACGGATCGACGACGATCGTCGCAACCTTCTATAGGTTTCTTCATCCTTCTGATCATTCATTTCCTTCCTTATTTCACATATATATATATATGGAAAATGTACCATTTTAGTCCTTCATTTCTCTAACTTAAATCATTTCTCTTTTAAACTTTCTAATTTAACCAAACGGTTAAATTATCCTTTTTATACGTATTATTTATATCCAAATAAATAATACTAACTCAAAATTATTATTTTTCTTTCATTAATCTTTTAATTACTATATTCAATATTTAATTGGCTAATTTGCACTTTAGTCCTTAAACTTTTCAAAAGTTGCAATTTAGCCCAAGACGCATCCGCGTCCAAATTTTAAAAGGTCTCCGATTGACCCAAAATTTTTACCACTATTACTAAAAAGCATTTCGCGGACCTTGGTGAAATAATTTCCCTCCTAGGGACTTAACTGGTTAAATTACCACTTTAGTCCCTGAACTCTAGTTTGGGACTTTTCTTGACATTTTTCTTTTTAATTTAAATTCCAACTTTAAAATTGGAATACGATATTAAATTCCACATAATTACTTTCCCCGAGACTGACCTACTTGGATTTATTTATTAATTTTCTCGGAAATTCCTCCGATATCGCCACCCCGGCCACTAAAAACTGGACACATGGTCCAATTAGATAATTAAATCTTTTGGGGTATTACAACCGTGTGTTTGGTCATTCGTTTTTAGCTAGCTTTCGAATATTCTTTATGCTACCTCGTGGGACAACACTTCTCTTGTTCTTTCATTTTGGGGCTCTTATGTTAATTAGAACCGGCCCCTTTATTTCAGACAATTTTCATGTTTTACGGATCAGTTGATCTACATCCTTCCTCTGGTTTTATTGGGTGCTGTCCTGGAGCCTTCTCGTGGAGATGGCGCAGAGAAGAGTCTCAATCCTCCAACCGAAGTCCGAGAGAAAGAATACAATACTCAATGTAATGAGGTACGTTTACCTCTTTTGGGACTATTGACTGCATCCGCCGTACTTTGAGTAAAATGGTTCTTCTAGTGGTGCTGTCATTCTAGTGGAATAGTCCTTCATGTGGGATGGTTCTTTCAACGGGGTGATCCTTCGAGTGGAAATGCCTCTCCGGTGGAAATGTTATTCTAGTATAATAATCCTTCAAGTGGGATGGTTCTTTTGATGGAGCAATCCTTCGAGTGGAAATGTTCTTCTAGAAATATAATGTTTTGAGTGGGACGGTTGTTTCGATGAAGCAATCCTTCGGGTGGGATGGTCTTTCTGGTGGAGTTTTCCTTCTATTAATAGTCCTTCAAGTGGGACGGTTCTTTCGATGGAGCAATCTTTCAATGAATCGGGTATTGTGGTACTTTAGTCGTCTACCTTCGATGTGCTTTGGTTTCGATCTTTGTATGGTGCCTTCAATGGTCCTGCTTGATTATCTGCCTCATGTACACTTTGACTCCGAGGAATGTCTTTTGCTTGAAACTGTCCCAAAACTTGGTTGGGCGAGTTGTGAATTTTGGATTTCTACTTCTGCTGCTGCATGTTCGTTAGTATTCTTCTACATAAAGTTTCATTTTTAATTGAAAGGATAGTCTATATACCTTCAGCGTCTTTTACGGCAATGATGTTGTTCTTCCTTTTGCGAGTGGAGATGAAGCCTTTTCTTTGTGTTCAGTTGTTTTGCTTTCGTTTGGCCTACTTCTCGGGTGATTCCACTCTACATTTTAGTCTAGAGTACTCCTCAATCAGTTGTTTCCCTAACACCTTTATGTCTGCGTCTAGGATTACTCATCCATCTGTGCATGCACCTGGGACTACTTGTCCATCTGCATTTGGGATTATTTTTCTATCGTGTTCATTGTTGTGTATTTCTATCTAGGATCGTTATTTTTCTTGTTGTACATCTTTTTCTTGAACTGTTTGTCCTCCACTTTTTGTCCCAACAACTTTGCTTCTGGTTGTTCGTCCTCCAGTTGTTGTCCTTCTGCGTCTGGGTTGTTCATCCTCCAGTTGTTGCCCCATCACCTCTGTGTCTACGACTGTCCGTCCTCCAATTGTTGTCCCAATACCTCTATGTCTGGGTTGTTCAGCCACTCTGTGTTTGGTTTGTTCGTCCTACGATTGTTTCCCCAACACCTCTGCGTCTGGGACCATAGATCAGTTTTTTGCAACACCTCTACGACCATGGTTTTTCTACTGACTGGTATAATAGTTGTTCTACTAAATGGTACAACAGTTGCTTTTTCAAAATTCCATTAGGTAGCCCTTCAATCGTTGCAAGCTTCAATAAAAATGATTTGGCCAGTAAAATTTAATATTACTTCAATAAAGTAATGTTTTCTTTCAATTTGATATTTCAATTTTTATTATTCAGTAGATCTATAATATTGCGATGACTAATCATGATTTCACAAGTGTAATATGACGACCAATAAGAAACTTATCTGTTTTTCTCAAAGTCGTATTGTTGTTTGGTGGGATGGTACGGCCACGGTAATCTTTCATTCATAGCCGCTTATGCCATTTTTTGACGATTTTCCCTTATGACTTTTCTGATCTCTTGTCCCATCAAAAGAATCAAAGTTTGGTAATTTTAAATCGTGAAGGAAATCTTACCAGTTGTATTTCTATTTTTGAGGGGAGAATTTTCGTCCTCTCGGTCTCTGTCCTCTCCCTCTCTTTTCTTTCGGAACTTCTTTGTGGCACTGTTGATTTTCTCATCAATTTTGATCCGCTCCTCTGCTTCTTTCCTTCTGTTAGAGGAGTGGTGTGAGCGGAGCGGGGTTCGGGGGCCGCTCGCCCAAGGCATATGGCTGACTTCTCGATCTGGAAATAGTTTGAAAAATGGATTCGCCACCTACTTCAACTAGGAAATGCCTTTTCACCGACTGGATAGCCTTACTCGCCTCCGGTAAGACTATCGTGCATCGGACCAAAGACAAGGGTTTGTGGACCTCCCCGAGTCTCATGTGCTTGGCTTATCTATTACCGGCTTTATTTTCTGGACATATTTGTTTTATATCTCATCTCAACAGTATATGCAGTTCACAGGATATGAAAGCTGGAAATAAACAAGTATGAAAGCAGTAAACACGTTTGACGCGCATATGACTCGATTTGGACTGGCATTTGAGGCAAGTAGCAGGTACTCCTAAGCATACATCTAACCTTAGAGGTTTCTAGCAAACAGTCATAAGTCTGGCTGGTCTAGATTGATTACATGCACAAATCCTAAAACCGGATGTATAAGTGTGATTGATTGATTTTATTAAGTGAGTCTTGAAAAGCCTATACAACTGTTAGTACTTTTTCATGTTAGTCCTACGATGTCTAGGTGATGGGCGGGATTTGCATTAATGGGCCAATTTTAAGTGATTAGTCCTTTAACCGGTTCATTATTGGATTTAGATGCTTTTGGAAAGCAGTAAACAGTGCTAGCATGCTCAGGGGCAATTGGATATACATACAAGGTTAGAGATACTTTCAAACCTCGTTGACTTTGAGTGCCTAGCACTCGCGCGGGTTTTGACCATCGGTCTGGTCAGAATGGGCTTTCGGTCAGATCACAAGAGTTGTGCGTCTCTTTGATCTGGTTCTAATGGTTTGATCCGGAGTCGATTCCGAGTTGGGGTTAGCCCGGAATCGGCTCTGGAAGTTGCTGGTTTGTTGGGCCTCGGGCTAGTGAGCCCGGTTTTATACACTATGTTACATATCTGGACACCTGAGTCCGTTTTATATTGGGTTGAACCCGTTACATTACAGAATATTAAAGTACACTAAATTATCTACGTCTGGGTTCAAACTGGTCCTTATTTGGAGTCCGAATGGGACCGGAAACACGTTTTGAAGTTCGGATCGCGTTTGGAAGGATCTGTGAGCAAATCTGGGGAGCTGAGGAGCCATGAACACAGCGCTAGTTTAACCTGGCGGCGCCGGCTGTTCATTGTGGCGGCGCAGCCACTTTATCCCGGCGGCGCCTTCGGCTTCAGTGGCGGCGGCGGCGGTTCGTCGACAGTTTCAAGGGTCGTTTTGTTTTGCTTCGTTCTCACTCGTTTTAGCTCCGTTTTTCATGCAAAAGTAGTCAAAACAGCATAAACTCTAACAAGGAATCCAAAAACACATAATAGGAGTGTTTAAAGCTCATCTATGCAAAATTATTTTTCTGGGCAGCAACTCGTTTTTTAAAGTTTTCATGGCAAAACTAGCTAAGATCTCCTAAAAACATGCATTCTAAGAGCTATAAATTTAACTGGATTTATGTATTTGAGTTCAAACATGATTAATTCAGCAAAATTAACATGTCTATCATCGAATTTTATGGCAATTGTTGAAAGCACCGAATTAGTTAATTAAAGCTATTTTAATGACAAATAAGCAAATAATCTAAACATGCAACCTAAACATAATTACAGCAATTATGGCAATCATATATGCAATATTTATGGCAAAATCAAAGAAATAATGAGGGTCCTCAGAAGTACCTTTCTGAGTCCTTGGCTCGTTTGCCAACGAAGTGGATGTGGAATCAGGCTTCGAATCTGGTGCTTACGTTGCGTTATTGGAGAATTAACACGTACTAGGGTGTTTCAGGACTGGATTTGTGTGTGTATGTGTGTGTGTGTGTTGTAATTTCGGGTTTGCTATACTAAGATGGTGGCCGAATTTTATGTATGTCTGTCTAGGGTTTGTGTGCCACCTGGTGTCTAATGTCTAGGGTTTGTGTGCCGCCTCTAGCCAGGCTGGCTTAAGGCTGTATCTATAGTGATTAGGGATGACCTAGGGTTTCCTAGAATCTTCTATAACATTCTAGAATATTCTAGGGTGAAAGTGTGTGAAGTGATAAGCTTTTAGGTGTTAAGATTAGCTTTAAACTCTTTTCTTCTAGTTAAATTCGTATTAAAGATTGGTGGCTAAGTAAAAGATTGCTAAAAGTCTGTTTTGGTGCCCGAAAGTGTAAAAAAGGTTCCTCGGGCCCTACAAGTTTGGTTAAGGTCAATTTCAGTCTGTCGAACTTGCAAATTGGCCCATAAACGTCTAAGATATGGCAATTAGTCCAATCTTTAGACTACAATCTCTTTGGATTTTTATGGGCTTTTTACGCCTAATTGTGTTTTAATCCTCCAAGTTTACAACTGTGCACAGATTACGCCTGCTTAGATTCCGGCAAGAAAATCGAAAGCTCGTCACCCAGACAGATTTCTTTGAAAATCATCATTGGACGCTTCAGTTCCTTATCACTTTTTACCTGTCCGAAAAATAGGTGTCTACAATTTGCCCCCTCTTTAACGAGAATTGACGAAGTAGGTCAATTTTTGTTAAAGAATAGACTTGTTGTTAGACAAGCGACAAGGATACTGCCCCACCGTCAGAGGCTCTCGCTCGCCTGGTGGTGTGGTAATGCCCTAGCCTGAGCATTACCCGCTGTGGTGCATGACTCTGGCCTCATGCACCTCTGGTTCTGGCTTACTCCGCATCTGGCTGGGAGTGGTTTTCTCAGCTGCCGTTGAGCCCGGACTGCCTACGTGCGTGCTCCGTGGAATGGAGCTATAAACTCCCAGCCGTCCCGAGAGTGGTTCGATGGCTCGAACCCTGGTAATTGTCTTGTCCGAGGCTTTCTTATAGACAAACAGGATCCCTTGGCCGTCCCAAAGGCCACCTATATCGCATAGGTGTCTGGATTCCGTTCATTATTCCATGTTTAACGGATGCTGGTGTCTTTCTACCAGCCTTCGGTGTCTTTCTACCGTATGCTGACGTTTTTCATCGGGCTTTGGCGTCATTCTTCCACTTATGGTGTCTTTATACCATGTTACAGTGTTTCTCTACGCGCTTTGGCGTCTTTATGCAATCTTGGGAATCTGGCTCTTTTGGATCCCGTCTTCTGGGTAACTCTCCGGGTTTTATTCTGAAGGCTCTGGTCTTGTCTGAAGGCTCTGGATCTTGTATGAAGGCTCTGGTCTTGTCTGAAGGCTCTGGGTCTTGTCTGAAGGCGCTGGGTCTTGTCTGAAGGCTCTGGGTCTTGTTCTGATTCTCTGGATTTGCTCTGAAGGCTCTGGGACCTGTTTTGATTTTCTGCTATCCATCTGTATTTTTGTCTGTCTGTCTTCAGGATTGTCTGTCATTCTTGGTTGTTCGTCTTCTGGTAAGTATGTACCTTTCTGGCTGTTCATCCTCTGGGGTGCCTGTGTTTTCTGGCTGTTCTGTCTTATGGCCGTGCATACTTAGAGGTATCTTTCTGGCATATCCTTAAAGGATATAATTTTTTGTCTTTTAGTGGCTCGTGTCTTTATTAAGAGTGCCATCCCCTCATTTCTCATTTCTCATTCTTTTTCTTCTTTCTCTGTTCTATGAATTTAAGCATTTGAGCTATGGCACCACCTTGGACTATTAGGGAACCGTGCATTGATCTTGATCGCCAGGCTGACCGGCATTCTGCTTAGCAGGGGGCGGATGAAGAGGTTCTACTTTTGTTGCATCTGGAGCGGCACTTGTGTGCCAAGGCTCATTGCGAGGGGCGTTTTTCATCGTTTTTGACTTGTAGATAGACCTTTGGTTGTCTGTATGTTTAAAATACGTCTGTAATATTGTCGAAACTTCGTCAAAAGTGGGCCCAGTCCCTAAAACATTTGTCCCGGAGAGGGGGAGAAGCGGCGGTGACGCTAGGTTATAGTGGCGCCGCCGCCACTATATAATGGCGGTGCCGCCAGGATGAGCTGTCGGCGCCGCCAGTGACACTGGCGCCGTGACGATGGCGCTAGTGCCTTTGTGACACGCGACTCTTGATGCGTTTTTTCGTCTTTTCTAGTTAGATTCTTGATGATTCAGACTCTTTTTTGATCTTTTTTATGCTTTCAGGAGCGAGACGTATTCTGTACGTTAGGGAACTTTGTGGATGCGCGTATATTGTACGATGTTCTGCCTGGTTCTGTTTGTTCCCGGGTAGATGCCACCGGTTTTGGCCGTCTTTCTAGCGGTCTCTTTACTGCGACGAGGATCTGTGACAGCGTTTCTCTGCGTGCATTTATGGAGCAGTGGATGGATACTACCCACACTTTTCATTTACCGGTTGGGGAGCTGACAGTGACTCCTCTGGACTTTTCGCTGATTAATGGGATTTCTTTTGGAGGTGCGCCTGTGCCTTTTGACAGTGGTTTGGGATTCTATCCTCAGAGGGATGCGTACATCTTTGAGATGCTGAGTTTTGTTCCGGAAATAAAGGGTCGCAGCATTCGGCACCTTGAGTTGTATGACCGTTACAAGGAGAGCTTTCCCCAGACTAGCGACGAGGTTGATCTGGTTGCCAAGGCTTTTATATATGTTATCTGTTGGGGTCTACTCTGTTATGTAGTTCAGGTGCGACTCTGCCATCGAGTGATCTGTTGGGGATCCCGTCTTTCTGGGATGCGGCCTGTTGTAAACGTGAGTTATTTCATTGCTCTCAACTGCATCGTGCTTTCAATTTCGTTATCTCAACTGGTCTTTATTCTGTTTTTCAGATCTGGGCCATCCAGATGGGCCTTCTCACTGGCTTTGGTGTTCTTCCGGGGTTGGATACCCTATGCTAAGATTCTGAGACTTCTCTCGAACTTTGACGCAGAGCCAGAAAGCTGAGTGCAGAGGCTGGCTGAACGAGCTTGCGTACACAGATGTGAGTATTGAACTCTATTTTCGAACTACTCTGTGTATCTTTTGTAGTGTTGACCACCATTCTACTGATTGTAGGTGGATGCTTCCTGGGACACTCCTCCTGGAGTTCGTTGGCCTCGGTGGGTACAAGGTGCTGTAGCGAGATCTGGCCTGCGTTATCTAATGCATGGTCCGAGTTTTAGGTCATGGTTTCTGGGGAAGCGCGTTCTCCATTGGTGGGATGGCCACGTGTTCGTATGGTCCCGGTTGAGCCTTCTTCGTCGATGCTGCGTGGCAGGGACGTGGTATCGCCTGCGCTTCGACTGGATCTGAGGGGCTACCCTGCTACTGATCTGGTATTTGTTCCTCAGCTGAGCTATCTGGATGATTTCGCGAGGCAATGTCTTCTTGGGAGGCTTCCGTTGGACGGAGTACATGTTGTTCAGGTTCAGCAGGCGGCTGCAGGGCCACAGGTATGTGTCATCCTTCTGGTTTTTTCTCTTTTTGGTTTTTTCCTTCTTGAGTTCTCTCTTCGGTGTTCTCTCAGGGAGGTGCTAGACGTGGGTCTCCTTCTGTCCGTGCTAGGGTAGATGGTTCGGGGTCTCCTAGTTGGGTCCCATCCGGTAGGCGGGCTGGTGCTGGTGACATAGTCTCTGCTTCTTTGAGTCAGATGCCGGAGAAATTTGCGCGTTACGGTGGCGTGCGTGGGCCTATACAGGACTCTGTTCCTTTGTGCTACATGACTCATTATTTTGTGCTTGTTGTACCAATATGAATATTTCCCCAGTCTCCTCTTCCGTTTTGAGGGCCTGTTTTCCCTATTAGACTGAGCGTCTTCTGCTGGTTTTCAGGTGCCGGTGTCTGACGTCGCTCAGTTGGCCGATGCTGCTTACTACTGGCGTGATCGCTTGTGCACTATTTCTGCACAAATGAGGGTAAAAACAAATATGCAATATTTCTATCCTATATGTATGCATGTATGTAATTCTATAGCTCTGACTGCTCTCTAGTTTCTTATATAGTTGCGCATTGACGATTTGGAGGAGCAAGTGCGTTTGACAGGGCTGGGTCCGGCTGACAGTGACATTCCTCCTGGGTTCCCTGGCGGCGGAGGTGGACTTCGTGCTGGTGATCGTGGGCGTGGAACCCGTGGTAGGCGAGGATTTGACATCCGGGGCGGTTGTGGAGACTTCGCTTCGTCTTCTGGTGGTGAGCAGTCTGGGCGTCATTCTGGTGACTCGCTTTTTGGGAGCCGTTAGGGAGACTCAGAAACCTTAGAGCAGGATTTGGACTCTGATAGTTAAGCTTGGATTGTATGGTTGTTACGTTTTGAACGTTTTTCTTTTATTGATGATTGTGTAGGTTGTGACAATATTTTGTACATTCAGCGTTCTGGACGCTATTTTTATAGCTGTGTTCTGCTTGCCATATTTGCGTTAGCCTTTTCTAGCCTTTCCGTGTCTGCTCCTGGTTTCTGGTTGATGGAGACCTGATGCCCCCATTCCTCTAGCTGGTTGGAGACCTTATGCCCCCGGTTCTGCTACTGGTGGAGACCTCATGCTCCCGTTCCTCTGACTGGTTGGAGACCTGATGCCCTCGTTTCTCTGGCTTGTGGAGACCTGATGCCCTCGTTTCTCTGGCTTGTGGAGACCTGATGCCCTCGTTTCTCTGGCTGGTGGAGACATGATGCCCCCGGTTCTGTTATTAATGGAGACCTGATGCTCCCGTTCCTCTGGTTGGTTGGAGACCTGATGCCCCCAGTTATGCTACTGGTGGAGACTTGATGCCCCCGGTTCTCTGAATGGTGGAGACCGGATATCCCACGGTCTCTAGCTGGTGGAGACCTGATGCCACCGGTTATGTTGCTGATGGAGACTTGATGCCCCCATTTCTCTGGCTGGTAGAGACCTGATGCCCCCGGTTCTGCTACTGATGGAGACCTGATGCTCCCGTTCCTTTGGCTGGTTGGAGACCTGATGCCCCCGGTTCTGCTACTGATGGAGACCTGATGCCCCCTGGTTCCTCTGGCTGGTGGAGACATGATGCCCCTGGTTCTTCGGCTGATGGAGACCTGATGCCCACGGTTCTCTGACTGGTGGAGCCCTGATGTCCCCATTCCTATGGCTGGTTGGAGACCTGATGCCCCCTGTTCCTCTGGCTGGTTGGAGTCCTGATGTCCCCTGGTGTTTCTCAAATTGGTGCCCGTAGTTTCTGGGCGATGTAAGGCCGGCGCCTGTTGTTTCTGGCTGATGGAGGGGGCTAGCGCTTGTGGCTTCCGGTTGTGGCGAAGATAGCGCCCGTGATTTCTGGGTGATGGGAACCTTAAATCTCCCAAATTTCTCGATGAGGAATTCTTCTGTTCCTTTTGTGTGGTTGGATAAGTATTCTGCTTCTCTATTGGAGGACTTTGATGCCCCCTGCTATCAGATTTTCGTCTCTGGGTAGTGGAGGCATGTCGCCTGTTCTGTAATTCATCTGGAGGTAGAGGCTTGTCGTTCGTTGATCCTTGCGGCGCTGGAGTTCTCTTTTGAGGGTACCGGCCTCGAGGTTGTCGTTTCTGGAGCATATTCCTGCAGAAAGCGGTCTGGCAGCTGTCGTTTCTTGCATTTCTGGAGCGTATTCCTGCAGAAAGCGGTCTGGCGGTTATTGTTTCTTGTGTTGCTAGAGTCCAATTTGCAAAAAATGGCCCCATTTTTCTGTTGTCTTGTAGAGTGGGTTCTGATCCGGAGTCCAATTTTGCAAAAAACTGGCGCTATTTTCTGCTATCTTGTAGAGTGGGTTTGATCCCTGCGTCGTACTTTGTGTTGCCCCCTCATCGGAGCGTTCAGTTTTCTGTTCCAAGGAAACTGGATGTTTTGATGAATGATCTGGTCTTCGGCTGGGCTCGCTCCGGGCGGTGCTATCTGTTCTGGGAGAATATGTTTGTTTTATGACAGTTAATGCGCATTTCAACATTTTCTTGGCGCGACTGCGAATGCATGAGGAAATTTTGAATTTTTTGAATTGTTTTTTCGTTCCATTGTCTCAAAGATTTATGCTGTGGGGGATTCATGATCCTCTGTCTTTCCCTTCTAGGAACATGCGATAGACAATGATTTCGATATACATACATAATAAAAGATCTATTAAACCGGTTCATTCAATAGTCGGTACAATTGAAATATTTCATGTTTCAAGCGGTTTACCCCTGTTATCAATCAGTCCTTGTGGATTTTCAGGACTGACTATTTTTTATATGAGTGTTCTACTCGATCGTAACCGATGATCTGGGGAGGACTTCTAGTGAGTGCTGTGATTCACTACTTAGACCGTCCCGTTCCAAGATAGGATGTTGGGCGGTGGCATCTGGTCGGTGGATTTTTTTTCTTTTGATGTTTTGTCTTATCCGGGCTAGATGATCCGTTTTAGCGTGCGCCTCCCCTTCGTAGAATTTTTTGTGGCCAAGTCTTTTTAGCCAATGGACCGGGACCCACTAGCAGGCATCTTGTAATACCCCAAAATATTTAAGTATTTAATTGGACAATGTGTTTAGTCCTAATTCGCCAGGGTGGCGATATTGGAAATAATTTTCAAGAAATTAAAGTGAATAAGCTCTTAGTAAGGCGGTTTTGGGAAAGTAATTATGCGGAATTTAATATTATTTTTCAATTCTAAAGTTAGAATTGGAATTAGAAGGAAAAATGTTAAGAAAAGCTCGAAATAAGGTACAGGGACTAAAGTGGTAATTTAGCCACTACGACTTAAAATGGAAATTATGTCGCCAAGGTCCGCGAAATGTTTTATAGTATATGTGGTAAAAGTTTCGGGTCAATCGGAGATCTTTTAAAATTTGAACGCGGATGCGTTTGGGCTAAATTGTAACTTTTGAAAAGTTTCAAGGACAAAAGTGTAAATTAGCCGATTAAGCCTCGGGAATAGCAATTAGAAGATTATCGATGGAAATAATAATTTTGGGTTAGTATTATTTATTTGGATATAAATAATACGTAAGTAATTGAGTTAGAAAGTTTAATAGAGAATTGGTTTAAGTTAAAGAGTTCAAGGACTAAACGTGACATTTGGCCAATTATATATAAGATTTCCTTCCAGATGAAGGATTCAGAAACCAAACTTCAGTTTCTTTCTTTCCTTCGTCAAAATCTATCGGTTCCGTCGCTCGATCTCCGTTTCTCGTCCGTTTCCGACGCTTAATAGCTCGAATTGATCGTATTCCAGAGGCGAATCGCGGTAAGCTTGTCGTTTTACCGTTTAAACGGATATATTTTAAGTTATATCGATTCAAAGTTTTAGGCCACGAAACGATTATATCGTTTTAATCGATATTAGAATTGGATTATAGTGTTTTGAGCTTAGATTAAGCGTTTCGGATGTGTTTGGGACGTTTTCACGCCGGAAGCACGTCGGAATGGCCAAGAACGAGTGTTACGCGGGCGCGTAACAAAGTTACGCGGGCGCGTAACATAGTTACGCGGGCGCGTAACAAACTTGCGCGGGCGCGCAAGTACTTTGCGCGGGCGCGCAAGTACTTTGCGCGGGCGCGCAAGTACTTTGCGCGGGCGCGCAAGTAGACTATGCGGGCGCATAGTTTACGTGAGGCACTTATACGATATTTTCGCCCCGCTATGACCCCGTTTTCCGACTTTAAGTACGTCGGACATTAAAAGTGTATCACGGACCCCGAAAATAAGAAATTTGGATATCGAACATAATGAGTTCGATTAAGGTTCCGAGAAATAAGGAACCTAAGTTTAAGAATTGATGAATAAGAGATATGACGAGTATCTCGAGTAAGTATTAGAATACTATCAAAGTTAAGAATCGTATTTGAAATACGATTATGTTTACCTAAGTTTATAACTTAGGAATTTGAATACTAAGCCCACGTTTATGGATTAAACGTATAGGTAACTCGATTAAGTAACTGACGTACCGACGAGCTACCAAGCTAGTAGCTGGAGTGGTTATGTGATTGGACAACGCATGGAGCTTACGCTTGCGGGATTATAGTAATGCAGTTTTGGATAGCGGTCACTGTGAGTGGCCATTTACTTTCGCGTATTATTAGTATAAAAGTTATTTTCATATATATACGTATATTGTTTATACGCATCGCATTATATACAATTGATTGGATGTTATATGTTTATTTAATTTCTATATGCGAGAACTAGTATGCGATCCGAAGAAACTAGCTACCTATTGGGTGTCAATAGGCTGTGTGATCACCAGTATCGAGTCAGTCTAGTATGTTTGCATTGAGAAATGACTTGACACAGCTGGGAGCTGTTGATGAATATGAAATTTACGATTGGGTTATGATTTCGATACGCAGAGTGAACTCGGCTACGGTGTAGCCTGGAAGTCCCCGTATCTAGTGGCTGGGCCACCAGCGAGTTGGACTCGCAATTGATATTTACGATTGGGTTGATTGATATATGATTATTTGAGAGATGTGTCGCATGCTAGGATATTAGTTTCGTACGGATCAAATACATATTTATATGTTTTATATTATTGTTTTCTTGAGATGCGATGTTATATTTTTATATTAATACCATTAGTAACTTGCAAGCTCACTCAGTATTTCCCAAAATACTGACCCCCTCACAGTGTTTATTTTAGGTGACCGGAGTCGGATCAGATAGACCATCTCCTTTGTGTCGGCAGCCTTTTTGGCTTACACAAAGTGCGAGTTTTTATAGAGCTGCAGTAGTCAGTAGGTGTCAGTATAAGGTGTATAATTTAATTTCAAACGGTATTTGAAAAGTAAACTCTGATATAATTATATAAGTAAGTTGTTTATAAAGATGGCGTTTTATCCGTTTGAATTGTGTACCAATTGCCTTAAGAGGAATTGGTTATGTTTGTGATCAGAAACAGGGCGGTGCTGGATATGAGATATCGCTCGGTAAGACCCTGGTTTCTAAGAATTGTTTCGCGAATGTTTTCAGAAAAGAAATACGATGTTTTAATAATTGAATTATATTATTTAAAGAAGATTTCTGAAAACGTATTGTATATAGTAATATGTTTTAATCGCGAAAAATTTATAACGGTTTTAGGCTTGCTACGGGTTTCGGAGCAACCACTCCCATTCCCTAGCGCCGGTCTCGGCTCAATAATTTGGGTCGTGACAATTGTGGTATCAGAGCAGTTGGTCCAGTTACCTCTGCTAATATGTGTTTTGTCGGTTAAATGACCTAGGAACTACTGCAGCTATAGAGTTGAGTCTGTCTGATCCAAGCCATTAGTGTGATTTGATTTGAGATAAGTATGATAAGTTGATTTGTGAAATGTTTACTTGTTTCTTGTGACACGTATATACGAGATATATACGTATATATTGTTTTGATGAGACATGCATATATGATATGCATTTGAGATGAAGCTTCTAGGAGATGTATTGCCTCCTATGAATAGAATATATTAAGATAATTGCAATTTGATGATATGTATGTATGTGTTTTTAACATCATATAAAGTGAGCGATGTTATTGGATTCGATCGATCGAAATTTCAGAAAGAGTGAGAAGAAGGAATGCAAAGTTGTAGAAGTTGAGGAACTTTCCAGAAGCAGAGTTTAAAGGTCTAGAGAACTTACAAAACTCGAAGTTTATAACTTTTAAAAGTTATCTGTTTAACGATTCTGAAAGCATAATTGTGCCTAGACCCGATACAGAAATACATGATTGCCACGACATTGATAGAAATGCATCACTACATACATCAATACATGCATTAATAGGACATGCATCATATGCATTATGTTCAGACGAAGAGGTGAGATGTGGCAACTCTTTGGGGATGAGAGACGTCATCACCCTAGTGCACAATTTTGCTAAGATTTAAATGAAATTTTCAAATGAGTCGTTTTATTTGAAAGAGTTTTCAAAGAGTTTTGTTTTTAATGTGAGTATACCTAGACCAGAACTCTGTGACAGAAGTAAAGTGCTCGCGAGCAAGCTGCGGTCAAGACTATGAGACGAATAAATACGTATAGTTGTGAGAACATAAGATTTCTGCCTCTAGCTAATGAACTTAGCCTTGATTAGACAGACTAGTATACGACTAAGATAGTAGATATGTGTTCGAATAGTAAAACATATCCGATTAACGTATGACATGTATGTTATGTTTTAATACTCTTAATGTTTGATTAAGTCTATGTGAGCGGAATGCTCACAAGACTTAAGTTATGATATGTAATCAAGAAAATCTAGGGGACACTGATTTTCTTGAATTCGGCCAACATAGATGCTTATAGCTACGATAGTAATATGCGTTTAACATATACAACGCGAGTATGTGTTTAGATAATTGGCCAGTATACGATGAGTCAGAACACTCATAAGACTTGCAATAAGAGACGTAACCCTAGAAAGTCTAAAGGAAGGAGACGTCCCTAGAGTCCAGCGTACGCGGACATCGATTAGACGTGAAGATTAGTAAGGATTATATTTTAAGGAATTTATCAGTATTCCTTTATATAATTGCTATACTAGGAACGTAGAATTGCGCGAACGCGTGCTGTTGCACAACAAGCATATGAGGCGCAAGAAGGAAGATCGAGGTGACAAAGGCGAATGAAACCTAGTCGAAGACCTGCAAAGGTCAGAAATACGATGAAGGTCAACGGGAACCTAACAAGGTAAAGTGAGAATATACAGGCATCAGAAGTACCGCAATAACCCAACGACATTAAGAATCAGTTAGCAGTAAAAGTAACTGATATAAGGAATTGTGTGCCAATGACAGGACGATGGATATAAAGATAGTATCAACGTGAAGAAAGGAACACCTATAGAGATTTGATGTTAGTATACTTAAGTTAAGACTAAAAGAGTTTGACGGATCAAGTGGTATGCTAAATCCACTAGGAAAGTAAAGTAAGATGCTCGTACACATCAAGCGGATGAAGGACAAACAGTAATGTCGATGAAGATGTCGATGAAAGGTTCAACCTATGATTAGTTCCGACGTGCAATTAGAGCGGTGAAAGATAAAATAACATGAACTAAGTTTGTGACCCGATTTGGGAAATTCTTTCAACTATTAGTTCCAGTTAAGGATAATCGGAAAAGATCAAGGTACTTAGATCAAGAGACAAACAACAAGAACTGTAATCGGTGGATTAAGAGTTGAAACTTCCACCTTAAGATTTCGGTTATGCAGCGGAATAGTAAGTTGTGAAAGGTACAAATGTAATGGATGTTTGTGAAGTCTTAGCCTTAAACTTCAAGTTAGATCAAATAAAGAGTGATGTGATCAGTATAGAAGATTGATTATGATCCTTAAAGGATTAAGATGTATTAGGCACGATCAAATTTGTTTGATACATTCCCAGAAAGAGATCCTCAGGAAGAGGACTTCGGGAAAGAAGAGTTATCAGACGAGTTCGATGTCGAGAAGTACCGGAGCAAGTATTTATGGTCCAATGTACGGAAATATCGCAATCTGAGGAAGGATGCAGAGATAGCCAATGGTCAGACACGAGTGGCTCTGATCAGGTTAGGAAGCAAATGCGCTCCTTTCCACAAGGAATACTACCAGTGGAACAGTATTCCACTAACTTCCTGCGTACGGTCGAGGGATTGCCAAAGGTACATGACGTATATGATAAAGTATAAAGACGCAAAAGTAGATTATGGATTATAAGAAATTAGTTAAAGTAAACAGAGTTAAGGAAAGTACGGATAACCTGCGTATGTCGCAAGGAACTTGATAAGAGTTATTGAGAAATGAAAAAGAGAAAGTCACGTGGAAAGATGACGAGAGGATCATATGGATTAAATTCTATGTAGTCGTCAACGCATAAAAATAAAAAAAAAAAAAAGGGATAAAGATGATAGAGTCATATGAATGGATCCACTGACAGTTAAGATGTCAGTAAGGGTACAATAGGACGATATGTAAGTAATGGAGAATGCACTACGTCGATAATTCAGGTAAAAGAATTGTGACCCATTATTTAATTGGTAATCGACGTTCAGAGTACCGAAACAAGAAATATCAGGAATACGAGATGCGATAGAGATAATACCCGCATATGATCGGCTTTACAGACGGCCATGATGAAAGTACAAATACGATAAGATGATATATATATATATATATATATATACGATTGAGAACGCACTACATCGAGAAATTCAGACGAAGAAGGCCACGACTCTCTATTAATGATCGATGTTGTGGATATTAAAAGCAAGTAGTACACGATGTACAAAAAGGCGCTGAGGAGGAAAATAAAGAATACAATAGAAGATAATCAAGAAACACGACAAGAGCGTGAATAGAGAACGCAAGAAGAATACCATAGGATCATAGCATTTAGACTATTAATCCTATTGATTAACAAAGGACGAGAAGTCAAAGAAAGTTACGGAGAAGTACGTCTGCAGTATGAGCAAAAGTAGGAATAACAAGTGAAGTAGCAAGATCATGAATAGTAGTGAGAAGTAAGTTTAACACTACGTGATAGTAAAGAACAATGGTTTGTAAGCTAAGAGCCAATTAAGATTGAGAATTGGAAGGGAGGAATAGATAAGAAAGAGTTAGATTATGATGAATAAAAAGATCAAATATGGAGCAAGTAACGATGTCATCAGAGGACATTCTGATGCAAACATATGATTGGAAAAGGATTAAGATCCTCATTTAGGGATTGTAAGCAAAGAAAGCTTACCAAAGCATTAGTCACACGCTGTCTTATTAAAATAAGAATTCAGCGACTTATATGACAATCCTATCTGGTTGAAGACCAGATTGATGAAACAGATCGACGTGAGATAAGAAGAGACGAGGAATTTCAAAGAATAGTACGTCATGCTTAAGAAAAAGCAAATAGATCAATGGATATGCAAACGAATAAAGAGGTATACGAGATATCAAGATGCAAGAAGAAGGTTAAGCATGCCTTACAAGAATAGTGAAGACCTCATAAGGATATGTCCTGAGGATTCACCTCATGGATAACCATGATTAACTACGATAACAAAAGAATCTTCATACGAGAAGTAAAGTGACGAGATAAAAAGAGAATAGTGGATAATGGGATAAAGATCCCAACATAATGACAAATAAGAATCAGACCGTGATGACAGCCATATGGAAGAGACTACAAAAGTAAAGAATCAAGAACGGCGAATCGTAGATACATATGAATACGACTAATGTCGTCATATAAGGGAGATGTTGAATGACAAAGATTATCGTCTTTAGTAATAAGACGTCGTTAAGACGAACTGCCATTGGGTTGTAGTAAGGAACTAAAAATTCAAAGAGATGAAATCAAAAGTGAGGTTGTCAGTGATAACTGACATCAAAGTGCAAGAAGTACAGAAATTGGAATGACGATTCCTTGCGCTGACCACCAATAAAAGACGAACATGGTATTCCTACTATGAATACAATTCTAGATGTAAAAAGAGGGATTAAAGTAAGTAAGAAAAGTATATGAAAATTCGAGGACGAATTTTTATAAGGGGGGAAGAATGTAATACCCCAAAATATTTAAGTATTTAATTGGACAATGTGTTTAGTCCTAATTCGCCAGGGTGGCGATATTGGAAATAATTTTCAAGAAATTAAAGTGAATAAGCTCTTAGTAGGGCGGTTTTGGGAAAGTAATTATGCGGAATTTAATATTATTTTTCAATTCTAAAGTTAGAATTGGAATTAGAAGGAAAAATGTTAAGAAAAGCTCGAAATAAGGTACAGGGACTAAAGTGGTAATTTAGCCACTACGACTTAAAATGGAAATTATGTCGCCAAGGTCCGCGAAATGTTTTATAGTATATGTGGTAAAAGTTTCGGGTCAATCGGAGATCTTTTAAAATTTGGACGCGGATGCGTTTGGGCTAAATTGTAACTTTTGAAAAGTTTCAAGGACTAAAGTGTAAATTAGCCGATTAAGCCTCGGGAATAGCAATTAGAAGATTATCGATGGAAACAATAATTTTGGGTTAGTATTATTTATTTGGATATAAATAATACGTAAGTAATTGAGTTAGAAAGTTTAATAGAGAATTGGTTTAAGTTAAAGAGTTCAAGGACTAAACGTGACATTTGGCCAATTATATATAAGATTTCCTTCCAGATGAAGGATTCAGAAACCAAACTTCAGTTTCTTTCTTTCCTTCGTCAAAATCTATCGGTTCCGTCGCTCGATCTCCGTTTCTCGTCCGTTTCCGACGCTTAATAGCTCGAATTGATCGTATTCCAGAGGCGAATCGCGGTAAGCTTGTCGTTTTACCGTTTAAACGGATATATTTTAAGTTATATCGATTCAAAGTTTTAGGCCACGAAACGATTATATCGTTTTAATCGATATTAGAATTGGATTATAGTGTTTTGAGCTTAGATTAAGCGTTTCGGATGTGTTTGGGACGTTTTCACGCCGGAAGCACGTCGGAATGGCCAAGAACGAGTGTTACGCGGGCGCGTAACAAAGTTACGCGGGCGCGTAACATAGTTACGCGGGCGCGTAACAATGTTACGCGGGCGCGTAACAAACTTGCGCGGGCGCGCAAGTACTTTGCGCGGGCGCGCAAGTACTTTGCGCGGGCGCGCAAGTAGACTATGCGGGCGCATAGTTTACGTGAGGCACTTATACGATATTTTCGCCCCGCTATGACCCCGTTTTCCGACTTTAAGTACGTCGGACATTAAAAGTGTATCACGGACCCCGAAAATAAGAAATTTGGATATCGAACATAATGAGTTCGATTAAGGTTCCGAGAAATAAGGAACCTAAGTTTAAGAATTGATGAATAAGAGATATGACGAATATCTCGAGTAAGTATTAGAATACTATCAAAGTTAAGAATCGTATTTGAAATACGATTATGTTTACCTAAGTTTATAACTTAGGAATTTGAATACTAAGCCCACGTTTATGGATTAAACGTATAGGTAACTCGATTAAGTAACTGACGTACCGACGAGCTACCAAGCCAGTAGCTGGAGTGGTTATGTGATTGGACGACGCATGGAGCTTACGCTTGCGGGATTATAGTAATGCAGTTTTGGATAGCGGTCACTGTGAGTGGCCATTTACTTTCGCGTATTATTAGTATAAAAGTTATTTTCATATATATACGTATATTGTTTATACGCATCGCATTATATACAATTGATTGGATGTTATATGTTTATTTAATTTCTATATGCGAGAACTAGTATGCGATCCGAAGAAACTAGCTACCTATTGGGTGTCAATAGGCTGTGTGATCACCAGTATCGAGTCAGTCTAGTATGTTTGCATTGAGAAATGACTTGACACAGCTGGGAGCTGTTGATGAATATGAAATTTACGATTGGGTTATGATTTCGATACGCAGAGTGAACTCGGCTACGGTGTAGCCTGGAAGTCCCCGTATCTAGTGGCTGGGCCACCAGCGAGTTGGACTCGCAATTGATATTTACGATTGGGTTGATTGATATATGATTATTTGAGAGATGTGTCGCATGCTAGGATATTAGTTTCGTACGGATCAAATACATATTTATATGTTTTATATTATTGTTTTCTTGAGATGCGATGTTATATTTTTATATTAATACCATTAGTAACTTGCAAGCTCACTCAGTATTTCCCAAAATACTGACCCCCTCACAGTGTTTATTTTAGGTGACCGGAGTCGGATCAGACAGACCATCTCCTTTGTGTCGGCAGCCTTTTTGGCTTACACAAAGTGCGAGTTTTTATAGAGCTGCAGTAGTCAGTAGGTGTCAGTATAAGGTGTATAATTTAATTTCAAACGGTATTTGAAAAGTAAACTCTGATATAATTATATAAGTAAGTTGTTTATAAAGATGGCGTTTTATCCGTTTGAATTGTGTACCAATTGCCTTAAGAGGAATTGGTTATGTTTGTGATCAGAAACAGGGCGGTGCTGGATATGAGATATCGCTCGGTAAGACCCTGGTTTCTAAGAATTGTTTCGCGAATGTTTTCAGAAAAGAAATACGATGTTTTAATAATTGAATTATATTATTTAAAGAAGATTTCTGAAAACGTATTGTATATAGTAATATGTTTTAATCGCGAAAAATTTATAACGGTTTTAGGCTTGCTACGGGTTTCGGAGCAACCACTCCCATTCCCTAGCGCCGGTCTCGGCTCAATAATTTGGGTCGTGACACATCTGTCCTTTTTGAGACAGTTCGATCAACTCATATTTTCTCAGGGGTATTGTCCTATTGAAATAGGGTTATCTCCGGAAGTGTTCATTTCCTTGTACCGATTATTGAATGGACCGGTGCAATAGCTCGATTTCATCGTATGTATGCATATTGAAACAATTGAAAATAGCATGCCCATTAGGTGAGACATCATATGAATAAGCAAATCCGGTGTCATCATTGACTCTGGAATGTAAAGAAATTGAATTAAAAACAAAGCAAATTGTTCAAAATATCCGGATGCAAAAAATAGAAACTACAGCTAAACTAAGCTACTAGATAATTGGATAGTTTAGGAGAACAGATCTCCAAATGCTCCGAACATGGGTGGAGCTACCACTTCAGTCTCACTGGTGGCGTCATGGATGCTGAGGTTGACGAAAGAGGCCAGCTCTGTGATTGTGCCGATGCTGGGCGCTTCAACTATTGGGTAGAGCATATCATCAATGTCTATTTCTTTTACCGCCGGCATGTCTGAATTCTCCATCCTTTCCTTGATGATATCCTGGAAGATTTCAAATCCCTGGACCATGTTGTCCATGATTATAACTGGTTCTGCTTGACCCTGATACTGGTATGCTTCATGTTCTTCTCTGACGAAGTAGTCTGATTGGTTATTCCCCGGGGTCCAATCTATCTCAGTTTCTGGATCGAAGCCTAAACATGCCTTAGTTGTCTGTCCTCTGAAGTCTGGAGCTCAAATAAACCCTGTAGTGATTTCCCGATTCCCATTCCGGGCATGAAGTTGGCGTTTTTCATCATGAGGATCCCTTTAGCGTCCATGAATGTGTTTCCCTCTGATCGTATTACGGAGATTCAAAATCCTGGATTCATTATCAGCTCGTTCTCGGCGAATTTGATCATGTTGATCACTTTCCCTGATTCACCTTTTATGGTGGCTATCCCTCCTTTGTACGGGAATTTTATCTTCTGGTGCAGCGTAGAGGGTACTCCTTCCAATTCATGAAACCATGGTCTTCCCAATAGCAGTGAGAATGTAATTGGTATATCTAACACGACGAATTCTACCCATGCCTCGATGGGTCTTGTTTTGACCAGGGCCTTGAAAGTTCCTTCTACCCCTCTCTTGGTCTCGTCATAGGCCCTGGTGATCAATTCTGACGGCTTCAGTGTTACTGCTGTTAGCCCAAGCCTTGGGAGGATCAGGGCAGGACAAACGTTGATAGCAGACCCATCGTCAACCATCACAGTGTTGGTGCGTTTTCCTAGGATTTCTGCTGTGATGTACAGTGCTTTGTTATGTTCTCTACCCTCTAGTGGTAGTTCTTCTTCGGTAAAGACTATAGCGCCTGCTTTCCAGTTAACTGGCTGAGCATTACCGCTGGGGTTACGCTCGGTTCGATCGTCATTGCCGTCAGTGCTAATACCATAGCCTTTCTGTGTTCTTTGGAGCATATCAGCAAGTCCCAGATGGACTGATTTGAGGTGATCTTTCCTGGTTGGCTTTCTTGTAACTCGTCAGCCCGTGCCAACTTTCCATCAAGCGTTTTCGTCTCCTCCGGTTGCTTTGGGGCAAGCTTGTTCACGCGTTCTGAGTTGGCTTCTGTGCCTTTCTTGAACACGATGTCTTCGTCACCATCGTCTTCGTCTGAGTTGTACCAAACATTGATGGCCCCAACTGTCTTGGTACTCAAAATTTCGGCTGATTTTACCGGAATGGTGGTTACCTGGTTCTCGAGATCGAATTCTGGCCCCCATCCGGTTGGTTTGATCTCGCTGAAGGGTCTGCTAGGTGATGTCGTATAAAACACCCTGAAATCGAATTTGCCGGATGGTTGGCCCAGTAAATCTTTCTGCGTCGTGGGATTGATGTCTGAGAAAGAGTTTAGGACTTCCTCGGTGGTTCTGCCACTTCCGTGGGTGTCGTCGATCTTCATTATCTGGAGTGAAGAGTCGACTTTTCTTTATGCTATCAATGCTCGGATAGCTTCTTTCAATTCTATGCACTCCTCTGTAGAATGTCCAAAATCCCTGTGGTATTCGCACAACTTGCCGTTCAGCGGAGGATGGTCTATTAACCCTCGTGATTTCAACTGTCAAAATAGAGCCATCAGAGGACCAGCGATCGGGGGTGCCTCTGCTACTATGAGGTTCTCAGTGTTGGCGGGATCAGTGTCAACAAAGGAATTCATAACCTCTTCATAGGTTAGTCCAGAGTTTATGGTATTCACGCCCTTTGGTGGGGGAATCGCATGATAGTTGGGCAGCGGATTTTTCTGCGTATTGGGCTGTCCTATTGATGGATTAGTTATTCTTCCATCGTCTATCAGATCCTGGATGGCATGCTTCAGTGTGATGCAAGAATTAGAGTAGTGGCCTAGAGTCTGATGAAACTCGCAATGAGCATTAGGGTTGTAGTTTGGCGAATTCATATTTGGCGGATTCCTGGGTGGCCTAGGTTGTAGGAGGTCTTGCTTCATTAAACTGTCTAAGACCTTCGTGAGAGGAATGGGGAATTCTGAAAACCTTCTTCCCGCAGGACCCTGCCTTTGTACAAAATTCACATTGGCGCTTTTGTTAGCAGACTGGTAGTTCGACCGATAACCTCCTGTCGGCGCGTTGCGTTTCTTCTCGGACTCTATCTCTTCTACTTGCATCCCATCGTCGAGTAAATCCTCAAAAGTCTTGGGACTCATATTTTGCAGCCTCTCGACCCAATGTGGGAAGACATTTACGACAACGATTCTGACCTGGTCTTTCTCAGATGGTTTCTCCTTCAATAGTGCATCTTTATCTAACCATCTTGCGAGGAATTCAGAAAATGCTTCTCCAGATTTTTGCTTTGTCATCTCTAGATCCCTCAGGGTGACTTATAATTTTGGAACCGCAACCGTATTGACTCATGAAAGCAGTGGACAGTTCGTTCCAATCTCCTCTCGTCTTCAAAGGAAGGTCATAGTACCATCGGGTTGCGTTCCCTTCTAATGACCTTGGGAAGGACCTGATGATTTGCTTGTTTGTCAGGATGGTGGTAGTCATTACAGAGATGAACTGGTTAAGGTGAATGCGAGGATCCCCCCCTTCCGCTGAAATGACTCAGGTCTGGCATCTTGAATTTTGCTGGTAGTTTTTCATCTTTTGCTAGGGAATACTCATCTAGATTGATAAGCTGGTTGGCACTGATGGTGGCCTGGAGTTGTTCGATCTTCTTTGCCAGATCCTGATAAGATTCAGATTGTACTGGGTCCTGATTTTTGGGGTTCTCATTCTCAGCTTCTACTTTCAGCTGTTCTTCATACATCGCATTAGTGAACCAATTCAGGTTGGCTCTTTCTCTCCTGAACTTCCTTCCGGACTCGTCATTTCTGCCGCTTCTGCTATTTGGTCCTCACTAGCGTTCTGCTCATTATTTTGGCCACCTAGTTGAGCCCTTATGATATTCTCAAACCATTTCTTCAAGTCTTCATTCTGTTGCTTGACGGAGTACATGACTTCCCCTTTCTTCTGGTTGAGCTGGCCTTCAGTGACAAGGGTCCCTGTGTTCATTTCAGACATGTTGATTGAGCTGGCTGATCGAGAGAATATGCTGGAGGTGCTTCTAGAACCGTAGTTGCTGAGTCGGTCGCAGACTAACTTGGCTTGTTGTGCTGGCGTGAGAGGTGTTGCAGGTGACTTGGAAGGGCTCTCAAATCTGAAGAGTCTTCCTGATTGCCTTTGCGAGAGAGCAGCAGGGCGAGTAATTCTGGTGGCTGCATCCACAAGGTTTTAGTATGTGACTTTTCTATGATGCTGGATGCATGAGATGCATGATATGCAGATGCAGGGTTAGTTTTGAACACATAGCACGTAGCAAGTTTAGCACATAGAACAGTTTGATATCACAGAGACACGTTGTTCCTTCCAACCTTATTTCTCCCACACACGCGTTCCGGGCGAGGTTTATTCCCAGGTCGTTTGGTTTGGACCCTTGCATCGCAATGCAAGAGTCGGAGTTCCTGCAGAAAAGCTCTCTTCTAGCAATTCTAAAACAGATAGACAGCATTTGTTGGTGTAATGACACTAAATCCCTTTCTAGAAGGAGTTTGAAAACATGTAGGGTGGACGTGGAAGTCCGTTTTGAAATCTAGAATTTAATTTAGCCTGGCGGCTGTATCTAGCGAAAGGAGTTTTCACTAGACTGGTTATTGGATGTTTGATTAAGCGAAGGTGTATTACTTAATCAGATTTATTTCTTTTAGGTCTGGCCTAACTGGAAGTTTTGAAAATCTGGTTTTGAAACTGAAAAATTTGTTAGGCCGGACCTAAGACTGAGATTGAAATAGTAGCTTTTGAAACATTGGATTTAGAATCATTACATTAACAGTCATGACTCAAGTACAATCATTATATTGGTTTAATTCCTAGAGGGTAGTGTCTAAGCTGGAATGCATGTGGGCTGAGTCATTGGATTTTGGTAGTAACCGGTTTAAGGCTCCCACAGACAGATATACTTTTGATAGGTCTCCTCAATCACGAGTACAAACGACCGAGGTACTGGGCTGTGAGTGATACTACTCCGTATAAGACGTTCTGGGCAATGGAGTGCAAATCCTGAGCGTGAGAGCGGCTATGAGTATCGGGGCTGGATAGGGACTCCTAGAGAGTAGGTGAGAAGAGAAATTTCCAATGCAATGCAACAAGTGCAAATATGTCTGGACAATACAGCCAGTGATCAATAAGGCGCAAACCGTGCGGTTTAGGTCCATGGCAAACATTTTTGAAAACAATTCTGAAAAAAAATTTATGTTTATGTTTTAAAAACAGTTGTTTTTAATCCCCAGTGGAGTCGCCATTGTGAGCGGAGCGGGGTTCGGGGGCCCAAGGCTTATGGCTGACTTCTCGATCTGGAAATGGTTTGAAAAATGGAGTCGCCACCTAGTTCAACTAGGAAATGCCTTTTCACCGACTGGATAGCCTTACTCGCCTCCGGTAAGACTATTGTGCATCGGACCAAAGACAAGGGTTCGTGGACCTCCCAGAGTCTCATGTGCTTGGCTTATCTGTTACCGGCTTTATTATCTATACATATTCGTTTTATATCGCATCTCAATAGTATATGCAGTTCACATGATATGAAAGTTGTAAATAAACAAGTATGAAAGCAGTAAACACGTTTGACGCGCATATGACTCGATCTGGACTGGCATTTGAGGCAAGTAGCAGGTACTCCTAAGCATACATCTAACCTTAGAGGTTTCTAGCAAATAGTCATAAGTCTGGCTGGTCTAGATTGATTACATGCACAAAGCCTAAAACCGGATGTATAAGTGTGATTGATTGATTTTATTAAGTGAGTCTTGAAAAGCCTATAAAACCGTTACTACTTTTTCATGTTAGTCCTACGATGTCTAGGTGATGGGCTGGATTTGAATTAATGGGCCAATTTTAACTGATTAGTCCTTTAACCGGTTCATTATTGGATTTAGATGCTTTTGGAAAGAAGTAAACAGTGCTAGCATGCTCAGGGGCAGTTGGATATACATACAAGGTTAGAGATACTTATAAACCTCGTTGACTTTGAGTGTATGGCACTCGCGCGGGTTTTGACCATTGGTCTGGTCAGAATGGACTTTCGATCAGATCATGGGAGTTGTGCGTCTCATCGATCTGGTTCTATTGGTTTGATCCGAAGCCGATTCCGAGTTTGGGTTAGCCCGGAATCAGCTCTGAAAGTTGCTTGTTTGTTGGGCCTCGGGCTCGTGAGCCCGGTTTATACACTATGTTACATATCTGGAGTCCTGAGTCCGTTTTACATCGGGTTTGACCCGTTATATTACAGAATATTAAACTACACTAAATTATCTACGTCTGGGTTCAAACTGGGCCTTATTTGGAGTCCGAATGGGCCCGGAAACACGTTTTGAAGTTCGGATCGTGTCTGGAAGGATCTGTGAGCAAATCTGGGGAGCTAAGGAGCCATGAACACAGCGCCAGTTTAACCTGGTGGCGCCGGCAGTTCATTGTGGCGGCGCAGCCACTATATCCCGGAGGCGGCGGCGGTTCGTCAGCAGTTTCAGGGGTCGTTTTGTTTTGTTTCGTTCTCGCTTGTTCTAGCTTGTTCTAGCTCCGTTTTTATGCAAAAGTAGTCAAAACGGCATAAAATCGAACAAGGAATTCAAAAAACACATAATCTGAGTGTTTAAATCTCATCTATGCAAAATTATTTTTCTGGGCGGCAACTCGTTTTTTAAAGTTTTTATGGCAAAACTAGCTAAGATCTCCTAAAAACATGCATTCTAAGAGCTCTAAATTAACTGGATTTATGTATTTGAGCTTAAACATGATTAATTATAGAAATTTAACATGTCTATCATCGAATTTTATGGCAATTGTTGAAAGCACCGAATTAGTTAATTAAAGCTATTTAAATGACAAATAAGCAAATAATCTAAACATGCAACCTAAACATAATTACAGCAATTATGGCAATCATATATGCAATATTTATGGCAAAATAAAAGAAAATAATAAGGGTCCTCAGAAGTACCGTTATGAGTCCTTGGCTCGTTTGCCAACAGTGGATGTGGAATCCGGCTTCGAATCTGGTGCTTACACTGCGTTCTTAGAGAATTAACACGTACTAGGGTGTTTCAGGACTAGATTTATGTGTGTATGTGTGTTGTGATTTCGGGTTTGCTATACTAAGGTGGTGGCCAAATTTTATGTATGTCTGTCTAGGATTTGTGTGCCACCTGGTGTCTGATTTCTAGGGTTTGTGTGCCGCCTCTAGTCAGGCTGGCTTAAGGCTGTATTTATAGTGATTAGGAATGACCTAGGGTTTCCTAGAATCTTCTAGAACATTCTAGAATATTCTAGGGTGAAAGTGTGTGAAGTGATAAGATTTTAGGTGTTAAGATTAGCTTTAAACTCTTTTTTCTAGTTAAATTCGTATTAAAGATTGGTGGCGAAGTAAAAGATTGCTAAAAGTCTGTTTTGGTACCCGAAACTGTTAAAAAAGGTTCCTCGGGCCCAATAGGTTTGGTTCAATTTCAGTCCGTCAAACTTGCAAATTGGCCCTTAAACTTCTAAAATATGACAATTAGTCCAATTTTTAGACTTAGATTACAATCTCTTTGGATTTTTATGGGCTATTTACGCCTAATTGCGTTTTAATCCTCCAAGTTTGCAACTGTGCACAGATTATGCCTGCTTAGATTCCTGCAAGCAAATCGAAAGTTCGTCACCCGGACAAATTTCTCTGGAAATAATCATTGGACGCTTCAGTTCCTTATCACTTTTTACCTGTCCGAAAAATAGGTGTCTACAAGTGGCTCTCTGTATCTTTTTCCTAGTTTTTTTAAGTGACTCCTTTCGATTCTTCCCCATCTTCAATATGGATCTTTTTTCTTGGGCTTTCTTCTTTTCATTTACGTCTAGGTTTACTTTCCCTTTTGCGTCTGAGACAATTGGTCCTCCTGCATCTTCATCTATGTCTGGAATCACTTGTTCCTCTTCGTCTGGGACTATTGGTCCTTCTGCATTTCTATCACATGTACCACGCCTGCTAACTCTTTGGGTTTCTTATTTTTCTCCTCTTTCTATATGGCCTCCACTTTACTCTACATCTGTGTCTTCGTCTGGGATCTGCGTCTATGCCTGGGACTTCGTCAATCTACATATGTTCCTGGGATTACTTGTTCGTCGGTTCTTTTCATAACATCTATATGTCTGCGCCTGGGATCTGTGTCTATTCTTGGGACTTTGTCAATCTACATTTGTGCCTGAGATTACCCATCTGTTGGTTCTTTTAATAACATCTATGCATCTGCGCCTAGGATCTGCGTCTACGCCTGGGACTTCGTCAATCTACATCAGTGCCTGGGATTACTCGTTCGTCGGTTCTTTTCGTAATATCTTTGCGTCTGCGCCTGGGACTATTCGTCAATCTACATCTTCATTTGGGATCATTTCTCCTCCAATTCTTTTTATTGGTGCATTTCTTCCTTCTATGACTGGTACAATTGTTTCTTTTTCGAGTGTCACAGTAGTTTCTCTTGACTGTCACAGTAGTTTCTCTTCCGACGGTCACAGTAGTTTGTCTTTCACAATTGTTTCTCTTCTGAAATTCCATTAAGCAGCATTCTAATCATTGCAAACTTCAGTAAAAATGATTCGACAAGTAAATTTTAACACCAATATAATAAAGTAATGTTTTTTTTGTTCCGTTACTTCAATATTTATAATTTAGTAGATCTATAATATTGATAAAATTAAATGTTATTTTACAAGTATCATAAGATTGCCACTTCGAATACTAGTGATATAAAAGGAAAAAATTATTTGTTTGTTTTTGTATGTTGCACTGGTGTCTGCATCTGGTACACGGTAACTGTTCCTTCTATGATATAGAGAGATGAAGAAGTTTGGATGAACTAAACTTTCTTGATTCGACAGCTTCATATATTGCTTTTGATAGCCACTTATGCTCTAATTTGTTGATTTTCACTCGTGACTTCCAATCTTTTTTTATGGTTGTCTATCGCCGAGAGCCAAAATTAAATTTATTCAAGAACAAATTATCGTTCCCACAGACGGCGCCAAATGATGGTGCCGGTGATGCTGGATCCGGTCTTGATGTGGCCGGTATGAGTGTGATCTTCAATCTACACAGAAAAGATAGGTTATAAGGATTCGAGCCGGTGTTGGCTCGAACACCCTCTGATGCCTAAGTCAGATAGACTAAATTGAGAAGAGTTTGGAGTGAATATGAGAAATAAAGGTGTCCTTTACCTGACCTAGGTCCATTAATATATAATAGATAGTCATTGCGTTGTAGTATGAGTCTCGTTACTGATTTGAGTTCACCTTCTTGTTAAGATTAGGTAAAATCCTTCCTTATCCCTGATTTCACGGGATAAGGGCGTTATCTGATCTTCTGGTAACAATGCGTATTGAGTTAGTGACTTCGGACTTGTCTCTGAGTCAGTGACTTCGGACTTTTGTCTGAATCAGTAACCAACGCCACCTGTGTGGGTCTTGTGTACTATTCTGGTGGTTTATCCATCAATAACCAACTAATTCAATTTCAGACTTCATAGATGCGAGAATATGAAGCGATCAATGACGTAGCTGTTTGTCTTATTTCCCCTAAGATATAATAAGGAAGATGGATCTTAGGTTCAGGACCCAGCTCCACTCTACGGCCAAAGTTAGTCTGGGTAGAATGGTATGTATATAATATGTGAATTTTAAGGAAAATAGTGCGTACCCTTGGGAGTGAAATTAACCCTGTATATATAGGCGAGTGTGTGAGTCATTTGTTTACTTAGCGATGTGGAATTTTATGGTATTCCATCATTAACCCCCTCCCCCCCTCCCTGTGTACCTGTTTTTGCTGAGACATTTATGTCTAACTTTCACAGGATGGGTCGTTTGTTGTCGGTTAGGTCTGGTTGTGGGATTGCTCTCTTTTTATGTGCATGCTTTATTGACAGCTGTCATGCGCCTAGCACCCTTTCGGGTACTGCCGCCGTTTTTTCCCCTTCCCAATTTGAAATTTGGCCTAAAGTTTTCTTGGTCTTCTAGTTTTGTCATTATTCCTTTTGTTCTCTTCGTCTCTTTCTTTTTCTCTCTTATCCTTTTTTCTTCTTCAATTTTTTCTTGCTTGTTCTTCGCTCATGGCCGAAGTTTATTTTAAAGTTGTTTCTACGCTAAAGAAGTATCCTTGTTCTTTACAGCCGGAGTCTCTTGTTACCCATCGTCATTTCTACAGTATCCCTAATGATTACCTCCTGTTTTTGCCTGAAATTGAGGTTTTTGTGAATGCCCGTCCTCCTCTAAAGCATTTATATGTCTTTGAAGAATAGTTGTTGGATGGTCTTCTTTTTCCCTTGGACCCTTTGGTGCTCAGCTTTCTCGATTTTTGGGGTATCGCCCTTTCTCAGTTACATCCCAATGCTATTCGACACATCATCTGTTTGAAGTCACTTCATTTTTCTTGTGGTGAACAGTTAACGCTAACCCTTCTTCATTATTGGCTGAACTATCTCTTTCTCCGAAAGGATTTTCCTTTTTTTACTCTATGCTTTAGGTCCGATTTGAAGATGTTTAAGGATATCCTTGATTTCTTCAGAAGTGGAAATATAAGTTTTTCTTAATTTCCCATCCTAGTCACTTGTTCGGGCCTCTGGTATGGCGCCTCTATGTTGAGCAAAGACATGCTTTAAAGATTCTTGCTGTAGAACATGCAATAATAGAGCGGATATGCACTGTTTACTTTGAGGATTCGTCGGTGTACAATACATACATCAATGATTACTTGTGGCGGCGAGCTGATGTTGCATCCCTAGTGCCTGATTTTGTCGTTTCTTTGACATGTAGCTATATTTCCATCTTTGAATGACTTTGGTTATTTGGTAATGCGTGTTGTAATCTCTTCTTGTGTTAGTTGTTATGAATGTCGCATGTCAATCTTTGTCGACTGCCTCTGTCCGTCCATCTCTGGAGAAAGCTTTGGGTGTTTTATAAAAACGTCTATGGGAGGATCACTCAGACTTGCCTGCTTAGAAAAAGGGGATGCAAAAGCTTCCAGCTTCTTCCAATTATCATGGTTATCGAAAGGATCCTTTTTCTTCGGGAAGGTTGTTGTCTCCGCCAGCTGCATCCGCTTCTATTACTACCAAGGGTATTTCTATTACCATCTCTCTATTCGCCGGTCTATCTCCGTCGATGGTTGCATTTTCTTCCTTGGCGGTTATGCCCGCTTCTCATCCCTTTCTTAGGGGTAGCCTGGGCGGGGATTTTGCAAGACTAAAGGGTGCCTTCGCTTCTACTCCCAAGGCTGATGGCAACGTTGCTATTGTTCTTCCAAGTGCTTCTGTTCATGTTAGGGCTCACCTAATTCTCCGCTATGGTAGCAACCGTCATAACTCATGCGTCCTTCATCAACTTCATGACTTCATTGGGAGGATTGACCTTCCTTTGTCTTACTCTAGTCTTGAGGAAAATGAACTTTATGATTCTATCTCTAACGGCTTTCTTACTATTATTGATGGGATCTAGAGTGCCCAAGAGAGGTATGTTGCAAAGGAGTGTGAGCTGGCGGTGGAACGAGCAGACCTTCTTTTTGTGACCAATCAGGTCGAGTCTGTCCTTGTTGATCGGGAGGCTCAAAGAAGGGATACCATGTTCTTGAGGACGATTTGCAAAAGATGCTGTCTGATCATGCCGCTCTTTAGGAGAAGTATGAGGATTCTTGCTTTCTACTTTCTCGGATGTTGAAGTTATATCGGAGAGCTATTCGTGATAACTTCTTGGCTCTTCATCCGGATGGGGATGCATCCTTCTTGTCTTTTAATGGGGATTTGTTGAAGGAGGAGGTCCAACGTGTCTTGGTAGATTCTAAGAAGAAAGTTTTACCACCGTCTAGGGGTGCTTCGAGCTCTATCCCGGTTCCTATTTCTTCCGGTGATCCCTCGACTGCGCATCCGGATCTTCCTCCTCTTTCTTTGGGTCTTCCACTGCCTTTTGTTTCATAGTCTTTGGTTTCCCCTGATGCTAGCATGCTTTTATGACTGGCGAATTCGGTTTTTTGAACACCCCAAATGGCAGGTAGCTTTGTAATCCGTTGTTGTAATCCGTTGTTTATTTAATTTTAATTGGTATTAATGCCTTAATAGATATATTTGTTTTTATTTTTGCCTCGAAATTCTTTCGGAGTTACGTGTTGCTTCTTTAGTTGTGTTGGGAATGCGACCCCTTTGTGTCTGCTTCTCTCTTGTTTTCTCTTTTTGTTGTAGTTATTTGCTATTTTGGTCATTGTCTTATGAGAAATGTTTCTCAAATAATTTGACCTTTTCCTTATGAGAAATGTTTCTCAAATAATTTGGTCATTGTCTTATGATAAATGTTTCTCAAATGATTTAGTTGTTGCCTTATAAGAAATGTTTCTCTCAGGACCACATCTCCTACTTGAAACTCCCGAGGTCGTACTCTTTTTTTGTGTGTTGCCTGGTTGCATTAAGCTTTTGCTCTCACTCCTGCTTGGCTTCTTCTTTCCTCAAATTGATCCATTATAAAGACCTGAAATCTTGGATCGAGACCGGCGCTAGGGAATGGGACTAATAGCTCCGAAACCCGTAGCAAGCCTGAAAACCACTATAAGTTTTTCACGTCATAACAATTAAAAACTTATGTTCAAACAACCTAGGCAGCACAGCTGCTGTTAAATCACACATCGAGGTCAAACATGTTATAAATATATATATATATATATATTTACCATTCAAAGTATACGAATTTCAAACATCATAAGTGTATATTAGAAAATTATATAGTTCTAATACTTGTACTACTGCGTTGCTAGAGTAAAAAAATTATTTACATATACTTTTCCAATATTAGACTTCCGGAACAAGATGTGGATACTCCAAGAAACTTCTATAAATCTGTAAAAATATTTGGAAACAACGGGTTAGAAAAATCTAAGTGAGTTCATATAAATTACTAATGCATATTAATTTAAAACTTCAAAACACATAATATAAATATTATATAAATATACTATCAAATACATAGCCCAATGAAACCTTAATCCACAAATAGCAACAAGTCATGTATCCATAAGTAGATCTAAGTCTTGTATATCACACAAATCAACATGTTCCTTTTGGCACGGTCCTGAAAGATTCATAGCTCTACCGAGTTAACCGTCCAATGGAACGGTCCCCAGAGATTCACAGCTCTACCAAGTTAACCATCAACCATTTCTTAATCTCAAGTTCTGAGTCCCGAGAGATTCATGGCTCTACCGAGTTAACTCACTAGATACATATCCTAAGAGTATACTCCACCGAGATCCCAGTCCCGAGAGCCTCAACCGAGTTAACCTCATATCTAACATCTACAATATACACAAATTTCCCTTCTACTATCTTTACTAGGTCATAATCCTAGGTTGATGTTACTGGTATGCACGTAATCCTATTGACACCCAATAGGTAGCACGTTTCATCATATCTATACTATTTTCAAAAAATATAGTTTGATTTAAATAAAACGTTTATAAATACAAAGCAATGCACTTTTAAATATTCAAAAGTAAATATATACAAATGCACAGTGTGTTCGCTATTGCAAAATAATGCTTTGTTACTATTGTTTCAGTTCTAATGCTGAGATTCGCAAAATCGTTGGATCTAAATATAAATTATTCGTTAATAACTAATATTTAAATACAACTTAACTCTATAGTTGACTTTATACACACATCAAAATCACACATTCATAATATTAGTAATAATAACATTCACTTAAACTAGTAAAGAAAATCATCGTTTAATAAATCAATTATTGATCTAAGAATCCGCTTTTAAAATAGTTTCCATAACTCCGTTGACCGAATCCATAGACTCTAGGTCTGATAAATTGTTTTCACTTTTTAAAACATATAACATTTTCCACTTTTTCGTTAAAATTCGCTAGTCTAGGTATTATGTCATTTCGACCCGATTTTCATGTTCTATAACACTATAAAATTTCAAGAATAATGAGATTTTAATTTTCAAAATACTTATTAAGTTTGAAGCTCGAAAATCGATAATATTAAATTAAATGTCGACTTTTAAGTCAAAAACTCACTTCCATAACATTTTCAGGTTAGACTTTAATAACCTGTTTTTTTTTATAAAAAAAAACTCATTTTATTAAGGCCTAATACCTTAAAAAAATTCGACCTTATAATCCCTTTTCGATCCTACCCTGACGTTGAGAACTTGTTAATTTTACTCTATTTCACATTTTATTGTTTCAATTGTACCCTCATGTATTTCTCATAAAACATAATGTCCTTCTCTTTTCGACACGCATTTGGACCTTGTGTGGCTGACTGATGTTCTGTATATCGCGCCATGGTAGATGACGTACATACTAGTTGTTTTTCTTAGCTTTTCTTCCTCTTTCTGGTCGTTGGGGGTCTCTCTGGTTTTGAGGTACTTCATGATTGGTTGCATCCACTGGTCTACTTCATGATGATAACAATTTACTGGTGTGTAAATCGTTGGGGTGCTTATTTCTTCTTTTAGTTACATGAGTTGGAACCTCTCATTTTTTATGAGGCTACTTTTTCTATCAGGTCTACCTCGGCGTTGTCCTTTCTTGCTATTTTGATAATTTGCCACCGCCCTCCTCTATTCTCTCTTTCAATAATTCTTTTGCCCTTTTGTGGTATCTTGCCAAGTTTTCCTTCTTTGTGGAGAAAGTTACTCTGATTGTCCTACCACTAGTTGAGAGTTGTAGTAGATTTTGGGATCTTCAATTCTTACTTCCACCGCCAATGCCAATTCGGTAAGAAGCACCTCGTATTTTGCGACATTGTTTATTGCTACAAAATATAGGTTGATCGCATATTCGATTCGTACCTTGTGTGCCCCTTTTAGAACAACGTCTGCCCCTGCTCCTTTTTTGTTCTTTACTCCATCGATGTATAGCTCCCACTGAGTATCTAGATTTGCCTCTGTTTCGGAGTAACTAGTAAGTTCAGCTAGGAAGTATGCTAACGCTTGTAGCTCATACTAGATGTCGTGTTCTCCTAACTGTAAGGACCACTTTACTAGCATGACGAACAGTTTGGGCCTTTGGAGTGCTTGTCTTAGTGGATGATCCTTTTCGTACTATCACTGGGTGTCATTGGAAATATGGCTTTAGTTTCTTGGCCGTCGATGTTAAGGCTAATGTCGTCTTCTCAATTTTTGTGTATCACTCTTCTGCATCCATTAGTGTTTGGCTAACGTAGAAGACTCGGAGTTGCTGGCCTTCTTATTTTGAACTTGAACTTCATCAACCGTTGATAGGTGGCTCCTATATTTTTCAATCCGAAAGGCATCATTGTATAGCAGAATGTACCTTCATCCGTTATGAAACACGTTTTGGATTGATATTTTGTCCTCATTAGGGTTTGGTTGTACTCTTGCACCATATCTACTAAATTGTAGAATTCGAAACACGCGGCCGCGTCCACCAATTGATCGATGTTTGGCTGCGCAAAGCAATCATCGGGGCAGGCTTTATTGAGGTCTGTAAAATCCACACACATACATAATTTCCTGTTGGGCTTCGTGACAGCACCATGTTGGCTAACCATCTAGGTATTTAACTTCCTTGATGAACCCAACATCCTGTAGCTTCCCCATCTCCTCCGCGATTGCTTTCTATCATTCCTTGGAATGCCTCGTTTTCTTTTGCTTAAAAAGGTTTTACCGTTGAATCCATGTTTAATTCGTGGCAAGCGATTCATAGGTTTACTCCTCTTATTTCTGAGGCTTTAACGGCTAAGGTCACCTGGAGTTTCTTAATTACCTCTTTAGTGGCTTCTTTTGTAGGTTTAGAGATGTTGATCCTGAGTTTTACCAGCTTCCCCAGGAAGACCTCCCATCTTTTTATTTCCCCTACCAATTCAAACATGGGTTCTTCGCAGGGATGGTTGAGTATATGTTCTATCGGTAGTATCTCCGCCATGGCAGCTCTATGACATGCTTCTTCCTTTTTCAAATCTCCAACTATCATGATTATTCCTTTTGTTGCAGGGAGAATCATCCTTTAGTTTCTTGTGTAGACTGCCGCTCCTGATTCATATAGAAATGGCCATCCTAGTATCATGTTATAGGGCAGCTTCTTGTCTACTATATAAAACGAGGTGGTGACTGTTTTCTATGTTCCTTCATTGTCACAGAGTTGGAGTCAGATGATGGTGGTGCCCATCGAGTGCAACTTTGCTCCTCCCGTTCCTCTGGTTTCTTTCGGATGCAGCTTTATTCTTATCATGCTTCCTCTTGAGTTCCTATAAGCGTCACATGTTACGATATTGGTTGTTGCCCTAGGATCTACATGTATCCTTCTGTAGACACCTATTTTCCGGATAGGTAAAAAGTGTTAAGGGACTAAAGCGTCCAACGATGGTTTCCAGAGAAATCTGTTCGGGTGATGAGCTATCGATTTTCTTGCTAGAATCTAAGCAGGTGTAGTCTATGAATAGCTGCAAACTTGGAGGATTAAAACATAATTAGCCGCAAATTGCCTATAAAAATCCGAAGAGATTGTAGTCTAAGTCCAGAAATTGGACTAATAGCAATGTCCTAGAATTTTATGGGCCAATTTGCAATTTCACGGAGTAAAATTGACCATACCCAAACTCAAAAGGGTCTTAGTAGCCTTTTTAACACTTTTAAGCACCAAAACAAACTTTTAGCACCTTTTTAATTAGCTCGCAAGTCCAAATTCGAAAATTAAGTGTAAAATTCTAAGGTAAATAATTAAAAGCTAATCCTAATCCTAAAAAACTTATCACTTAACACTTTTTCAACCTCAAATCAAATTCTAACTAGGCATCTTAGACTTCTTAGGACTAAACATGAAAATATAATAATGGTTATATAGGTCTGTCACGACCCAAATTCAGAGATCGTGACCAGCGCTAGGGTATGTGTATGGTGGTACCGAAACCCGCAGCTAGCCTCGCGGATAAACATAGAATACAACTAAACCTGCACAAACTTGCTCGGGGGCAACCGAGACTCCAACCTAGATCTAGTAGTTTATATCAATAATTAATAAAGTAAATGCTCTGGTTAATCCGAGACTCCAACAACATGACATATAATAAGTGAACATAATCCAGAGTAATATCATGGCAGCGAACATAAAAAAAATAACCAGACCAACTAGCAAAGCAATAGTATAAGTAAATAAGACACCACTAAATACTACTGTGGTCTAAGATCATAAAATGAGTTTGACTCCTTTATTCAAAACAAATTAATCCTCCAAGGAATCAATCAAGTGGAGGTCCACGACTCGCTCAAAACCAAAAACCTGAAAATGGTTAAACAACGGGGGTCAGTTATACTGAGATGAGTTCATACTACCGTTTACATTTATTAAATGAAAAACCTTTAAAACAAAACATTCTTTACTATATATATATAATATTCATTATGGGATAAAAGTATTGAATCATTATTAAATAGACAGGAAACACATCCTCTTTGAAACCAAAGTAGGCCAGGGATATAACCCCGCCGATAATCAAAGTAGGCCAGATAATAATCCACCAAATATATATTACCGGTGCACACAGTCTCGATGATGCCAATTGAGTAGATCGTTCCAATCCAGATCCATAATGAGTTGAAAACTCTTTTAAAACTGCATTTACGATTACAAAAACCATATACTTTACTTAATAAAGCGGTAAACGATAATATAAACTCACTGCTTGCTAAACCACGCGAACTCCTCGTAAGCACCTAACCCTGAGTGGACTCAGGAGCACGAACAACTGACGAGTCTAAGAAAATATAAATTTAGAATTAAAATCAATCCTAACTCTAAGCAGTACTGGACACCACATAGGACTAGCACAACAACAAATCAAAACACAATCAAACATAGGAAAACACTATATTGAATAATCATAAAGTCAACAACAAGTCAAGCCTATTGAGTTCGCGATTTAAAATTCATAAATTCCGAAAATCGATCAAACCCCTCTAACAAAAAAGAGAGTGTGATGAATAATTTAATCTAACTAACCCTAATTAAACCTCTAATTATAACTCTAATTGAAATCTTAATTTAAAATTATAATTGATTTAGTGGACTACTAAATACCGCTCTCAAATTGTTCTTGATGGATGATAAAACCTGCGCAGGTGTATATGACTTACTTAGAAAGTTGTTTCTAGTAGAAGTCATATTTATCAAGAATAAGAACTGAGAGATGAGGTCATATGATCAAGACAAACAGTGTTTGACTTAACCGTGACACTAGTCGAGATCGGAATCTTGGATAAAGGGAATTTTGAGTGTACGGTAATTAAAAACATTGGTTCATAACAAATGCATCGAAACATTCATATCTATTTGGGGGTCGTGATATGTTGATAGACGTCACTCACGATCTACGAGAATTAATAATTAATGGGATTTAATTAATTAATATAAGAAAGACGTTTCTTATGACTCTCGTTGCCATATAGATGTGAACCTAGTTAGTCACACATAATATGGTGTGCAACCGATTGAGTTTACGAGAGATCAATTTCATATAGATACTAGCATATCTCGGAAATTAATCTAAGATGAAAAAACAAATACAATTAGGGAATAATTTGTGAGAGTTATAAATTAGTAGGCACCTAATTTTATTTTATCCAAGTTAATGTGATGATGTCACGATGATGTTATGTGATGATGTCACGATGATGTCATGTGATGATGTCACGATGATGTCATGTGATGATGTCACGATGATGTCATACGATGATGTCGCGATGATGTCATACGATGATGTCGCGTGATGATGTCATGTGATGATGTCATGTATGTCTCTGTGTGTGACACCTAGCATCCGACGTGTCAGAAGGTGGCAACACCTATGCTTGATGTGTGACACCTAGCATCTGATGTGTCAGATGGTGGCAACACCTATGCTTGGTGTGTGACACCTAGCATGTGAGGTGTCGAATGGTGGCAACACATAAGAAAGCATATTTGAAGGAGTTCAAGTAGTCATCAATCACCGAAAAGCTTGGAGAAAGTTTTTCATACATCCCAGCAAAGACGTAATCGAGGCGAGAGTTTGAGCTTAGGGTTGCTCGGCAAGAGAAACTCTTGCAGATTACTTCAAGGCGAGGATTCAATCGGACACATACTCGTGTGGACGAGCTTGAGGTCGCCGTACTATCGGGACTACAAGAATCGTTGGAGAATCGACATAGGTATTCTTCTTACGGTTTCTAGATGCGTGCTTTAATTACTAGATGATACGACGATCCATTTGTTATTGATATGATCAATTTCTGGATCCGAATTGTTGGAATTCCAATTTTGAATTGAATTATACGATTCGGACCCTCACGTCCCGCTGCACCAACAGAGTCTGTGGGAGCCTAATACCGGTTACTACCAAAACCCATGACTCAGCCCACATACATTCCAGCCTATAAACTACCCTCTAGGAAAATACCTAATATAATGTGTGTATTTCAGGCATGATTATCAATGTAAGGATTTCAAGTCCAATTTTCGAAACTACCATTTCAATCTTAGTCGTAGATCCGGCGTAACAAATTTTCTATTTTTTAAAACCAGATTCTCAAAACATTTTGTTAAGCCAGACCTAAAAATACAAAACTCGATCAAGTAAAACCCCTTTACTTGATTACAACTTCAATATCATTTCAGTCAAGTGTTTGTCCATGCATTTGACCAGCCGAAAGGCTAAATTATTCCAGATTTTTAAAACAGACTTTTACGTCCACTCTATGTTTGCACGCCTCTAGAAGGAACCAAACGAATCCTTACATCGACTACTGCCGCTTGTCTGTTTAGAACTGTTAAAGAGAGCTTACAGGCATACGTTGACTCTTGCATTGCGATGCGAGAGTCCAGAACAGAACTCCTAAGAATAAACCTCGCCCAGAACACGTGTGTGGGAGGAATAAGGTTGTAAGGAACAATTTGTCTCTATAATATCAAATGTGCTATATGTTAAAACTAACCCATGTATACTATGCATCACACATATCATGCATCTGATACTAACCCCTTGTGGATGTAGCAACATACATGCATCATGCACTAACCCATGGTCTTGCAGCCATTCTACTGACTGCTCTATCGGGTACTCAGCCAACATCCAGAATGTCAAGTAACCAGTTCAACAAATGAGAACGGGTTCTACCAAGTCTTCAATGACTCTGACATCGACGATTCAGACATCTGACAGACCAGAAACCAGTCTTCCACGACTCCGACATCAGCGATCTAGACAACCGACACACAACAGAAAATGGTCCTACTACATCGGCGACCCAAACAGCCGACAAGTCAACATGAAGTTTCTACCAAGTCTTCTGCGACTCCAGCATCGGCGATCCAGACAGCCAACAAATCAGAATATCTTCCACGACTCAAGCATCGGCGATCCAGACTGCCGACAAACCAGAAAGTCTTCCAGGACTCTAGTATTGGCGACCCCGACAGCCGAAGAATTGGAAAAGGGTTCCACCACAACTCCAACATCGGCAATCCAGACAGCCGAAGAATTAGAAAAGAGGTTCTAACTTATCCAGAATGGAACGATGGAGGTTTCAGCTTTCCGTAACAACCAAATGGAACAGCGGAAGTTTCAGCACAGCCAAACGGAACGGCGAAGGTTTGATCTACCAAGAATAAAGGGACAACGCGGATCCTACCTATCAATTGAGCAAAAAAGCGGAGGTCCCAGCCTATCCAGAACAACCAAATGAATCGGCAGAGATTCCAACTACCCAGAATAAGCAAACAAAGAAATAGAGGCTTCATGGAACATCGGAAGTTTTAGTGGTCCAGAAAAGCCAAGTGAACGGCAAAGGATTCAACCAAGCGGAGCAATAGAGGCTTCAGCCTATCCAGAACAGCTAAACATAAGTTGCATGCTATTCAGAACAGCTGAGTAGAGCAATAGAGATTCCAACCATTTAGAATACGCATATCGATGGCTCACTCAGATTCCAGAGAAAGATCCTACTACATACTCAGCGTTCTTTGTCAAACCCAGAATCTGTGACATCTCCAATAAGACTAACGCAAGGATCCATCCCAAGTTTCAGGCTCTCGGAGATCTGTTTTTCTAAACAATTTACCGTGTTTTCCAGTTTTATTCATTTTCCACATTTGAATATTTTTGAACAATTTTATTTAATGAACTCAAGTTCCAGAGTCAATAATGAAATTCATTCTAGGCATTTATGTGATGTCTCGATCAACGGACATGTTCTCTTCAATCACCATACGTGCATGAGTGATAGAATCGAGCTATATATAAAACAACATATTCAATGTTCGGTACAGGAAAACGATAGAATCGAAGTCCAGAGATAATTATGTTTCAATAGGTTCTACCCTTGAAAGGTAAGGGAGTAATAGCCTGTTGAGAGAGAATCCACAAGAACCTTTTGGTCAAAAAATAGGGCCAAAGCGAAAGGCGGCTCTCGAAATCAAAATCAAAATCAAATACAAAATAAAAAAGAGACAAGAAAAGAAAAAGAAAAAGAAAATTTTCCTACCAATGGTTTAAAACACCCAAGCGCCCAGACAAATTTAAAAATCCTACTAGAAATTATTGCAAGAGAGAGGAAAAATAGTCAATCATAAAATTCTGAAAGGACTAAATTGACGGCAAGGGTATGACCACTTGAAATAGAAAATATCTCAAGTAATGTACCAGACGTTGAATGAGCCAGTAATAAAAATCTTCTATCAAACATACATATTGATAATTGACCACCACATATTCCTAGAAAGGACAGATAATGACAATAAATCTAAAAGCATAGCTTTTTGAGACAATGGAACAAAACCTTTTTGTTAAAATTTGAAATTCAAAATTTTTCTCTCTTTCCCAGTAATACTGTGAATGCACATAAATTGTCATAGGAACTACCGATCGTTCCGCCCAAATCCAGACTACAGGATCCAAATTGAGCAAAGCAAGAGCAAGACTTCCATTGAATTATCCAGCCCCCTACCATAAAACTGAATGCTTCAATGAGGGGGCAATACCGAGTCTACAGTAGATAAGCTCAGGAAATTGAAAAATGGGGCCAATTTTTGCAAATTTGGATGCCACGGGCCACAAGCCTCTACAACCCGGAATAGGCGTTGTGCCACTATTATCCTAACACAAAAATCCGGATAAAATGGAGCACTGAAACCCTCATCACAGGTTTCAGGCCTCCTACTCAGCTTAAGCACTATGCATCCACTGTCCTGCGAAAGACATCTGGAAATAGGGGGCATCAAAGTCTTCATAACAAGCGACAAGCTTTCTATTATGTAATAGGCAACATTGCTCTATTATCAGTAGTAGCTAGAAACAAGACGGTCTTTCGGTCCCCTTACTCCAGAAGTATGTAGAAAAGGCGTCAGGCCTTCCTCCAAAAGACGAGATGGATTGCCGGCCTCTTACCCCAGAAATACTCAGACCAGACGCAATGCCTCTATTATCCTGAGACAAAAATTCGGATAGCAGGGGGGTATCAAAGTCCCCACAATAGGCTTCGGCCTTCCTCAATCATGACACGCAACAGACCTCTACCTTCAGAAACACCCAGAATAGGCGCCATGCCTCCAGTACCCGGAGACGAGATCCGGACAACAGGGGCCATCAAAAACCTCACACCAAGCAACAGACCTCTACCTCCAGAAATACACAGAACAGGCGACATGCCTCCGCTATACAGAGACGGAAATCTCGATATCAAGGGACATCAAATCCTTCATTAACAGAAAACAGGGGAGTAGAAGATTTCTTTTTCCAAACAACAGGGGTAGAAGAACTCCTCGTCTAGAATAATAGGGACTTAAGATCCCCATCATCCAGAAATTGGGGACTTAAGGTCCCCATCCCTCCAGAAACCATAGGCTCCGAGCCTCTATCTACACTAGAGTCAGAACAAGCGCCAGCCCTACTCCAACACCAAAACAGGCGCCAGCCTCACGACAGTCAGAACTAGGGGACATCAAGTCTTTGCACACCAGAAGCCAGGGGGCATCAGGTCCCCACCAGCCAAAAACCTGGGGGCATTAGGTCTCCACCAGTAAGAAGCCAGGGGACATCAGGTCCCCACCAGTCAGAAAGTCAAGGCCATCGGATCTCCAACAACCAGAAATAAAGGGGCATCAAGTCCCCACCAGCCAAAAAACCAAAGGGCATCAGGTCTCCACTAGTAGAAACCAGAAGCGGAGAGATAAAAGTTCCCTTCAATTAAATACCAGAATAACAAAAAATCTAGCTACAGACGTTGAACTTTGGAAGAGCTCAAATGGACATAGCAGGAAAAAAACTATGCACCCAAGATACTAGACATACAAATATTGTGCCAACATATACAGTCATTGACAAAGGTAAACATTCAAAATGTATAAAGAGCATACAATAATACAAGCCTAATCATCAGAGTTTGAATCCTATTCTAAGTTCTCTGAGTCTCCGTAACAGCTCCCAGAGGGCGTGTCACCAATATAATGCCCAGTCTGCGCACCACAAAAAGACGAGGCAAAGTCTCCACGACCCCCAAAGACGCCAGGTCCTCGACTACCACGGGCTCTCATCCCACGACCACTAGCACAAAAACTGCCTCCACCGCTAGGGAACCCAGGAGGAATGTCATTGTCAGCAGGAGCCAGCTCGGCCAGACGCAATCGCTCCTCTAGATCATCAATGCAAAACTACAGAAGAAACCAGAGAGCTGTCAGAGATATAGAGTCTCATACATGCATACATATTGGATAGAACATATTGCATTTTGTTTTTACCCTCATTTGTGCAGAGACAGCACACAAGCGATCACGCTAGTAATAGGCAGCATCAGCCAGGTAAACCACCTCAGACACTGGTACCTAAAAACCAAAAAAGGACGCTCAATCAAAGGGGGGCAAATTGATCCTCAAAAACAAAACAAAAAGCACAGAAAGACACTCACGTGAGTACAGTCGGCAGGTGCAAAGGAATGCGTCATGTAGCACCGAGGGACAAAATCCTGCAAAGGCCCACGCACGTCACAATAGTGAGCATATCTCTCCGGCATCTGCCTCAAAGAACCAGAAACCATGTCAGCAGCGTCAGCTCGCCCACCAGTAGGGACTCGACTAGGAGAGACCTGGAACGTCTACCCTAAAACGGACAAAATGAGCCCTGCGCCTAGCTCCTCCCTAAGAGAACACCATAAAAAGAACTCAAGCAGATGTAGAAATACAGAAAGAGAAAACCGGAAAAGTAACACATATTTGTGGCTCTGCAGTCGTCCACTGAAACTAAATGACACGCACTTCATCTAGAGGAAGCCTCCCATGAAGCTGATGTCTCGCAATGTCGTCTAGATAACTCAACTGAGGGATAGATACAAGATTTGTAGTCCAATAACCCCTCAGATCCAGTCGAAAAGCATATGATACCACGTCCTTACAGCACAACATTGACAGAGGAGGTCCAACAGGAACCATATGTGCATGTGGGCCACCCCACCAATAGAGCACGAGCACCCCCAGAATCCAGGACCGACAACTCGGGCCATGCATCGGATAGCGCATGTGTCACAACCTAAATTATTGAGCCAAGACCGGCGCTAGGGAATTGGAGTTGTAGCTCCGAAACCCGTAGCAAGTCTAGAATCACTATAATTGTTTTTGCAAAAACATGAAAACGTAATCATACAAACATGTAACACTTACGACACGTTTGTGAAACGATACGATAATAGTGGGCGTTCAACTTTCGTAACTCATACATACTGGCCCATCTATCAATCTATACACAAAAGCTGTTATCATAAGACAGCATAAAAACAATCATGCAATTGATATCATACAGCGTAGCCTAACAAACACTTATACAAAATAGCAGGTATAAATGTATACATCACATGTAAACACCCTGCTATACAAGGCCACGACCGATCCGTATACAAATGCAGCTCTAAGGGAAATCGTACTTTGTAATAGCCAAAGGACTCCCGGCACAAAACAGGATGTCTGTCTAATCCGACACTAATCACCTGAAAGGGCTAAATATCAACGGGTCAGACTACACTGAGTGAATGTACATATTACTAATGGTACTACTCAAAATTAACATCGCATTCAAAAACAAATCAAGTAGATATTGACATATATATATATATATATATATATATATATATATATATATATATATATATATATATATATATACCCTAATCCCATAACCAACTTGGACTAGGGTAGAATTCCTAATCATAACGAGCGAATAACATTCCTCAAATCCTTTTAGTAAGGTCCCGAGATAATTCGACCGACTTTAACCTTTACCAAGTGGTACAGTCCCGGGATAGTTTGATCGAGTTAAACTAGTACCATTTCTTATAACCAAACGATCGAGGTGTGAGTCCCGGGATAGTTCCACCGAGTTCAACTCACTCGTAACATGTCCTAAGATAATTCCATCGAGTTTAACCTCATGTCTAATCAAACGTGAATAGGAGAGTACTCTCCAAAACGATCGAGACTAATTCAATGACTTACCCAGACATTGGTGATCACACAGTCTATTGACGCCCAGTAGGTAGCTCGTTACCCACGGATCATATACTAGTATTCACAAGTTATTATTTTATAATTCGATACACAAAATTCATATATAGCGATAGAATAATATAGCATGCGATGCAGTTTATTATTCATATCTATAATATCGCAAAATAAATATATCGTAATAATATACAAGGGTAGCGTGTTACTCACGACTTGCTATCCATAAACTTCAAAAATATCAAAGCGATGTCGCGTTCTTTACGTTCCGGGTCTCGTCGGTAGCCGCCTCGCCGGGTGTTAGCTTGACATGTCGGCTTTGTAGCCGAACAAAATTTCTCAAGAACGATCGTTGGAAATTCCGAAATATAGCTCCAAATGCATAGCTTACACCTGTCTTACCCACCAATCTGTGATCATTTTTCCACGAAAATTATCGAATTACGTCAAGAAATTGTGAACCTAGCTTGACGATGGTAAGTCCTTGAATTTTCATACAACTTATTTATTTTACTTTGATCAATCAATATCTTACCATTACTCATAATGGTTATACTCTAATTATCTCGTGATACTATTCGATGCATGGAATAGTTATTCCAGCTCTTGAATTTCAATATGCGATAACATTAACTATTATCGATGAACCTTTTTTAATATTATCTTTTATAACGATATTAGCTGCTCTTTTATGCATTTATAACCTTCCGTTCTCGATCTTTTCAACTTTTCTCGCTGCGTGCTACCTTGGCAGTGTCACTATTTTCATTACAATCGCCTAACTCGTTCATCTTTCATCAATTCTCAGGTCTAATAACCCATTCTCTTATCCATTCAAATTTATCTTCGTACCCTTGTGGAGATCCTTGCCAATCCTTATGTCAAGCGTAAACATTCTTACAATCTTTACGACATGTTGATCCTTGTGATCATTACTATGTTCAAATCCTTGTTGCTATCGTATTGACATTTTATAATCTTCCCCATCAATTTCCTTTCAATATTACTTTTTCCTTTTATTGAACTTTTCATTATTCGCCTCATCGCGATTCTTCCTTTGGGACATCAATATTAACTTTAGTACTAACCCTTAGGTTATACTTAACGTTCATCTTTTATTCAATTCTATTTCATCTTGCCTATATCTGTCTTGCTCTCTAATCATCTCTTACATTGTTTATCCTTCATCTTCAATATGCTTTTAGCATCCATCTCCATAATCTAACTATTCTCCATCTATTTCTCTTTCATTAATCGATCTTAGTTTGGCTCTTAGTTTCCAAACTATCCCCCTTTGCTATCATGTAGCTTTAGGTTTACCTCTTATTACTATCCATAATCTCTTTCTTTCCATTGGTAACTTGTTTCTTTCATCTATACCATAGGTGTGTTCTTCACGATTTTCCTTCAATTTCTCGTTCTTAAATATCCACTAGATTAGTAGCATTGGTATTATAATCCTATGGAACTCTTTTCTTATCCTTTACTCTTGTTCCTATCATACTTCTCGATCATCTTCTATTATATTTCTTATATTCATTTCATCGTATCTTGCACATCGTGTACTTATTATCTTAATGTTCTCGATATCGACTATCAATAGGGGTAGCAGTCTATTCCATTCGAATTCCTCGACGTGCTGTGTTCTCGATCGCGTACATATCTATCTATCACATTCTTACTGACATCTTGACTATCAGTAAGGCTGATTTTATACTTATATCATCTCTATCCTTCTATATGTGTACGACTACTTAGAGTTTGATCTATCTTATCTAATCGTGAACTTACCACATGACATTCTCGTTTCCTTTCCTCGATTATTCTTATCGAGTACTATGCGATATATGCAGGTTGTTCAAACTTTCTCAATACCAATTACCCTAATCGATCTATTCGTATCTTTTATCTATATTTTGGGTTCTTATACCCTCATATACATTTGTAGGTATCTTATCCTATCTCTCATTTCATATCGATCGTATTATTCTTTCTTTTTATTAGCCGAATCTGAAATTTAAGATCCAACACTCCACAAACATCCATCATGTTTATATGTTATGTGTTCTACTGATCAACTCCGTTATCACAAACTTGCTGTCGGAGATTCCAGACTCCTAATTCACTTGTTGCAATACTTGTCGTTTATCTCTCAATCTTTCTTATCGTATACTTCAAACCATTCCATTCTATGCGGAGCTGGTGTTAGCTATACTTAGCTTATGCAATTCTATACTCCACACTCTCGCTGCCATTCTATTTAGCTAATCACTTCTATCTGTATATATATCCTTCATCAATACTCTTATAAAAACTACTTCTAGTTCTCAGTTTGACGATAATAACGGTTAATCCTTAAGTAACCGTCTTAGGAACATTGTATACCAATATCAACTCGATCCAACGGTTCAATCAAAAACTATTATAGTTTTACTAGACCTCAACGGTTTCTAGATCACGTCTCACTCTTATCTTATCGATGAACAACAGCCCTATACATGTTCTTTGCATCATGGTATACAAGTCGATCTATTGATTCTGTCTTCTTATATAATACTTCTTTTATCTCATAGTTTAATGTCCTTGACATCTCGTCTAAAAGGGCATTTAAGTTCTAGCTTGTCTCTAATCGGTTATGCATTACTATCCGAATATATCTGCTACTGTAGTTATATACTAGCTCGTTAAATCAAGGCTAACTTCATATACTCAAAATGTAAATTATATGTTCTCGCGATTATATGCATTCGTTGTTTCTTGAGACATTGTTTGCAGCTTGATCTCGAGCATTTCACTTTCGTTACAGAGTTCTGGTCTAGGTTTATTTACATAAAAAAACAAATATCTTGAAAATTTATTCAAATAAAACGACCCATTATGAAATTTGTATCAAAAATCCATTTAAACCTTATTAAAATTGTGCACTAGGGTGATAACGTCTCTCATCCCCAAAGAGTTGCCACATCTCACCTTTTTGTCTGAACATAATGAATATGATGCATGTCCTATTGGTGCATGTATTGATATGTGTAATGATGCATTTCTATCAATGTCGTGGCAGTTACCAATGACTATCGCGGGTCTAAGCACAATTATGCTTTCAAATCGTTTTAGACAAATAACTTTGGGGGAAGTTATAGACTCATAGTTTTATAAGTTCTCCAGACTTTTAAACTCTGTAACCGGAAAGTTCTTCCACTTCGGTAGTTTCGTACTCTTTCCTTATTCGCTTCCTGGCATTTCTATCGATCGATTTTGACAGTATCTTTGCGTTATTCGATACTAAACACATAAGTTTTACTACCGAGTCATGTCGATATTAACTACCTATCATGCACGCAAATCACATATATTTCATAGACTTATACCCTAACCAGGAAGGCTAGAATTATAGAAAACCAAAAAAATACGTGCAAAAGATAAAACTCGGCTCCTATAAATTCGAATTTATTTCTAATATAGATATATCTCATATCTTTGATATTTAGACCCTCAAGCGATTTGTCATCACGATGTTGTCTTTCGGGTGTCAGGGATTCTTCTTTAATTTCCAAGAAAACAGTCTGGTATATATGAGATACTTCCTCCTCGTCTAATAAAGCATGTGGTTGAGCTTTGATTGGCCCGGACATGTGGAAACACGAACAATCTTATCGTGATATTCCATCTCCCCGAGTCTCATCTTAAAATACATGTCGCGCATGCATATCCTATCGAAAACAAAACACGCATCTTTATCTCGTATGCTTATTTCACAAAGAGACAAACAAGACTTCCACAATCAATCAAATCGATCACAAAATAAACAATACAAACGACGAGGATCAGACAGGACTCAATTCTATGGCAGCAGTAGTTTCTAGTCTTCCTAGTGACATTGTACCTAGGTACAAACAAACATCAACCACAGACTAGCAGTGCTAACTGGACCAACAGCACTCAAATCACATACTAGTAGTGGTAACTGGACCAACTGTTCTCAAATCACATATTAGCAGTGGTAACTGGACCAACTACACTCAAATCACATACTAGTAGTGGTAACTGGACCAACTGCTCTGATACCAACTTTGTCACAACCCAAATTATTGAGCCTAGACCGGCACTAGGGAATTGGAGTGGTAGCTCCGAAACCCGTAGCAAGCCTAGAATCACTATAATTTTTTATGGAAACATGAACAACGTAATCATACAAACATGTAACACTTACGACACATTTGTGAAACGATACGATAATAGTGGCGTTCAACTTCCGTAACGCATACGTACTAGCCCATCTATTAATCTATACACAAAAGCTTTTATCATAAAACAGCATCAAAACAATCATGCCATCGGTATCATACAATGTAGCCTAACAAACACCTATACAAAATAGCTAGTATAAACGTATACATCACATGTAAACACCCTGTTATACTAGGCCACGACCGATCACCATATACTACTGCAACGCTAAGGGAAATCGTACTTTGTAATAGCCAAAGGACTCCCGGCACAAAAGAGGATGTCTGTCTGATCCGACACTAGTCACCTGAATGGGGTAAACATCAATGGGGTAAGACTATGCTGAGTGAGTGAACACATTACTAATGGAACCACTTAAAATTAACATCGCATTTGAAAACAAATCAAGTATATATGAACATATGTATATTGCAAGTATTTGATCTAATCGAAACCCTAATCCCAAAACCAACCTGGACTAGGGTAGAATTCCTAATCATAACGAGCGAATAACATTTCTCAAATCCTTTTGGTAAGTTCCCAAGATAATTCGACCGACTTTAACCTTTACCAAGTGGTACAGTCCCGGGATAGTTCGACCGACTTAAACTAATACCATTTCTTGTAACCAAACAATCGAGGTGTGAGTCCCGGGATAGTTCCACCGAGTTCAACTGACTAGACACAGGTCCCGAGATAATTCCATCGAGTTTAACCTTGTGTATAAACAAGAATAGGAGAGTACTCTACAAAATTATCGAGACTAATTCTATGACTTACCCGGACATTGGTGATCACACATTCGATTGACACCCAATAGGTAGCTCGTTTCCCACGGATCATATACTAGTTTACACAAGCTATTATTTGATAATTCAATATAAAAAATTCATATATAGCGATAAAATAATGTAGTATGCGATGTAGTTTATTATTCATATCTATAATATTGCAAAGTAAATATATCGTACTAATACGCAACAGTAACGTGTTACTCACGACTTGTTATCCATAAACTTCAAAAATAGCAAAGTGATGTCGCGTTCTTTACGTTCCGGGTCCCGTCGGTAGCTGCCTCGCCAACTCTTAGCTTGACATGTTGGCTTTGTAGCCGAACCAAATTTCTCAAGAACGATCATTGGAAATTCCAAAATATAGCTCCAAATTCATAGCTTACACCTTGCTTACCAACCGATCTGTGATCATTTTTGCAACAAAAATAATCGAATTCTGTCAAGAAATGGTGAACCTAGCTTGGTGATTGTAAGTTCGGCAATTTGAGAGCTGATAGGAGTAAAATACTCCTAGTAATTGTGTAGTTTTCACACTACTTTACTATGTTTTGTCGACACGTTTATGAGTGTTTTGTGCCTTATTACGTGTGTTACGTATTAGGAAAGCGGAGAGTTTGTGGGACTAATTTGGGCTAAAAGTGTAAAGCATTGAAGATTTTATGAAGTGGGGAGTTCAAGCAAAAAATCGAAGAAGAACAAGCCTCAGAACATGTCTTAATCAAGAAGCTACAAGTTGGAATCGAGAAGCCTGGATTAACAAAGGTCTCGATCGAGAAGCTCACTTCACCAAGCTTCTCGATCGAGACATCTATTAGGAAAATGCACGGGTGTTTAGCAAAGAAGGTCTTGATCGAGAAGTTCCTCTTTCATGAACTTCTCGATCAAGACATAGCTGGAATTCAGAAGACAAATCAGTTTGGGAAAACGAGCCTTGCTTGGTCCACTTCCATATTTGGCTCAACACACTTTACCTAGGATGTTTTTATTTCCCTATTTGTTAAGACTATATAAGCAATTTTATCTTGTTTTAGGGTTTATCACCTCATATTGTAAGACATCAATCAATAGTTGTAGTTTTTATTCTCTTTGCTCTCAATTGGGAAGAGAATCATCATTGTTATTGGTGTTCATATACTATTGCCATATTTTTGGGATTGACACCCCACTTAATGCAAGTTTATTATTTGGATCTTCATTTTCTTGTTAATGCGTTTATTGTCCATTCTACTTAAGGTAATCATTATAATCTTTATTATGCTTATTAATTATTGCTTAGTAGTTAGTGTTTGCTTGGCTATGAGTGGCTAAGTCCCTAGTTTAGGGGTTGTTTATGATTTCCATGTATGATAAATATGTGATTGGATTGAGTTATTGGGTTAGGGTTTTGTTGTGTTAATTTGGACCTAAAGCCTATATTAAGTTGGCCTTTTAGTCTTTGATTCATGTTCAATTAGTAGAGCGAGAGTTATCTAATTGAACGGACCTAGTTAGCATAAGCTTGAGACCTAGATGCACGAGAGTGATTTAGGGATTGAGCGGTTGTGTAGTTTGCGAATTAATCGGCTTGATTAGTTCTATCGAAATCTAATTGCGCGAGAGTGAATTAGATTTTGGTGTTTTAATCAAGTAGCGGTTCTTTCAATTTTCAGCTCGAGAGAGCGGTTTTGATACCCTAGAATAGCTTGACCCGAACCAATATCCAATTACCCGACCCATTTACCTAAGAGACGCTTTGACATGATTAGCAACCTCTGGGCGCCTTTTAATTCTTGTTTTAATCTGTGTTTTATCAATCGTTGTTTAAATTGCAATTGTTAGTTGATTAGTGTAGGGTTTAGTTTTTAATTGTGTTGAACCATTATCCCCAATCCTTTGCTAGGCGAATTAGGATTCAATCGAAAATCATTCTCGCTTAACGTCTATCCATGTGGGTACAATCACTCAGACTTAAGTCCATTTTATTACGAGTTGGTATTTTTATCAACAAGTTTTTGGCGCCGTTATCGGGGATAGTGTTGTATTAAAAGATTGAGAGTACTTTGAATCTTGGTCGAACTAGCTTTTACTTTTTGTTTTACTATATTTTATTCTCTGTTTTCATGGTTTACGCGTGGTTTGCTTGTTTTCGCTTGTGTAGGAAATCAACCCTAGTGTTTGCACAATACACGTAAGGCTAATCTTCCACTCGAACCGTTCCAAGACAATCTCGGGGGCTACAAAAGGAGTGCGAGACGGGAAAATCGTCGGCCCGCTATTATGGAGAATGTTGAAGACGATTATGAGGAAGAAAGGTACCACCCTCTAGTGGATAGAGGGAGACAACAACATCCACCTCCACCTTCACTTGATGATGGGAACCGACAAGAGTACCAAGGGCAAGACCGCCCCCAAGCGCAAGGCCAACAGCCGCTGAGGCAAACTTTGGGAGACTTCTTCCTACCGGATATGGATAATGCCACTTATGGATGCTTTGCTCAAACGGTCCAAGCGGCCACATTTGAGATAAAGCCGAGCACGATCTAACTCCTATAGAATTGGTGTGCTTTCTTGAGTTGCCAAGTGAGGATCCAACGGCCACATTGCGAAGTTCTTGGGAATCCTAGACACATTCAAGCTCCACAATGTCACCGCCGACCAAATCAAGCTTAGAATGTTCCCTTTCTCTTTGCTAGAAAAAGCTAGCTTGTGGCTTCATTCACTACCCAATGCTTCGATCACAATTGGAGGGATCTCGCCCAAGCTTTCCTCAAGAAATACTTTCCGATGGGTAGAACCACCAAGTTGACAAAGGATATTATTGATTCCTACCAATATGATGGGGAATCGCTCTATGAAGCTTGGGAGAGGTTTAAGGATCTCCAAAGACATGTGCCTCACCATCGCTTGAAAAGAGAACATGTGGTGCAAATATTTTATGATGGCTTGAGTGAGACGACAAGGGCCACCATCGATTCGGCATCGGGGGGGGGGGTTATTTGATGCAAAAGACATATGAGGAAGCGAATGAGTTGACTGAGAAGTTGGCATGGTTAGTAGCAATTGATCCTCGAAAAGGAGAAGACCACCGGCCCAAAAGTCGGTGATGACACTTGACCAAGTACAAGAGTTTGAAACCATGAAAGCTAAGAACGCCTCTCTACAAAATCAATTGGATGCCCTCAAGAAGCAAGTAGTTCTGAGGAATGCTTCGGTAGCGTATGTGCAAGTGGGATGTGAGCATTGTGGGGATTACAACCATACTAGTGGAGAATGTTTTGCCACGGGCCAAGCTTGGAGTGAGCAAGTGAATTATGTTGGTGGGTAACGTCAAGGGAATGACCCCTATTCGAATATTTACAACCCCGGGTGGAGGAACCATCCTAATTTCGGGTAGAGAAATAATGATGGGAAAGGCAATGTTCAAGCTTCTCAACAAGCGGGGCAAAGGTTCCACGGTGGCAATAGACCTCCACAACAACAATAAGGTAACTACTACAACAACCAAAATCATGGAAACAACTTTGTTGGTAGGCCTCAACACCCTCCCGGGTTCCAACTACAAAGGAACTTGGATGAGGGGAGTGAGATAGACAAGTTGTTGGAGAAATTTGACAAAATGGAGCAAAGAGAGAAGAATCAAGCCTCCACTATCCATCATCTTGAGACTCAAATTTCACAAATGGCACTTGCACTCCACGGGAGGGCTCAAGGTGGATTGCCATCCACTACGGAAAACAACCCAAGGGAGCAACTCAAAGCGGTTGAGCTTATAAGTTGGAGAAACCTTGAGAAATCCAATGGCAAGAGGCATAGAGTGGAAGAGAAAGAACCTATTGTTGAAGCGGGTGTTGCTAGCTCTAGTCAAGAGCCACTCAAAGCTAGTGAGGAGGTTGTAATTGAGGTTGAGGAGCCTTATGGGAGACCACCTCCACCTCCTCCATTTGTTCCCATAAGTTTCTTGAGATCTTCAAGAAGTTTCAAATCAACCTTAGCTTAGCGGATGCGTTGAGGAAGATGCCCCAATACGCAAAGTTCTTGAAAGATATAATTATGAACAAGCGTAGTTGGGAACAAGGCGGAACAATTTCTCTAACATGGAGTTGTAGTTCTATCATCCAAAGCAATCTACCATCAAAGATAAAAGATACAGGGAGTTTTACTATTCCTTGCACTATTGGCAACATGAATTCCAGAAATTGTTTGTGTGATTTGGGTGCAAGCATAAATTTGATACCTTTGTTTCTTTTTAGGTCCTTGTCTGGTAATCAACCGGTGAAGCACACCTCGATGGTATTACAACTTGCCGATCACTCTCTTAAGAAGCCGTATGGGATAGTTGAAGATGTGCTTGTTAAAGTGGATAAATTCATCTTTCGGGTGAATTTTATGATCTTAGACTATGCGGTGGATAAGGAGTGCCCCATGATCCTTGGTCGCCCATTCATGAATATCGGGCGTGCTCTTATTGATGTGGATGCTGAAAAGCTTACTTTGAGGATTGATGAGGAAAAAGTGGAGTTTGACATGAAGAGAGTGATGCGGAATACCCTCATGAGGATAGATTTGGTGGATAATCTTGTGAAGGAAAAATTGAAGGCAAATGTGGAAGCAATCACTAGGGGAGAAGAAAGAAAAATTGAAGATTTTGTGCACCCAGAGTTGTGCCTTGATCGAGAACCAAGTTATAGGAAGGTTCTCGATCAGGAGATGCATGAAGGAATTTTTTTAGGTCAACTTGGGCCACATGTCTCGATTGAGACAGTAACCTCTCGATCGAGACAAGGCAAAATTATGCCTTGTCTCAATCAAGACACTTCTGTCTCGACCAAGACATGTACTACAAAGGCAAGAAACGAATTTCCAAGGGTTTCAAAGGTTATTTCCATTCTGATGAGCTTGACGATGAATATTCTGAGGAAGATGAACACCAAACTGGAGATCTAATTACGAATGAGGGGATTACACCTCCATCTTCCGAAGCACCATCAATTGTAGAGATGAAACCTTTACCACCTCATATCTGGTATGCTTTTGTGGGTGAAAACAAGGCACTTCCTATCATTATCTCCAACAAGCTATCGGAAGCTCAAGAAAAGAGGGTTGTTCAAGTGGTGAAGAGTCATGTATTAGCCGTGGGATGACAAATTCCTGATATCCAAGGGATAAGCCCTCAAGTGGTGATGCACATTATTCACTTGGAAGATAAGTCCAAGAAATCAACTCAAAGGCAAAGGAGATTGAACTCCAATATGAAAGAGCCGGTGCACAAGGAGATTGTCAAACTCCTAGATGCCGGCATTATCTATCCCATCTCGGATAGTGGCTGGGTGAGCCCTATCATGTGTGTCCCCAAGAAGGGTGTGGAATGACCGTTGTGGAAAATGAGAAAGGGGAGAAAATCTCAACTCGTATGGTGACGGGATGGCGAGTGTGTATTGATTACTGGAAGCTAAACATGGAGACCCGGAAGGACCATTTTCATTTTCCATTCATTGATCAAATGCTTAAAAGAGTGGCGGGTCACAAGTACTATTGCTTTCTTGATGGGTACTCCGGATACAACCAAATCTTGATCTTTCCGATGACCAAGAAAAGACAACATTCACTTGCCCCTACGGTACCTTTGCTTATCCGAGGATGCCCTTTGGATTATGCAATGCACCCGCAACCTTGCAACGGTGCATGACCTCGATCTTCAGTGACATGGTGGAAGACATAATGGAGGTATTTATGGATGACTTTTCTGTTTTTGATGATTCTTTTGACAGGTGTTTGGCGAATCTTGAGCGTGTTAAAGCAATGTGAGGATACAAATTTGGTGCTTAATTGGGAAAAGTGCCACTTCATGGTAGAAGAGGGCATTGTGCTTGGGCATAAGATTTCAAAAGCAGGTATTGAGGTAGATAGAGCGAAGACGGAAGTAATCGAGAAGTTGGTTGCTCCGGTCACGGTGAAAGAAGTCCGGGCATTCTTGGGCCAAGCCGGTTTTTATCGCCGGTTTATCAAGGATTTCTCATCTATTGCATGGCCGTTGACGAATCTTTTAGTGAAGGATGCCCCATTTGAATTCAAAAGAAGTGTTATGATGCATTTGAGAGGTTAAAGGAAGCACTTGTGACCTCTCCTATTATTTCATCTCCGGAATGGAGCTTGACTTTTGAGCTCATGTGCTATGCTAGTGACCAAGCTCTAGGGTGTGTGTTGGGGCAACGTAAGGAGAAGCGAATCCGTTTGATTTATTATGCAAGTAGAACTATAGCATGGGCTCAATTAAACTACACCATCACGGAGAAAGAGATGCTAGCCGTGGTCTTTGCGTTGGACAAATTCCGACAATACTTGCTTGGCTTAAAGGTAAACATATTCAGCGATCACGCCGCTTTGCGACACCTTTTTACCAAGCAAGATGCCAAACCGAGACTCATCTGGTGGATTCATTTGATGCAAAGTTTGATATCGAGATCCGAGACAAGAAGGGTACAGAAAATGTGGTAAAGGACCACTTATCAAGATTTGAGAATCCGAAAACGATACAAATTGGGGTGGAAATCAATGAGCAGTTTCCGGACAAGATGCTTATGGTCGTATCCGATATGGCATCACCTTGGTATGCCGACATCGCCAATTATCTCTCGTCGAAGTCATACCTCCAGATTTGACTTTTCATCAACGAAAGAAGTTTCTATCCGACGTTAAGAGGTATTTATGGGATAAACCCTTCTTGTTTAAAATTTGTAAGGATGGTATGATAAGGAGGTGTGTGCCTATACAAGAAGTGATGCCGATCTTGAGTAATTGTCATGAGTCGGATTACGCTTGGCATTATGGAGCGGCAAGAACCGCGCTAGATTTCTTGAGAGCGGGTTCTTTTAGCCGACATTATTCCGGGATGCAAAGGATTTTGTAGGTTATTGTGACTGTTGTCAAAGGGTTGGCAACATTTTAAAACGAGATGAGATGTCGTTAACCTCTATTCAAGAGGTGGAGATATTCGATGTTTGGGGAATAGACTTTATGGGCCCATTTCCGGTTTCTTTTGGGAACATTTATATCTTGGTAGGAGTTGACTGCGTCTCTAAATGGGTAGAAGCGGAGGCTTTACCCACCAATGATGCCAAGGTAGTCTTAAAGTTTCTCAAGCTATTAATGAACCGGTTTGAGATTCAAGGGTGATTATTAGTGATGGAGGGTCTCATTTTTGCAATCGGCAATTCGAAGCTTTAATGAAGAAGTATAATGTGTACCACCATATTTTGATTGTTCTCAATTGAATTTCGAAATTCAAACACTTTGCATCCAAGGATTGATGAGCTGGCAATGATCCAAGCCATTCACAAGAAACACAACTCACTTGGAGTGCTACCATGGCAAGATCTCAACCTTTGGAATCCAAAGTGTTTCTCTTGCCTTATAAGAGCCAATAAGACTTCATCTTCTTCCTCATTCTTTCCAAAAAAAAAGCAAAGAACTCTATAACTTCCTCTCTCTAGACAAGAAATTTGGCCACTACTACAAACCACCACAACAACCACCAAATCTCACCCATAATCAACCCAATCATGGGAAAATCTGCTAAGAAGACTTCTTCTCATGGTGCTTCATCACAAGAACCTCAAGAGCCACAACCACCAACCACCGAAGCAAGAACTTGCCGCAAGCCGGTCCCCGGAGGTGCAAACACTCCAAGAGAGTTAACTAGAAAATATGATGCTCCGTTTGAGATTGAAACCGAAGAGGACGGGAAAAGGTATGAGCTTTTAAAAGATAGAGGCGTTCCTTTCGGTATTGATTGGGCATCAATGGAGAGTTTGGGATTGGCGGAAGACGTGAGGCGGTATCTTGACATCCTCGGATTACGTGAAATGGCGCAACTTCTGCACGATGTTTATGAGGAGGTTGTGTATGAGTTTTACACCACGCTTCGACCAAATGTTAATGCGCCTACTATGAGGCGGTTTCGACAAAAAGGGCAATGTTGGGATTTATTGAAAGAGATGTTTGTATATCGTTTACACATGCGAGGTTCCGGGTTGAAGGGAACATCGATAAGGTTTAATTGGGAGGCGGCTTGGCTTGAATTGAGTGATTTACCGGGTTTTAGGGCGAGGCAATCCAAGATGAATGATATCAAGGATACGGCTTTGGTGGTAGTTGTGAAGTGGCTCGGCCACACCTTTGAGGGAAGGACGGAATTTAACAAGATAGGGGAGAGAAAATTGTTGATGCTCAATGCATGCTTGCACCCCGAGGTGGAGGCTTATCAAATTGATACGGCGGAAGTGCTCTTTAACCGAATCAAAGCGGTTCCGGAGAAGTCTGCACCTCTTGGTTTTGCTTTCATTATTCTTTGGTTGGCTAACCGTAATGGTTGGACTAATGAAGCGGACTACACCTGAGTCGCTCCCCGCAAGATCAACACGGATTACCTAGAAAGAGCTCGATTTGTTAGTGATGGTAGAGCGATTCCGCATTACAAGCGAACCAAGTGGGTCAAGGAGCATGGGCATGAAGCAGCTTTTAGAGCGGAGTTTGGCGATGAGGTGGAGTTTGTGCCGGAAGAGATTCCACCACCGGGGCCGAGAAAGCAAAAAGAAGCACCTAGGAGGAAAGGAAAAGAGCATGCGGAACCTAGTGCTCAAAGGGAGGAAGCTCTGGCGAGTGGCTTTGCGGATGAGGCTTATATGGGAGCCGAAGCTCAATATTCCACTTTTGACCATAGGTTTAATGAATTAGCGGACCAAAACCGCCAAGCTTGGGCAGAGGAAAAGTTGATACTAGAGCGAATAGAAGCGGCGCAAAGGCGTGGAATGGCGCGAATTGAGTACAAGCAAGGGCGCTTGAAGGCGAAATTGGACCTCCAAGAGACGAACTTCCGCAATTATGTGAATGGGCAAGGAGTGGTTGAATGGATCGACACTCCACCTCAATCTCCCGCTACCCCAGAGTTCGATTAAGCGAGATTTGCATTTCCTAACTCAAACTCGTACAATTTTGCTTTGTTTTGAATATTTTTTGCTTAGGGACTAAGCTCGAAATAGTGTGAGGAGGGTTGGCGAATTGTATCTCGTTTGCTTTATCTTGTTCTATCTTGCTTTGTGTTTAGTTTGTTTTATGTTTTTGTTAATTTTAAGTTGATAGTGACGCCTCCACCAAACCTGTGTACCAAGCTTGTTAGATGCATGTGTTAGTAATGTTGGCGAAATTTTGAATGTGTATCATTTTATGATATCTCCCGTTAATGAATAGCATGCATGCTTTTTTCTAGTTTAGACAATTCCTTTTGATGTTTGCCTAATGAAGTGCAATTTCATATGACATGTTTCAATGGAATTTGGGTGACATCGTTCTTTGGTTGAGTGAGTTTTGAGCATGATTAGTTTAATGTGATACGGATGCATGATGTGCGTTTTTAGAAAGTTTGTGTCATTCTTGAGAACTTGAACATCATTGGCATGAGAACATAGAAATCAAGCAATTGCATAACACCACATCCTTCTAAATGTTGAGCCTAATTATTTTCTTGTGTGTTGTGTTTGCGATTCCTAGAACTTGCTCGGTGTCCGCTCAAAGTTATATTGTTGAGTAGTCGACAACTAAATGAATATGGCAATTAGGATTACCCATTTTGTATTTAGACCACTTTTAAAAGTCTACCCTTAACCACTAGATTACACCCTTTGAGCCTTAGACATTTTCCATTGTTTTAAACACACTTTTTACACATTATCCTTTCAACACTTTACCTCTCTCAAAACAACCCCAACCTGACTTGAATAACTCAATTTTGAAGTGTAATTTGTATAACTTGAAGAATAGAAAAGATGTGAACAAAAAATAAGAAATATGGGCCTTGAAAAAGAAAGAAAAACCAAAAGAAAGAAAGAACAAAGAAAAATAAAAGAAATAGAAAAGAGAAAAAAAGCGAATAATGGCCTTAGGAAAATTCACTTATATGAAAAATTCCAAGATAAACCTAAGTTGTGATTAATGAAATAAGTTGTCAAGTCAAGTTTTTAGACAAATTATCCTCTTTTTACCTACCCCTAAACCCTAGCCAAGTTACAACCTCGGATAAAAGCCCATAGGATAGTTGTTGATTACCGAACTAAGTAGCGGAGTTCGGACTAAGAGCAAGCTTATGGCGAATGAGATTTTCTTTGAGCTTTCTATCCTTCAACCTTAAACACTTGTGTTTTAGAGTGCAACTTGTGAGAAATGAAATGCCTTGGGTGATGCCTATGTTTGCTATGCCATGTTGTTCTTTTATCACTTGACCAAGCAAAGAATCGAAGAAGAACAAGCCTCAGAACATTTCTTGATCAAGAAGCTACAAGTTGGAATCGAGAAGCCTGGATTAACAAAGGACTCGATCGATAAGCTCACTTCACCAAGCTTCTCGATCGAGACATCTATGAGGAAAATGCACGGGTGTTTTCGCAAAGAAGGTCTTGATCGAGAAGTTCCTCTTTAATGAACTTCTCGATCAAGACATAGCTGAAATTCAGAAGACAAATCAGTTTGGGAAAACGAGTCTTACTTGGTCCACTTCCATTTTTGGCTCAACACACTTTATCTAGGATGTTTTTATTTCCCTATTTGTTAAGACTATATAAGCAACTTTATCTTGTTTTAGGGTTTATCATCTCATATTGTAAGACATCAATCAATAGTTGTAGTTTTTATTCTCTTTACTCTCAATTGGGAAGAGAATCATCATTGTTATTGGTGTCCATATACTATTTCCATATTTTTGGGATTGAAACCCCACTTAATGCAAGTTTATTATTTGGATCTTCATTTTCTTGTTAATGCGTTTATTGTCCATTCTACTTAAGGTAATCATTCTAATCTTTATTATGCTTATTAATTATTGCTTAGTAGTTAGTGTTTGCTTGGCTATGAGTGGCTAAGTCCCTAGTTTAGGGGTTGTTTATGATTGCCATGTATGATGAATATGTGACTAGATTGAGTTATTGGGTTAGGGTTTTGTTGTGTTAATTTGGACCTAAAGCCTAGATTAAGTTGGCCTCTTAGTCTTTGATTCATGTTCAATTAGTAGAGCGAGAGTTATCTAATTGAACGGACCTAGTTAGCATAAGCTTGAGACCTAGATGCACGAGAGTGATTTAGGGATTGAGCGGTTGTGTGTTTGCAAATTAATCGGCTTGATTAGTTCTATCGAAATCTAATTGCGCGAGAGTGAATTAGATTTCGGTGTTTTAATCAAGTAGTGGTTCTTTTTACGTACTAGATTGAGTTATTGGGTTAGGGTTTTGTTGTGTTTTAATTCAATTTCCAGCTCGAGAGAGCGGATTTGATGCCCTTGAATAGGTTGACCCGAACCAATATCCAATTACCCGACCTATTTACATAAGAGTCGCTTTGGCATGATTAGCAACTTCTAGGCGCCTTTTAATTCTTGTTTTAATCAGTGTTTTATTAATCGTTGTTTAAATTGCAATTGTTAGTTGATTAGTGTAGTGTTTAGTTTTTAATTGTGTTGAACCATTATCCTCAATCCTTTGCTAGACGAATTAGGATTCAGTCGAAAATAATTCTCGCTAAACCTATATCCTTGTGGGTACGATCACTCGGACTTAAGTCCACTTTATTACGAGTTGGTATTTTATCAACAAGAACAAAAATGGAGCTTGGAGTGTTTTTGATCTTTCTTAACCAATGAAGATGATAACCCTCTTAAGTAAGTTGAGTATGTCATCATTTGGTTCAAATTACATTTTAACTCAAAGGGCTAAATTGCACTTTAATCCAAATTCTTAATTAATCGTCGCGTCCAATTTTAAAACGATTTCATAAATTTATGAAAGTTTGACGATAATTTATTGATAATATTTCACGGACCTTGGTGTTAAAATTATTAGCTCGAGACTTACCAATTTATTTATTTTTTTACTTTATTTTCCTTTCTTTTTAGTCCCGCTCAAATCCAATTTATCGAATAATAATTTCTCACTTAAATTATTATTTATGATAATTCCAATAGACTCGCTTTGGTCTAAATCCTTATTATTTGAACTTAATTCGACGTTCTTAATTTAAATCCTTATGATTATGCCTCGTGGTACTATCCTTGTCACTTCTAAAAGTACGGGGTATTACAGCATGCCTGACCTATCTACAGCTCCCTGTACCCACTGAGGCCAACGAGCTCCGGGTAGAGTGTTCCAAGTAGTATCCATCTGCAATCAGCAAATACGGGTCTGTACCACAATCCAGAATCAGAATAATACAAGAACAGAGTTCAGTACTCACGTCAATCCACGCCAGCTCGCTCTGCCGGCCTCTAGACTTAGCTCCCCGACTCTGCGTTAGAGTACGTGAAAAATCCCAGAATCTGAGCAAAGGGAACCCTAACCCCGAAAGGGTGCCGAAACAAGTCAAGAGGCCCATCTGGACAATCCAAATCTGAAACAGAAAATCAGATAAGATAAAGAAAATAAAAAGGGAACCCTAACCCCGAAAGGGTGCCGAAACAAGTCAAGAGGCCCATCTGGACAATCCAAATCTGAAACAGAAAATCAGATAAGATAAAGAAAATAAAAACACGATGCAAATAAAGAGTAATAAAAAAAACTCACGTGTACAACGCGCCACATCCCAGCAAGACAGGATCCCCTACGAACTACTCGGTCCATGTTGGTGTATAGATAGGCTAAAGAAGCAAACCCCAGTCATAAGACCCGACCTGATCTAAGTCCTCCAAGGCCGGCTGCACACAAAGAGGCATAGTCGCACCTAAGCTATAGAACAATGTGGACCCCAGCAGATAGCAGATGAAAGCACGGGCGATCAGGTCGGCCTCGTCACTAGTCCTGGGGATGCACTCCCGGTAACGCTCGTATAGCTCACTGTGTCGGAGACTACAACCCTTCATCTCCGGCAAAAAATCCAACATCTCAAAGATATATGCTTCTCTCTGACCATAGGACGCCCAACCACTGTTGAAAGGCACACGCGGACCTCCGAAAGTCATCCCTGTTATCAGTGAGAAGTCCAAAGGAGTCACCATCAACTCCCCAACTAGCAAGTGAAAAGTATGGGTGGTATCCATCCACCGCTCCATCACCGCACGCAGAGAAGCGTTGTCACACACTCTCGTCGCAGTAAACAGACCGCTGGCATAACGGCCAAAGCCTACAGCTTCCACCTGAGAATGAAAAACATGGGGCAAAGAATCGTACCAGATGCACGCATCAACAAAGTTCCCAGAAGTACGGAACACATCTTTCTCTTGAAAACACGGTAAGATAAAAAAACCGGAGTCAAAATCATCAAAAATCGAACTGGAAAAAGCTAAAAATACCTCAGAGAACGCGTGTCAAAAGAGCATTGGCTCCACCATCACGGCGCCAGTCTCATTGCCGGTGTCGCCAGTTTCGTCTGGCGGTGCCGCCAGAGTATAGTGGCGGTTTGCGCCACTATACCTTGGCGCTATTGCCACTAGTTTCCCCTCTCCGGGTCATTTTTTCAGGGTTCGGCCCTATTTTTGGACTAGTTTCGACGATATTTTGGACATATTTCAAATATATATGCAATAAAATGTCTATATACAAGATAAAACACAGTAAAATGCACCTCAGAATGAGCCTTGGCGCACAAATATTGCTCAAGACGCAACAAGAGCGAAACCTCCTCGCCCGCCTTCAGTAACGCAACATGCTGGATAGCCTGTCGGTAAAAATTGCTACACGGCTCCTTAAAATCCCAGGGTGGCGCCATATTCTAGAATAATATAAAATAAATTTGCAGGTTCAAAGAATGCAAAGTGAAGAGAGAGAAACAAAATCAAAAATGAAGGGATTGCTCTCTTAAAAGGCACAAGGCCACTAAAAAACAAAAAAGAACACTCTTGGAGAGTATTGCCAGAAAAGTAACTCAGAGGACACGGAACACTCATCCCCCTGAAAATCTGACTGAATGACATAAAGTCCTATTAGAAAATTTCCCCAGACAACAGAACACAGAATTCTCCGGCAGACAGAGCCAAAAATACAGACACCTCAAACGGTGGAAACAAGGAATAATCAAAAATACAGACATCCCAGACGATGGACACTAGAAATACAAACACCTCAAATTATGGAACCCGGGAATATAGACATCCCAAACGCTGGACATCAGAAATACGAACATTCCCAGAGAATCAGACATGAAAAATTACCCAAAAGATGGGAAAAAATCCGTCAACGATAGAAAGACATCGCCACGCCATTCGATACATGCATAATGCAGTAGCAGTGGTCTAACCCCACGCGCAAGACTCCTGATAGAGGAGAATTTAGCGTCAAGAAGACACCCCAGACATTGTCTGCAACAATTTAAATAAACTTCAGACATTTCCGCTAATTGTGGGATGACTACGGTAACAAAGGGATGTTGTCCCTTTTGCAAATCTAAGAAGTACCGGACATGATAATTACCAGAGGTCCAAGCAATTGGACCACTCTCATGACGGCTGAGAGTTTATAGCTCCATCCCATAGGGAACAAAACGGGTAGTTCAAACTCAATGGACAACCTTCAGCACAACTGAGAAGACCTACTCTCAGCCAGATATGGCATAGACCAGAACCAGGGGGCATGCAGCTAGAGTCATGCACCATAATGGGTAATGCTCGGGCTAGAGCATTACCATACCACCAGGCGAGCGAGTACCTCCGATAGTGGGCAGTATCCTTGTCGTTTATCTAACAGCAAGTTACTTCTTTAACAAGAATTGACCTACTTTGCCAATTCTCGTTAATGACGGGGAAACCTGTAAACACCTATTTTTCAGACATGTCAAAAGTTATAAGGGACTGAAGCGTGCAATGATGATATCCAGAGAAATCTGTCCGGGTGACGAGCTATCGATTTGCTTGCTAGAATCTAAACAGGCGTAGTTTTGCAATAGCTGTAAACTCAGAGGATTAAAACGTAATTAGCCGCAAATAGCCTATAAAAAAAACTAAAGAGATTGTAGTCTAAGTCCAGAAATTGGACTAATTGCAATGTCTTAGAAGTTTATGTGCCAATTTATAAGTTTTACGGACTAAAATTGACTATACCCAAACACATAGGGTCTTAGCCTTTTTGACACTTTTAGGCATCAAAATGGATTTTTAGGACCTTTTTAATTCACTGGCAAGTCTAAATACGAAAATTAAATGTAAAATTCTAAGGTAAATAATTAAAAGCTAATCCTAATCTTAAAACACTTATCACTTAATACTTCTTCAACCTCAAATCAAATCCTAACTCTAGACCTAATTAATCCCTATAAATATAGCCTTAAGTGAGCCTAGCTAATGGTCAGAACATAACACAAAACCCTAGAAGCTAGAAAATTTGATCCCCCCTAGAGCAAGCTGTGGCCGAATATTACACACACACACACACCAAAATCACGCTTAATTCTAGTCTTAAAATACTAAACACGTGTTAATTCTCCAATAATACAACCCTGCACAGACTCGAAGCTGGATTTCACATCCACTTCACCAGCAAACAAGCCAAGGAATCATACCGGTAATTTTGAGGACCCTCTATACTCCCTGTATAACTTTTTATGTATTTTGTTCATATTTGCTGAATATTTGTGAGCTAGGATGCATGATAAGGTATTTTGTTATAAAACTGTCATAATTGCCAAATTATGTGTTTTGATGAAATTGCCATGAAAATCGATGAAAAAGCATGTTAATAGTTGGATTAATATGTTTTAAATGCTTGTTTATAGAAACCCAGACAACTAAATTGCTTAGGGTGCATGTTTAGGTGATTTCAAGCTTATTTGCCGAAATTTGATCAACTTAATAAACTGTTGTAAATTGCTATTTTAGTGTTTCAAATCAGCTTTAAACACTATTTAATTATCATATTTGCATTCTTTGTTTGTTTTATGTGTTTTTGACTATTTTTGCATGAAAAACGGACTTAAAACGAGCTAAAACGAGCTGAAAACGCTCAAGAACAACTGCTGTCAACCGCTGGTGCTGCTGTCCGCAGCGCTTCCGCCACCGCCAATCAGATCGGCGGTGCCGCCATAATAAAGTGGCAGCGGTGCCACCTCAGCCTGCCGGCGCCGACAGTCACATCGATGTTGTGTTCTTCCTTCTCAGCTTCCCATAATTGATTCACGGATTTGTTAAACTTCGATCCAGCCTTCCAGACACGTTATTAGGCCCGTTCGGCCTCGGAATCAGGCCCGGTTTGAACCCAGACGTAGATAAATCGATGTACTTTACTTTTATGCACTGTAATGGGTCAGACCCAATGTAAATCGAGTCCATGAGCCCGAGGCCCGCAAACCCAGCAACTTCCAGGGTAGATTTCGAATTCACCAAAACTTGGAACCGACCGCGGTTCAAATAGATAGAACCGTATCGATGGGACGGACAACTCTCGTGTTTTGACCAAGAACCAAGTCTGACCACACTGACGGTCAAACCCGCGCGAGTGCAAGGCACTCAAAAAGTCAATAAGGTTTAAAAGTATTCCTCACCTTGTATGCATACCAACTGTCCATGAGCATGTTGACATTTTTTACAGCTCTTCAAGCATGCCAAATCCAAGTTTAATAAGCTAAAGGACTAACCAAGTTAAATTAGCAAACTAAATCAATTCAAGGTAGTCACTTAGACATCTTAGGACCAAACATGAAAATGTAGTAACAGTTGTATAGGTCATTCAAGATCACATAAATAAAATCAATCAAACTTAGACTCCCGAGTTAGACTTTGTGCATGTAATCAATCCAGACCAGTCAAATTCCTCATATTTGTTTGAAACCGCCAAGTTTAGATGTATGCCTAGGAGTAACTGCTACTTGCTTTGCATGACCAGTCCAGCTCGAGTCATATGCGAGTCTACCTGTTTACATACTTTCATACTTGTTTATACTTCTAGTATTATATCCTGTGGACTACCAAATGTACGTTGAGATGAGATAAATGAATATGTCCGGTAAATAAAGCCAGTAACAGATAAGCCAAGCACACGAGTCTCGGGGAGGTCCACGAACCCGGTCTTTTGATCTGATGCATGATAATCTTACCCATAAGCGAGTAAGGTTATCTAGTCGGTATAAAAGGAATTTCTTAGTTGAACTAGGTGGCGACTCTAGTTTTCAAACCATTTCCAGATCAAGAAGTCGGCCATAAGCCTGAGCGAGCAGCCCCCGAACCCCGCTCTGACACCTTCATATCCTTCTCCCTTCTACTTTTACCTCTATTACCAGTGATTCGCCTTTTGTTTCCTTCTGCCCGTCCATGCGCACATGATACAGAATTACTGGTATTATTTGGTGGCTCTGTTTGTATAGTTTTGAGGCTACCTTGTGATCCGTTTCTCTAGGTCTTTTTCTCATTTGTACGGGTTAGGTGTTTCCATATTGGTAGTTTTTTGGTTAGTGGGTGGTGTGGGTATTCTGTTGGTTCTCCCCATTTCTATCAATGAAATTTTTTTTGAGAATTTTTGGTTCCCGTAGATGGCACCAAATGATAGATCCAGGAATATGGAGCGGTCAATGACGTATCCGTTTGTCTTGTTTTCCCTAAGATACAATAAGGAAGATGGATCTTAGGCTCGGGCCCCAGGTCCACTCTGATGTCAATTAGATTCTCAAACTCTCTTAAGTTTGATCGAGTAACCTCAAATATGTATACCTCAAACGTAAACTTATTTGACCAGCGACACACAAGTTTGGGGACCTAGTTGACTAAAGTGATCTATTTGATTTTAAAATACAAGTTTTGGTATCTAATTGGCTAAAAAAGTTGAAAATGACTTATTTGATCCCGACGCACAAGTTTGAGGGCCGAGTTGACCCTTTATTCATATATAAATCAACCTCACTTATACATTTAGTTTAGACTATGTAGATGCAAAAAGAATAGAATCCAGTTTATTTAATTATTTGTTAGAAATACATGATTAGATCTTTGTATAGGACAATATTTTCTAGCTTGTCATGATTAGACAATGAGAGTCATATGCTACTTTTATTGCTTTAATACATGTTTGTCAGTTTTCTAGGTAATTTCAGTTATTTATCAGTTCTGCCAATTATTTGTCAGTTTTTATTTGATTAGAGATTAATAATATATTATAATCGTATAACATAGTTTTTATAATTCGAGGAAATTTTGATAAATCGATAAATTTAATAATGGTAAGTTCTAGTAAGTTGAATCCTATTTTGAATCTATGATCTTTTAATACGATACACGATATTTTATGCATTCATAAACAAAAGAGACAAATCAAGAGTGCTTATCCCATGCAATCAGCGGCAAAACGACGGGAGGGTCATGAGAGTCGACCGACCCTCCTCATCGCCGGAATACCGAGGGACTGGTGCTATTCTCCACTGGTCACCTTCCTTCTGTCGACCCTCCCCCAGCAGATGGAGATCTGTTATAGAGGCCACTAAAGCCAGCAAGCTGCAACTCGTTTTTTTTAATTTTTATAAAGAGTCGAACGACATTATTTCAATTTTTTTAAAACCAAACGACAAGTCGTTTGGTTCTAACAAATAGAAGGCTGAGCCTTATGTTTCTTACTCATCTCTCTTTATTTCTTTTACCCCGTTTTCTTTATTTCTTAACTTTCCCATTTATTTTCCGAAACTCTAACCCTAAAATTGAACCTCAATTATTCAATTAATCACTTTATTTACCACTTAATTCTTAAACCCATTATTATTTCTTCTCAATTATGGAAGGTATTGTGTTTTTTTTCAATTTTAACTCATCTTTTTTTTTATTTTTACAATAATTAATTTATGCTAGAGATAATCTAACAATAATCTTAAATTATATTTTTCTAGGTCATATATATTGAATTAGCAATGTCAAGAAGTGGTGAATTAGACAAAACTCCAACAAGTAAGTAGTTATATATTTTTGTTAATTTTTAATATTAATTATTTAATTTACTTTAGTGTGTTGATTGTTATATAAGTGAATTGATTTGGTTGTCATTTATTTTTTAAATTGATGATTGTTTTGCCATAAGTTGATGAATACATTAGGTAAATTAAATTGATGATTTTGTTTGCATAATTTGATGAATTGATTTGATTGTCAAGAATGAAATTGATGAATTTTTTGTCATAATTTGATGACTTAGTTTGGTGGATTAAATTGATTTTTTTTAATTTTGTAAGGTTAATCAAGAAAAACAAATATATTGAATTTTTTCAAACATGCGCCTAGAAATCTTGATTCGAGTACCCCTTCATCTTCTGAGGCAACTAATATTACACAAAAGAGAAGTCGTGTAGAGTTTAATCCCAATGAACTTGTTGTTGATCCTGGACTTCGAATGTGTATTGATGATTATGATGTGGAAATTAGAGACCAAGTTCGAAGGGAATACTTGTTAAGGGGTCCGTGTCAACCATATGGTCATGATATTCCAAAAAAATAAGCAACGGATATGAGAAGTTCTAAAGAGGCATGGTTCAAAAAATTTGCTTGGTTAGAATATAGTGTAGAGAAAGATACAGCATTTTGTTTGTATTGCTACCTGTTTGCAAATTCAGGTGCAAGAAGTGAAAGTTTTACAAGGAAAGGCTTTAGCAACTAGAAAAAGCGTCGGAAAATTTTGATGACCATGTTGGTGGAGGAGATAGTGTTCATAATGACGCAAGACGTAATTGTGAGGATTTTCAGAATCAACGTCAAAGCATTTCGCATGTTTTGACTTCTCAAAGTCGTGAAATGGAAATTGCTTACCGAACTCGTTTGACAGCAATGTTAGAAGTTGTTCATCTTCTTCTTTGGCAAGGTTTAGCATTCCGTGGTCATGATGAGACTCGTGATTCTTTACAAAGGGGGAATTTTATTAAGATAGTGAAATGGTATGCTAGGAAGGATGAAAAATTGAGAAATGTCATTGGTGATAATGCTCCTGGGAATAACCAAATGACATCTCCTAAAATTCAAAAAAGAATTGGTTAGTTCTTATGCCTCACAAGTAACATTAGCTATGCTCACTGAACTTGGAGATAGGAAATACTCATTACTAGTGGACGAGGCTCGTGATTGTTCCGTAAAGGAACAAATGGCAGTGATGTTAAGGTTTGTGAATAAGAAGGGTGATATAATCAAAAGATTTCTTGCAATTGAGCATGTTAGTGACACTTCTTCAAGATCCTTGAAAGCAGTTTTGGACATGTTATTTGCTCGCCATAATTTATCTCTTTCTAGATTGCGAGGACAATCATATGATGGAGCATCCAACATGAAGGGAGAGTTTAATGGATTGAAGGCACTTATTCAACGGGAAAATCCGTTTGCTTTCCATGTCCATTGTTTTTCCCATCAACTGCAGTTGGTGGTTGTTGCTATTGCAAAACATATTTCAGTTGTTGCTGAATTTTTTACTAACATCAGTTGGATTGTTAATATTGTTGGTGCTTCTTGCAAAAGAAGATATGAATTAAACAAACATAGGGATGCTAACATTTTGGAGCAATTGGAGACTAGTGAGCTTTCTACAGGAAAAAGGCTTAATCAACCGACTAATCTTGCAAGACCGGGTGATACTCGTTGGGTTCACATCATGTCACTTTAGCCCGTTTGCTGTCTACGTGGGGTTCAGCCTTATATATGCTTGAAAGAGTTTATGAAGATGCAACTGAAAGAGAGCCGAGGGGGAAAGCAAGTGCCTTGATTAAACTGATGGAACATTTTCACTTTGTATTTATTCTGCATCTGATGCTTAAGTTATTCGGTATAACAAATACATTGTCACTTGCCTTGCAACAGAAAGATAAGAATATTGTTAATGCAATGAACTTGATTGAAGTTTTAAAAATAAAGCTACAAAACTTGAGAGACAATGGATGGGATGCTTTGCTACATGAAGTCAGCATGTTTTGTAACAAGCATAGCATTGTGGTGCCTGATATGGAAGATCAATTTCTAATTCTAGGACGGTCTCGTCGTGCGAGGCACTTGGTAACTTGTTATCATCATCACCATAATGAGGTTTTTCTTCATGTGATTGATTTGCTTACTATTGAGATGAATAATAGGTTTTATGAATCTAGCACTGAATTATTAAGGTACATCTCTTGCCTTGATCCAAGAGACTCTTTTTCTAGATTTGATTAATGCAGTTTGATTTGCCTTGCTGAACTCTATTCTGATGATCTCTTTGCTACTGACTTGTACTTCTTGAGAGAGGAGCTAGATACATACATTTGTGAAGTAAGAAAAAATTCTGATTCTACTAGTTGTGAAGATCTTGATATCGTTGCAACTAAGATGGTTCAAACTGGTAGACATTCTATGTTTCCATTGGTTTATCGTTTGATTGAGTTGGCTTTGATTTTACCAGTGGCTACAACATTTGTTGAGAGAGCTTTTTCTACAATGAAGCACGTCAAGTCAGATGTACGGAACAACATGGCAGATGAGTGGTTCAATGATTTGATGATATGCTTCGTTGAGAGAGATATATTTGATTTCATCGACAATGAAGACATTTTACAACATTTTCAAAACAAAGCAAACCGGCGAATTCAACTTCCACCTCTTGCTCTTTCCAATTCTTAGTTTTTTATTAGTTTGTTTGTGTGTTTTTATTATTATCAACTCAATATTTAGGCTATTAATCACCCATGGCCCCTGACTTTTGAGGGTAAGTGCACAAAACCCCCTGATATTTAAAAACGGGCACTAAATCCCCCGATTTTTGTGGCGGCGCTCACCACAGCCCTTATGGACGAAAATACCCCTGGCGCCGTCTTTTGTTGGGCGGTTGTCTTTTAAAAGAAAACAAAAAATTGACGGCGCCACATGTCAGTTGACACGTCATCAAAATACAAAAAAAATTTAAAAAAAAGCCCAAAACACCCTTAAATATAATATCTTATTAAATCAAAAATCCAGCCCAAAATCCAACCACCCCCCGTTCAAACCCAAATCGCCACTGCGACCAACCACCACCGCCACCCTACCGCCGCTGGAAAATTTTCCGGTCATCTTCTCCGAATCAAAGATGACCGGAAAATTTTCCGGTCATCAAAAAAGTCCGGATCTGTTCCTTAGAGGAACAGATCAGATCTGTTCCTCTGAGGAACAGATACAGATATTTTTAAAGGTATTTTGCTGACGTGGCGCCGTCACTTTTTCTTAAGAATGTTAGTTGACAAGAAAAGACGGCGCCATAGGTATTTTCGTCATATTTGAGGTTTAGGGTGTTTTGTGAGCGCCGCCAAAAGATCAGGGGATTTAGTGACCGTTTGTAAACATCAGGGGATTTTGTGCACTTACCCTCAAAAGTCAGGGGTCATGGGTGATTAATAGCCCAATATTTAACACTTTAATTTAATCAAAAAATTTATTTGATACACTTTTAAATTTTTATGTGAAATCTCGACCCCCCCTACAAAGAATTTCTTGTTCAGCCACTGCATGCAATGATTGTGCCATGTCATATTTACAACCCGACATTTGCAATAGAAATTTTTTAATTGCTTACTTATTTTTTTAATCATTAAAAATTCCACATAGCTAACACATTATTAGTTTGTTGCACGGATAACATGGCACAACGGTTGCATTGCATAATTTTTCCTAAATTAATTAAGTCAAATTTTGACTGCGCTGCCGCTTTCACTAATTAATACACTCTCGCGAGATTTTAACATTCTTTTTGAAAAAATAAATAATAAACACAGTCGATGAAAATAAAAAACTAGGAAAGTAAAAGATGTGACAAAGATGAGATAAGAAAAAAAAGAACTTAAGCCATATGATGAGATAAGAAAAAGAAGAACTTAAGCCATATTTAGTTCATAAAATAATTGCAGACTGAAATAATTATGTATGACTATTTGTTATTTTAATTCAGAGAATACCTATTAAAAAAATTGTATTCTATAATTTAATGGAATAAATACTCTTTTTAAAAAGTAGAATATTCTTTACGGGAGAATAGGGATGGCAATGGGGCGGGGTGGGGGTGGGGAAGCTATCCCCATCCCCGTCCCCACTTCTATGGGGAATCTCCATCCCCGTCCCCATTTATTTGATGGGGATTAATTCATTCCTATCCCCATCCCCGTGGATTCCCCGTCCCCATGGGGTTCCCCACCTCCCCGTATAATTCTAATATAAATATTTAAATATTTTTATTATTTTTATGAAATATTTGACAGTAGACCTTCTAATAATTAATACTCAATAAATTAATAATTATAATAATTAATAAAATTTTAGGGAACCAAATTCAAGATTACGTCATATATAATATTTAATAAATTAATAATTCTTATATTTAATAACTTTTAAGTCACCATATATATTAATTATTAAAGGGTTGACTGTATGATTTATTCAATATTAATAATAATAAAAATTATAAATTAAATTATCCCAAAAATTAATTAGTAATCTAAAATATTCAGCAATTTTAAATATTAAAATAATATAATTAAAATAAAATAAAAAATCGTTAAAAATCATTACTTAATATCCTGATAATTAAATAAAATTATTAAAAATTATAAACAATATATTAAAAATTGTAACAAATTATGTAAAAGTAGATCGGGTCCCCACGGGGACGGGGATGGGGATCCCCATGGGGTGGGGACTACACTCCCTGTCCCCTCCCCATCCTCGTGGATGGGGCATAACCTTCCCCCATCCCCGTACCCATGGGGACAATTGGTGGGGATTCCCCGCCCCATTAGGGGCGGGTCCCCATGGGGATCGGGGAATCACCTCCCCATTGCCATCCCTACGGGAGAAGGTGATTTTAGTATATTTTCAATTGCATTATGACTTTTTTTCTTTCTAAATTACCGGTTTACTTTGGTGTTTTTCATTTTAATTTTTTGATGAATTTTGTTGATTAATAAATCGAAAAAAGATTGACTCTTCAAGTTTGTGGGCTCCCTTTTCATGTGACAAAGTCTCTAATTAATTGACAACATGACATTTTGAGGGCATAAGTAAATTAATTTTATAATATCAAGGGTTCGTTTCATATTCAAATTTTAAGAGGATAAGTTATGTCCTGCTAGAAATATAAGATTGCAAACTTTTCTCCAAAAATAAAATAAAAAAAAACTCGTCCCTACCAAAGCACAAAACTCTATTATCTTACCATTTTTACTCTTTACCTTTTTTACAATTACCCTTCACCTAGCCCAACTTTATGTTGGAGTCTCCACAGCTCCCGTAGTAAAATCGGAAAATTAAATTACTTTTTCCTTTTCATTTTATTGGTCAAATTTCCATTTTTATATATACTAAAAATACAATGAATGTGATATATAGTAAATTTTTATATGCTTATTTTTTGTTTTGAAAATATCATATAATTAAATACATCACTATTTTTTATATAACAAACTCACTAATATTAAAAATAAAAAAAATTAGTGTTAGTAATATAAAAGTAATTTTCTAAGAACATTAAAAGTGTAAAAAGTGATAAATGACATGGAATAGAATGAATATAAAAATACTCTGGTCATTAAAGAAATGGTAGTATAATTTATTTCGATCAGTATCTTATGTGGATATTCAATTTTTAATTTGATTTGACAATTTTAGAATTAAAAAACAAAAAAAAACTGGAAAACAGTTAAACAAATTTAATAAAATATATACATGTATATTTAATAGATGATTATTCAAAAACAAATACTAATTGATGGAGTCTGCCTTCTGAACCGGTGAGTAAGACCTGCAAAACAAGGTAGAAGCTAACCGGACGGTGGTTGTCCGATTAACTCTCCGATGCTAAAGTCAGTTTAGAGCTTTGAGCAGCGTTTTGTGTATATGAATGTAATTGTGATTCTAGGCATATCTCGTGCTCCTTTTATAGTAGTCGAATATACATTGTAGAGTCGTAATAGGCAGGTGAATCCTACTTTGTAGGGATTCGGCAACATCGTAGGGATTCTCCTGATTTGCGAGATCTACCTTAATCTGATAAGAGTCCTATTTAGGAACGTCTTCCTAAATAGTCTTATCTTTCTAAGGTAGAGCTTATCCTTCCATATATAGTGTTTGTGTCCGAATATGACAATACTTCCATTCTTGGTCGATTACCCGAATCCCGGACCTAACGCGCTTTGGGCGGATCATGTGGGATTCGGTCTTTATTGACATATTACCAAATCTCAAGGGATTCGGTATCTCCTTCATATCTTAGGATCTTCAGGGGGAGTCTGGTATCACCTGAGGGTGGATCTCCTGTGACTCGGCTCCATTATATTTACTGTAGGATTCGGTATCCATCATTAGCCCCCCCGCAAGTGAGCTGAAGTAATTGGTATTTATGCCTTAGTGGTTTTTAGCTCTTTTGGAGCTGAGTCCACTTATACGGGCGAGTCGTTTTGTATTCCGGGCGAGTCGTTTCATATGTTTGTGGGTGATGTTTCTTCTTTAGTAAGATTCTGCGTTGCCACGTGTCGTCTATCAGTAGAGGGTTGTGACTGGATGAAGGACAAGTGTCTTCGTGTGCCATTAGTTGGTCCTTATTTGTAATTATGGGATCTCGTCTTTTCAGTTTCTTTGGCTTAGGCTATATAATTGCTCATTTCTCTTCTTCTTCCATCTTTGCTCTTTCTGCAACTGTCATTCGCATAAAAAGAAATCTCTTCAAGCTTTCTGTGGGTTTCCTTCTTCTGCTTTCAAGATTCCTCGTTTTCAAGTTGCTCCTTATCTTTCTTTCGATCCTGCGTATTTGCTTGCGAGGTATTTTACCTTTTCGCTAATTTGATTTCTTGGTAATTCTTTGCAGTTTTGATTCTGTTTTTCCTGTTCTTCTTGTTCTTCGTCTTTTTCTTTCTTTTGATCTTTTGGAATTTTAATTTCACCATCTTTCCGTGTTTCCCCCCTTTTTTAAATTTTTAAAATGTCAGAAGTAACCGAGGGGGCGAAGGGTGCTCGTGACGAGCTAGAATATACCCGGAGCTCCTTGTCAAGAGAACAGATAATTGGCTATGCCGAGGAATTTAGTTTTCATGGGTCATATGTTATTCTGAGGCCTGGAAAATTGTATCGGGCGAATCATAGCACCGATTCGCCTTCCAAGATAGTAATTTTCCATGAGCAGCTTTTGGCGGGTCTTAGGTTTCCCTTAGAAACTTTGATCGTAGAGGTCTGTCATAATTTAGGTATTCCTTTAGGTCAGCTTCATCCGAACGCGATTCGCCTTCTTTGTTCTTTTATGGAATCGTGTAGGGTTTGGATGCAGGAGCCTTCGCTTGCTCTTTTTAATTATTTTTATGTTTTCTCCCGACGAAAGGGCGAGGAATTTATTTTTGCTGGTGGTCGACCGAATCGGTCTCTTTTTAGTCATCCGTCTTCTTTGAAGGGTTGGACCCCTAAGTTTTTCTTGGTTCAACATTCCTCTTTTTCTTCTTTTTCGCGGAGTTTTACTTCTAGTAAGGTTTCGATTACTGATGTACCTGATTTGACTAATGGGGAGAGGGATTTCGCCTTGTCTTTGTTGTCGGATTGTCGCTTTGATAAGCCCAAGTACAGCGTTCTTTTAGAACGATATTTAAGTCGACGTGAAATACTTTTGGCGGGTCTTCCCTTAGAAGGTATTTTTCTAACTTTTGTTATTATGTTTTTGTTTTGTAGGATGTCGACTTCTCTTGAACATTTGCTTGATAATTTTCATGTCGATATGACTGTAGATATGGGCGAGGTCACTAGCGGCGTTCCTAATCCGTCTACGATCGCCGTGCCGAATCCGTCGCCTGATTCGGTAGGTCTTGTTCCTGCTTCTGGCGATCAGGTTCCTGCTTCGACTTCTGAGTCGCCTTTGCTCCCTTCGAAGGATTCAGTTCCTTCTCTGACGGAGTTGCCTACCACCGGCAAGAAGCGTCCTGCTGAGGATCAAGTTGGGGCTTCTTCTAAGCGTCCCAAGAAGAAGAAATCTTCTGGGGTGTCTGTCGAATAGGCACCTCGGTTTGCGGCTTGGGCGGACGCACAAAATTCGCCTCGGCTCTCTAACGTCGCTATTCTTCATGCTTGCATGGAGAATATTATGATTAAAGAGGACATAGAGTCCATTGATCGCGAACATGGCGATGGTTTGGCTGAGTTCGCCTGTCTTGGCGGTTTTTCGGTATGTTTTTCTTCTTTTATTTTATATTGTGATTTGCTTCTTTATTTTTCTTATTTGTTGCTTTATTTCGCAGGTGGTCCAGTCCATCGCTGTTTTGGAGCGTCGCCGAAGGGATCCGGTGGATCAATTGAAGAAGCTTCAGAAGGATTCTGAATCCTGGCTCTCCGAAAAACAAAAGATGGAGGAGGAGGCTGGCGAGGCGACTGGTCTGATCCAACAGCTGAGGTCCTCCGTATCTGCCAAGACTCGGGAGATTTCCGCCTTAGAGGCTCGGGTTCGAACTTTGTCCGATGAAGTCGAGTCTCTAAAGTCTTCTTCAGATGCTCTCACTAAGGAGAGGGATGATCTGAAGAAAGAAGAGGGGCGTCTCCGCCGGCGTTTGGGTGACTCTGGGAGCTTTTATTCCCAAGTCATGACTCAATACCGGTTGGCGATCGGGGCAAAGCTACGGGAGCAGAATCCTGGCATCGATCTTTCTAGCGTCAATCAGTTGGATCCTGCTTCTTTGGCGAAGGAGGTAAAGGCGAAGCTTGATAAGCAGAAACAAGATGCTTTGAAAAAAGCTTAATTTTTATTTTCTTCTTTTTGTATTTTCTGCTTTTTTGTATTTTCTTCTTTTTGTATTGGATCGTAGGCGGATCCTTTGTAATTTTGCTTTGTGAATATAGTGATCTTTTGACCATTGCTTTTCTTTAGTTGTAGAGTTAATCTAAACTCGTTTGTTATTTTGAGAAGTTAATCTAAACTTCTGTTGGTGTGATTTATTTGTAGGTCTGAATGAATCCTTTTATTTATTTGACTCAGACGAGTCTAAATTGTTTTTAACTAAGATTCGAACGATTCTTGTTAAATTGTATATATTAGGTCTCGAGTGAGCCTTTAAAATTTACTTCTTAACGTCAAATCGCCCTTTTATTTCAAAAATGGAAATAAGTACATGCCATGAATTAATCTATTGATAATACTTTCTCAGATGCTCTATATTCCAATATCTGGGTATCATGGATCCGGTTATTGTCTTTAGTTTATATGCGCCCTTGCCAGTAGCTTCTTCTACAATGTAGGGGCCTTCCCAATTTGCTTGCATTTTCTTTACTCCTGCGTTTCCTCTGCCAACTTCCGCGTTTTGTAAGACCAGATCGCCTTTTTGAAATTCTCTCGAATTCATTCTCTTGTTATGGTATCTTGCAGCTTGCTTCTTGTATGTAGCGGCTCGGACCACCGCTTCATCCCTCCTTTCCTCTAGTAGGTCTAGACACAGCCTTGTTCTAGCCTCGTTGGTTTCTTCTTCCAGATAGTTCACCCTGATACTGGGTATGCCAATTTCTACCGGAATTACCGCTTTGGTACCGTAGGCGAGTCTGAAGGGTGTCTCGCCAGTTCCTTTTCTAGGAGTTGTTCTGTATGCCCACAGAACGCTGTATAGTTCTTCTGCCCAGTTTTCCTTATACTGAGAAAGCCTCTTCTTTATTCCTTGTGCTATGGTTCGGTTGGTGACTTCCGTCATTCCGTTTGTTTGAGGGTGCGCCACCGAAGTAAATTTCAAATTGATCATTAGTCCTTTGCAGAATGCCTTGAACCGTTTGCAGTTGAATTGTTTGCCGTTGTCTGCTATTACAGTGTGGGGTATGCCAAATCGGCATATTACTTCGTTCTTGAAGAATTCCTCTACTCTGGCTGCAGTGATGGTTGCGACTGGCGCTACCTCTACCCATTTTGTGAAGTGCTCTATTGCGGCGATTAGGAATTTCAATTGATGTTTTCCCGTTTCAAACGGTCCAACTATATCGATCCCCCATGTGGCGAACGGCCAAGGGCTCTCCATTGATCCTTGAGGTACTGCTGGTCTACGACTGACATTGTCGTGTCTTTGGCATTTATCACATTTCTTGACTAATGTTTTCGCATCTTCTTTGATGGTCGGCCAGCAGTATCCTTGGAGTATTATTTTTCTTGCTATGGTGATTGCTCCTTCGTGTGCTCCGCATATTCCTTCGTGGATTTCTTTTAGGATGGATTCTCTTGTCTGGGGCGAGACGCACCTAGACCATGGATGAGTTAAGGAGGTTCGGTAAAGAACTCCGTTGTGAAATGAGTAGTTGGCATATTTTCTGATGGTGCGGATGGCTTCGATTTTGTCTGTTGGTAATTCGCCATGGTCTAGATATTTGATCAATGGGGTCATCCAGGAGTCGGCCTCTTTGATTGCCATGACTTCTGCTTTTCTGGTGCTTGGCGATTCGAGAGTTTCTTTTAACTGCATTTTAGTGAATAGATCTCCGAGTTCTGATGCCGATTTGGCGATGGCGTTGGCTTCGGTGTTTTCCTCTCTTGGAATTTGAATGATTTCCCATTGCCCTCCTTGTGCTTCCAGTTGTTGGAGCTGTGTCATGACTTGCCCCAGATATTCGATCATCCTTGTTTCTTTGGCTTGATACTCTCCCTTGACCTGATTTACCACCAGCTGGGAGTCGCTATAGATCCTTAGGATTTCTGTTCTTATTTCTAATGCTAGGCCGAGGCCTGCGATTAGGGCTTCGTACTCAGCTACATTGTTGCTGGCGGTGAATTGGATGTTTACTCCATATTCGATTTTGATTTTTTCGGGTCCTCTGAGGATGGCTCCTGCTCCAGCTCCTTTTTCATTTGACGCTCCATCTACGTGAAGTTCCCATACTAAGGCTGGTTTGGACTGACCAGTCTCGGTTGGAGTTATTTCTGCTACAAAGTCTGCCAAAGCTTGCGCTTTTAGAGTCGGGCGAGGTTCGTATCTTATGTCGTGTTCGCTGAGTTGGATGGACCAGTGGACTAATCTTCCGGATGTTTCTGGTCGTTGGATCGCCTTTCGCAATGGTTGATTCGTTCTCACCACAACGTTGTGACTTTGGAAGTAGTATCTCAGCTTTTTAGCTGTGGTTAATACAGCCAGTGCCATTTTTTCGATCTCGGGGTATCTTGTCTCCGCGCCTTTCAGGACTCGGCTAATGTAGTAGATTGGCTTCATTTCGTTGTCTTCTTCCCTCACCAGCACTGTTCCGATAGTCTCGTCTGTGGTGCTGATGTATAGATACAGCGTCTCCCCTTTCAGCGGTCTGCTGAGCAATGGAGGGGTGACGAGGAACTTCTTTATTTCTTCAAAAGCGTTCTCGCAGTCTTTATTCCATTCATATTTTTGTGTCCCCTTGAGGGCTTTGAAGAAAGGCAAGCATCTTTTTGCTGAGCAAGACATGAATCTACCGAGTGCTGTGATTCGCCCGTTGAGTTTTTGAACTTCGTTTATATTTCTTGGTGCCTTCATGTCCATAATTGCTTTGATCTTCTCGGGGTTCGCCTCTATTCCTCTTTGAGATATCATAAATCCCAGGAATTTCCCGCCTTGTACGCCGAACGTGCATTTGTCAGGGTTCAGCTTCATTCCGAATTTATTCAGTATGTTGAATGTTTCTTCCAGATCTTTTGCATGGGTTTCCTCGTTCTCGCTTTTGATGATTAGATCGTCTACATACACCTGGACTCGTTTTCCTATCTCGTCTTTGAACATGAAATTCATAAGCCTTTGGTATGTTGCTCCGGCGTTTTTCAAACCGAAGGGCATCGCCGTGTAGCAGTAGGTTCCTCCCTCCGTGATGAATGAAGTTTTTTCCTGGTCTTGCTCCTTCATCTGGATTTGGTGGTAGCCTTGAGCTGCGTCGGCTAGGCTATACATCGCGTGTCCAGCAGTAGAGTCCACGAGTTGATCGATGTCTGGGAGAGGGTAGCTATCTTTAGGACACGCTTTGTTCAGATCGGTGTAATCTACACACATTCTATTTTCTCCGTTAGCTTTCTTTACGATAACTACGTTAGCTACCCACTCGGGATAGTGGACTTCTCGTATGAATCCCGCTTTCTCCAATTTTTCTACTTCTTCAGCGATTATTTTTTGTTTTTCTTCCGAGAACTTCCTTTTCTTTTGTTTTACGGGGTTCGCCGCTTCCGCTACATTTAGATCATGAGTAATGACCTGGGGGTCTATTCCGACAATTTCTGACGCGTTGGCGGCGAAGGTTTTGACGTTGTTTTTCAGCATGGCCGTGATTTCGTTTTCGATTTTTGGGTTCATGTTTGCGCCGAGATTTACTCTTTTCTCCTTGTCGAGTTGTAGTTTCTTTGTTTCGCCTTCGGGTGCTGTTTCTTTTTCTTCGATGTCGTGATTAAGGATTTCTTCTATCGCCATTGTTTCGCCTGATTCTTCTATTGATCGTTAGTAGCACTTTTTTGCCTCGGCTCGGTTTCCTTGTATCTTGATAATTCCCTGTTTTGTTGGTATCTTCATGGTTAGTGCTTTTACACTCGTCACAGCGGCTGAGTCGTGGAGGAAAGGTCTCCCCAGTATCGCGTTGTACGGCAAATCGATTTCTACGACACTAAACCGCGTAGGTAATTCCTCGCTTTTCCTTGTCCTTCCTAGCTTGACATCAAGTGTGATTGTTCCGTTGGGCTTAATTGGTGAGCCCCCAAATCCTACCACAGGTGTGGCGTTTCTTTTTAATTCTGCTAGTTCTCTTCCTACGCTTTCGTAAGCCTTTCTTGTTATTAGGTTTATTGCGCTTCCTTCATCGATCAGGATTCTCTCAACGTTCTGTTCGATGACCATGGCTACCACTAGGGCTTCGTTATGCTCTTCAGCTATTCTCCCAAAATCTTCCCCGTCAAAAGTTACTGGAAGAGGAGTTGAGAGTTCTGTTGCTTTCCGTTTTCTCTGTGACGTTTGATTTTTCAGGTTTACTCTTTCAGAAGTCATCTTCTTCAATAAAATTTGTTTTTGAGTTCAGAAAAGCTCCTTCTTTTTGAAGTTTAGTTAAGCTATTTCCACAGACGGCGCCAATTGATGGAGTCTGCCTTCTGAACCGGTGAGTAAGATCTGCAAAATAAGGTAGAAGCTAACCGGACGGTGGTTGTCCGATTAACTCTCCGATGCTAAAGTCAGTTTAGAGCTTTGAGCAGCGTTTTGTGTATATGAATGTAATTGTGATTCTAGGCATACCTCGTGCTCCTTTTATAGTAGTCGAATATACCTTGTAGAGTCGTAATAGGCAGGTGAATCCTACTTTGTAGGGATTCGGCAACATCGTAGGGATTCTCCTGATTTGCCGAGATCTACCTTAATCTGATAAGAGTCCTATTTAGGAACGTCTTCCTAAATAGTCTTATCTTCCTAAGGTAGAGTTTATCCTTCCATATATAGTGTTTGTGTCCGAATAGGACAATACTTCCATTCTTGGTCGATTATCCGAATCCCGGACCTAACGCGCTTTGGGCGGATCATGTGAGATTCGGTCTTTATTGGCATATCACCGAATCTCAAGGGATTCGGTATCTCCTTCATATCTTAGGATCTTCAGGGGGAGTCCGGTATCACATGAGGGTGGATCTCCTGTGACTCGGCTCCATTATATTTACTGTAGGATTCGATATCCATCACTAATGATGTACATATCTCTCTCTATAAAATATAAAGTCGTTTCTAAGTTTTAGAATATAGTTTAGTATTGATATTTTTATCATAAATGGAAAATTATACTAAATGATTTATGTATGGAATATGGTGAATGATTGTGATTTGAAATAGTAATTAAAGAACATGAATGATTTTGTTTATTTATAAACTTTAATTTAGATATAATTTTGTAATTATAAGTAATAAAGAAGTTAATAAATGATAATATTAAATAAAAAGATAGTAGTAATTGTTAGAGGTTTAAATGTGTATATGATAAAACAATTTAGGAAAGTGATACGAAGAGTTTGGGTTTGAGTTGGTAAAGCAAAGCGACGTCGCTGCCACAGAAAAAGTGATCCGTCATGAGGGAGGCCCAAAAGTGTAATTTGAGGAGCATGACATAAATAATACCCTAGAAACGTACGACATTAGCATCAGCGTTAAACCAAACAAAAACAACGGCAGAGAAGGGAGGAACAGGATAAGGAATTAAAAGGAGCGAAGCAGAAGATAGAAAAGGTAGTGGGGCTACATTCAGATATAAATACATAGGAGAAGCAGTTCGATTGTATTACTGGTAGCGATAGTGAAAGTTAAAGAGGTTTGTCTCTCTCTCCCTCGTTTTCTTTCAATTAATTAGGGCTTCACTTCTTCTCTCTGCTGTAATGTATTTGAATTTTCTAGGGTTTTTCAGCTGTAATGTGGCCCTTTTCTTTAATAATTTTTAGGTTTTCTTGTGCTTTTTTAAATTTTACTTGTTTTTTTATCTGGGTTTTATTTTCAAGTTTTGATTTTTTTGATGTTTTGATTTTTCAAACAATATGTGTTCATGTCTTTGTTCAAAGTTTTCATCTTTCTGTCCTTGTAATACAAAAAAGTGAGTTGCATGTCTTTTTCTTTGAGTTTACACTATATTATTGATGTTCTGTTGCGCCTCTTTGGTGCGCTTTTTGTCGCTCAATGAGTTCTTTTATTTATTATTATTCTTTTTTTCAGTGAAAACCATTTTTTAATACTCTCTCACTTTTAGTTTTTCAATTTTTTTGTATTTAGCTAAACTTTGCTTATTTATATGGGTTTTTTTTTGCTGCAGGGTGCACTCACAGCCTTGGTTTTTTGAAGCAGTGATTTTGTAGGTATATTGAACTTATGAACACTTGTTTTCCGTTTTTGCATGCGGTTTTTACTAGTCAGATTTGTTATGTTTTACTTGCTTTTCATCTCTCTCAAGTGGGTTTTGTTCTTTTTTATGATGCCCTTCAAATAATGCCTAACTTGTTGTTTATTTATTTTTAGGCGATGGATTCATTTGATCCAGCTGGAGATGGTTCCCACGACAAAAATGGGTCACAGGAGGAGGAAGCCTTGCCACCTCCTCCACCTATTCTTCCACCAAATGTGGTTCCCTTGCAAGTAGAATCCGAACCACCAAAGAAAATGGTTGTCAGGACTCCCGTAGCTAGGCGCGGTCTTGGATCCAAAGGCCAAAAAATAACTTTGTTAACCAATCACTTTAAAGTTAATGTTAACAAAGTTGATGATTATTTCTTCCATTATTGTGTATGTCCTTCCTTTATCTCTCAGTTCTCCACTTTCTTGTCTTGTATTATGTAACCTTTTTGTGTGAAATATACTTAATATTGTATTTGTTTGAACAGGTTTCTCTCTCTTATGAAGATGGACGCCCTGTTGAAGCTAAGGGTGTTGGAAGAAAGGTCCTTGATCGAGTGCATGAAACTTATGAGACCGAGTTAGGGGGAAAGAAATTTGCATATGATGGAGAGAAAAGTTTATTCACTGTTGGTGCACTTCCTCGCAACAAACTTGAGTTCACTATTGTCCTTGAGGATGTCGCTTCTAGCAGGTGGAAAATATTTATTATTCTTGGTCTATTATGTGAAGTAGATTAATTAAAAATAAGAATAATGTTTTTTTTCTACATGACATGTTTCGCTTTGGTTATCATATATTTCCCTAATTAAGTTTCTTTCTCCATTGTTTTCCCAGAAATAATGGAAATTCAAGCCCTGATGGACATGGTAGTCCTAATGAGAGTGATCGGAAGAGAATGCGGCGTCCATATCATTCAAAAACCTTTAAAGTGGATATTAGTTACGCTGCAAAAATTCCTATGCAGGCCATTGCAAATGCGCTCCGCGGACAGGAATCTGAGAACTCCCAGGAAGCCATAAGGGTCCTGGACATTATATTGCGTCAGCATGCAGCTAAACAGTAAATGAGACTTGTTAACTGAAACTTTTATTTTGATTTTTGAGGCTCTCTCTTTAAAAGATTCTAATTTAAACCGACTACCACAGGGGCTGTCTTCTTGTGCGCCAGAATTATTTTCATAACGATCCAAAGAACTTTACAGACGTAGGAGGTGGTGTTCTGGGCTGTAGAGGCTTTCATTCCAGTTTTAGAACCACACAGGGAGGCTTGTCTCTGAATATTGGTATGCAATTATCATTACAGCTTTATGATGTGCAAGTTTTGGAGATATTAATTTTCTTATTTCCTCTGTGTTTAGATGTATCAACTACCATGATAATCCAGCCAGGTCCTGTTGTTGATTTTCTCATTCTCAACCAGGGTGTGAGAGATCCCTTTTCACTTGATTGGACTAAGGTAACCTATCTAATGTGTATATTCTTCACTGTGTTATTGCTTTGTATTGAGTTGCAAGAGTTTATTCTGGTGCCTGTTGGCAGGCTAAAAGGACCCTAAAAAATTTAAGGATCAAGGCGAGTCCCTCTAATCAAGAATACAAGATCACTGGTTTGAGTGAGTTGCCTTGCAAAGATCAGATGTATGCTCTCTGTTTTTACGGTTTCTCTTACCCTCAATATATGCTCCATTTCAAAAGTTGCTAGAACTTCGACTAACCATTCTTTGTGTTATAGGTTTCAATTAAAGCAGAAGGGAAGGGATGACAGCGACATGATTGAAATAACTGTTTATGATTACTTTGTAAACCACCGTAATATAGAATTGCGCTATTCTGCTGATCTGCCATGCATCAATGTTGGAAAGCCAAAGCGGCCTACTTTTATTCCTATAGAGGTGAGAGGATCAAATATTTTATTGTGTTATATTATTGCACATTTTATGGCTTGTTCTTATGGTGAATTGATGTTTTTGTTTTTGTGTTATCCCTTAGCTTTGTTCGTTGGTGTCCTTGCAACGTTACACTAAAGCTCTCAACACGCTTCAAAGATCTTCGTTGGTGGAGAAGTCAAGGCAAAAGCCACAAGAAAGGATGAGTACTTTATCAAATGTAGGTGTCTTATTATGCATTATCTTGATTGAATGATCTAGTATTTAGTTACTTCATTTTTGTAAATCGTTTTTTAGTTAGTTTATTTTTGTAAATCCTTTTTCGTGCAGGCTTTGAAAACCAGCAACTATGATGCTGAACCTATGCTACGGTCATGTGGTATTTCAATCAATAGTAGTTTTGCTCAAGTTGATGGCCGTGTGTTGTCAACACCAAAGGTATGTCTTACCTTGGTTTTTTGTGTTTCGCTAGTTTATATGTTTGCGTGATACACTTGAAATGTAAATGTCCGCCTTTGATTATCAAAGTTAGCTTACTTGTTTTTGTTTCTTTCTACAGCTAAAAGTAGGCAATGGAGATGATCTTTTTCCAAGGAATGGTCGTTGGAACTTCAATAACAAGGTATTTGTTTATTTCTCTTGCATTTTAGTAATGTTCTTTTTGTTTTTTCACTTTTTTTAACTGACAATATCATGTGATTGTGTTGAAGAAACTCGTGGATCCATGTAAGATTGAGCGATGGGCTGTTGTGAACTTCTCAGCACGTTGTGATGTGCGTAATCTCGTACGAGATCTGACAAAATGTGCAGAGATGAAAGGCATTGTAAGCTGTCTAATTGGGTATGTTAGTAGCATGCTTAATATAGCAACTCAGCTGACTTGGTCTTTAATTCTATGTTTTTTGTAGTCTGTTGAGCCTCCTTTTGATGTATTTGAGGAGAATCAACAGTTTAGACGTGCCCCACCAACTGTTAGGGTTGAGAAAATGTTTGAACAGATACAATCTAAACTTCCTGGATCTCCAAAGTTTCTTTTGTGTTTACTTTCTGAGAGGAAAAATTCCGATGTATATGGTTAGTGGTTTAATTTTTGAAAATTTGTAAATAATGATTATTACTGGCTTCTTCTGGTTAGTGAAAATATGTTCAATTTTCTCCAAGGTCCATGGAAGAAGAAGAATCTTTCTGATTTTGGAATTGTCACTCAGTGCATTGCTCCTCAAAGGGTCAATGACCAGTATCTAACGAATGTTCTACTGAAGATAAATGCAAAGGTGATAAATTCTATAGTTTGTTATATGTTATTATATGTATTTGTGGCAATTATTTGTTATGTGGTGTGCCTATTAATTTTGGTACCTTTATCTTGAACCATTGCAGCTTGGCGGATTAAATTCCATGTTATCGGTAGAACACTCTCCCTCTATACCGCTTGTTTCCAAGGTTCCTACCATCATCATTGGTATGGATGTATCACATGGCTCTCCTGGACACTCTGATGTCCCTTCAATTGCTGCGGTATTCCACTTGAACTCGCTGAAAAACACATTCTGATTTTATGCAAATATTTTGGAATCTAAGGTATTAATTGTTGGATCATTGCTGGGATTTGCAGGTAGTCAGTTCTAGGCAATGGCCATTGATTTCTCGGTATAGGGCATGTGTGCGCACTCAGTCTCCAAAGGTTGAAATGATAGATTCTCTATACAAGCGAGTGTCTGACACGGAGGATGAAGGAATTATGAGGTTACTGATAAATAGCAGTAAAAGTTTTTTTGAAGAGATAATAGTGACTTTTTGAACTTTTGTTGAATGATTGGCGCTGTTCTTTTTCTTTCTCTGTAGGGAGCTTTTGTTGGACTTTTATTCTAGTTCAGGGAAAAGAAAACCAGAACAAATTATCATATTCAGGTATCCTGTCCATTTAAATTTAGCATTGGATGAGTATAAATAGTGCTCTTGTCTGCTTAAGATCTTTAAGAAGCAAGGTTGAGAGATTTAATAAGAGAGGTTGTCATAAAGTTGAACAATTGGTACCTTTGCTATTTGAAAACATCTTGTTTTATTGTGAATACACTTGTGCCGAGCCTAATTTTGTGCTTTTAACCCTTGCTACCGGAAAACATCCTGTTGCTTATGCCGCTTGTAAGCTTCATTTTCTGTTTGTTACTTCCTTTTTTGTCATTGGACCAAATTGTGGCCTTGTTCTCATTTTAATGCCAGATTCAGTGCAGGGTTAGTTTTTTTATACTTATGTGAACCTTTGTCAAATAGGGTTACTGGTGTTTCCATGCTTTGTTTTATCTGTATATTTTTCTTGCTTATTAGGAGCTGTTGGCTTCATAAAGCACGTTTCTACTGGCGTACTTTGTGATGACCTTCCCCCACCCACTCCTCATAGCTAGGATCACACATACAGAGACAAACCCACACTTTCTAACATGTTTAGACTATACTATATTAGTTCTAATAACAGAGCAAAATTTTATTTCTTCGTATGAAATATCAGACCAAAAGGTAGTTCCTGTTAATCCTCATTTCTTTTTACTTCATATTTCAGGGATGGTGTTAGTGAATCGCAGTTCAATCAGGTTTTGAATATTGAACTAGATCAGATTATTGAGGTTAGACTCGATTCCTTTAATTAACATGGCTTTGAAGCTTCTTTTTATTTATTAAATAAATTGGTTGTCACAACTTCATGCCAATTTTTACAGGCTTGTAAGCACCTGGATGAAAAATGGAACCCCAAGTTTGCCGTGATTATTGCACAGAAAAATCATCACACAAAATTCTTCCAGCCTGGAGCTCCTGAAAATGTCCCTCCTGGTAAACTTAATAATAATTTCATTCATACTCGTATTTGTATATCTGTTGGATAAATTTTGATATATTTGTTTTTGTAGGAACTATAATTGACAATAAAGTTTGTCATCCTCGCAACAATGATTTCTATTTGTGCGCTCATGCTGGAATGATTGTGAGTGTCAATCTAATGTCTTGCAATGTTTGAATCTGATGGCTGTTATTTTCGTTAACTGTTATGGTTACAAAGAAGACCTAGTAAATATCATCATTAAATGTTCATCAAATTCAATCAGATCAGAAGATGACATGACTTCTGTTTGAAATTATGTTACAATATGCTATGGATATAAAAGTAATAACCTTTTAGCTTTTACCTTTCTTCATATGCTGTCATGTGGTAGGTAAGCAGGCTAGCTGTCCTTCAGTTTGAAATATTCTGTTGATTTGGTAGCTTATTGAAGGTTTTTTTTTGTTTGGTAATAATAACAATTTGACACAATAAGCAGAAGCTTTTTAGTTTATTTTCCTTTCACCATATAATTCTGGTAGTAGAATGCCATTTATTGACTTGAATGACTTAGTTATGATGTGCATGTGAAATGGTGATGCATAATTTTCTTTTTTGCATGTTATATTTTACTGAATGCCATTTATCGACTTCAATGACTTTGAATGACTTGCACGTGAAATGGTGATGCTTAAAATTGTTTTGCCTGCTGTATTTCACTGAATTAACTAGGCTTTGTGCTATGTTGTCCATCTCACTAAAAATAATAACAATGCTGCATAGTAGTCATTTGAATCTTTTATGTTATTTGCTCCATATTTTTAATTTCATATTTTTACCTATTTGCTCAGGGAACTACAAGGCCAACTCATTATCATGTTCTATTAGATGAAATTGGTTTTTCGCCTGATGATCTTCAAGAACTTGTCCACTCTTTGTCATACGTGTGAGTAGATTTTTATGAAATAATTATGCAAATACTTTTGAGTCATTGACAATCAATTGAGTGGTGTTGTTGCTCATGTTTATAGGTATCAGAGGAGCACAACTGCCATTTCTGTAGGTAAGACAATTTTTTAAGCTGCTGCACAATTATTAAACAAGTACAGTTGCCATTAGCTTAAACACTTGCTATTGCCTTGGCCCTCTGCCACCTATTATATATAAATATAGAGAGAGAGTTTACTACTATGGATGACGGGAATGTTTGGAATCTCTTTAAATTGAATTTATTTATGAAGTGTTAGAATCCTGTGGGAGTGATGAGAATTTTTTGCAGTTGCACCAGTATGCTATGCTCATCTAGCTGCCACTCAGATGGGACAGTTTATGAAGTTTGAGGACACATCAGAGACATCGTCAAGCCATGGTGGGGTAACATCTGCTGGAGCTGTTCCTGTCCCACAGATGCCTAAATTGTCTGACAAAGTTTCTAGTTCCATGTTCTTCTGCTGAGCTTGGAACCGATTTTGTAAAAAGCGAACTCTGGGTGATGTCCTTTTGAAGTGCAGGGGATGCACTTGGCTTTTATTTTGACTATGGGTAGTAGTTTTTACAAGTTTATGATGCAGTGCAGTTTGGAACTAAGAAGTAGGTTCTATAGGTTTTATGATACAGTGCTGTTGGGAAGTAGTTTTTACAAGTTTTAAGGATGTAGTGCTCTGTAAGTAAGGTCTAACTTGATAACTCTGATCTTTTGTGTGCGTTTTTAGTTTTTGCTTCAATCTATGTTTTCTGCATCACTCATTTTAGTATTTCTATGTGTACTTCCATCAAGTAGAACAACAGTGTAGAGAATAAAAGTAGAACTGTTTATAAGCTAATTCTCACATGGTACCCAAATTTTCTCAAGAATTATCAGTTTCTTTGGCCAAATTATCAACTTTCTTTTGGTATTAAGTAAAAAGTATGGAGTTAAATGGCCTATAATGTTACTCTCTGATATATTTATTTGGCAGTTTATATTTATATGAACATATTTAATTTTATAAAATTCAAGGTGGAATTGCTAAATGAATTTTTAGTAAATTAAATATAAGTATATTCTAAAACTGACTGTAATTGAAGTTGATTATGATATAATGATATTTTGTGTATCCATGTGCTTTGAATCATAAGTAAATTAGGTAAATTAGATAAATATTAATGCAAGTAGAGAGAAGTTTGGCATATCAGCTGTCAAAGTTACAAACTGAAAACCATTACCAACTATGATATAGAGAGTACAGGTAGAGAAGGGTTGCCCCGTATAGAAGGAAAATGGGATGAGTGTTTGAAGCCCCATTTCGGAGTGAAGGAAGCGGTACTGGATCAGGTGGAGCAAACTGAACATTGACTGCAAGTTTCATGCCCTTAGCACAGTAGCCACGGCCGCTAAGAAAATAGTATGGCTTGGCGTTTGTCAGATTAAACACATCTCGCCCCCCTCTCGTTATATTGGTTATGAAATCTTTGTCCACGCACTTGTCGTAGCTTGTCTTGTTCACCTCCAGAACATTATACACGCTCTTATTGAATCCGAAATCTTAAGAAGAAGAAAATAAAAGAATTAGACCAGATTTTAAAATCAAGTAATTTTGTTGTAGTACTTACAAAGCCAGTCTCCAACATAGAATTGTTGATGCGTTGCCCATTCAGTGAAATTGGTATTAGGCCTCCACGTATACTTTCCTCCACCAACTTTATGCAACACTGGCTTTCCACAGTCTGCATTATTAAGCAACATGAGCATCACCACCCAAAGAAGCATGTTTCTCTCCATTTTTAGCGCTAGTGCATGGTCTTACTCAAGGAATTAATGGGGCTAAATATGCAGTGGCAGCCATTTTTAGCATGAATATGATCATATGAACATCAATATTCCATGATTGTTTATCATCACAAATTTGCTATTGCCACTTGTTTATTATGCGTATCTACAAATTAATTGTGCTGCAACTACCAAATCATGCTTTACAACTTCAGATTCAAATTGTATGAATGACTTATAAGCTGAATTATTACACATTTTCCTTGCTATAAAATAAAAGGCAAAAATACTTAAAAAAATCCCACCTTTGACTTTGTTTTCAATTGCACCACCACGTAGGAGAATTTTCAATTACACCCTATTTAGGGTTTTCAGTTTTCGTCTGTATCCCAATTGACTAAAATGACATCTTTTTATTTAGAAATAAATTTAAATTAATCCTTCATATACTAATTTATTTGTTTTTTTCAAATGGAAAAAATAATGATACAATCTCTCTATTTAGTTGGTTTTAATAATTTTATCATTAAATTAATTAAATTATCAATTTTTTTATTTTGGGGTACATATGAAAACTGAAAATCCTAAATAGGGTGAAATTGAGAATTCTCCTAGGTGGTGGTAGAATTGAAAAAAAGTTCAAAGGTGGGGGAGTTTTCAGTAATTTTGCCAAAATAAAAATAGTATTTAAAAATGGGTTTTGAACTTTTTTGTTTGACTTCATAAAGTTATATGGATTAGTAAATCCTCCTTGTCCAGGAGTTCTTCTCCTTCCCCTTCTTCAACTCCGATTGAATCTAAAATAATTTTCACATTTAAATTTAATTATTATCTAACATATCTATTTATCTATCTATAACTGTCCTATAACAACGAAAGGAGAGGGGACAGGTAAAACTACGGTAATAGGTTTCATTAAGGGTGTAATTGATGATTTAAAAGAAAAAACTAACAAAAAATTAATTTAAGTTATATAGTATAGAAAATGTTTAGTATTTAGTTAAACTTGAAACATTAAAAAATAAAGTTGAATGTAAGTCTACTTCTAACTAACTATGAGTATTATAAATCAGTAATTAGCACAAATAAGGGCCATTATATAAAGAACTACAGATAAAGTTGCTGATGGTCGCAGCTATTACAGATTCATCTGAAAATCGTGTTTGGATAGAAGAATTGCCTTCGGAGATGATGAATATTTGGTTAAAAGACAAAAGAGACTCAGTTGGCCATACATGGGTTTAGACATGCAGATTGCAGTTTCGTTTTTTCCTTGCTTTTGTTTGTTTTTAAATTTTTGTTTATCCATACAAAAAGGAGATCATTGTATGAGGGTAAGCTTTTTAAGGTTAGCGCATATATTGATGGCTAATTTCTTTGCTAGAGCCACATAATTTTTATTTTGTTTGAGAAGACAAAGTATATAAATGTTCAGTTAAAATATATGTGCCTTCCAAATTCTTCTTTATACTTTCTATATATATATTTATGTAATTTTAGTGTTTAAATATATTTACTATTAGATCATATAAAATCTCCATCCAAATTAAAAAAAATAATTTTTTAGAAACCTTGATGGGTTTGCTGAGAATTCATGTTCATAAAGGAGTGAATCTTGCTGTTAAAGATTTTGTTTTTAAAATTCCAGTGAGCCTTATGTTGTTGTCAAGTCTGGCAAACAGGTCAGTTTCTTTATTATTTTAGCTTCTTGGTTTTCATGATTATTCAATTTCTTGATGTTTTTTAGATTATGAGTCGAAAGAGATTATGATCCTTAAGATTTTTCGTAAAAAAAGAAAAACTCTTTAAGGTTTATTTATTTCTAAACAGTATTAGCTTAAGTTATATAACGAGTGTATTAAACTATTTAAATTATCATGTATTAATTTAGCATTAATTCATCCTCAAAAAAAAAGTTTAGCATTAATTCACCTCTTAATGACAACAAGTGGTATGACATCGTTTAATTTATTAGTTTATTTTTATGAGTATATCGTTAAATTGGTGGTTGTTTAAAAAAAACTATTGACTTAAAAGAGTTAAACAAAAATTAACCAATCTACAGTCATAATCATAATTAAACACCGTCTAAAATTTCAGAACCTAAATACCAATGAGTTTTAACTCAAATGCTATAAGCGCTAAGCAGAAAAATTGTTAGGTCGTGGGTTCGATTACTCCCACAAGCGCTCCCCCTCTCCAAATTATATATTAAAAAAAAAGTTTGTGATTATATATTAATTTATGTTCAAAGAAAATGTATAAATAAGAGTTTAATTTATAATAAGAATTTAAAGTTGTAACTTATTAAAAAGTAAAGTATTGTATTTAGTAATGTAATTATTAATTAATAATTAATATATATATATATATATATATATATAACAAAGGATCAAAAAAACCCCTCAACTTGGCACGAAGTATCAAAAAGGTCCAATTTCGCGAAAACGGATCAAACAGACCCACTACTATGCCAAACCGGATCAAACAAACCCTCCCCTACTCTCACCCCCGCGTTTGAAACACACTCTCCATTAGCAAATGAAAAAAAGTTAAAAGTAGTTGTGAGCTGAGCGGGGTTCAGGGCCACTCGCCCAATGCTTATGGCTGACTTCTCGATCTGGAAATGGTTTGAAAAATGGAGTCGCCACCTAGTTCAACTAGGAAATGCCTTTTAACCGACTGGATAGCCTTACTCGCCTCCGGTAAGACTATCGTGCATCGGACCAAAGACAAGGGTTTGTGGACCTCCCCGAGTCTCATGTGCTTGGCTTATCTATTAGCGGCTTTATTTTCTAGACATATTCGTTTTATATCTCATCTCAACAGTATATGCAGTTCACAGTATGAAAGCTGTAAATAAACAAGTATGAAAGCAGTAAACACGTTTGACACGCATATGACTCGATCTGGACTGGCATTTGAGGCAAGTAGCAGGTACTCCTAAACATACATCTAACCTTAGAGGTTTCTAGCAAGTAGCATAAGTCTGACTGGTCTAGATATTTTACATGCATAAAGCCTAAAACCGGATGTATAAGTGTGATTGATTGATTTTATTAGGTGATCTTGAAAAACCTATACAACCATTACTACTTTTTCATGTTAGTCCTACGATGTCTAAGTGATGGGCTGGATTTGCATTAATGGGCCAATTTTGAGTGATTAGTCCTTTAACCTATTAATTATTGGATTTAAATGCTTTTGGAAAGCAGCAAACAGTATCAGCATGCTCATGGGCAGTTGGATATACATACAAGGTTAGGGATACTTTTAAACCTCGTTGACTTTGAGTGCCTGACACTCGCGCGGATTTTGACCATCGGTCTAGTCAGAATTGGCCTTCGGTCAGATCACGAGAGTTGTGCGTCTCGTTGCTCCGGTTCTACTGGTTCAATCTGGAGTCGATTCCGAGTTCGGGTTGGCCCGGAATCGGCTCTGGAAGTTGCTGGTTTGCTGGGCCTCGGACTCGTGGGCCCGGTTGGCTGGGCAGATTACAATAGCGGGCTTCGAGGCCCTAAAAACATCGGATTAAGCCCATTTACTATTACAAACAGGTCCTACAACTAAAACAATATTTCTAGAATCAAACTGAGCCTAATTCGGAGTCCGGATGAGCCTGAAAACACGTCTGGAAGTTTGGATTGACGTCTGGAAGATCTGGGAGCGAATCTGGGAAAGGCTGAGGAACGACGAACACGGCGCCAGTGTGACTGCCGGCGCCGGAAGGATGAAATGGCGGCGCCTCCACCTTGTTCTGGCGGCGCTGCCGGTCTGATTGGCGGCACTGCAGACAGCAGCAGCAACAGTTTCCAGCATTCGTTTTTGAGCGTTTTTAGCACGTTTCAGCTCGTTTTTGAGCCCGTGTTTCATGCAAAAGGAGATCGAAAGTAAGGAGTATTTACATCATCAAAACTATCAAATCGCAATAGTTATTGAATTTAAACATATTATGTCAATTAGGCTTGTAATTAACCTAAACATGCGTTCTAAGCAATTTTAATGTCTGGATTTCTGGATTTAAACATACAAAACATATTAATTCATCTATTAACATGCTTCCTAGTCTATTTTCATGGCAATCATGACAATATTGTTAAAATCAGCAATTATGGCAAAAACATAATTAAAGCAATTTATAGTAAAATAGCCTAAACATGCAGTCTAAAAACATGAAATCTAGCAGTTCTAAATAATCATGGTAAAAAGTGATGGAAAGAAGATTAGAGTCCTTAGAGGTACCGTTCTGAGTTCTTGGCTCGTTTACTGGCGAAGTGGATGCGGAATCCAGCTTCGAATCTGTGCAGGGCTTGCGTTCTTGGAGAATCAAAGCGTTCTTTGTTGTTTTTCTGGACTAGATTGAGTGATTTTGTGTGTGTGTGTGTGCTACAATATTCGGCTATACTATGGTTTTTAGGGGGTGGTCGATTTTCTCTTCTATTTTCTAGGGTTTGTGTGCCACCCTGTATGATTTCTAAGGTTTGTGTGCCACCCTGTATGATTTTTAGGGTTTGTGTGCCTCCTTTAGCCAGGCTGGCTTTAGGCTGTATTTATAGGGATTAGGGTTGACCTAGGGTTTAGTTAGAGTCTTCTAGGGTTTAAACTGTTAAGGGATAAGTCATTAGGTGTTAAGATTAGCATGAAACTCTATTTAATTAATTAAATTCGTATCTTGACTTGCTAGCTAAGTAAAATATTGCTAAAAGTCTATTTTGGTGCCTAAAAGTGTTAAAAAAAAAAGCTACTAAGGTCCTATGGGTTTGGTTAAGGTCAATTCCAGTCCGTCAAACTTGCAAATTGGCCCATAAACTTCTAGGATATGGCAATTAGTCCAATTTCTAGACTTAAATTACAATCTCTTTGGATTTTTATGGGCTATTCACGCCAATTACGTTTTAATCCTCTAAGTTGACAGCTGTGCACAGATTATACATGCTTAGATTCCAGCAAGCAAATCAAAAACTCGTCACCCGGACAGATTTCTCTGAAAATCATCATTGGACGCTTCAGTTCCTTATCACTTTTTACCTGTCCGAAAAATAGGTGTCTACAGTAGTCCTTATTCTTTATCTCAATCGTTAATTTAATACTTAATTTTTTTTTAAATATCTATTCAATCCGTGTAATTTTAAAACTTCGTTTATCAATTAAAATTTTATTTTAAAATGCAGGGATTTTATTGCAGTTTTTATATGTTTATCAACCCTAAAACTAAAACTAATACCTTATATCTAACCCTAAAACTAAAATCATAATACTACCGCCGCCGCCACCTCATCACCGTCTTATATGTGGGAGGAGGGGGGAGGGGGACATGCAAAATTACGATAATAGGGTTTATTAAGAATATAATTAGCAATGAAATTTAATTTTATAATAAAAAACAATTTCAATGAAAAATAGAGATTAACCGTACTAATGAAATTGTATTTTGAACAAAGGATCAAAAAAACCCCTCAACTTGGCATGAAATATCATAAAAGTCCAAGTTCGCGATTTAGGGTCAAAAAACACCAATAGTTGCGAAAATCGGTCAAAAACACCCTTTTAGCCCAAAAAGAGAGTGAGATTGAGATTTTGACCTAATTAGTCCTAATTAATTATACTTATCCCTAATTAAACCTATAATTATAATCTTAATTGGATTTTTTATATTTAACTTAATTAATCTAATTTAATTTAATTAACTAAGCACATTAATCTAACCTAACCTAATTAACCTAACCCAATGCAGTGCCACCGCCTTTCACCACCATCAGCCGCCTCCACCACGAGTACCAACACCTTCGTCATTACCATCTGCAATTCTGGGAAAAACCTAATCTAAGATCGTCATCTGCCATTTTGTCACTTCCTTCACTGCGATTTCTAGCTTTCTATGGGATCTTCGGCGGCCTGGTCTTCACCTGCGATTTCCAGCTCCAAATTGTTCAATGATGAAGCAATGATCACTGTAACAGAAGGAGAAGAAGAAGAGGAGATTTGCTGGTGACTTGCTGTAGTGTAAATGGCGGTGGTGGTGGCGGTAGTTTGGGTCGGAGTCATCCAATCTGGCGGCATGGTGAAAAGATGGCGGAGAAGATGAAGTCGTGTCTACTGATGCTTCCGGAGAAGATGGAGTCGGTGATAGGGTTGAGGCAGGGAAGAAGACGGTGATGAGCTGGCGGCGGCAGTAGTTTTATGATTTTAGTTTTAGGGTTAGATATAAGCTATTAGTTTTAGTTTTAGGGTTGATAATAATATAAAAAGTGCTATAAAATCCCTGCATTTTAAAATAAAATTTTAATTGATAAATGAAGTTTTAAAATTACACGGATTGAATAGATATTTAAAAAAATTTAAGTATTAAATTATCGATTGAGATAAAGATTGAGGACTATTTTTAACTTTTTTTCATTTGCTAATGGAGAGTGTGTTTCAAACGCGGGGGTGAGAGAGGGGGAGGGTGTGTTTGATCCGGTTTGGCATAGTAGTGGGTCTGTTTGATCCGGTTTCACGAACTTGGACTTTTTTGATACTTTGTGCCAAGTTAAGGGAGTTTTTTTTACCCTTTGTTCATTGTATTTTAGTTAGAATTACTTTCTCGTTTCTGTATAAAATTATGGGAGTTTGATTTCATTATAATTTAGTTGGACATGCATATCTTAGAAGTTTGATTAAAATATGTAACGTAGTGTCTTTTTCTTTTTACAGTAACGTAGTGTCATTTAATGCATTAGTTGGTTACAAGCTTAAGCTACGGAGACGACTGTCGTCTTTCTTTTAAAAATGCCTTAAAAATGCATGATTTATGGTTTTTAATGCTTGTTTAATCATCTTAGATCGATTCCAAACTATTTGTATGTATTTCTCTATGCGTTTGATGTCTTTTAAGTGTTTTGGCATGAAAAACGGATGAGAAAACGAGTAAAAACGACAAAATACTGCCTCTGCTCGACCTGCCGCCGCCGCTACAACAACCGGCGCTGCCGCCTGTGTGGACTGTCGCTTCCGCCATGAAGAACTTGAGGCGCCGACGCTACAACCGGCACCTAGTTCGTCCCTTCCCTACTTCCCAATACCTTTTCCAAATCCTTTAGACTTCACTTCAAACTTGTTTTTAGGTTTCCATGCTCATTTGAGCTCGGAATTAGCCCTGTTTGAACCCATATTTAGGGGTTTTTTAAGCTCTTTAATATTTTGTTTGGTAATGGGCCAGTCTCAATGCAACACGGGCCTCGAAGCCCAAAATTGTAATCCATAATGAAAACCGGGCCCATAGGCCCACAACTGATGAACCCAGCAACTTCCAGACCGAATTTCAGGTCCACCCAAACTCGGAATCGACCCCGGTTCAAACCAGTGGAACCGTCTCGACAAGACAGATAACTTTTCTCTTCTACCCAAGAACTAGTTCTGACCACACTAATGGTCAAAACATGGCGAGCGCCAAACACTCAAGTCAACGAGGTTTAAAAGTATTCCTTGACTTATATATCTATCCAACTGCCTATGAGTACGTCGATGTCACGACCCAAATTATTGAGCCGAGACCGGCGCTAGGGAATGGGAGTGGTAGCTCCGAAACCCGTAGCAAGCCTAAAACCACTAATAATTTTTCGCATTTAAAAACATAATATCATATATAAAACATTTTTAGAAAACTCTTTTAAATAATACTATTATAGATATTGAAATATTATACTAAAGTTTACATTAAGAATTAACCATTTGAAATCAAATCATAGGTTTTCTATTGACGCCTACTGACTACTGCAGCTATAGGAATTCATATTTGTGCAAGTCCAACGACTTCTTGCACAATGGAGATGGTTTGTCTGATCCGACTCCGTCTACCTACAAACATAAGAGTGAGGGGTCAGTATTTGGGAAAATACTGAGTGAGTTTGCAAGTTACTTATAGTATTATCAAAATATAGCGTTACACGCTTAATACATATATAAATTTATGATATAAGCAAACATTATTAATTTCAAAAGTGTGAGTCCAACTCACTAGATACGGGGACTTCCAGACTACACCGTATCCGAGTGCTCACTCGTATCGAAATCATAAAGTGTGAGTCCAACTCACTGGTGGGTCCAACCTACTGGTGAGTCCAACCCATTGGTGGGCCCAGCCCACTAGATACGGGGACTCCAGACTACACCGTAACCGAGTTCACTCTCGTATCGTATTCGTAATATATCTCTTAATCACAAAGTCAGGCACTCTAGACTGACTCACTAATCACACAGCCTATTGACACCCAATAGGTAGTTGGTCTCTTTGGACCGCACATTAGACATTCATCTTCAAAACAATGAATAAAACAGAATTCATATAATCAAATCTATCAAACAAAACATCTTATACGAGCAAATCATATAGATACGAGGTATTTAATAATAGTGTTCATGATATAAGAAAATAACTTTTATAATAATACGTAAAAGTAAATTTGCCACTCACTGTGACCGCTATCCAAAACTGCATTATCGTCACCCGGTCACGTAGGTTCCGTGTATCGTTAGATCTCGTAGTTACTCCAGCTCGACGGCCTGATAGCTTGTCGATATATCCATATCCTACTCAAATCATACGTACGTTTAATTCATAAACATAGGCTTAGTATCAAAATCCTAAGTTATAAACTTAGGTTAACACAATCGTATTTCAAATACAACTCTTAACTTATTATTCTCTTAGTCACACTTCTCTTTTAAACGTCCTAGTTTACGTTTTGAAATTCAATCAAATCACGATTGATTACGCCACTTGAAATTGTCTGAAATCAAGTTTCCGCGTCGCGTCAGGGCCCAGAAAGCCCGAATCGAAAATCCCCCTTTGGCGAAAGACTGCACGTTCGTGCAGCAGTGTACTGCACGATCGTGCAGTTACTGTGCTGCACGTTCGTGCAGTACGCTGCACGATCGTGCAGTTACTGTGTTGCACGATCATGCTGCACATTCGTGCAGTACGCTGCTCGATCGTGCAGTTACTGTGCTGCACGATCATGTAGCACATGCTGCACGTTCGTGCAGCAGTCTGCACGAACGTACAGTCTGCTGCACGTTCGTGCAGCCTGTTGGCTGCCGAAGTGCAGCCCCAGGGTTCGATCCCCGGGCCATTTCCGACGTGCTTAAACGTCCTAAATCGATTCTAACATGATTTCCAACAATAACCACTTCAAATTTCATCAAAAACGACAATAGAAACGCGATTACGATTCGTTTAATTCGTTAAAACGAAATAACCCTTATTTATCAATTCTCACAATAAAAACGTCAAGCTTACCTCGATTTGAAGCTTATAAACGATAGAGAATCGAATTCTGAACAAATCGATATATAGAACGCTCGATTTGGATGAGAAACGGCGAAACGGCGACGGATCGTAATCGATCGTCGAATTTTTCTTTCTCTCATCTGTCTTTCCTTTCCTTTCTCGATCCTTCTGTTCTTCTTAATCCATATATATATATATATATATATATATATATATATATATATATATATATATATACACACTCTGGGCAAAAGGTCGTTTTGATCCCTCATTTCTTTATCTTTAACCATTTCTCTTTTAAACTTTCTAATTTAACCAAACGGTTAAATTATCCTTTTATACGTATTATTTGTATCCAATTAAATAATACTTAGCCCAAAATTATTATTTTCCGTCAATATCTTTTAATTACTGATCTCGAGATTTAATTGGCTAATTTGCCCTTTAGCCATTAAACTTTTCAAAAGTTACAATTTAGTCCAAAACGCATCCGCGTCCAAATTTTAAAAGGTCTCCGATTGACCCGAAACTTTTACCACATATATTATAAAACATTTCACGGACCTTGGCAGAATAATTTTCACTATGGGATTTAACTGGTTAAATTACCACTTTAGTCCCTGAACTCTAGTTTGGGATTTTTCTTGACATTTTTCCTTTTATTTCAAATTCCAACTTTAGAATTGGAATACGATTATTAAATTTCACATAATTACTTTCCCCGAGACCGACCTACTTGGATTTATTTATTAAATTTCTCAGAAGTTCTTCCGATATCGCCACCCGACCACTAAAAACTGGACACATGGTCCAATTAGATAATTAAATCTTTTGGGGTATTACATTCTTCCCCCCTTATAAAAATTCGTCCTCGAATTTTCATATACTTTCTTGATTTATTCTAAAGCCTTAATATTTTGATTTCCATTCACAATAGGTCCATCGTATTCATCTTATGGCGCCTGTTGGCGCGGGGAACAGTTAATACCGACCTTCATACCGTTATCTTCTTCTATAGTAACCTCAGTGATATCCTCATGTACTATAACTTATTACGTCGAATCTCTTCTTTTGTATCTTGGATACGTAGCTCTTTTATCTGTTTTTTGTCCGATATATAACACTATTAACTCTTGTACTTGTAACTGAATTTCAGTTTATTACTGAAGTCTAATAATGATTCGTCCTAGTGATGTCTTATCACTAAAGATAATAATCCTTGTCCGTAGACTTTTCTTATTTGTCGCCGTCCGACTTCTAGTCGTCGTGATGTTAGGAACTTAATCCATTATTCATTATCTTCTTATGTCTCGTTGTTTCACTTATCGTATAAAAATTCTATCTTTTATTATCATTATTCATCGATAGTCATCCACGAGGTAAATCCTCGTGATGAATTCTTATGATGTCTTTGCTTCCTTTGTAGGGACTTACTTAGTCTCCTTTTTACATTTTCGATAATTATATATCCATTGACCTATTTTCTTTTTCTTATATATACGGTACTACTCTTGGAACTTCTTATCTCTTCTTTACTTTGCATCGATCTGTTTCACCAATCTGTTTACAACCAGATAAGGTCGCTGTATTGGTTGTTAGATCCTTATATTTACATTATCATGCTCACTTACTTAAGTGAGTCATTCCAATCCTTTTCCATTTACTTAGACATACCAGAATAGTCCCTGATGGCACCGCTACTTGTCCTATGCCCAATCTTCTTATTCATACTTTACATGTCTCCTAATCCATCTGATGCTCTTCATTTACTCGTTTCCAACGAGTATTCTTGATTCTTTCAACTTTTATCATCGTGTATTGCCTTTACTAGTGTTTTCAATGTAATCATCTTCATTTATTACGTATATCTTCCACTTGTTTTCTGATTCGTTAATCCCTTCTCTTATTTGCCCAATTTCTATTCGCACTTTTGCAAAATCCTTTGTTTATACTTATCACAAATGTAAACAATCGTTTATAATATTCGAATTATAGTTTCCCTATTTGGCACTTAACAACCATTTTACCCTAATACTCTTTCGATATCCCTTCCTCTTGCTAGTGAATATCTCACTATCTGCCTCATTGCAGTCTTATCTTTTGAAATTTAGATGCTAACCCTAGTATTAACCCTTAGGTTATACTTGTCCTTAATTTCTTATTCACACTATTATCTCATCTCACCTAGGCTCTTTTTCTTTTGTCGCTCCTTCGGCATTGATTATCTTTCGATATCCAAAGATGCTTTTAGCATTCATTGCCATTCTCCAAATCTTTCTTAGCTATATCTCCTTTCCAATTCATTTCCCTTTACTATCATATAGCGTTAATCTTACTTTTTTCATATCATAAATGTTCTTCTGTGAAATTTTTCTTTGACTTCTTGTCCTTAGTCCACCAATAGGATTAATAGTCTAAATGCTATAATCCTTTGGTATTCTTCTTGCGTTCCTTATCCATGCTCTTATCGTGTTTCTTGATCATCTTCTATTGCATCCTTTGCTTTCCTCTTCAGTGCATCTTGTACATCGTTTACTAGCTGCTCTTAATATCCACAACATCGATCATTAATAGAGAGTTGTGGCCTCCTTCGTCTGAATTTCCCGATGTAGTACGTTCTCAATCGTATATATGTCGTTGTATCGTATTTGTACTGTCATCATGTCCGTCTGTAAAGCCAATCATATGCTGCTATCATCTCTATCGTATCTCGTATTTCTGATATTTCTTGTTTCAGCACTCTGAACGTCGAGCATCAATTAAATAATGGGTCGCAATTCCTTTAGCCTGAATTATTGACGTGGTGCGCTCTCGATTACTTATATATTGTACTATTATACTTTTACTGACATCTTAACTGTCAGTAAATCACATCCTATGTCTATGTCCTCTTTATCTTTCTTTGTTTCTACGTGTCCGCGACTATACAGAGTTCCATTTCTCTAATCTCCTTGTCAATTCCACATGAATTTTCTCTTTCCTTTTCCTCGATCACTCTTATCGAGTCCCTTGCGTCATATGCAGGTTGTTCGTACTTTCCTTAACTCTAATTACTTTATCATACACGTCATGTACCTTTGGCATTCCCTCGAACCATACGCAGAAAGCCATTGGAATACAGTTCCACTGGTAGCATTCCTCGAGAAAAGGGCACATTTGCTTCCCAACCTGATTCAAGGCCATTTATGTCTGACTATTGGCTATCTCTGCATCCTTCCTTGGATTGCGATACTTTCGTACACTGAACCAAAAATGCTTATTCCGGTACTCCTCGAGACCGGACTCGTCTGATAACTCTTCTTCCCCGAAGTCCTCTCCCTGAGGATCTTCTTCTGGGAATATATCAAACAAGTTTGATCGTGTATAACACATCTTAATCCTTTAGAGATCATAATTAATCTTTTATATCAATCACATTATGCACTTTACTCTTTATTTGATCTAATTTGAAGTTTAAGGTTTAGCACTTCACAAGCATCCTTTACCTTTGTATCTCCCACGGTCTACCATTCCGCTTCATAACCAATACCTTGAGATGGAAGTTTCAACTCTTAATCCACCGACTGCAGTTCTAATTGTTTATCTCTCAAACTTTCTTATCGTATACTTCAATTATTCATTTTTTTTATTATATCTTCTAATCTAAGTACCTTGATCTTTCCCGATTATCCTTAACCGGAACTAATGGTAAAAAGAGTTTCCCAAGTCGGGTCACAACCTTAATTCATACTATTCGACCTACCACCGCTCTAATTGCTCGTCAAAACTAATCATGAGTTAAACTTTTCATCGACATCTAGATCGATAATACTACTTATCCTCCCTTCGCTCGATATATACGAGCATCTTACTTTAGTTTTCCTAGAGGATCTAGCATACCGCTTGATCCGTCAAACTTCTTTAGTCTTAACTTATGTATACCACTATCAAACCTCCATAGGTGTTCCTTTCTTCACGTTAATACTGTCTTTGTATCCATCGTCCTATTATTGGCATCCAATTCCTTACATCAGTTGCTTTTACGGCTAACTGATTCATAACGACGTTGGGTTACTGCGGCACTTCCGATGCCTGTATGTTCCCACTTTACTTTGCTAAGTTTCCATTATCCTTTATCTCGTCTCTGGCCTTTACTGACCAATTGGAGTAGATTGCATTCGCTTTGGTTACCTCGATCTTCTTCTCGCGCCTCATATACTTGTTGTGCAACAGCGCGCGTTCGCGCAGTTCTTTATTCATAGTATGACGAATACATAAAGGAATCCTGATGAATTCCTTAAAATATAACACCTACTAGTCATCGCAACTAACCGCTGTCCACGTAAGTTGGACTTTAGGAACGTCTCCTTCCCTTAGGCTTTCGAGAGTGAGGTCTCTTATTGCAAGTCTTCTGAGCGCTCTGACTCATTGTAGACTTAGCAAATTATCAAAACATATACTCGCATTGTATATGTTATACGTATATAACTATTATAGCTATAGCATCTAACCGAATTCAAGAAAACCAGTGTTCCCTAGATTTTCTTGATTATGTATCATAACTTAAGTCTTGTGAGCATTCCGCTCACATAGACTTAATCAAACATCAAGAGTATTAAAATATAACATACATGTCATACGTTATTAATCGGATATGTTTTACTATCCGAACATATATCTACTATCCATGCTAAGTTCATTAGCTAGAGGCACAAATCCTATGTTCTCACAACTATACATATCCATTCGTCTCATAGCCTAGATCGCAGTTTGCTCGCGAGCACTTCATTTCCATCACAGAGTTCTGGTCTAGGTATGCTTACACTAAAAACAAAACTCTTGAATTTTTTTTCAAATAAAACGACTCATTTAAAAATTCCATTTAAATCTTAGCAAAATTGTGCACTAGGGTGATGACGTCTCTCATCTCCAAATAGTTGCCACATCTCACCTCTTCGTCTGAACATAATGCATATGATGCATGTCCTATTAATGCATGTATTGATGTATGTAGTGATGCATTTCTATCAATGTCGTGGCAATCATCAATGACTAACACGGGTCTAGGCACAATTATGCTTTTAAAATCGTTAAACAAATAACTTCAGTAAGTTATAAACTTTGAGTTTGTAAGTTCTCTAGACCTTTTTAAACTCTGTATTTGGAAAGTCCTTCAACTTCTACAACTTTGCATTCCTTCTTCACACTCTTTCTAAAATTTTGATCGATCGAATCCAATAACATGTCTCACGTTATCTGATGCTAAGCACACATATATATGACATCAAATCATAATCATATCAATTATATTCTATTCGTAGGAGGCAATACCTCTCCTAGAAACTTCAGCTCAAAAAGCATAGCATGTATGCATGTCTCATCGAAACAACATATACGTATATATCTCGTATATACGTGTCACAAGAAACAAATAAGTATTTCACAAATCATTTTATCGTACCTATCACAAAACACATCATACTAACGACTTGGATCAGACAAACCTCAACTCTATAGCTGCAGTAGTTCCTAGGTTACTTAACCGACAAACGCATCTTAGCATAGGTAACTGGACCAACTGCTCTGATACCACAATTGTCACGACCCAAATTATTGTGCCGAGACCGGCGCTAGGGAATGGGAGTGGTAGCTCCGAAACCCGTAGCAAGCCTAAAACCACTAATAATTTTTCGCATTTAAAAACATAATATCATATATAAAACATTTTTAGAAAACTCTTTTAAATAATACTATTATAGATATTGAAATATTATACTAAAGTTTACATTAAGAATTAACCATTTGAAATCAAATCATAGGTTTTCTATTGACGCCTACTGACTACTGCAGCTATAGGAATTCATATTTGTGCAAGTCCAACGACTTCTTGCACAATGGAGATGGTTTGTCTGATCCGACTCCGTCTACCTACAAACATAAGAGTGAGGGGTCAGTATTTGGGAAAATACTGAGTGAGTTTGCAAGTTACTTATAGTATTATCAAAATATAGCGTTACACGCTTAATACATATATAAATTTATGATATAAGCAAACATTATTAATTTCAAAAGTGTGAGTCTATCTCACTAGATACGGGGACTTCCAGACTACACCGTATCCGAGTGCTCACTCGTATCGAAATCATAAAGTGTGAGTCCAACTCACTGGTGGGTCCAACCTACTGGTGAGTCCAACCCATTGGTGGGCCCAGCCCACTAGATACGGGGACTCCAGACTACACCGTAACCGAGTTCACTCTCGTATCGTATTCGTAATATATCTCTTAATCACAAAGTCAGGCACTCTAGACTGACTCACTAATCACACAGCCTATTGACACCCAATAGGTAGTTGGTCTCTTTGGACCGCACATTAGACATTCATCTTCAAAACAATGAATAAAACAGAATTCATATAATCAAATCTATCAAACAAAACATCTTATACGAGCAAATCATATAGATACGAGGTATTTAATAATAGTGTTCATGATATAAGAAAATAACTTTTATAATAATACGTAAAAGTAAATTTGCCACTCATTGTGACCGCTACCCAAAACTGCATTATCGTCACCCGATCACGTTCCGTGTATCGTTAGATCTCGTAGTTACTCCAGCTCAACGACCTGATAGCTTGTCGATATATCCATTTCCTACTCAAATCATACGTACGTTTAATTCATAAACATAGGCTTAATATCAAAATCCTAAGTTATAAACTTAGGTTAACACAGTCGTATTTCTAATACGACTCTTAACTTATTATTCTCTTAGTCACACTTCTCTTTTAAACGTCCTAGTTTACGTTTTGAAATTCAATCAAATCACGATTGATTACGCGACTTGAAATTGTCTGAAATCAAGTTTCCGCGTCGCGTCAGGGCCCAGAAAGCCCGAATCAAAAATCCCCCTTTGGCAAAAGACTGTACGTTCGTGCAGCAGTGTACTGCACGTTCGTGCAGTTACTGTGCTGCACGATCGTGCAATTATTGTGCTGCACGATCATGTAGCACATGCTGCACGTTCGTGCAGCAGTCTGCGCGAACGTGTAGTCCGCACGAACGTGCAGCCTGTTGGCTGCCGACGTGCATCCTGTGGGCTGCCGACGTGTAGCCTGTTGGCTGCCGACGTGCAGCCCCGGGGTTCGCTCCCCGGGCCATTTCTGACGTGCTTAAACGTCCTAAATCGATTCTAACATGATTTTCAACAATAACCACTTCAAATTTCATCAAAAACGACAATTGAAATGCGATTACGATTCGTTTAATTCGTTAAAATAAAATAACCCTTATTTATCAATTCTCACAATAAAAACGTCAAGATTACCTCGATTTGAAGCTTGTAAACGATAGAGAATCGAATTCTGAACAAATCGATATATAGAACGCTCGATTTGGACGAGAAACGGCGAAACGGCGACGGATCGTAATCGATTGTCGAATTTTTCTTTCTCTCATCTGTTTCTTTCCTATCCTTTCTCGATCCTTCTGTTCTTCTTAATCCATATATATATATATATATTTTGGCCAAAAGGTCGTTTTGATCCCTCATTTCTTTAACTTAAACCATTTCTCTTTCAAACTTTCTAATTTAACCAAACGGTTAAATTATCCTTTTATACGTATTATTTATATCCAATTAAATAATACTTAGCCCAAAATTATTATTTTCCGTCAATATCTTTTAATTACTGATCTCGAGATTTAATTGGCTAATTTGCACTTTATCCCTTAAACTTTTCAAAGGTTACAATTTAGTCCAAAATGCATCCGCGTCCAAATTTTAAAAGGTCTCTGATTGACCCGAAACTTTTACCACATATATTATAAAACATTTCGCGGAGTTTGGCAAAATAATTTTCACTATGGGATTTAATTGGTTAAATTACCACTTTAGTCCATGAACTCTAGTTTGGGACTTTTTTGACATTTTTTCTTTTATTTCAAATTCCAACTTTAGAATTGAAATATGATTATTAAATTTCACAAAATTACTTTCCCCGAGACCGACCTACTTGGATTTATCAATTAAATTTCTCAGAAGTTCTTCTGAGATCGCCACCCCGGCCACTAAAAACTGGACACATGGTCCAATTAGATAGTTAAATCTTTTGGGGTATTACAGTCGATAAAGTTTACTACTTTTCAGAAGCATGCAAATCCATGTATTAACAGGCTTATGGACTAATGTAGCAATCAAATAAATTCTAGCCAATCACCTAGACTTCTTAGGATTTCATATAAAATGTAATTAGAGGTTATATATGATTTTCAATATGACTTAAATAAAATCAATCAAACATATACACCAGATTTAGACTTTGTTCATGTAATCAATCCAGACCAGCCAATACTTGTTATCTGTTAGAAACTGCTAGGTTTAGATGTATGCTTAGGAGTAACTGCTACCTGACCAATCCAGATCGAGTCATATAAGCGTCAAACGTGTTTACTGCTTTCATAAGTGTTTCTTTCCTTAAGCACCATATCTTGTGAATTGCAATTGAATGTCGAAATGATTTTGATACATCCAGTAGGTAAAAATTAGAGATTAATAGGCCAAGCGCATGAGACGGATAGGTCCACAAACCCAGTCTTTGGTCGGCGTATGGTAATCTTACCCATAAGCGAGTAAGGTTATCAAGTCTATGTAAAAGGTATTTCCTAACTGAGATAGGTGGCGACTTTATATTATTTTAAAACTTGCCCATAATAAAGTCCTGCCATAATTCTGGGCGAACGGGAGCCCTGAAACTCCCGCTTCCGCTCACACTAAGCTTATATTTAAGCTGAACCATTCTAAACATTTGTGTTCATCTTTCTACACTCTAACTCAATTATAAATTCTCATTTCCGCTATCTACAAAATTTTAATTTACTATTCAAAACCTATTTACCCCCCTAAGGCTGCTATTGGGGGTTTCAATAACATCGGAGATTAATGCTCTTTTTTATGCTGAAGAAAGTGTGTTAAGCTTGTATTTATAAAAGTAGGTTAGATTAGGGTTAAGGTTAAAGTTTACTATGTGTTTAGATTAGGTTAAAACTTTGTTTTAGATTAGTTATTATTCGTATTAATTAGTGTATGCCAAGGAAAAGGCAGCAAAAAATCATTTTTGGTCCCTAGAAGTGTAGAAAAAGGGTTGTAGGATCCCTAAGGTTAGATTTTGGGCAGTTTAGTATGTCAAACATACAAATTGACCGATAAACTTGTAAGACATTGCAATTAATCCAAGTTTTTAGATTTCTATCACAATCCCTTTCAGTTTTTGTGGTTATTTGCGACAATTACACTTCACTCGTTCAAGTTTGTTGATGCGCATCAACTAGTATGTTTGAATTTTAGTAGGCGAATCACTAGCTCGTCATCCGGGTATCTCTGAAAATCATCATCGAACGCTTCAATTCCTTATCATTTTTGTACCTGTCCGGGAAACAAATGTGTACAGTTGTCAACCAAAACAATCATTGATTAATTTTTCTGTTATTAAAATTTATTAGAATTGCATGTGTACAATTTATAATAGAAAATAAAAGAAATTATTATACTCGTCCAAAGTTTTCAAACATACATAAATAGGGGTGAGCAAAAACCGGACCACTCCGTAAAATCGATCCAAACCGAGTCGAAAAAAATTGTGGAGTGGTTAAATCGGTTTCTTCGGTGTGATTTGGTTTGGGAATTTTTATTTCTGCGGTTTTCGGTTTTGATCTGGTTTTAGGGCGCGGTTAACCAAATCGAAAACCGAAATTACCAAACGATGTCGTTTTGTTTTAGGGCTAGGGGGTATAAATACTCCCCTTAAACTTTTCCTATACCTAATTCACTCAACCTTATCGACACTCCCAGCCCTACTCCTATGGCTTTCCCTTCTCTCCTCTGAGTTCTCTCAACTCTCTTCTTCTCTACCCTCTCTCTCAGTTGATGAAACCCTAAAAACACTCTTCTCTCTGGCTTATATCACTAGATATTCTTCTCTTTAATGGATTCAATGTTTGTTGAATACTGTTAGAGACTTGGTCAGTCATCGTTCTTCTCTATTACATCAAAGTGAAACCCTAATTCACATTGCAACTTTGCTTATCGGTTTTCAGAGTTTTAATTGATAAAATCTCTAGTGATTTTGTGAAGAAATGCCGACCTTTAAGGTAAACAGGTTTGATTTTTTTTTTAATTTATTATATTAAAATTGGTTTTAAACAATTTTAGCTAACTTTTTTGTGTGTTTCTTTGTTTATTTTGTACAGATCTTGCATTTCTTACCAAAAAGACCAGATTATAAGGTATATCCGAGATTAAACTTTTATAGTTTGTGCTTTCTTCGTTTATTATGGGGTTTATCATTCTGGTACTCCATCAGATTTCTCTGTTTGCTTATTTAGTGTCTTATGTTTTTCTATCTTTCATGAACAACTTCTCGAAGGTGACTTGGCAAAAGGTCTTGGGCGGAAGCTTTAAAACGTTCAATTTAAGGTAATATGTCTTTTGTTGAATCTAATGGTTGGTTTTGGCTCTCTGAGTTCTAATTTCTGTTATGTTATGCTTGTATAATTCTTTTTGGTTGGTTTTGGCTCTCCGAGTTCTGATTTCTGTTATGTTCTGCTTATATATTTCTTAATGGTTGGCTGTCTGAGTCTTTGTTTCCTTTGTATCTAATTTTGTAGATGGAACCTTATATGGTGATTCAGCAAACAGATAGCCAACTTGAGCCTGGAAATGGCCAAGACCAAGCTGATGTGGAAGCACTAAATGCTAGTCAAGAATCTATACCTGACCCTGTCCCTGTTTGTGATGGCCAAAAAGACAATGCTAATGTGGAAGCAAATCAAAAAAAGAGAAAGGTGTCACAACAAAGATCAATGGTATGGGACCACTTTGATTCCATTAAAGATACAAAGGGTGTGATCTTGCAAGTAAAGTGTTGTCATGCAAAAAAAAATGGAACATCTACTTTGAGGGGTCATATGCTTAGATGTACTAAACACCCACACACTATTGAAAATAGGCAAGCCCTTTTATCTTTTCAGCCTGTTGTGAATGATGGTTGTGTTGCTGCTCCTGAAATGTTTAATGTTGCTTCATGGAAGTTTGATCAGGATGTAATTAGGCAAGCTGTTGCATATATGATTATTGTTGATGAATTGCCCTTTAAGTTTGTTGAGAAACAGGGTTTTAGGAAGCTAATGAGTGTTGCTTGTCCACTGTTTAAAATCCCTTATAGGTTTACTGTGAATAGAGACTGTTATTGTATGTTTGTTGAAGAGAGATCGAAAATGAAAAATATTTTGAAAACAAGTACACAAAGAATTAGTCTAACTAGTGATTTATGGACTTCCAATCAAAGACTAAATTACATGTGTGTCACTGCCCATTACATAGATGATGATTGGAAGCTTAATAAAAAGATTATCTCTTTTATGCCTTATTCGAAACATATTGGAGAGCATTTGACTAAGGCATTAGAAACCTGTTTGCAAGAGTGGGGGCTTAAAAACATTTTCTCTGTGACCCTTGATAATGCTGAGAATAATACTGCTGCTATGACTTTTTTTTTATGGAAAAATTGTTGAGTTGTGGGTGTACTTCTATAAGATCTAAATATGCACACATGAGATGTATCTCTCACATCCTTAACCTTGTTGTTTCTGATTGTCTAAAAGAGTCTGGTAACTCATTTGAAAAGTTTAGGAGGGCAGCTAGATACATTAAAAATTCACCTCTCGGATTGAGTAAATTTAAAGAATGTAAAGAGTCAACTGAAACTGTCTGTAAGCGTTCTTTGTGTCTAGATGTCCCAACTAGGTGAAATTCAACTTATCGTATGTTGAGTACTGCTTTGTTGTATTAAAAGGTGTTTGAAGAGTATGAGGAAGTGGAGTCAAGTTTTAAGAAAGACTTGGGTGATAATATGCCTAGTATCAGTGATTGGGATAATGTTAGAGAGTTATGTGGTATGTTAGAGTGTTTTTATAAAATGACATTGAGAATTTCTGGTTCTCTTTATGTGACCTCTAACAGCCATTTTAATGAGATATCTGATCTGTCTACAATTATCCAAGATTGGATTGCTTATACTTATGTGTCTTTGAGGTCAATGGGACTTAAAATGAAAGTTAAGTTTAATAAGTACTGGGGTGATCCAGTAGTTATGAATAAAGTGATCTTTTTTGCTAACATTTTAGATCCCAGAGATAGAGTTGTGTACATGGAATATACCTTGAGTGAGATGTATGGTGACCTAGAAGGGAAATTTTTGTTTAAGTATGTGATGGATGACTTGGTTGAGTTATTTAATGACTACGATGTGCAATACAAGAAAGAAATGGCTGTTGCTGGCCAGACTGGCTCCTCATCTGAAACTCAGGGCCAATTCTCTAATGCCAATTCTGTGTTAAAAGGAACGGTTCTTGCAGCAAATGTTGGAGACTGGTGGTGTGGGTGGAAGCAAAAAATCTGAACTTGATGTTTACTTAAAGTGAGGCAGTAGCTCCTAATGATGGGAATTTTGATATTCTAAGATGGTGGAAGTACAATTCTCAGAGATTCCCAGTCCTATCCAGAATTGCTAGAGATATACTTGCAGTACTAGTCTCCACAGTGCTTCAGAGTCTGCTTTTAGCACTAGTGGTAGAGTGCTTGATGATTTTAGGAGTTGTTTAACTCCTAAGGTTGTGGAGGCTTTAATTTTCACTCAAGATTGGCTAAGGGATCCCTCAAAGCCTGTTTCAATTGAGCAGACTTTGAAAGAGTTGGAAGAGCTAGAAGCATGTAAATTAAATCTATCTCTATCTTATTTCTGTTTTATTTTTGTTTTTTTATATAATGTTTGCTAACTTGTTTATGTTTATTTCTCAGGTTTTCAAGATCCAGCAAATGCTAAAAATGATTAACAGTTTGTCTTTGACTGTTTAATCTCTTTTATTTAACTTGCTGATTTGAATTCCTGATCCTTGGAATCTCCTATTGGCTTTTATGATATCCTTGCTGCATTTCTGAACTTTGATGCTTAGTATATCTATTCTTGCCTTGATGCATCATAATAATGGTATTTGGCATATAGACATTGTAGAAATCTTGTCTGGTATGATGTTTCTGCTGTGATACTTTGATTTCTCTATCTGTTTTTTGCTAATGGCTATGATGATGCTTCCACATTTAAGTTAATACTATAGGTTATGAAATGTGAGACATTTTATTATTGCCACCTTTTTATGATCTTAACTGTTTATACATGATGCACTTTTCATATCTGAGCCTTATTATCAATTGACAATGATGAGATCTGTCTAAAATGTAGTCACTGCAATTTGGAGTCACTGCACATTGTGTTTAATTTCTCTGTCTTATGCTAATATATCATTTCATTTTGGCAATGATGAAGCTTCCACTTCAAGTTTAGAATTGCTCAACTTTTTTTTTTGTCAAAGGCTAAAACTTTCTTTGATGAGAATGAAAATTACATAGATGAATGGTTCTTCAACAAATTGAAAGAACTATTCTAAAATAATGATGAGAACTGTTAATACAGTCATCGATTAGGACTTTTTCAACCATCAAAAGATTACCCAAAATATAAATGGTTCAAATTGAAAATACGATTTTGAAGCCGCTTGATTCTTGAAGTTTCAAACTTTTCAAGTCTTCATCTTCAATAGATCCACAAGTTATCTCCTAAGTTTTAGATCTACAACAACATTTAAAAGTTTATTCAATCAAAATAAAATTCATACAAACACCTTAAGAAAGCCTTATTGAAGCAAAAAAAGTAAATCTACGATTAATAGTACTATGGGCGGAAAGAAGATAATTTTCCAGTTAATCAGAAAAATCATCTTCTCCCACCCTTATGAAGATGAAGAAGAAAAAAGTTTTTTGGTTTTAAAGAGAAGGGAGAGCACTAGTTTTTAGAGAGAAGGGAGAGCACCGAATTGCTCAACTTTTAATTGTCTGACATAAGTCATTTGTTGCCTTTATGAGAGTTGGGTGAATCTAATGACTTAACCTATGCAAGCTGAGCCTAATTCTAATTTATTACTAATTTAGACTTTCATTTTAAGTCATTTTTTCCTTTTTATTACTCATTCACTGCTTTTTTTTCTTTTTTCAGGTTTTTGACTGCACTTTTTGGGAACTAATTGGTGGGATGCGATCATATTTTGGTACACCAAAAAGAAGTGAAGTGAAGATTAGTTCCATTTTTTGTAGATTAGTTCCATTTTTTATACAACTTATACAAGTTGTTAATTGGCCTGTAAAATTTATTAAACTTTGTAGACCTGTATTTTTTGTAGTCTGTATTTATATTTAGGTCTGTAAATTTATATGCCCTCTTTTTTTTTGGATAAAAGACCTTACATATATTTCTTAGGTCTTTTAAAACAGACTGTATATTTATTTTATATATTAAAAGTTTTTAAAAATTAAGTTTATTATTAATTTTGATAGTGTGTGAACCGACCGAATCGGACCGAAAAACACCAAAAATTTAGTTATCCGAACCGAAAAAACCGTGAACCAAAATAGTGCGGTTTGATTTTCACTTAAGTAGGGGTGGTTTGGTTCGGTTTTAACATTTTGTACACCGAACTGAACCGAACCAAACCGAACTCACCCCTATATATAAATACTAAACAAAAAAATTTCTCTCAATACCTTTTCAGCTTTTCATTTGTACGCTCCCAATAAAACAGCGATATTAAATATATTTTATATTTATATATTAATTTTCTCTTTTTAATTATTTATGTGTGATATGTATTACTTATGTATCTGAAACATATCATGCATCAGTGTTTTAGAGATGTAAGTTATGCATCATTTATTTCTGTATTTTAAAGTTTAATGTAATGTTTATTTATTTTTTTGAAAAACATATATGAGCTATCGCTGAGATGTTTTCAAAATGTATGAGGGATGTTTTTGAATTTTATGACTTTTTAAAAAAAAATTATTTTAGAAGTTTTTAAGATGCATTGAAACAATTTTTAAGATTTGATTACTTATATAAAAAAATTAGGCAAAAATACTTAAAAAAAACCCCATCTTTGACTTTGTTTTCAATTGCACCACCACGTAGGAGAATTTTCAATTACACCCTATTTAGGGTTTTCAGTTTTCGTCTGTACCCCAATTGACTAAAATGACCTCTTTTTATTTAGAAAAAAGTTTAAATTAATCCTTCATATATTAATTTATTTGTTTTTATCAAATGGAAAAAATAATGATACAATCCCTCTATTTAGTTGGTTTCAATAATTTTATCATTAAATTAATTAAATTATCAATTTTTTTTATTTTGGGGTACAGATGAAAACTGAAAACCCTAAATAGGGTGTAATTGAGAATTCTCCTAGGTGGTGGTAGAATTGAAAAAAAGTTCAAAAGTGGGGGAGTTTTCAGTATTTTTGCCAAAAAATTAAGAGTTTTTAGTAGTTTTTCTTATTTGTTCTCATATATTTTATATTTTTATCAAGATGATAAATTTATTGGTCCAATTGTTTGTGTATATATTATGTACACATAAAAATATTATGCACTGTTGGAGATAAAATTAATGAATATAGTATTGAAAATCAGAGAGTACAAATTGAGTATATTGAATTGGATTGCAAAAATTACAAATCAAAAAGTAAACGTAAAGCTACTACTCTATTTATTGCTGAAAAGGGTTTCTAGTAGAATGTTGAACATAGAATGAAGCATGTATGGGTTTAATGAGTTGTCTATGAGCTGTTTCTGAGCTGGAATTAAAGCATAAGCAGAAAATTTTATATAAGCAGAGTTGAGCAGGCTTGATGTAGCAGAAAAGCATATACTCTATTATATGGAGTGTATATTTGTAACATAGTTTTTTTCTAGATTATTTTGTAATTTTCCTAAAATTTACAAATATATACTAACATCAAAACATTTATCAACTTCCAATTATATTTGTTTAGAGAATGTATTTAAATTGTTTCTGAAATGTATACACGATGTACCATAAATGTATCACACTTGACACATTTTTGATGACGCATGCTGACGGATTTTCAAGTGTCAACGACATGTCGCTCTTTCACTAGAAGCGTACAAATGAAATCTTATTATCTTTTTAATTTTATGGATAAATTGTATTTTTTATTAATAGAGAAAGTTTTTGGGTATTTTGTGGTTATCCCAAAATAAAAAGCAGTAATACTAAATCATACAGAAAAAAGAGAACAAGAAATTGAGAGCATAACTTCTTAAATGTTGAATAAAAGCAGTTTAGAGGAAGAAGATGGAAACTAAAGTAAAAGGAAAAATGGAATAATTAGATGGAGATGAAGAGATATTAGGTGATGGCTGTGAAATGGGTGCAATTAGTTTCAACATTAACACCCATTTTCATTCCTCCAAAGCAATAGCCTCCACTACTATCATATCAAAATCTGAAAAATTGTTTGATTGACCTATGAAATTTCTAAGATTTTTGTATCCATTTAAATTAGGTAGATACTATTAACCCTTCTATCATATCAAAATCTGAAAAATCAAAATTAATAAATTTTAAATTATTTTGAAAGGAAAATGGTATCTACCTAATTTAAATGGATACAAAAATCCAATTCTTTCCAACTCTTTGCAAATCCAACCAAAACTTTTTATTTCATTAAATTTAACCCATTTTTAAAGTAATTATAGTCCAGTTTTACAATTTGTTTAATTGACCTATGAAATTACGAATTCAAAAATTAAATTTTACAAGTTATAGATGAAGATGTATAAAAGGAAAGTGAACTTTTTAAAAAATAAGTATATAATTTTTATAATTCAATAATTAACACTAAAAATACATGTGAATTTGACTAAAACTAAAATTAACTTTTAAAAATCGGACTAGAATCTGAAGTTTTTTGAGCCATTAGGATAATTTAAATTGTCAAGACTTTTTCTCCTCTAAAAACAGCTATAGATAAAAATGCATGTACTACAAGCTAATGATTTAAAACCGAACCGATGAGAATGTTCTAAGAGACTAATAATGATGATAATGTGAATGATTAGTATTAGTTTTGATATTAAAAGCGAAAGCTAATTTGTTAGATCACAGTTAAATAAAAAAAAAACATCCACATAATGAAAATTTAGTATACAGAAGAAGGCACAGCCTTGTGAATAATTTAAAAAAATGGGATTGGTTCAACTAAAAACTAGTTACTGGTCTCTTTGAGAAACAAAGACGGGAATTGTAATGGGATATCAGCGATTATTTGATGAGGCTGAATAAGGTTTGAAGCAGTTAAATTGGTGAAACATGCAGACATTGATCCTAGCAGTTGATTAAATTGCGAAGCGAATTAGACAGCTATTTTAATTTTAAAAAAAATATTGTAAAGAAAAAGAGAGAGGCACAAAATTGGCGATGAGTGAAGGACGCCATGCCTGTTTTGCTCCTCCTACATAATACAACATTTCTCCTTTTATATCATCACCATCCGCCTACATAAGATGAATTTCCAAATAAGTTATCGGCTACAAAACTTCGATACTGCACGCAGGACTCCCAAGCAGAACCAGGTCAGGGCCTTACATATTATATCGCTCCCTGAAATCGAGATTGCAAGAAATAGAGAACAGATAAATGACATTTTTTGGAAACATTTCCTGTCACATGTCGAAACAGTCGACTCCACAAGTTTCCGCTCAACAATTCTATTTCATGAAACATACAGCATTAAACATTTCTCAAACACTAACTCTAAAAAATTGAACACCTAAGAAAGGCTCAAACTCTACAAATAAGTAAATGAATATAGCAAAAAACACTTCCTATTTCCAATTAAGAAAAGACTAGCAATGTGATCAGTAATGAATTATGCCTAAGGATTTATATCCGGTTACTATATACTGCAACCAGTAAAAGCTAACTGCCTTTTTCCACTTTCTTTACAAACTGCATTCTTATACTGCACAACCTATTCACCATTCATACCAAACATGCCAACATAGAAAATCGAAAAACAATATTTTTCACAAGAATACGATATAAATATAAAGTTTCAAAAATATTTACAAAAAAATAAACAAAACGTCAAAACATAAGACTCCACGAGTTTCCATTCAACATATCACCTATAAAGATGAATGTTCTTATCCCACAAATTTGAAATGTCGTTAGCAGTTAGTACTTGCATTCACAAGTAACAATTATTATCTAAATCAATTAGAGTTGGGAAGTATTATGATACCCTGGAAAGTATGGGATGAAATTGAAAGGATTAAGCCAGCCATGATTGAACTATGAACCACTCATATTTCTCGAAATGCATGGATTATGGGGACGAACCGGAAACTCGCTGGGACACGGAACAATAAGCATTCATGGTACATGTCAGAGGACACGCCGGGTACCCTTCAGAGGACACGACAAGTAATTTTTTAAACGGTTATGGTTTTTTTTTTTCTGAACAAAAACCAAAGGCTCTTTTTTTATGTTTTTTCTTTAAGCATCAACACAACCCCCTCATTTTTAAAACAAAAATACAACCCGTTCTCCAATCCTATTCTACTATATTACCTCTCTTCAATTTAAGCACAAAGAAAAAAACCACTTAATAATTACTCTTTAATTCCATGAATTTCTCGTATTCCAGGGTCCAACTATGGAGCCATACTTATAAACCTTCCACATCCAGACTCATTTCCAGATCTCTTAAGGAAGGCAAAACTCTATTCCTAAATTTTAAACTGCTGCATACATGAATATGGTTTGAACCCATGTCTTCACTTAAAAGACTCTCTTACCAACTCACATACGCCCTGGTGATTTCTTATTCATATATAGTTAATTTGCATTGTCTCCTCCGCATCTAGGTCTCAATCTTTTGACAATATTGTCCGTCGTGTCTGAACCCGTATCTGTACCAATTCCATTAGTGTTAGTGATTCATAGTCATTGAGTGAAGCATAAATGATCTGCAAGGTAATCAAAATTAAACACATGCATATTTAAGGAAATAACATAACAAAATGAATAATGGAAATTTTACAAAGATAATTTTTCATTGCCATGATTGAATTTTTGAGATACATACTGGCCGAGAATTTATGAAACCTTAACAAATTTCCGAGTCTGCAAAACTTCTCATTTGCCTGCATAAGAGACATACAAATCTGGCAGGAGATCAGCCTCATAAAAGCTGGTAAATAATTTGAGCTTATTGATGATATTAATGAGAAAAGTTTAATAAAATCAAATACTTGAACCGAAACTAGGAAAGAAGGGGTCACTGAATCATTTGGACTTCGCAATAGTCTGAAACCAGAAATTATTAGAAATATAAATATTTCATTTAGAAAACAGAATTCAATTCAATGATCAAAGAGCTAACTCAAATCCTTTTATAGCACAAAGAATCTGAGATTTTTCAATCTAGAAGAAAACAGATAGAATAATAGAATTCCTTAACAAACTAACTGCCTATTTTATCGATGCCTGCATCTTTAATGCACTTACTATCATTGGTATATGGTAAAAGACGTAAAGTGAGCTAAATAAATAAAAAACTTGTAACAAACAGACGCTTAATGTGTGTTTGGTTTCGTGCATACAATTGAGACGTTTTAAAGTTCGTTAAAAACATGTATAATTTATGAATTTATTTAACATTTCCCCATTCCTTAGAGATAACATTGGTAGACTCGTACTTGAAGACACCCTAAAACCAAATTGAAAGTTTTCTTTCGTTATAATTAATTTTAAACAATTCACCTAAATATTTTAAAATTTCCAACTCACTTAATTTTATAAAATAAGGAAATTATTAAACTTTTCACCACATGTTTTCATTATAAATTTACTATTATTTAATTCAAAGTATTACAAAGTAATCATGCAATTCTATAATAAGAGTTTTATGACTTATGTTTAAAAAAAAAGAGTTTTATAGCTACTCTTCCTTAGATCTGACTACTTTCGCACCTATTTTCTTCATTGATTAAATCCAACTTCAACAAATCGAAAATTAACCTTCTTAAGGAATATTGGCATAGTAATTTTATTCAATTTAAGCTAGAAATCACCCTAAAAGTGAGATTGTCAACATATAATTTCTACTATTTAATGAAAGAAAAGGTGTTTCACTTAATACTATTTGTTTACCAAGCACATGTCATTTCTTTAAAAAAAATTATTTTTGACAGTTGAGCAGAAATTTAAAAAGGAAAAGATTGAAAAAATAGAGCATGAAAACTTAGGGGAGAGGTGAAGAACAAAAAACTACCAAAAAAGGCCGACAGACAGCACTCAAAAAATCAAACTAAAGTACGGGGAGCAGGATCTATATATGTTCTACATCATATTCTTCTACCTTTCTACCATTAAGTCGATTCTCAGTTCGGGGAAACAATCAAATCTAAACTTATGATTGAACAAATCGAACATGTTCTTTTGATCCTAAATTCGGAAATGATCCTGCTACCTTTCTAACATAGTTACTCCCGCTTAATGTTTCAAAAATATATAACGCATATTAGAAAGAAAATATGTCAAAGTCTGGTAGCTTTGAAATACAAAAATTAATTATAATAAAAAAGCAAATAATTTCAAAAATGTTGTATTTTCCGTAAATTCATCATCCCAGCTATTAGTACAAGTCCCTATCGTAAACAAAAAAAAAATGGAAATAAATACCTCATATGCCGCAAAATCAAATATGAATCCACTTTACCAACTAACTACTAGTTAAATTTTAAGTAAATAAAATATTTTTCTGCATAGTAACCGTCCAAATAAACACCACTACTCGTAACAAATCTCAATCTCCATCTCCGTCCCTTGTAAAGAAGTCCTCAACATCATCAACAACAACAAATGCATGTATAATAAGCATCTCTTCTCATTTCCCCGGCATCTCCACTTCTCATGTTCTTCTCTTATCAAAATTACCTTAACCTGACATCAAACATTTCGTTCAATCTCATTGTTTTCTTTCAATCATTTTGATTTCTATAAATTCATCATCGGTGTTTCTAGGAAAATACTTAGTTTCATATTTAAAAGAACTTTACACGAGTAGGTTCTAAATTACTTATTAGAAATAAATAAAAATTAATGCTAATAGTTTATGCGGTGCTATTTGTTCCTGTTTAACAAATAGCAGGGCACAAACCAGTTAATGATTAACCATTTTGTCAGGTTACATGTCCTTTTCTTAGATGGCTAGGATCAAAAGTTATAAATCTAACCAAGTCATATTAACGAGTGTATCTTGCACAGGGTGTACGCTAGAATGGACTCATTTATCTATCGCATAGCTTTTGAGGAAGTTAATTAATTGCATGCACATAGACTTCGCCAAATGAAATGGTTTACATTGTCTATAACTGGACCCTCTTGTACGCTAGGGTTTTAAATAGAAACTCATGGATTAAAAGTTTTCTATTACCAGAAAAAATATAAAAGTTACTATTTCCCTTTTAATTTTAAAAAACACATAATTCTCCTGACATTTAAATATTAGAAAACTGAAACCCCTTAATCAAGGGTATCAGTTAAATGAAACTAAAATGTTAGAGAAAACTGTAATTTGATCTAATCTATAGTAATTATCCATAAAATAATCTGCCCAAAACAAGATTCTACAACTTTTAAATTTATGAGTTATGACTATTATTGCAAAAGGCTTCAAGGTAGGACACGATAGATCTGTCTTGAGTATGACAACAGAATGCAAACAAATGTCATAGTCCAAAATCAGAGTGTCTTAGCCTAATGGCTAGGCCACTCGCCATGAATCCTGAGATCGTGGGTTTATACCCCGCCTCTGTGGTTTCGGCTTGTTTAATATGTGTTGGAAGAGGTAGTCTCTCGCTGTGCAACTGACCCTCTACCCCCGAGAAAAAAAAGTGATCATATTCCCAAATCTTTTATGAGATAACCAGAGGGTTAGCAGCATTGGAAAAAAAAGTGATAAAGATGTACATGTTATGTTCACCAAATTTAAACTATTTCACATTATTTTTGCAAAAACTCAATTTATTTACCAAAGTTTGGAATCTTACTCTAAGAAAAGGAATCCATTTTGAAATCCAAAGGGTACCAAAACTGGTACTCTGATTCCATCCCACACATTTATTACACAAGCCACTGCTCACCTCCTGAATATGTGTGTACAACCGTCAGTTCGGTTCGATTCGGTCCGATACCTAATAATTCACTAAGTAGCAGGTTGGTGTTTAGGGCTACTGGTAAGCCCTGCCAAAAAGAATAAAAGTCAAAAGAATAATAGAAATGGTTCCTGGTAGTCCACTCTGACGACCAAGTTAAATTTAGTAGAGAAAGATGAGAGAACAAAGAGAAAAAGAATACCTAGAGTTTGTCCATGAAATTATATATGAACACATATTTATCATTCAGGTTTTCTCGCTCGGGTCTTGGTGTCCCTTGCTTGGGTCCGGTGTATCTTATTATGATCATACTTGACCTAAAGGACTTTAGGGATTTTTGTACTTTTTCTTATAATGTAATTATAAGTCACTCTCAAAATATTATGGATATTTATATCCGAGTCCAATTGATTCGTCGGTGTATACCGAGCAGTAATTAATTAGTTCTTGTTCGGTATTATGCAGCATACGGTTATTGTTTGCATTTTTAGGGCTAATGTGGATAATGATTTCTGAATTTTGTCTATTAGATTCCATAGTGGAGATGCTTAATCAATATATAAACACAATCATTCACACGCACAACCAATGTCAGATAATCTCACTTCTAACATTACCCCTCATGCGTAGCGTTCTGGCTCGAGCCAACCCCCCTCACTTAGCGTGTGGACTGAGCCAAGCCTCTGATTACATGTTAGATTTCATCTTAAAACCAATTAATATTATATGGAGATGCTCACCAATATATAAATACATATACCACTCACACACAACAATATGGGATAGTCCCACTTCCATCAGTCTTCTTGGGTGACGCATGACAGATGGACATCTTTCAGATTCCGGTTCATTAAGGGATAATATCCGCACCATCCGCCTCTCAAAATTACCACCACAAATGTGCCACATTTATTTCTCTCCCGTCTCATATTACATTGCCTTTTGAGATAGAAGACGCAAGTAAGTGTGTACAAACACTAGATTTCTGCTTGTTCAGGAGTAAATTCCTTCGCATTGAATTGATAAATGAGTAAGCGCTCTAACTTCATTCACAACAAGAGGAAGAAGGTGGTTGTCCTAGACGTTTAATTGCTACAGATTTCAGATTTGGAGTAGCCTCTACATGAACAAGCCACCAGTATATGTGACTCCTATTATTGTTTGATTCAAAATCACCAAACTCTTCCCTTAAAGATGAAATTTGGCAAATTCAATTTGAACTTTTCTTTAATCATCGACATTCGGAAAATAGCGCCAATCATTGTTTTTTTCCATTAGAAATCTTCACATTATTATGAGAAGCTACACGTCCACACCACTTTTAATCCAATCATCGATATACTACCTATAAAGCACAAATATGTGTACACTATAATAATTCATATTTTCTAATATTTATTAACTACACTTAAATAACATAAAAAACAAGAGAGCTAAAAATTTAATACCAAGGATTTAAGAAGTGAGCCAGACAATGAAAAGGAACATTGCTCATATTTATTGATACACCAAACTTTCATGAATTGTATCACAAAATGTAGATTTATCGTTGTCTTGCTTCTTCTCATGTTTAATAACCTTTACCTTTTCAATCATTATATCCCATTTATCATAAATAAAGTGAAGGCATGGTTTGTTGATGTCCGCAAAACCTCAACATCTCATAAATTGGAACCGTGAATTCAACAATATATTTAATTTTGTCCCACCAATCATCATCTAGCACTTTTCTCGAGAAGTGTTTAGATTTCTCGTGATCTTCATCCTTAAAATTATCTCATTTGTCACTTATGACTATACGTAGAAGATCACGCTTGATAGTTAACATTCTTTTAAGCGTTACAACCACCGCTGCAATATGCGTAAGAGCAATTGCTAACATCTTCATAGGATTTGAGAGATGAACTCCAGTGGAATCACTACTAGTAATTACAATATCAACCCCCCATATACAAATAATAGTATGATGTCATGCCACTCCTAGATTGTTTATAATAATCAATGATCAGACTTGCACTTCTGCGTACAAAATTTATCAAGCACAAGGAATATGTTTCAATCCACACAAACATTTGCAAAGGCGATGGGAAGATTATCACTCGAAAGCGGATTTGATGACGAAGATACTGGCTCATCAAGACATAAAGCCGAAAGATTTGGAATAGTTACAACGAGTGTTTTAAAAATTGAATCGTACCAGCCGATTCGACCGGTTCAATCGGGACCCAGAGCCTTGTCCGATTTGATTGCACCTCTAAAGCTGGATTTCCGGTTTAACAGCTTTAAACCGAAAAAATTCATGAAGAATCAACCTAACTTACGGATGTGAAGCAATAATATCCATAGAGATTGGCACACTAAGGGTCCAATATTTTGATGAGGTGACAAATAGAAAAGATAAAGAGCAAATTACTATGAGGCCCCCGCATATGTCATAATTCACACTTTCGTCCCTTCAGTTAGAAAATCAAACGATACGGTCCCTCACTTTTGTTTCTGTCAACGATTTAGTCCTTCCATTCATTTTTGGTGTTAGTCCACCGAGTCACATGGCTAAATTAAAACAAAATTCAAGAAAACAATGTGGTCCTCGACTTTTGTTTAAGTCAACGATTTTGTCCCTCATGTTTAAAATTAATTTACCCCTAAGTCCTTTGACTCAGTTGACTAGCACCAAAAATAGACACAGGGACTCAATTGTTGACGGAAACAAAAGTGGGGGACCATATCGTTTGATTTTCAAAAAGGAGGGACTAAAGTGTGAATTATACATATGTAAGGGGCCTTTATAGTAATTTGCTCAATCATAAATTATGTCTCAATCTGCATGAGGGGAAAGAGCGGGACTCGGTTAAAATGGAAGCATACATGTAATACATGTATGACAAAGCAATCATACCCAATGAAAAAATATCAATTCAATGTTATTTGTTTTAGTTTTTTAATCAACCCAAACAGAAAAAATTAACTTCCATTCATTTTCTCCACAAGGTTACATTACTGTATTACTTTTGCAAACCATATGCCATAACCTAGGCCTGAGGTCATATGACACAACCTAGCTTTAATCAGGTAGGAAACATGCTGATATAAAATCTCACATGACATGAGATCAAATTTCAATTGTGTAAACGTTCTTCTTTTTAGGGTTTTATAGCAAAAAGAACTGCAGATCCTTGGAAAAGAGGATCAAGTTGGCCCTTGTGAACAACTTGATGAACTCTTTCCCTTTAACCCTTATGATAAGCAAGTGAATTGGTATCCAATCAATCGTCTGATGCTCCTGAGTTTCAGGCCCTTTATCTCCCCAAAATCTCGGTAGCAAAAATCCCTTTACTTGGGAGAGCAAAATCTCAAGCCGACAAACCGATCCATCAACTTTTGGTCAGTTTTGTTCAGTTAAATTAAAGGTCAGTTCAATTTTGAATTTCAAAAAACAAATCAGTTCGGTTTTAGTTTTGAATTTTGAAAACCAAAATTAATCTAACCAACAAAATATTTGAATTTAAATTTTCCTTTTCTTTTTTTTTTATCGGTTTTAACCAAACAGACTGAAATTTTGAATAAAAAAAAGGTTTTTAGGTTGGTTTGGTTTTTAATTTTTTTTATGGTTGGTTCGATTTCGACTAAAGAATATTTTCGGTCGGTTTCAGTTTTAAGTTTGGGGGAGTTCGGTATGGAAAATTTTGGTTTGGTTTTAACAGAGCCGACCAAATGCTCACCATTGCCTTTACCACTCTATTAATCAACAAAATTTGGTTGCATTTATTAAATTTTATATATTAGTATAGAACTCTCACTTCACTTCATGTTATAATTTTTAGTTTAACATAGTATTATTAAAAAACAGACATTAAAATAATAAAAATTACCCTTTTGATGCATTAATTATATGTTATATAATAATTATATTTAAGAGTTAAATTAGATCGATATAGTTTAAGATTCTCTCAAAATGAAGGAGAGATAAAATGAGAAAGGATTCATGCAAGGTGCAAGGATATTAACAGTTTAAATATAAACCCTCTCTCTCTAAAAAAATCCTCCCCCTTCTCTCTAGCTAAACCTCAACAAGCTTAGCTGAAAACCACCTCCTCCACCACCCTTTTTTTTAATTTTCATTTTTAGGTTGTTTTTATTTCAAATAATTACTTCATAGATGGAGTTTGGTGTGCTTTTGTGGGTTCTTTTTTTGATGCTTTTTGAAAAATCTTGGTTCTATCAAGATTTTTTGATTTGCATGTTAAGGATCTATGATCCAAAGAAGAAATTTTGAAGTTTTTTTGGTTTGCATGTTAAAAACTTCTTGTCAATATGATGATCCATGAACCTTTAAATATTGAAGATTTTCTTCAATATTTTATTTTAATTGTTTGTTTTTTTAATATTTGTTTTGATGGTTTTCTAACTTTAAATTCATGATAATGAATGTGTCTAAAAGATTTGAAGTTTTAAAGGATCAAGCGGTTTAACAGCATAGTTAATCGAGAATTAATGACGCCGCTCCAACGGGATTTTGTTCTTTGTTGCGTCACCTTAACGGGATTTGGTTCTTAATTTTTCTTTTTCGATTATTATCTTTTACTTGTATTTTTTATTATTTCATATTTTCTTATTAGATTAGAGTATTTGAAAGACCATATATTTATTTGTTGTTGTATGGCTTTCATATTTGTACTTTGATCTTCTTCTTTAATATTAATTTATCTCTGTTAAAAAAAAAGGTGCAAAGATATTAAGAAAAAGAAAAATGTTAGGGCATTAAGAAAAAAAACAAACGAACAGTAGCTTTTCTTGATGAATTCCAAAAATAATGTTCATAGTACAATATATTTAGATTCTACGTAAATAACAAAGATAATTATACTATAAATAAATAAATATATATATATATATATATATGTTCACCAATTTTGTAAATGCCAAAAACATCCAATGTATAGTGTTGTATTACCTTTTATCTCAAATTGATAGACCGCATCCTATTTTGGGTATTCAAAATTTATAGGTTGATTATAATTTGAGCAAATTACTCTAAGGTACCTCACATTTGTCATAATTCACAGTTTGATACCCCTTGTTTGAAAATCAAACGATTTGGTACCTCAGTTTTAATTTTGTAAACTGTAAGGCCCTTCTGTTAAATATAGGTACTCAATCGTTAACGGAATGAAATGTGAGATACCAAATAGTTTACAAATGAGGTACCTAATCGTTTACATAATTGAAATTGAGGTACCAAATCGTTTATATAATCAAAACTGAGGTACCAAATCTAAATTTCAAATTATTAACGAAACTAACAGAAGGGACCAAATCGTTTGATTTTCAAACAAGAGGTATCAAACTGTGAATTATGATAAATGTGAGGTACCTTAGAGTAATTTGCTCTTATAATTTTTAGAAGTTGATTAACTAGTTAAACATCTAAATTGAATTAGTGAGGGTTAGCTTTTATAACAATAAAAACTAATGATATTTGACATTTTAATATGAAAAGCTATTTTATATGTATCTCAGTGTCATTTTTGAGTCCCCTATTTACTAAAAGTATGTAGAAATATTAAATGAGTCACCTATTAATTAATTGTATTGTAGGTAGTTAGTATTTATGCCAACTCAATAAGACCAAATTTCTTAATGTGAGTAAATCAAATAAGCCTATTAATTTAGTAGAAGTGTTATTTTAACAGTTCTTTTAAACCTTGAAATAAAAAAAAACAGAAGTTATTTTGAAAATTTCAGATTGGTTAGTTTGGTTCAATTTAATTCCTCAATTCAATTTTGACTGAATATTGTACAGCCATACTCTTAACATCATCCAAGAATACTTAGAAATTTAGGCTATGTTTTATGCTACCATAGCAGACAAAAATATGAGACCAGTCCTCAATTTATATGAACCATGAAAGTATCTTTAAGCATGCCAATAATCTAATAGATGTCTCATGTAAACTGGTAGAACATGCTAACCCCAGACCTTGATGAATGCAACCAGCCAAACTATTTCTTAATTTATTTAATAATTTTCATAAAGGCGGTTGATAATTTTCAAGATATTATGATAAGATTATTGTTTATAATTAGACTGAAAGCAGCAAATGAGATATAGCACTGACCTAACTTTTCCTCTGCACAAATCAAAAATGTTTTTTACAGAAGAGTTGTAAAAATCAAGAGCAACTAATTGCTGGTGAATTACAAATTGGAAAGGTTGAGCTACAGGTAAAATTAATAAGGTATTGTGTAAATTAGTCAACTTCAATTAGTAAGTTATTCTCACCGTCTTTCCAAAAATAATGTTCTCTGCCCAAGGGAAGGAAGAAGGTAGAGAAAAAGAAGCTGCACCAATAATCATTTGTATTATGGTGATAAGATGAGAAATGGTAAATAATGGGATGACAAAAGATAAGAGCTCCACAACCCAATTATGACAAGCAATGACGAGGAGATTATGGAAAGGAAACATTTTCTCTGAAATTCTGCACGAAGAAAATTGGAATAAGTATCAGTACAGTGTGCGGAAGGAAGAGATCAGTAAAAACAGTGGTATCACATATGACAATTCCAATGACATGAACAAGGGAAATTGGATGAGAAAATAAACTGTTGGCTTTGATGAACCAGGACCTACATTAAACCGATTCTGAACTGAGTGGAGATAAACAATATGCAAGTATAATGAGAAGGAACGCATTCAAGAAGGTTGCAATTGCAACTATGGTCCTAAAAGTGGGGATCGCCATTACATGATGGCCCTATGAACATATACCAATAAAACAGTCAAATGACAGGCTAGCATTGTTGTTTAGGCTGAAATATGGAATTGGCACAATGGCACATTCATTGTATACTGTAAATATGGTTAGGTTGTATATTTCTTTCCTTTCTTACACTAGATTTATTCAGTAAATGCTTAGATTAAGGAGATTTGATTATATTGAACATGCCTCAAGGGCAAGAGAGCTTTTCCCAAAAGGTTTTTCACTTTGTCAAGAGTGCGAATCTAGCAGCAATATCCTATGGCTAAAAAGGTCCCTAAAATCTCTTGCCAACTAAGAATACTGAACTAAAACCTTACACAAGACCAAGTTCTCTTATTTATCTCTATTATTTACAGCAAAATATCTCTTTATCATGCTGCAAACTTCAACCAGAACTGACCTCATGGAACAACTAGCCTCAACAATTTATCAACTCGACTGATCCCAACTAAATTAAATCCCAAACCAGTCTCTACAAATGGTAATTGAAAAAATAATAAAGGAAAAGTAGTGTAAAAAAAGTCAGCTTATGAGAAATAAGTTATTATGAGAGTCTCTTTTGAGACATCTCCTAAGTGGAGAGCGACATTTGTGACTTCAAATGTCTCTCAAAAGAGCATCAAATCTTCACCTTGGTTGCAAAATATATTTACTTGTTTTACTTGTTCCTTGAATATAACTAGGAGTTCACATCTAATAATTTGAATGTTTGGTGAACATGCCTTCTCTTGTTTCAATTCATCTTCAGTTTGATTGACGAAAAAACTTAAAAAAAGAAAAAAGAGAAACATTTTTGTAGTTCTTTCCAACAATTTTGTAGATATCTTCAACTTTTAGTGGGATAGGAAGGAAGAGTAAATATATAAAAGGTTGTACTGGAAGTTTAGTGAGGTTTAGATATGGAATTGTCTACAAATTCATGGGATCTCTTATTAATAGCTCTATAGCAGTTACAAGAAGAGATATGATAAATAAACATAAGGTATTAATATTTAAATTTAATACACTGCAAATAACACTAGTCGGTCATCTTGAGCCCAAAAAGGAGAAGTTATAGACTGATTTAAATTATCCAAAAGAATTTTCAAGCTTATGAACCTTAGCTGAAAGTCGAGGAAATTTGACCTATAAATGCTAGAAAAGTATCTACAACCTTAATACTAGAAAGACACTAAGGCCTGCAAACAAGTATCTCAGACATTAATACTCATTGAAAAAATGGGGGTGCAGTCACTAATATAGTCAGACTATGCTATTGATTTCCTGTATATTTATGCCTAATTTGAAACAGGCATAACTAGTCCAACTAGTTCACATTTTTAAAATTAGATATGGACATACAGATTCCAGCTTGGGTACAAAAGTACAAGTGGAATAGAAAGCCACTAAGATTTGGTACTAAGATTTGGGGCAAACAAATATCAGCTATGGCATATTTCTAATTTATTCTCATATTTTCTTTGGTTAGGCCTTAGGGCACATCACTAAATCTCATGATAAGTTTCATAATGTGAAATAAGATATCAATTTGAAACAGAAAAAACAGATAATGCACCACATATGTTTAAAAAAAAAAACAGAAATAATGCGAAAGGACTAAGTTGCATTTAAGTTAAGCTTACTCTTTTATTCTTCTTTGCAGTCTGTCAATTCACTTCGAAGGGCATAGACCTTTGCCACTTGCTCCTCTGCTTCAGTGTCATTAACCACACCACGGCATCTAGGGAAGCCACAATAGCATGCCAGTCGTTCATCAATTGAGAAAAATCTGAAAAATATTAACATCAGCATCAAAAGAAATCAAAGGACGTAAATGTGATTTAGAATGATTTGGAGAATACCTATAATCATAAGTGAGCTCCTGCCATCTTTTGATATCTCTCTTTGCAAATATAATTATATGTTGCTCACCATTAACGTTTATTACTCTCGAATGGCAATTGGGCTGCGTCAAAAATTGAAAATGAGTGCTCTTTAACATCTATTACGATTAATATGGATCAAAACCAGAAAAATGAACAGCATAGAAAAGCATATTGTCTATATGAACAGCCATCTGCGAAAATATTGACTTCGTTAAAAGATAATTCAAATATGATACAACTTGAACTATACTAAAATCTCGGGTAATTGATTATGGCCATCATTGAACTTTCGAGTTTTTTCATTTCAGTCACTAAAGTATTTTTTTTATTCATTTTGATCACTGGACTTTTTTTTTTTCATTTTGGTATTTCAGGCTAAAAATGCTTAGGTGGCAGCCGGAAGTTGATATGTGACAACCGGATTTTACAAGTTTTACTTAGAAAATTTATCACATACATAATTTCACTTTGAAAATGACTTTTTAGATCAAATAATGCATATATGGCAAGTTTTCAGGTTTAAAAAAATTAATTCTCGCTGCATCTAAGCATTTTTGGCCGGAAAATACTGAAATGAAAAAAAATGAAAGTTCAGTGATCAAAATGAAAAAAAAATAGTTTAGTGACTGAAATGAAAAAATTCGAAAGTTCAATTATCTTCAGGATCAATTACCCCTAAAACCTCCATTATACTTATAGAACCAAAAAATAATGAAACAGCGCACCTCGCATGAGTGATTAATCAGATGAGCTATGCTTCCGGCCCTTGTGGCATCAATAACACTATTATCATCAATGCGAAACATGTAAGTCCCAGCACCCTGCAATTAAAAAATTGCTCAAAACCTTGTTCTGTTTCTTTCCACCTCCTTAAACTAATCACATAAGAATGTACCTGATGGCACCAAAAATGAATGCATATCAAAAGAGACACCAAGACATCATTAGAAAGAGCAACATACCACTAATGAATTGTATATGAAGTGTTCCCTTCTGTCAGCTATAGGTGGCCTAACAAGTTCCCCAGTGTATTCGATTACCTACATATCATTCAACTTCTAAGAGCTTAAAAGACCATGCACATTTAATCACTACATGTATTTAATCAGCAAATAATTTACCATATCTCCAGCCCTATGTGGATGCTTTGCAAAGATACCAAATCCATGTATTCCCGATTTTCCTAATAAAAAAAATGTCACCAACGATTAATAAGAGTAGAAACCAAATTATCATGTAAAGTTTCAAATACTTGTTTAGAAATAAAATATGAACTTTATAAGTTTTAAACTAATGGAAAGAAATGAAAGTGATGCATCAAAAATGCCAAATGTGCACAAAAGTTTGTATTTTTAATTGCGTTGCTAGTTTTCGAGACATTTCGAAGCACTACGAGCACAGTAGGTAGAGCTATGAGTACAGTACTAGTAGCTTGGGTGTTATTCAAGGCAAGGACTTGATACCTCAGCATACATTAACAATAGAAAATATCAGTAGAGCTAAAGAAGGCCGAGAGATTAAGTTAAAAGAGAGTAAAAAGGCATGCTTCTTACAAAAAAATAACTGGAGGAAGCAAGTAAGCAGAAAATCATCAGAACTTGACACACTGAAGAATATCTGCATTGTAATCGACATTACTATTGTTCACCAGAATTTCCAACACAAACAAATCTGCACTGTGGGAAGCTTTGAATTCCAAACTTTTTCGTACTTCCAAGTCTTACCCATTTATACGCCTAATTGTCTAAAGTACCTAACAATTATAGCTTGCAAATAAACCTAGACACCAACTCACTGTAAATAAACCACACATCGATATGCATGGAATGGTCAGAAACAGCTAGCATCCAGCATACTTTAGATTTAGCTACTGACATGGAAAAATCTTGTGGTGGCTTCCATAGAGAGGAAGATGGAGAGGATTACAAAACTATCCAAAAGATAATTCTGTTTACAACTACTCCAGGATAAAGTAGTTTTTCCACAACTGCACCAAGTATTTGTTGAAGTGGGAAATCCCACATTGGTTGCGTGTGTGAATGGACTTGTGTTTATATATTAGTTGGGCACCTCCACTTAACACCAATTGGTTTTAAGATGGAATCTAACAGTATTAACACCCTGAAAAAGCCCAGCACCACTTATGGAGTACAAAATATAAGCAGAGAGCTTTCTTATTTTACTTTGTATTGTTCTTCACAAGGCTTTTCCTCTTGGCCTTATAATGTTCTCTTGTCTCATGATAAATTTTTTACTTTACTCCGAATAAAATGCAAATCTACCTCTTTTGGAGGCAAAAATCCAGAATTAAACATGAAAACAGAATAGCATAATTGTAAATTGTTTTACCATCAATGACTAGTCATCAAAATATTGTAGATCCATATCCAAAATAGTAATATTATAGCAGATTCACTCACTTTATACTATGCAACTAGTGGTAGATGAAGAATACTTGAAGATTGGAATATTTCATTACGATGCTTCCACTTTCAAAAAAGAGCAAAATATGCGACAATTTTGGATAAGGAATAAGCCCAACTCCATAAGATTTATACCAAGAAATTTAAATAAGATACTATATTAAACATAGCTTTAAAAAACATTAATGCTTAAAGGCTACATGAAAAAACCTTTGGGAGTAAAAACAATCAAGCACAGCAGCGATACATAATTAAGAAATTAAGATTCGTCACACAGAAACAAAATCAATGTCAACAAATACTAAAGCTTGTAAGAATCAATTTATCAAACAAAAATGATATGCTTACCAAAAGCTAGTCTCTTCCGGAAGGTCTGTCGCATGTATTTGTACTTCTCAGCCATAGAGAGAATGTTGTTAGGAGCGTCAAGCTGAGAAGCCTTCAGCCTTTGCAGATCAAAAGAGAATTTAGAGCTGTCAACTCCATTTGAGGTTAATGCAACTCTTGATGATTGATGTTGACTGAAACCACCAACCAAGTAAGGTTGATTCTCAACAAATAAGCGCTTCAAGGATGCTGCAGCAAGGGCTTGAGGTTCTTTCTGTCCTCTTCTTCCAAAATAATTGTAGGGCTCTACACAATACGAAGAAAGTTTAAATTAAATATCATCAAGTTATTGCATCTGACAGATTCAACCAATTTGTGGCTAACTGCATATAGAAAATCAATAAAAATATTCTCAAGCATATATGCAAAGACTATAAAATAAGCAGCAGTTATAATGAACAAAAGCAAATTATATATTTCCTTGATACTACAAACACTGGTAGAACATGCCAAAGGAAAACATACACCATCCTGTAAGAGCAGAAAAGAGGAGGAGAGACGGAACATATAACAAAAATTCACTAGTTCCAGATAAATAAGTAATAACAGTATTATAAGCAAGCACAGCCATGGATAAATCATAATAAGCATACCACTGCGAGCACAGCCAGAAGGATTACAAGGGGGGGTATAATCAGAATATCGATGAGTAATCCGGCCAATTCGATCTTCTGTAACTGGGCGTTCATTGGATGGCTGCTTGTGCCTCTTGCAGAAGGAAAGTAGGCGAATGCACTGATTTTCTAAATCATCATCAACAGTAAGGAGATGGAGTCTTTCCTCATCAGCAAGCTACGTATACATATAAAGAAGGGAAAAAAAACAGAAAGACATAAGCCATACAATCAATAAGCATAAACACCAACATGCCATGGATATCGACATAATGAATAATGATAATTGATGCTTGTAACAAAGAAAAAAGATTACCTCCACACACAGGGCAGCTGCGCGTGCACATAGAGGATGATATGCCACCCGGCAAGTATTATTTGAACACTGTAGTGAGAACATTTCAAAGGGCTAAGCCTAAATCTAATGAAGAGATAAAAAATGACAAGATAATCAAATGCAAATGAAAAATAAGAACATGTGAATGCCTGTAGGAAGACACCAAGTACTCATGCCGCACTGAATACTACAAGCCACATTCACTTTAGAGAAATCAATTATACCTGCAAGATTTTTCTATCCTTTACAAAAGAAAAACACGACACTTTGCTTACTGGAAGTTGGAAGCTACAAGCACCAAGTGTGATCTTTCCAACTAAGCACCATGAAACTAAAAAAAACACAAAGCTATTGGGAACTTAAAGCTTCTGGTCTAGGTTTCTTCGAGAAACACAATTGATTACTTTCTACCCTTTCAAACCCCAAAAATGCAATCCATTAGCTGCTGGTTAAATGTTAATCTATGAGTAAAGTCTCAAATGTTATATAGTCATTCCCATATCCACTCAAATCAGCTCTAACTTTAGCAATTCATTAAATCATTGAGCATTGAAAGTTCTTAATTGTGATTGAAGTTCAGATCCAGGAGTTCAGTAGGCCAAGAGTTCAAATAATATTTAATTTTTCCCATAATTTTCTTTTCAAGAAATTCCTTTCTAAATCAAGAAATTATCAATTTCAATGATTGAGCATTGAGCTTCTTTAAATGATGGAGTCTGACCCAAAATAGAGAATGCTATGTAATTAGACTTACATATCTTATCACTTTCTTTCACTTTTAATATGTTAATTCTACTTTCAGAATTAAAACTTATCACTTTCCTCAATTTTTGCTATGTTGATTAATGTTTCTACTGTCTTTTTCACCAAAGATGGAATCACAGAGCTACTTCAACAATTCAATAATAATTATTGATTCATTAAGATAAAATTTTACCCAGGAATTGTTGTACATCATAATTTACAGTGCCAAGAGCATACTTTTTTCCTATTATCCAGGACGCAATCAAGGAACACAAGTGGCCGGTAAATAGTAACGCCTACTAAGAACTTCGATGCCAAAAGACGATATGATAAGCCAGAACTAAATCAATGACAGAAGCAAAGATGCGGCTAAAAAGAGGCCCTATATTGTAAGACCATATGTAATAGAGGGCTGATGTAAACAAGCTACTAGTACTACTAAAGCAGAAACATTTGTTTACTCTTTTCTTATCTTCCCTAATTTATGCATTCTTTTACCATTGGCGCACATGGCATTAATATTTGGTTTTGCTCCAAAACTATCTGATGTCATCAGATGCACAAAACCACGTCAGATTGAATGTAAGCTTACAAATACATAAAAAAAAAATCAAAAACAAAACAATATAAACCAACACATGTGATCCTACTAGAACAATATGCGCTTACTTGGATGCAAGCTCCATAAGCTACGCCACAAATGCTACATAAAAGCTTCCAGCGATCCTGTTTAAACACAAACATATAAGAAATATTACGTGCATGCATAAAATTGGTAACTCTTACTGTGGTGACCCTGCACTCATGCTTCTTTGTCAATACTAACATACAGAAATACAAACGCTCAAGAATAAATTCTATTTTGGAGTAGAAAATGCTCAAGAAAAGAGTTGCTGAATGCAAAGGTTTCAAGAGAAAAAAAATATGTACCTTGTTTATTCTATTCAGCCCATCAATAGGTTCCATCCTCTTGATATCAGACAAGCAAGTTTCTGCATCAAAAGATGAATCAACAAACTCATTTAAAAGAGGGAATAATCAAGAGTGTTGTAGCTACAAACCCGGTATCCATATGGCACAAGCCAAATGCGCCCAACGCCCATCAGTTGTAGGCTTCATAGCACCACCTAAAAGAAAATCAATTTACAGATTCAGTGATGTAAATTAAAAAATACATTACCATGTAAATATGTTATTTATATATACTACTTTTTCCATTAGAAAATCATGTACTCGCTCCCTTTTTTTAAATTGTCCATCTAGGGTAAACATATTTGTCTTTAAATACTTGACCTTTTAGAACTTTTAGATGATTTTAACACTTATCTTCCATGTACCCTTCCTATTAAATCACTCTATTAAATATGTGGTTCAGTTTACAAAGAAAAAATTTGTGCCTTTCAAAATACATATTCCATGTAATGAATCAAAACATTGATTAACTAATGGATTGATAAGTAGAGTTATATTAGTCTTTATACTTATAATTTAAGACAAGAAAAACACTTTCTTAATATTAACAATTTTGGCTTGATGGACAAATAATAAAATGGAGGGAGTAACTCCTAATATTGATAAATTCATTAACTTAATAATTTAATAGTAAAATTCATATAAAAAAATATGTATTCTTATATAAGAGTAAATTGTGCTTGTCCGGTGTTTATTTTTTTTGATACTGGTAGGATCACCCTAAATTCACCTTACTACCACCTGCTCTTTTTGTCAATTAACACCATTAGAACTGGGTGGTAAGGTGTGTAAAATCATGATTTAAGTTCAAGGCCACAGACTACTGCTTCTGGCTGTAATTTTACAACAGATAGTAGTAGTTTGGAAACATCAATTGTCTTAAGGTTACCTCTTATAATCTATTCAAGGACAGGTTGTTGTTTGCTATCTTTCTGCAGCACCTTTCTTGATATTTTGATAATCAAGAGAATCCATAGCATCAAAATCAATTATTTAAAGTCGGACTTCATTCATGGGAAAATATCAAGGAAGATACTATAAGAAAAACTAGTAACTAGTGGAAAACCATACTTTTAAAAACATTAAGCTACCCCCCTCACTCTACTAATCCAACAAATTATCGAGTTATTCAGTTAATGCCTAAAACAGAACCTATGTGACAAGCATCATTGGGGAATCAAGGCCGCCAAGTACCACCTGCTGGTAGCAATAATGTCAAAGTTGGTAATTTGGCTACCAGCTGCCAGCTGTGGTAGTAAGGTGAACCTTTACATCTTTTGGAGATTAGGGTTGTTGGCTATCTTTGCCTCATACCAAAAACTCAGCGACTTCACATACCTATTATAGGACAAAGGCAACAGGGTGGTGTAGGGTCAGGGGCGGCAGGACGGCATAAGTTGCACAACCATAATACACCATCTATAGGTTCTAATTCTCCATAACATCTGGCATGGACCTGGATGCAGATTACTTCCAGTTAAACCAAAGAAGATACTAAAAAATTACACTAAATATGTAAAAAGAAAAATTAAAAGATAAAGATTAAATCAACTCCAATATGTAAAAGGAAACATATGACAGTAAAGTCAATAAGAAAAATAAAACAATGCCAAAAAATGAATTTATAATTTTTTAAAGCTGCTAATTGTTCAATCGATTATATAATATCCATGAAAGTTACAAGCTGGTAAATAAATTCTTACCATCATTCGGCATTTATCACACTGCAGGAACAGATTGTTTTCATATTCCTAAAAACAGATATCCACAGTTAATAGAAAAGCCAGACTCAAGAGCAAGAATAATGTAGAAAACTATGTGAAACAATGATATTACATAATACAATCCAATTCATACTTTCTTTATCCTTCTATTCTCTTTAGAAGGGAGAAGGTTAAAGTAACAAGTTTGTACTAACGTAAAATGAAAAGAAAATGCTGAATTTCACCTCATCCATATGGCAGACATTGCACTTGTCCAAATCTTTCCAATCAACTCGGACAGGTCTGTAACCAATAGGTAAGTCCTGAAATTTTTCTGAAGTTACTTTGCAAAAAGACATTTTGGAATAAAGTCTGGGTTTTGATAATCCCTGCCAATATCATTCGGAAATTTTGTCAGCATATAATCAAATTGCAAGGTCCACATTGATAGAAATGAGTGAAAACACAATGCAAACAGATCCTTAAACTTCGAAATTCAAATTACATAAAACACTACTTTAAGGTATAACAGTCAAATGACAAAGGGCAAGAGCCGATTCAATTATGATTTGTACAACCTATCTGCAGCACTGGGGAATAACAGGAGAATATAGAAATATTTCTAACATACCTTTATAAGTTTTATAACCTCAGGATTAGAAAAACCAAACATATCAGAACCAGATTTATAAAATCTGTCCACAGCACCTTCTGCACTAAAACCATTGGAATCACTATATTGCAATTTCTTTATCCTTTTGTATATTTTGTCCCAGCAAGCAGATGGAGAAGATCCTCTGATCTGTGAATATATAATTATCATGAAAAAAAAAAATCAAACGCACAAAGTAGGCAAGTTACATGCAAATTGCAAAACCAAAAAATGGACCCAAAATACAACTTTGCCAACTAATTAAGGCATGTATCTAATCTGTTTTGTAAATCATAGTTCAACCATAAAAACAAAAGCCCCTTTCAGGTTTATAGAATCTATCAGACATAAGTATTCAATGGGCTTTCCCTGTATCCAGGATTTTAAAAGCATTTAACTATCAACAGCACTTTATGTCTGGCCTCCCAATTAAATAAATTGCACAACCAAGTTAGCCAGATTTCCCATCAATATATGAGGCTTTCCAGGTTCAATTACCACCATCCAGTGTACAATCAAATAGAAAATGCAAATAGTTTCATAATTTTAATTTTTAATAAATAAGAAAAAAGAAAATACAACAGCAAATAAGGTAATTTGCCTGTCAGCACAATATATTCGAAAAATCCCTTAACATTATTCTACTATACAACCTAAAGGAATAACTATGCCAAGTATACACACTGCAATAAAGGAAACATACAGCAGCACACGCCAGTCTTAGAAGATATGATTATGTACATCTAGTATTGTCTTGTTAATAAGAAACAACATTAGACATAAAAAAATCTCAAAAGAAAAAACTGGTAAAACTCACTACTGAACCACACATAGTGCCAAAAGAAATCTCACGTGACAACTGCAATAACAACTAAACATTGACTCGCATAGAAACCATGCTTAAATAATTAGACAACAAGCAAACGGACTGCGACAAAAGTTATATGAAACTAAAAACATAGAGGACAACTACAAAAAATGCACCGAGATAATCAAGACCAAAATAAAAACTATTCATAATTCCAGGTTTAGTTTGCATCAGCTGACCTGCTCTCCGTTATCCGATGTCACTCTAAAGAGAGGCCGAATCTTAGACTCAGCATCTCTGAGTACTTCCATCTTATAAACCGTACATGCATTTGGATCTGAAACCCACAAACAGAAAAGAAGCAAAGAAATGTCTTACAAACATTGAGATCAATAAAAGAAACAGAGGATAAACAAAATCTAAAATTGGTGTACAAAACATAAACACATCGGCAAAAACCCTACAAAAGATTTTTCAGAAAATAACCACCTGTTACTGAAGTGAACTTCCTCAGGGCAACGTAGCCTTCAGGCCAGATAAATTTATCATCCTGAAAATATTCTGAGTCCTTAACAATTTTCCCTGCAATAGAAGTTTAGATGATTTTATATAAATGTCTATACTCAAGTACCAATCAATTAATAAACTAGCAATTTTAATTTCTAGACATCAATGGTTAGTGCTAGAATTTAGGTACAGTAAGATGTACGTTAAAATTGGATTGAAAGAAAGACATGTTTAAGTTTGTTTTTGTTTGAATATGGCATGAAGTGAAAGTAAAAAGCACAAAATTAAATGAGGAGCGTGAATGGCACTTCTTCCCATGCCTTCGTACAGTAAATTTTTAGATCTAAATTTGTAATAACCATGACTAATACAAGGAAATGAGATGATAGTGTGATTGAATGCACAAACATGTTTGAAATATAGCTATCTTTTAACAAATTTATAAACAACTGAAACAGCTGAAAAGATACCAAGTCTAATTATTTGCAAGTCCCCAATCACGTATGGAGAAGTTTCAAGACCCTTCAGTATTCTTTGCATTGCTTCATTTTCTATGCAGTCTTCCCCTGAATCTGTACTTCCTTCATCCTCACTGCTTGCACTCTTGCAGCTACCAGCATTCATGCTATTTTGGAGCTGTAGCATTCTTCTTGGAAGCTTTTGTGCACTCAGATACCTGGTCAAAAACCAAAATTCTAAAACTCACACTCTCATAAGAATTGGATTTCTCACCAAAGCTTGTCCATATTAGAAAAAACTAGACTTTCAGATGTCTACATCAACAACCAGCAAATTTCAACCTCATCAACATTAGCCAGAAGGTCAAGGTTTCAGAAATTTATAAGATATTGTTGGATCCTAAGCATTAATGATGTACTATGACCTCACTTTCCAAACCATGCACATTTGATAAGTGTCTAAAGTGATAACTCCAAGAAACAATACCTGCATTCTACCAAGTCACTGACAAGGAGACATCATTACGTGAACCACCAAGTTAGAAGGAACAACATTGACATTGTTATATTTAAAACACATGTTCAGTATCTCCTTCAGTTTTAGAAACTAAGTTATAGTAAATTCGAAAATATAGTCTTACATTTTCGCTTCTTCCATGCTTTGATTGAAATGGGGTTTCTTGCACTTAAGGTGAAAAGAAGAAAGCAGTCCTCTAAGAAATGAGATCACTTGCTTCGGTTTAATTCTGAAAATTCACAACATAAAAAATATGTTATCATAGAAAAGGACATATTTTCTTCACAGCAACACACAAATAATACAACTCGAAGCTTGAAAACAAACCTTGCAAAATCATGAGTACCAAAGAACTGCACAAACACAAATCTTTCTCCAGAATTTTTATTTAGGCCTTTGTGCTCCCCAATAAGTGATTTATTAACAACAATTGCTGGCCACATGGCATGACCTGCGCTACAACAATTAAAAGATATAGTTGGTGTAAAACAAAAAGGTAAAGTCAATTTCATCACAAGTTAACTATTAACAAGTATAGCAGCATATCCAAGATAACATGTTGTCATTAAATAATACAAACATGTTATAACACACAGTATATGCATCAATACGATGATAGAGTTATTAATTGTATCATAAACTTTTCGTCTTTTCTTTTGATCTATAAATTAATATCTGTAAATTAATACACCCGAGTTACCAAATAGCAAAGGGGAGGCAGAGAAAGAGCATATGCTGGTTTACATTGATCTTAAGTGTATAGACTATGATTCAATCAAGATGGGCAAGACCCATTATAGGTCATTTCTATGACACTGCAGATAGTATATTATAGCAAAAAGAAATTGACCAAGGGTGCAATACATGCCTTTGACATCACGGAACATTTTCAAATTTCACAATAGCATGTTCCTGAGATATGTTATTCTTCAGTTAACACTTGAGTTATATCAAAAGTGAGGGATAATAAATACTCTTAAAAGAAGCAAATAAATTTAATGAACTAGAGCAGACCAGTAAGTTTTGCCCATATAATATCCCCAGGCTTGAGATCTTGGCAGTCATCCAAAACAGCAGCTAATGCAACCATCTCGTCAAAATCATAGCTATCGCCATCTAAACTTTTTACACTAAGACTCAAATCCAACTGCTCCATCTCCTCACGAGAAATACAAAAACTAATTTTCTCATTTGAAAGATTCAAATGCTCTTTATCTCCATCTTGATATTCAACCTGCAATCAATATCATTTATGGTCAACAGAAGCATATGGACTGTTTTTTATCAACCTCAAGAAACTAAATCTTCTAAAAACTCAAAAAGTGCATCAGAATTCAGAACCGCACATGATGCTGTTTAGTCTCCGATGTGTAGCCAACAACACGTCCAGAATACCAGTCAGCATCCAATGGCCAAAAAACCTGCAAAGAAGAGCAGTTTCATTTCAGAGGAAGCGTGAAAAAATGACAGTAGCTTGAAATGGATGAATAAAAGGTGTGAAAGCTTGCCTTGCATGTCAAACCAATGAACCTTTTTGGATCAACGCCATCCACTTTTAACCTAATGAAGTCATAGTCAAAAATGAAATATCTTGAAGAATCACAAAGACGGGCAATGTAACAAAAATCTTCAAAGCTCTACAAACTAAAAGTGTAAATTTTGTAAGAATTGCAAACTCATTGTTAAAACTAAGACAGACATTTGCAGAAACACATAAGAAGGATAATATTAGGAATCAAGTGGTTCAGATAAGAAAAAAGAAAACATCCAGAAAATATACCTGACCCATTTTTTAGTAGCAGGAGAGGAAGACATAATTTGATGAGAATTGTGTAAGGGTTTCTTCTTCTTTCTGTTTAAACTCCCATTATTAGTATTAAGATTAGCAGTAAAATTGCGAGAATCTCTCAACCTTGGAGCAGTGAAAACCCTAGAAGAATCATGATTATCGCGAATCCCTAAATTGAGCAGCTCAGTAGTCCCAATTCTCCTCCTTTTCTTCACCTTAACCTCAATGGCATCCAAAATTTCAGTCTTAACAGCCGTTTGCGCAAGCAGCCTGTCATAAAAGGAGGGCGTGTGAGGGGAATGTTGCGTCTTACGGGAGTAAACATGAAGAATGGGGGGATGAGTATGGAGGTCGGGGTGAAGCTTTCTGGCTTTAACTTTCTTGGACATGACATTGGAAGCGCTAACTGAGTAAACTCGCTCCAGTGACACGTAGCGGAGCGGAGTAGCGGTTGCGGCGTGATCGATGTTGTTAATGTCTACATCTTCTTCTTCTTGGAGCTTGGGTTTTTGCAAAATTGACATTTTTGTAGAGAGAGCAAAACAATTGATTTGCTTTTGCTCCCTCGCTTTCCTCTTGATCAAATGATTTTTTTTTTTTTTTTAATTTAAGAGACAAAGACAGGGTGAAGGTTTATGGGATTTGTTTTGGAGGGAGACAGACAGATTTTGCATTTCTTTTGCTCCCAAAAAACATTTATCGATTTCCCGCCGCCGAAAAGGAGAAGACATCCGCATCGATGTCTTTCTTCTCTTCACTTGAGCTTCTTTACTTTTTTTTAAGGAAAAAATGTACAAAAATAGCCCTAATGTTCGCACCCAACTCCAAAACTGCCCTTACTAAAATTTCAGGATGAAAAATATCTTAAAAACTGCTATCTACCTCTCTATTAAATGGAGCTAATTAAGTAAACTAACGGGCCACAGTGGGAGTTTAGCCCTTTTTTGGAAAGGGGTGGAAAAGGTAAAGCTTTGTGAGTATTCTAGATATTTTATCGATGTGGAGATAGAAATCAATGGTGGTGTTCAATGAGACTTACCGATTATTATGGTAACCCGGACAGAGCCAAGAGAAGAGAGTCGTGGGATGCAATTGATTCTGCAAGTTTGATTGATTTAGGGATGTCTGGTTATCTGTGGACGTGGGAGAGGGGTAGAAGGGGTAATGGTTGTGTTCAAGAAAGGCTGGATCGAGCCTTTGGTAATGGGGGTTTGTGTGCGATCTTCCCTAGAGCAAAAGTGTCTTCTTTGGAGTGCAATGCTTGTGACCATCTGCCAATTCATGTTGCGTTGGTGGAAAAGATTATAGAAAGGAAGCAGTATCGGTTTAGGCTTAAGAACCTCTGGGTCCATGAAGCAGATTGTAAGGAGATTGTGTAGAGTAGCTAGTATGGGAGTAATAATAATAATATTAAAGGAAAAATTGAGAATGTGGGAGTGATGTTGAAGAGTGGGGAATAAACAGGGCTTTGAGATTCCATCGTAAAATCAAAAATCTGAAAGCTAAGGTCTCGGGCCTGAGATGGAGAGCTGATGCAAATGGTATAAAGGCTTTTAAAGATGCAGTCAAAAAGCTGATTGACGTCCAGAATCAAGAGCACTGGTACTGGAAGCAACTGGAAAAAACTTTTGGTATAAAGTTGGGGATGTGAATTCGAAATTTTTTCATAGAGCTACTTTAATTCGTAAAAAGAAGAATTCTATTATGAAGCTTATGAATTGGAAGGAGTGTGGTGTGAATGTGGGAACGGCTTAGAAGAGCATATTTCTACTTGTTTTAATTCTTTATTCTGCTCCCTATTTCAAACGATGATAGTGTGGTTAATTTAGTTCCTGATAACAGAGTAGAGGATGTGGATTTGCTGATTATTAATGCGACTGAGGAATAGGTTCGCTTAGCAGTGTTTAGTATGCAAGGAGATAAGTCTCCGGGTGTTGATGGTCTAACTCTAGATTTTTTCCAATCTTGCTGGACCATCGTGAAAGCTGATCTGGTTGCAACTGTTAACAGATTTATTCAGTCTGATACCATGTATGAGGGGATGAATGATACGGCAATTACTTTGATCCCTAAACAAGAAAATTCGACCAAGATGAGTGGGCTTCGCCCTATTTCTTTATGTAATTTTTTTTATAAATTTTTTCAAAGATTCTCGTAGGAAGAATGAAGAGTAGTCTCCTTAATATTATATCGGAGAGCCATAGCACTTTTGTCCAAGGCAGACTCATCAGTGATAATGTTCTTATTGCCTTTGAAGTAATGCACTACTTGAAGAGGAAAACTAAGGAAAGGATAGCTATGCGGCTTTTAAAATAGATATGGAAAAAGCTTACGATCGTGTTGAGTGGTCGTTTCTGCTGAAACTACTTATAGCGTTTGGGTTTGGTGAGAAATTTACAAAGCTAATTTGGAGTTGTATTTCTTTTGTAAAGTATTTTGTTATTCATAATGGCATTGAGGTGGGTCATATTGTGTCGGAGAGGGGGTTGAGACAGGGAGACCCTCTGTCCCCTTACTTATTCATTTTGTGCGCATAAGGGTTAAGCTTGATGTTGCAGAATAGAGAGAGGATGGGAAAAATTCATGAGATAAAAGTTTGCTGAAGAGCTCTATCAATATCTCATATTTTTTCGCAGATGATTGCCTGCTCTTCTTTAAGGCAAACAACAGAGAAGCTCAGCAGATTAAAGAGGTGTTGCAAATATATGAGGGGTGTTCAGGGCAGCAGGTCAATTACTCTAAATCCTCTGTTTGCTTTAGTAGTAATGATAAAGCCGTTGATGTTCAGGCTGTGAAGGATCTGTTGGGTGTAAATTATATGGATATGGACGGTACCTATCTGGGGTTACCTTTTATGATTGGAAGGAAGAAGAGCGTTGTTTTTGGCATGTTGAAAGGAAAGATTTGAAATAGAATTCAAGCCTGGAAGCATCAGTCCCTTTCGGCTGCAGGTAAGGAATTGTTCATTAAGTCGGTCTTACAAACTATTCCGAATTATTATTTTAGTGTGTGTCTTATTCCTGTTGGTATTTGTGCTGATATTGAAAAATGTTTGAATGCTTTCTGGTGGGGTACAAATAAAAAAGATGGGTCTAGAGGGATTAACTGGAGTGACTGGGATAAACTGTGCCTCCCTAAGAAATATGGTGGAATGGGTTTTCGTAAACTTAGAGGTTTTAATCTTGCTATGTTATGTAAATAGGATTGGAGATTTTTAAATTATCCAAACTCGCTAGGGGACTCCATTAGGATTGGAGTTGATCAATGGCTCCCGGATGAAAAATTTGGTTTGGTGGAGTCTAACTTGTATGATAACATTAGATTTGCTAAAGTTGAGTCTCTGATTACGAATGATAATGGGTGTAGAGTTTGGGGTGAGTTGAAGCTTTCAAACTTATTTTGTCTTGATGATAGAGAGTTAATCAAGAAGATTACTTTGGTTGACGCTAGCTTTTGTGATAAGATTTGGCAGCCTGAAGTCAAGGGTTCTTTCACTGTCAAAAGTGCGTATAGACTGTCCTTTGGAGATAGCAGTGATGGAGGAGTAGGAGATGAATCTTTCTAGAAGTGGCTTTGGAGATGTAAAGTCCCAGAAAAGTGTAAAGTGATTCTTTGGAAAGGGATGCGTAATTGGTTACCTATGTTAGATGTTTTGAGAGCCAAAAAATGTGACGTTTCCAGCATGTGTATCATGTGCAAGAGTGAAGCTGAACGTGTGCCCCATTTGTTTGCAAATTGTGCTTTTGTGTCTAAATGTACACTATAAAAAAGTGACTTTTAGTAACGCTTTAAGACAACGTCTATTGGAGCCATTATTAAAAATCTACTTATCAGAATGTCACGACCCAAATTATTGAGCCGAGACCGGCGCTAGGGAACAGGAGTGGTAGCTCCGGAACCCATAGCAAGCCTAAAACCACTACAAAATTTTTGCGATTAAAACATATAATTATATATAATACGTTTGTAGAAATCTTCTTAAATAATATAATTACAAGTATCAAGATCTCGTTTTCACTTTTGAAAACGGATCCGAAACAATTCTTAGAAACCAGGGTCTTACCGAGCGATATCTCACATCCAGCATCGCCCTGTTTCTAGTCACAATCATAACCAATTCCATTCACGGCAATTGGTACCAAATTCAAACGGATAGGACGTCATTTTTATAAACAACTTATTTATAAAATTATATCAGAGTTTACTTTTCAAATACCGTTTGAAATTAAATCGCAAACCTTATACTGACACCTACTGACTACTACAGCTCTATAAAAACTTGTACTTTGTGTAAGCCAAAGAGACTGCCGACACAAAGGAGATTGTCTGTATGATCCGACTCCGATAACCTGAAAGAAAACACTGTGAGGGAGTCAGTATTTTGGGAAATACTGAGTGAGCTTGCAAGTTACTAACTGTATTGTAAAGACGTAACATCGCATTACAATTCAAGTAATAATATAAAAATATCTATAAGCAAGTACTTGATCCGTTCGAAACTAATATCCTAAAATGTGACACAACTTTCGATTAAGCAAATCATACTGATCCAAATGGTCCGACCCGGGAGTGTTCACACTCTACCTCGTCGATCGTGACCTATCTCTTCATCCCAAAGTGTGAGTCCAACTCACTAGATACGGGGACTCCAGGTTACACCGTAATCGAGTGCTCACTCGTATCGAATTCATTGTCCGACTTCGAAATTCATGGTCATATTCATATCATACATGTATATCAAATCATTAATCATATGCAACACACTAGACTGACTTGATACTGGTGATCACACAGCCTATTGACACCCAATAGGTAGCTAGTTTCTTCGGATCGCATACTAGAGTTTCAGCTCAAAACAATCATTCAAGTAATCAAATCATATAAATGCGATGCATAAAATCATAATATATGAAAATAACTTTAATAAACAATACACGAAAGTAAAATGCAACTCACAGAACTCGCTATCCCAAAACTGCATTATCATCAATTCATCACGTAGGTTCTGTGCGTCATATGGTCTCATAGCTAACCCAGCTTGACGGCCTGGTAGCTCGTCGATACATCCGTGTCCTATTCAAATTACTCGTACGTTTAATTCATAAACGTAAACTTAATACTAAAACCCTAAGTTATAAACTTAGGTTACCACGATCGTATCTCAAATACGACTCTTAACTTTGATAACCTCTTAATCACATTTCATTATTAACGTCCTAGTTTACATTTTAAAATTCAATCGAATCATGATTGATTACGCGACTTAAAATTGTCCAAAATCAAGTTTCCGCGTCGCGCCAGGGCCCTGAAAGCCCAAATCGAAAATCCAACCTTGGCGAAGGACTGCACGTTCGTGCAGCCCTTGCTGCACGTTCGTGCGGTACGCTGCACGATCGTGCAGTTGCTGTGCTGCACGAACGTGCAGTCTGCTGCACGATGCGCAACCCCAAGGTTCATTCCCCAGGCCATTCCGACGTGCTAACATTTCTTAATCAATCCCGCAACGCTCTAAAACATCAAAAACACAAGATTCAAGCTTAAAACGTCTAGATTCGAATCCAAAATCGTTAAAACGATAAAACCGCTTAAAATCCTAATTTCAAATCGATAATCCATTAACTTACCTTGATTTGATGCTTGTAGTAGATAGAGAATCGAATTTTGAACAAATCGACATAAAGAACGTGCGATTTGGACGGAAAACGGCGAAACGACGACGGATCGAATTGAATCGTCGATTTTCCTTCACTCTCTCTGATGCTTTCTTTCCCTTTCTGGATTCTTCATTTCCTTATCAATTCATATATATAATTGGCTAAAGTACTCCTTTAATCCTTGATTTCTTTAACTTAAACCAATTCTCTTTGAAACTTTCTAATTTAACCAAACGGTTAAATTATCCTTTTAACTGAATTACTTACGTATTATTTATATCCAAATAAATAATACTAACCCAAAATTATTATTTCCGTCAATAATCTTCTAATTTCCATTCCCGAGGCTTAATTTGGCTAATTTGCACTTTGGTCCTTGAAACTTTTTAAAAGTTGCAATTTAGCCCAAAATGTATCCGCGTCCAAATTTTAAAAGGTCTCTGATTGACCCGAAACTTTTACCACCGATATTATAAAACATTTCGCGGACCTTGGCGAAATAATTTCCATTATGGGATTTATATTTCATTTTATATTAATTTTCTAACCTTATCCTCAACTCCCGCCAATACGCTTAATAAGCATTTAGTCTAAATCTCCAATAAAATTAAATTAAATCTACATTAATTTAACTTATCGGGATTTACGACACGTGGCGCAACTTAATTTATTTTAAATATTTGGAATATTGCACAGAACAACTTTTTTAATGTCGTTTTTAAAAATATTTATCTGACAACAACAAGAAAATTTATTGTTAAAAACAATCTTTAGTAACGTGCTGTCACAACGTTTATTAGGATTGTTACAAAAGTTACATATTTCATAACGAATTTTTTAATGTCGTTTTTAAATGTATCTATTTCACAAACATAGAAATTATGGATATTAAAAGTATATTTTTAAAAGACTCGTACACAGCGCCTAATGAAGTCGTTATGAAAAAATAGGTTTATCATAACGCCATTTTTAATGTCGTTTTAAAATGTATCTATTTCACAACCATAAAAATTATAGTTATCAAAAGTATATTTTTAAAGATTCTTACACAACGCCTGGTGAAGTAGTTATGAAAAACTATGTTTATCATATCAACATCTTTAATGTCGTTTCTAAATGTACATTTTTTTAAAAGAATTTTTAATTTATATTCTATCACAATTTCTATTGGAGTCGTAATTAAAAATTATATTTTTTATAACGACTTTTCAATATCAATTTTAAACGTATTCTTTTTACAACCACAAAAAGTATCATTGTTAAAAGTAGATTTTATAAAAAGTATCATCCTATCACAATGTCTATCGGAGTACAATTTTTCATAACGACTAAAACATATTTCTCTTTTTTGTCCGTATTAGACTTGGTAATTACTGCACTTTGTTGGAGATAGAAACGAATTAAAAACTTTGCAAAAAGAAAAGCAAAATAATTGAATTTCATAGAAAGAAAAAAAGACCATTCTCACTTCACTCCAGAATATGGAAAAGCGGTAAAGATAAAAGAGTAATTTTAATGGTTGAAAAAGGACACGAATGAGTATCCACCATTTTCCATCATTCAAAATCAAGAAAGCTCAAACTGGAGATTTGAAACTTTGGATTTTTCTTATCAGCACGATCTATTGAAAAATGAAACAGCACGATCTATTGAAAAATGAAACACCACGATTTTTTAGAAAGAAAATTTTGAAGGAAAAAGTTAAAACGGTAGCGTTGAGATCGGTAAGTGGATGTTTAATTATGATTTTTTTATCAAATTTATTATTTTTGAATTAAGAGTTTTTCTAATTTCTGTTTAAGAAATAAAATATAATTAGTCATAAATTTTATTAATTATTTTATTATATAGAAATTATAAGGGAGAAATTTGATAGAATCAGACTTAAATACCAATTCTTAAAATTCTTAAAATCCTAATTCTTATAATTCAAGGATATTTTGAGAGATTTTCAGGTATATACTATGTAACTGGCGGGAATAATTTTTCATTCCCTCCGATTTTTTCTTTTGGATAAATTTTACCTTGAGGATACTAAAATTAGGGTTTACAGTTTTTTATTTCTAGTAGTTTCAAATCTCATTAACTTTAGTGAGAGGAGAAAGTTTCGCGAGGAAAAAAATCAGAAAGAAAACAAGATAATTTAGTGATTGCACGTAACATGTAAGACACGAATCTACAAGTATCCACACGAACAGACCTTAGCCAAAACTAGTGCTTGTGTGCTAGCACTATTGCTTCACAAGCAATTTTGAATTTTAGTGATTTAGTGAATAATTAATTTCGTGATTCTCAAACCAACTGCTTAATGAGTATTTATAGTGATAAATAACACTAGGGTTTGAGACAAATTCGAATTTCAATCTCATTGCAATTCTACAAGTTTATGTTTATCAAAAACTCCTTTTTGATAATTATCCATATATATTAATTACTATATTTATTATCTTCCAAAAATAATAAATTAAGAAAAACACTTATCCTTAAATTTCGAATTAATATATATATTAATATATATATATTACGAATTATATATATATATATATATATATATATATATATATATATATATATATATATATATAATTAATCACTTAATCACATTGGGCTTGTACAACCCATAACTGTTTTGGGCCTGTTCTTAGTGTGCGACCCTGTAGGTTCATATAACGTTGGCAGTAGGCTCGAAATCCCTATTTCAGCCCACAAGTCATAAGTGGCCTCTAGCAAGACATTATGACTACCCAAGTTATATGAATATCGATAATCCGATTTAACCATTTACAATAATATTTTAATCCCTTTGTCTCTCGATATCCAGATTGAATATAAGGCATAGTTATGTCATCCTTATAACATTCAATCATTAGTTTCTTGACTCTAAGTAGACTGAAAATGATAACTTCTTATCAATTAGCATGGCCATGCATTTTCGTCAGTCTATCTTCTTCAAGGGGCCCATAGATATCTTACTCAAATAAATGAGGGACAAATTCCTTCTCAGTCACTCACATTTCTCACATAGTTACTTTCATATCCAATGACAGTCTATTCCATTATCCTGTTAAAGATAATGTAAGACTATATCAAAATATGAAATAGCTATGTAGAAATCCATGATGATTTCAAGGTCAAAGGATTATACTAATAGAACTGTAATGAGAATTACTTATGACAGTGATCTATGTAGTATTCTCACAGTGGGTCATCCAGTGCCTTATTTCTCAAATAGCACCTATGATTTGACTTAATATCTCATATACATGATTAGTAAAACATAATCATCAGCCAACATCATACTAGTCTCAATGTTCTATTAAGACTAGGGATAGATGGTATATAATTCTTTTATTAAACCTAAGGGTTCTACTATCAAGTCACATACTCGATGACCTTAGAAAGAATTAACCATTCAAGTATTTTAATCATTAATATAAAATGATAAAAACTGCCAATTAATAAATAATAAAATGATAAAGTCAAAACATGGTCAAACATGATTGACCTAGTGCATATCACTAACAATCTCCCACTTGCACTAGGCCCAATCTACATTAAATCTAATTCCCATGGACCTAGTATGACTCTCATGCTTAGGCTGTGGAAGAGCCTTAGTTAGCGGATCAGAAACATTATCATTTGTCGAAACTCTGCATATCTTCACGTCTCCTCTCTCAATGATTTCTCGAATGAGATGATAACGTCTAAGTATGTGTTTGGATCGCTGATGTGATCTGGGCTCCTTTGCTTGTGCTATGGCCCCATTGTTATCACATAACAAGTTCACTGGATCGGATATACTAGGAACAACTCCTAATCCAATTATGAACTTTTTGATCCAAACAGCCTCCTTAGCTGCGTCTAAAGCAGCTATATACTCAGCTTCTGTTGTAGAATCATCAACGGTGTCCTGCTTCGAGCTCTTCCAGCTAAAAGCACCTCCATTCAAACAAAACACATATCCTGACTGTGATTTATAATCATCAATGTCAGTTTGGAAGCTAGCGTCTGTGTAACCCTTTACAATCAGCTCATCTTCCTGACCACCATATAGCAAGAATGCATCCTTGGTTCTTCTCAAGTACTTAAGGATGTTCTTAACTGCTGCCCAGTGACTTTCTCCTGGATTTGACTGGTATCTGCTCGTTGTACTCAAAGCATACGAGACATCAGGTCGAGTGCACAACATTGCATACATGATAGATCCAATAGCAGAAGCATATGGAATTTTACTCATGCGGTCTCGCTCATCCTGTGTCTTAGGTCACTGAGTCTTGCTGAGACTGATGCCATGTGACATTGGCAAGAATCCTCTCTTAGAGTCTTGCATACTAAACCTGTTTAATACCTTATCAACATAAGTGCTTTGACTTAGGCCAATGAGTCTTCTAGATCTATCTCTATAGATCTTGATGCCTAATATATAAGCAGCATCGCCCAAGTCTTTCATTGAAAAACACTTCCCTAACCATGATTTAACATTTTGCAGTATGGGAATGTCGTTTCCAATGAGTAGTATGTCATCAACATAAAGCACTAAGAAAACAATCGCGCTCCCACTAACCTTCTTGTATACACAAGGTTCATCTTCATTCTTGATGAATCCAAACTCTTTGATTGCTTCATCAAAACGAAGATTCCAACTCCGAGAAGCTTGCTTTAATCCATAAATGGATTTTTGAAGCTTGCAAACCTTTCCAGAATTCTCTGGACTGGCAAAACCCTCAGGCTGTGTCATGTACACATCCTCAAGTAAGTTTCCATTAAGAAACGCTGTTTTGACATCCATTTGCCATATCTCATAGTCATAATATGCAGCTATGGCAAGGAGAATTCGAATGGATTTGAGCATAGCAACTGGTGAAAAGGTTTCATCATAGTCTATACCATGTATTTGTCTGAAACCTTTTGCAACTAGTCTTGCTTTATAGGTATGCACATTGCCATCCATGTCAGTCTTCATTTTGAAGACCCATTTGCACCCAATGGTTTTTACACCATCCGTTGGGTCAATCAAGGTCCAAACTTGATTATCATACATGGATTGCATTTCAGATCTCATGGCTTCGAGCCATTTTTCAGAGTCAGGACTATTTATGGCCTCTTGATAGGATGTGGGTTCTTCTTGATCCACAATCATCACATCATTGTTCTCAGTAATGAGAAATCCATATCTCATAGGATTATGACGTGTCCTATCAGACCTCCTTTGGCCTTGTGGTATTTGTACTGGTTCAGCAATTGCTTGTTGATTCTTTTGAGGTTCCATACTTGGTACAATGCTATTTTGTGGTTCTTGAATTTCTTCAAGTTGTACTGTACTCCCACTGGTTCCTTTGGAAATAAATTCTTTTTCCAAAAAGATACCATTTCGAGCAACAAACACTTTGTTCTCATAAGCATTGTAGAAGTAATATCCTTTAGTTTCTTTAGGATATCCTACAAAAAGGCATTTGTCAGATTTGGGTGCTAATTTATCTGAAATTAGTCGCTTCACATAAGCTTGACATCCCCAAATCTTAAGAAAAGACAAACTAGGAGTTTTTCCAGTCCATATCTCATATGGTGTCTTTTCAACTGCCTTTGATGGAACTCTATTCAAAATGAATACAGCGGTTTCTAAAGCATAACCCCAAAATGAGATTGGAAGATCAGTTTGACTCATCATTGATCGAACCATATCCAATAGAGTTCGATTTCTCCATTCAGACACACCATTCCATTGTGGTGTTCCAGGTGGAGTCAATTGAGAAACGATCCCACAATCTCTTAGATGATCTACAAATTCTTGGCTTAAATATTCACCACCTCGATCAGATCTTAGTGTTTTAATATTTTTACCAAGTTGATTTTGTACTTCATTCTTAAATATTTTGAACTTTTCAAAAGATTCAGATTTATGTTTCATCAGATAAACATAACCATATCTACTGAGATCATCAGTAAAAGTAATGAAGTACTGAAATCCACCTCTAGCATTTGTACTTAATGGACCACATACATCTGTATGTATAAGGCCCAATAAGTTTTTAGCTCTTTCACCTTGTCCAATAAAAGGTGTTTTTGTCATTTTGCCCATTAGACAAGATTCACATGTTTCAAATGATTCATAATCAAATGAATTCAAAAGTCCATCTCTTTGAAGTTTTGATATGCGTTTCTCATTTATATGGCCTAAACGACAATGCCAGAGATAAGTAGAGTTTAAATCATTTGACTTAAACTTCTTAGCATTAATGTTATAGATTGATTTTTCATTAGTGTCTTCAACATTTAAAATATAAAGACCACTACTGCGTGGAGCATATCCATAAAGAATGTTATTATGCGAAATACTGCATTTATTATTCCTAATAATAAATTCAAAACCATCCTTGTCCAAACAAGAAACAGAAATAATATTCCTACACATGGTAGGTACATAATAACAATTGTTCAAAGATAAAATAAGTCCACTAGGTAAAGATAACTCATAAGTCCCTACAGCTAAAGCAGCAACTCTTGCTCCATTGCCAACTCGTAGGTCCACTTCGCCTTTTGTCAAACTTCTACTCCTTTTGAGACCCTGCACATTAGTACAAATGTGAGATCCAGATCCAGTATCTAATACCCATGAATCAGAAGTAGAAAGATTAATTTCTATAACATGAATACCTGAAGTGGTAGTCTCACTACCCTTGTTCTTCTTCAGATCATCTAGATATTTCTTGCAATTCCTTTTCCAATGTCCAGGTTCCTTGCAGAAAAAGCAAGTTCCTTCCTTTGGCGGTTTTGCTTTGGGTTCATCCTTGATCTTGGGCTTGGACTTGGGTTTAGACTTCTTGAAAGCCTTTCCCTTGCCCTTACCAGACCTTTTCATACCCTTTCCCTTGTTGACCATAAGAACATCCTTAATCTCATTCTTGATGTTCTTTTCAGCAGTTTGAAGCATCCCATGCAACTCTGTGGTGGTCTTCTCCATATAATGCATATTGAAGTTCATGATGAAACCATCATAAGCCTCAGGCAAAGATTGGAGAATAATGTCTGTAGCCAACTCTTGGGCAATTGGGAGACCGAGCCTGTCCAAATGTTCAAGATGACCCTTCATCTTCAAAACATGAGGACTAACTGAGCCGCTAGTAGTCAACTTGCAAGAAAGCAAATCCTTGATGGTATTGAACCTTTCAATTCTTGCTCTCTCTTGGAACATTTCCATGAGATCAGTAATCATGGTGTTCGCATCCAATTCCATCATTTGCTTTTGGAGTTCATTCTCCATGCATCCAAGCATAATGCAAGTGACATCAGTAGAGTCATTGAGATGCTTCGTATAAGCATCCCTTTGAGCTCTAGTAGCAGCAGGAGCTGGTTCCTCAGGGAGGGGTTGATCAAGGATATATTCCTTTCTTTCTTGCCTAAGAACAATTCTTAGTTTTCTGCACCAGTCCAGAAAGTTAGTGCCATTGAGCTTATCCTTCTCAAGGATTGATCGCACTGATGAAGTAGGTGTAGTGTTTGTAGCCATCTCTACAACAATAAATATACAAGTAGCATTTAATAAAAGGCACAATAAAATTCCCACAACATATATCCATAATTCATATAAAAACCCTTAATGTTAATTTCAACAATTGAAAAATAATAGTGGGACAAGATCCATATTTCACCCTACTTCAAGTAAGCTTTGGCTTATCACTTTAAGTGTGGTTTATTTAGGTAGGTAACACTTTACCAATTACATCTCATGCAATTCTTGAACATAGAATATTAACATCACATGTAGTCTTGATATTCTATCTTATACCCTAGGTTCAAAACTATTTTGATAACCTAGTTAAGTCTAACCAAATCAAACATATGGATATCACTTTTATCCAACTTATCTTACTTAGATGATTTTATACATCATGCTTTGGCATAGCCTATACATAACAATCTAAGTCTTGATAAGTGTTATTACAATGGGAGGTATATTGAAGACTTAATATTAAATAAGGGTTTGTTATTTATCCTATTTAGTTATCCTATCTTATCACATGTAAAATAATCATGCAAAGCATATAACCAATTAGATAAACATTAAAAACATATTATTTTACTATTTTAAATCATATTTAACAACAATCATATAAATATGTTATTCATGATAATTTAAATCATATTTAAAATTTATCATTAAAATATTAAAATAAAATACATGACAAAAACACGTCGGCTTAAAAGGATAACGGTCCTTAATGGGGTGTATCAGCGGGGTCCAAGGGGCAGCGCCCCTGGCGGGGCCCGGGGGCAGAGCCCCAGGCGGTGGTCCCGCTAGTCGGGTCTAAAATTTTTTCTCACATGTTACTCTTAACAGAATTAAAATTTCTTTATCCGAAATCAATAATCTTAACTGATTACGGTTTATTTTAATATGTTCAAAACAGATTAAAATAACCCCAAAACCCTAATTACTGCATCTTAAAAACTGTTCAGAAACAATTTATTTAACACTTAAATAACAACAGTTTCATTAATTCGGCTCATAGCAGAATTAAATACAGTTTTATAAATTATGTTCATAACATAATTAAACACAGTTTTATCAATAGAATTAAAACAGTTTCACAAACAGTTTACTAATCCTATTTAAAACAGAATTACTAATAGAGTTAAAACAGTTTCAGAAACAGTCTACTAATCCTATTCAAAACAGAATTACTAATAGAATTAAAACCAGTTTCACAAACAGTTTACTAATCCTATTCAAAAACAGTTTTCCTAATAGAATTAAAACAGTTTCATAAACAGTTTACTAATCCTTATTTAAAAACAGTTTTATTATTCTGTTTCCCCTTTTCTTATCAATTCGTATGAACATTAATACTACGAAACCTTTAATCAAATTAAAACGTAATATTAATTTAGAACAGTATATTCGAAGTTTTAATCACATTAAACGATTAATCAAATTAATTCTTCATACTATTTTTCATACAATTAATCACATAAACGTTTTATTTATAATTACAACGAATTATAATTCCTTCAAAAACAATTTCGAAAAACAACCCCTTTTTCAAAACAGAACATACAATAAGCATATATCACATATATACTCAGAATCTAATTAATCAAATTACAAGCAGCTCTGATACCACTGTTGGGTTTTATAGGTTCATAACGCAGCGGAATTTCAAAAATTTATCTAAAAAACCCAAACCAAGATCCATGTAATTCGAATTAACAGAATAATTACTTACTTGTATGTCGAATTCAACAGCAATGTAGGAAGGAAGGAGGTGGTTCACTTTGGTGATACCTGGCCTCGGATCAGAAACGCCTCCAAAAGAACGCGTCCTCTACGAGTATCCACACGAACAGACCTTAGCCAAAACTAGTGGTTGTGTGCTAGCACTATTACTTCACAAGCAATTTCGAATTTTAGTGATTTAGTGAATAATGAATTTCGTGATTCTCAAACCAACTGCTTAATGAGTATTTATAGTGATAAATAACACTAGGGTTTGAGACAAATTCGAATTTCAATCTCATTGCAATTCTACAAGTTTATGTTTATCAAAAACTCCTTTTTGATAATTATCCATATATATTAATTACTATATTTATTATCTTCCAAAAATAATAAATTAAGGAAAACACTTATCCTTAAATTTCGAATTAATATATATATTAATATATATATATTACAAATTATATATATATATATATATATATATATATATATATATATATATATATATATATAATTAATTACTTAATCACATTGGGCTTGTACAACCCATAACTGTTTTGGGCCTGTTCTTAGTGTGCGACCCTGTAGGTTCATATAACGTTGGCAGTAGGCTCGAAATCCCTATTTCAGCCCACAAGTCATAAGTGGCCTCTAGCAAGACATTATGACTACCCAAGTTATATGAATATCGATAATCCGATTTAACCATTTACAATAATATTTTAATCCCTTTGTCTCTCGATATCCAGATTGAATATAAGGCATAGTTATGTCATCCTTATAACATTCAATCATTAGTTTCTTGACTCTAAGTAGACTGAAAATGACAACTTCTTATCAATTAGCATGGCCATGCATTTTCTTCAGTCTATCTTCTTCAAGGGGCCCATAGATATCTTACTCAAATAAATGAGGGACAAATTCCTTCTCAGTCACTCACATTTCTCACATAGTTACTTTCATATCCAATGACAATCTATTCCATTATCCTGTTAAAGATAATGTAAGACTGTATCAAAATATGAAAAAGCTATGTAGAAATCCATGATGATTTCAAGGTCAAAGGATTATACTAATAGAACTGTAATGAGAATTACTTATGACAGTGATCTATGTAGTATTCTCACAGTGGGTCATCCAGTGCCTTATTTCTCAAATAGCACCTATGATTTGACTTAATATCTCATATACATGATTAGTAAAACATAATCATCATTCAACATCATACTAGTCTCAATGTTCTATTAAGACTAGGGATAGATGGTATATAATTCTTTTATTAAACCTAAGGGTTCTACTATCAAGTCACATACTCGATGACCTTAGAAATAATTAACCATTCAAGTATTTTAATCATTAATATAAAATGATAAAAACTGCCAATTAATAAATAATAAAATGATAAAGTCAAAACATGGTCAAACATGATTGATCTAGTGCATATCACTAACATAATATATATAAAAATATTTCGACACATCTCAAAAATGTATCAAATAAGTATAAAAAATATATGTAATAAAATGTATAAAAAAATAAGAAAATAAGTTCGAATAATCGAATATTTATCATATATATAGCGGTAAAATATTATTATATAGTATATGAGAGACATATCAAATATGTATCAGAGATATAAATAAAAAAAGATTAATATATTTGTATTTTTAAAACTAAAATTAAAATTAATATTTTTAAAATTTAAATATAATAAATAAATTTTCTGTATGTAATATATAAATATATAATTTATATTAAAAAACAAAAAAATTATCAGGTGCACCCGCTCATCACGTGCGGGTCATTCATTATAGCAGGTGCACCTTAAAATTGTTGAAATAAATGACACGGGTGCACATGCACATAGTGAAGGCTTTTTTTGTTTTAACATATGTGATTTGGTGGACATGTGTTGGTTTGGGAGGAAGGTGGTGTTGGTTAAAAAGTAATAATGGAAGTTGGTATTTTATGAAAGAAAAATTATAATAAAATAAACAAAATAAATAATATTACATTATGTGAAATAGTGAGTCATTATTGTGGTTTTCTTGTTATTTTCTCTAGAAAATACTGTAATGACAATAATGCTTCCGAGTAATCAGAGAATGTAAAATTCAATCTATTTGTTCTCCATGGCTGTTTTGCTGATTATTGTTGGATGTTTTAGATATAATAATTCTAACATAATTTGATAATTAAATCATTATGCTTTTTTTGCTTATGTAGCTAATGTGCTGGTTAAGTATTTAAACTATTGTTTTTATTGAACTGAACACTACACCACACACAGCATTTAGTGGCATTTTTTTGGGGCTGCAGCGGCATTTATAAATGCCACTATCATTTTTACCGGCATTTGTACAAATGCCTTTAGTTCCAGTGTCGTTAAAGGTTTTAGTGGCATATAATGGAGGTGCTGGTATTGTCACGTATAAATGCCAGTAAAACTGAGGTGTTATAGTGGCAATAAATAATGGCATTTCTAATTGCCACTAAAGTTAGGTTTTATTTTAAATTAAATAAAAAATCTTTTAATGACATTTAAAATTACCATTAAACAAAAATATTATATCTGCAAATACCATTGAAATCATGAAATTTAACTATTTTTTATAAATTAACAATATTAAATGCTATTAAAATCACAAATATATTAATTGAGTTTTAGTTTATTCACATTTTTATTCTTATTAATACAAAAAAGGAGAAGTAAAATTAAAATGATCAAATTACTAGTGTATAATTATTTTTAATAATAAAAAATGTACAAAGTCTACAAATACAAAATTATCTAACTTTTCATCATTGATAACTTAAAACAACATTATTTTAGTTTGTAATTGGCAAGCTTTGTCTCTGCTTCTAAGTTGATGTAGCTTGAATCTTCGTTCAAATGTTAAAGTTGCTTTTCCAAACGAATCCTTAATCCACTCAGGCATGTTATAACTAAACAGACAAACCAACTCCTCTGAGCAAGATGCATCTGACCAGTCCGATGTAGATATACTCTTTCGAGCTTAAAACACCGGAAGCAATAAGAGATCTGCAACTAAGCTGTGCAAAGCTACAAATAAGAAACAGAACAGAAAGAGTCATGAACAAAACCTTATACTAAAAAAAGTAAAATAAAAAACTAGCTCATCTTTTAAATCACTACTGAAGAGTGATTAAGTATTTGTGATCTTTTTTCTGTAACATCTTGTTCAATTCATCCATAGCTCTATATCATAATCTTTGGAAATGTAAATTGGGGTTTGAATACTCCAAAGGTTTAATAATACTGAAGAAACACAATGAAAAAACGTTTATCAAGTTAGGTAGTAGAATACCTTATCCATGTCTGCTGCAATGCTCAGAGATAAAGAATTAGGAAGCTCGAAGTCCCCAATCTACAACACAAAATAATTATGAGAGTAAATTAACAAGAATTGATTTTCATCTTTAAGTTTTTCGCAAAAACACAACATTTACATAAAATTTACTAATCTAATAAATTTGTCCTGAAATTTCCTAAAGAGAAAAACTTTAAGCTTATTTTATAAGTAGCCTATGATTAATTTAGGAATATATAAGAAAACGTGATTGTGCGTATTAATAAACTAAGAAACGATTCTGGTTAATGTTTAAACACAATAGTAATAACAATTTCTGACCAACGAATTATAACTTCATCAAACTAAATCATGATTAAGTACATCAATTAAAATATGAGGGTGAAACCACTTGTCAACCCCTGTTGTAAAAGTCGCTGCTCTAATAAGAGAATGTGCAGCACTGTTGGTAGATCAGTGCATAAAAAACACATTAATATTTGATAATTCCTGCAACAACAATCTACAATCATTAATCAAGCAAATTAAACGAGAATAGTCTCAAATTTCTGTTGAAGCACGTCCACTACCACTCAACAATATGTACCAATGACCAGTCTTTGGTTATAACATCCAAACACTAATAACAAATAAATAAATACATGCTGGGTTGTTCTTATAATTTGTATATTCATTGCCCAATAAACAAAAGTAAAGAATTTTACTTTTAGATCAAAATATTATAAGAAATACATGTAAGTTTAATTGAATTCGTATATCACAGTTAATTGATTGAAAGCACCATACCCAAGTGCAAACAGAAAAATTAGAGAAGAAAAATACCTCATAATCCACAAGGACGTCAAACAATTAGGGCGCTCTAGGAATACAGATGGTTTTACAGTTCTTTAAAGTAATTAAACCCTAAATTTTTTGTTTTTAAAAGTGGAGGGAACCAAAATTCTAAAACAAAAATAAGGAGGGAACCAAAATTCTAAACCAAAAATAAGGAGGGAAATCAAAATAATCTAATTATGATTTTAAAAGAAACGAAATTACAGCTACTAAATAGCAATAATTGTGGCATTTACTTAAAAAGCCACTAAATAGACTTTTTAGTGTCAATTAATATAAATGCAATAATAAGTTTCGAACTTCTAATCCATCTTATATTTTTAGTGGTATTATATACAAATGCCACTAATTAAATGCCAGAATAAGCTATATCTCTTGTAGTGGAACTTGCTAATGATTTAAATTTCATATTAGAAATCGCTATGGATAAAAAATGGATGCATTTAGGCAACAAGGTTGATCCTCAATATGTACAAAGAGATGATAACTTTTTACAATTTGCATTTAGTCAACCTGAAATTTCAAGTAGTATTCATTGCCCTTGTAATGGTTGCAGAAATGTGGTATTTAAGAATATGGATGAAGTTAGATTAAATTTATTTCAAAATGGCATCAATAAAAGTTATAATATATGAAATTTTCATGGTGAGACATTAATCAATTTAGACAAAGCTGGAAATAATCATGATGAAGAATATAATGACTTTCTTGGTATGCTTCATGATGCATGTGGTGTAGCAGATATGGATGTAGATTTTAATGGTCAAACATGTTATTTTTCTTTTAATGAGAATTCTAGCTCTCAAATTCCTAACGCTGATGCAATTAAATTTTTTAGGCTTTTAGGAGATGCCCAAAAAAATTTATACCCAAATTGCAAAACCGTCAATAAATTGTCATTTATTGTTAACCTTCTTCATATTAAGTGTTTATGCCAATGGAGTGATAAATCAGTCGATATGTTATAGTCCTTTTTAAAGAAAACTTATCATGAGGGTGAGAATCTTCGTGCTTCCTATTATGATGCCAAGAAAGTTATAATTTATTTAGGATTAGATTATGTGAAGATTGATGTGTGTTGTAATGATTGCATATTGTATTGGGGTGAATATGCTGATTCACAAGAGTGCCCAACATGTCATTCTTCTATATGGAAATCTTGTAGTATCTCTTCTTATGTAAAAAAAAAATCCCCATTAGGTATTGTGTTATTTTCCTTTAAAATCTAGACTTCAAAGGTTAAACATGTCTAAAACAACGGCTATAAATATGACATGGCATAAGAATGGCCGCACACAAGATGGAAAACTACGACATCCAGCCGATGCTATTGCTTGGAAGTCTTTTGATGAAAAGCATAGTGCTTTTGCTGCCGATGCACGTAATGTCAGACTTGGATTAGCTTGTGATGGTTTTCAGTCTTTTGGAAACATGAGCTCGCAGCACAGTCTATGGTCTGTTGTCCTTGTTCCTTACAATTTACCACCATGGATGTGTATGAAAGCTGAATACTCCATGTTATCATTACTCATTCCCGGACCTAAATCACTTGGCATGGATATATATGTATTTTTATAGCCGCTAATTGATGAGATGAAACAATTATGGGATGAAGGCATTGCGACATATGATGCACACAGTGAGGAAAACTTTAACTTACGTGCATCAATCTTGTGGACTATCAGTGACTTTCTGAATTATGCTTACCTGTCTGGATGGTCAACCAAAGGACACATGACATGTCCTTGTTGTCTTAAAGAAACTGCTTCTTGTTATCGTAAAGGTGCTCGAAAAATCTGTTATATGGGTCATTGTAGGTTTTTGCCTCGAACTCATAAATGGCGCCAGAGAAGTGAGTTATTCGATCGTACTAAGGAGAAAAGAAATGGTCCAAATCCTTTGAGTGGTGAAGAAGTATTAGGGGAGATCTCTTTGTTTGTGTTGGGTTTTATAGGTTCATAACGCAGCGGAATTTCAAAAATTTATCTAAAAACCCAAACCAAGATCCATGTAATTCGAATTAACAGAATAATTACTTACTTGTATGTCGAATTCAACAGCAATGTAGGAAGGAAGGAGGTGGTTCACTTTGGTGATACCTGGCCTCGGATCAGAAACGCCTCCAAAAGAACGCGTCCTCTACGAGTATCCACACGAACAGACCTTAGCCAAAACTAGTGCTTGTGTGCTAGCACTATTGCTTCACAAGCAATTTCGAATTTTAGTGATTTAGTGAATAATGAATTTCGTGATCCTCAAACCAACTGCTTAATGAGTATTTATAGTGATAAATAACACTAGGGTTTGAGACAAATTCGAATTTCAATCTCATTGCAATTCTACAAGTTTATGTTTATCAAAAACTCCTTTTTAATAATTATCCATATATATATTAATTACTATATTTATTATCTTCCAGAAATAATAAATTAAGTAAAACACTTATCCTTAAATTTCGAATTAATATATATATTTATTAATATATATATATTACGAATTATATATATATATATATATATATATATATATATATATATATATATATATATATATAATTAATCACTTAATCACTTTGGGCTTGTACAACCCATAACTGTTTTGGGCCTGTTCTTAGTGTGCGACCCTGTAGGTTCGTATAACGTTGGCAGTAGGCTCGAAATCCCTATTTCAGCCCACAAGTCATAAGTGGCCTCTAGCAAGACATTATGACTACCCAAGTTATATGAATATCGATAATCCGATTTAACCATTTACAATAATATTTTAATCCCTTTGTCTCTCGATATCCAGATTGAATATAAGGCATAGTTATGTCATCCTTATAACATTCAATCATTAGTTTCTTGACTCTAAGTAGACTGAAAATGATAACTTCTTATCAATTAGCATGGCCATGCATTTTCTTCAGTCTATCTTCTTCAAGGGGCCCATAGATATCTTACTCAAATAAATGAGGGACAAATTCCTTCTCAGTCACTCACATTTCTCACATAGTTACTTTCATATCCAATGACAATCTATTCCATTATCCTGTTAAAGATAATGTAAGACTGTATCAAAATATGAAATAGCTATGTAGAAATCCATGATGATTTCAAGGTCAAAGGATTATACTAATAGAACTGTAATGAGAATTACTTATGACAGTGATCTATGTAGTATTCTCACAGTGGGTCATCTAGTGCCTTATTTCTCAAATAGCACCTATGATTTGACTTAATATCTCATATACATGATTAGTAAAACATAATCATCATTCAACATCATACTAGTTTCAATGTTCTATTAAGACTAGGGATAGATGGTATATAATTCTTTTATTAAACCTAAGGGTTCTACTATCAAGTCACATACTCGATGACCTTAGAAAGAATTAACCATTCAAGTATTTTAATCATTAATATAAAATGATAAAAACTGCCAATCAATAAATAATAAAATGATAAAGTCAAAACATGGTCAAACATGATTGACCTAGTGCATATCACTAACAGTTTGGACAATGTCCATTTGGTAAGAGTAAGAAGAAAAAGTATGATGCATCTAGTAGTGTTTATAATTAGAGGAAGAAAAGTTTATTTTATCAATTGCCATATTGGGAGACATTATTATTGCGTCATAACTTAGATGTTATGCATATTGAAAAAGATATATGCGATAACATATTGGGTACATTGATGGAGCATAAGGATAAGAACAAAGATAATGAGAACTCTCGCTATGACTTGTTGAAAATGGGCATAAGGCCAAAACTTCATCTGAGAATTGATGGTGCAACTGTGCATTTTCCTACAGCATGTTAAACTCTATCCTCAAAGGAAAAATCAGTATTGTGCAACTGCTTAGTCAATTTAAAGTCACCGGATGAGTATTTATCAAATATTTTGCGATGTGTTAATAAGAAGGAATGGAAAATTACATCCATGAAAAGTCATGATTGCCAGGTATTTTTAGAGCAACTTCTTCCAATAGCAACTCGCGGTTTATTTCTTAAAAACGTTTATGAACCCTTGGTCGAGTTGAGTGTTTTTTTGAAAGACTAATGTTCCAAGACCATTGATTTAGAAAGCATCGGCAAATTACAGGTTCAGATTATAAACATTTTGTGCAAACTTGAGATGATTTTCCCACCTGTATTTTTTGATGTTATGGTTCATTTAGCTGTACATCTGCCAATGGAAGCCAAACTTGGCTGTCTAGTGCAATATAGATGGATCTATCCAATAGAAAGGTAATTTTTTGTAATAAATTTTTATTTAAATTACTACATAAGTGATTAAGTAATTACATTAATAAATTGCTTTATTTATAGGTACTTGCGCATTTTAAAATTGTATGTTCGCAAATGGCACGTCCTGAAGGTTCAATTACAGCAGACTATCTAGTTAACGAGTGCCTAACATTCTGTTCTAGATACTTGGTTGGTGTTGACATTAAACATAACCGAATGCCTCGTAATTACGATAGTGATAATTCTCCTTCCGAGAAGGTAGGTTTAGAGATTTTTAAAGAGGTTGGTCGAGGTTTTGGAAAATCTAATCACCATCGACTTACTCTATCAGAGACTGCTCAATGCCATTCATATGTTTTATACAATTGTGATGAAGTACTGTCATTCATTGTGTAAGTAGTTTAAATTATATTTGATACTTAATTGAATATATATGATCCATATTTATGTAAATGACTTTTGCAGGCAACGTAAGAGTGAGTTAGCTGCTGTATTAAAAAACAATATTATGGGGTGACACAAAAAAAAATTAACAATTGGTTTCACGAACATGTATGAATCTATTTTTTTTAACTATATCAGTTATTATTATATTTAATTTAATATAAGTTATTAACTTATATTATCAATTTGTTTTTAATATTAGGTGGCATGTTTACATAAGACATGAATTGTGGATGATGACCTTATTTGCTTACCACAGTCCCCTTCAACAATTATTAGGACATACAATGGATATATTAATAATGGCTTCAGGTTTCATACTCGTGATTGTGAAGTTATTAGAAAAAGCCAAAATAGTGGTGTTATGGTGCGAGGGGATGATGTTTCCTCCAATTAAGAATATTATGGTGTTTTAACCGACATATATGAGTTGCAATATGTAGGTTCAAATCGCTTCGTAGTATTTAAGTGTGATTGGTGGGATGTCGCACGTAAGGGCACAAGTTATAAAGTGGATGCTTTTGGGCTTATTAGTGTTAATAGTAAGCGCAAACTTGATACAGAAGAGAAATTTGTGCTAGCATCCCAAGTGACAAAACGATCCTTCATAAAACATTTTCATAAACTTGAAATATTTATAATACATGTAACATCGTCCGAAGCGATGCACGATAAGCCAGGGTCTTATTATGCGATGTCACACATCAAGCATAGCCCAGTTTGCAAAATAAAGTAAACAGTTTAGAGCGCATTTTAAAACTTTATTTACATATCAGAGTTCGGATAAAACATTAAAACCGTTCAACAAAGCCATATTTATAACTAGGACTTGACATCTACTGCAGCACTATCGATCGACGTCCTTTTATTTACGTACTTCCAAAATACGGACTTCTGAACAAGGATAGAAGTCCGTCACGTCAAAACATTTTACCTGAAAGGAAAGACTATTTGGGGGTCAGTCAACGCTGAGTGAGTTTATAGTTTACATGTGAGTATTATTTAAAACAAAACAATGCTATAAATATTTATTCATATGCATCCAAATATAAATTCCGAATGAAACCTTATACCCAAATAAATCATTCATATTCGAGAATCATTGTAACCATAGTACATAACATCATATCGTTTAATCCTTAGTGATACGGTCCAGAGATAGTTCGACCGAGTTACCGCTACCACGTGGCATAGTCCCGAGATAGTTCAACTGAGTTACTCATGCCACTACTTTATCCCAAGGTGTGAGTCCCGAGATAGTTCCACCGAGTTACTCTCGTATCTATCAAAAACATAATACTCCTTCCGATTTCACATCTCTAATCATAAAGCGCTCAGATCAAAATTGGTGATCACACAGTTCCTATTGCCGCCCAATAGAAAAGCTTGTTTCATCGGACTTACATTGGTTTCAAAACAATGATGCATGTCATGTATAATAAACATTTTAATAATAAAACAATGCTATGCAATTTATATAAAAGTTTTGCATTTAAAAGTAATGCAGAGTTAATACGTCAAATGTAAACATATATAAACTCACCGCTTGCTACTCCTAAAACCTCGATCGATTAATCGCCGTGTAGCTTAAGCTGTTCCTTGTCTGTTAACTGCGTTCCTTGCCGGATCTAGATAAGATGTAAATTAACTTAAATAAGATTCTAACTCGATAGAGTTTATAGACTTAAGGTAAAACACAAACTTAATTCGCTATAATTTAACCGTGTCTAATGTCGACGTAAAACTAACTAAGTAAATCCTTTTAAGATCTCATAATTCTTAATTATTTCCGTTGAACTTTAGTTCAACTTCTATCTCCAATCTCACACACTCATAAGTCCAAGATTTTATTGAATAAAAGTTTATAAAACTTCTAGCAACTTGACGTACTAATAAATAAAGTCTTAATTATCGATAAAATTATTAACAACCAAAACGTTCCAAGTTTTATTTCAACTATTCAAATAACTAACGTTATGTTAGTATTCAATTCATGTCGAACTCTTAATCGACATTTAACAAATCAATTTTTTTAGCCAATTTTAAATATCATTTTAACTAACTTATAACTAATCTTAACTTAATCTAAAAATGTCTATTCATACATTTTTTTCCATTTCTTAAACCCTTCTACAAATCATTTTCTATTAACTTCATTCATTGTTAATAACCCGTCAAAGTTGCGCTTAATCGCACCAATCAAAAACTACACAAACGAAGACCGATACACGTCGAACTTCCCTCTCCCCTAGCGTCCGAGGGCTGCAATTGCAGCCCTCAAAGGGCTGCCTCAGCTCTGCTCTTTTAGAGCAGAGCTGCTGCCCGTAAGGGCTGCTCTTGGTGAGCAGCGTTTTGCTGCTCAACGGAGCTTCATCTGGCCACCTATTTTCCAGAAATTTCACACCAAACATCCGCCATAACCTCCATAATTATTTACCAATTTTCAGCTCAAAATCACTTCTTAAATTCATCAATTTAGCAACATAATTCATCATTTATTAGAGCTGAAAATTTATCATCTAAATTCATCAATTATTCTCACAAACCTAACCTATTTCTAATCCATAAACCACCAAATTAAACCAACAAAACCTTAAATTGATGAAAGAAAAATAATTACCTTTGATTAGTGAGTGTTATTCCTCCAAAAATCCTAAACTTTAGAGTTGAATTCCTTTGAATACGGGGTGGGGGTAGGTCTCGACAATGGAAGGATTGAGAGGGTGAGGGTTTGTTCTTTTTGTGGCTTATGATAGAAGATTTTGGTGATAATGATTGATAATAATGATTTAATAGGTAATGAGTCATGGGCTTAGGTAATGGGCTCTAGTATAAAAATGGACTTTAATTAATCTTATTATTTAAAATTTCATTTCCGTAATTATTGTCGTGTCAAATCCGAATCGTTTCCTTAAACTTAATAAATTTTTGTAGTAATTTCATTTGTATACTTTATTTGGATACTTAATTTATTAGCTAGGACTAATTTCTTCTTTATTTTTAATCCCACTAATAAATACTCTATAAAAATGACATTTTAACTTAAACTTTATTTTTCTCGATTACTTAAATTATCTAAGGCCCGTCAAAATTATAAAGTATAATCTCTTTTCAGTCTTTCTTACTTGAATTTCTAAACTCCAAATTTTCCCGGTACGAACTATTCCTTAAAAATCTTACGAGTTATTACATTCACCCCCCTTAAAATAAATGTGTCCTCGAATTTAAACTTTAGTTACATACCAGGGTCAAACAGGTACGGATATCTCTGTCGCATACTATCTTCTGTCTCCCACGTACACTCTTCGACAAAATGATTTCTCCAAAGAACTTTCACCATTGGAATCTCTTTCATGCGTAACTTTCGCACTTGTGAGTCAACGATCTCTACCGGTTCCTCTTCATACATTAATTCTTCACTCACTTCTACTGTTTGTGGTTGGACAATACGGGAGGGATCTGATATGTATTTTGGAGCATAGAGAAATGAAACACAGGGTGAACCTGTGACATGTCTGGTGGTAATTCCAACTTATAAGACACTTTTCCGATACGCTCCACGATTAAATATGGACCCACATATCTTGGAGATAATTTTCCTTTCTTTCCAATGCGAATTACACCTTTCATAGGTGATACCTTGAGGAAAACGTAGTCTCCAACTTGAAATTCTATATCCTTCCTCTTCGGGTTTGCGTAACTCTTTTGTCGGCTAAAAGCAGTATTCAAGCGTTGTTTAATTAATGGTACTTTTTCCGAGGTAACTTTGGTACTTTTTCCGAGGTAACTTGTATAATCTCTGCTCCGGTTAATTTTCTTTCCCCAACTTCCTCCCAGCAAATTGGAGATCTACATCTACGTCCGTGTAGAGCCGCATAAGGAGCCATCTCAATGCTCGAATGATAACTATTATTATATGAGAACTCCACTAAAGGTAAATAGGTATCCCAACTTCCTCCAAAATCCAAAATACATAATCGGAGCATATCTTCCAATGTCTGAATTGTCCTTTCAGACTGACCATCTGTCTGAGGATGGAAACCAGTACTAAAATCCACTTGTGTCCCTAAGGCTTCTTGTAAGCTCTTCCAAAACCGTGAAGTAAAAACCGAACCTCTATCAGATACAATTGACACAGGAACTCCATGTAAACTGACAATTTTGTCAATATACACTTGTGCCAATTTTGCTGCAGTATATGTTGTCTTTATGGGGATAAAATGTGCCGACTTTGTCAAACGATCCACAATTACCCAAATAGAGTCGTAACCTTTTTGCGTCCTAGGTAAACCGACCACAAAGTCCATGGTAATCCTTTCCCACTTCCACTCTAGAATGGGTAAAGGTTGTAGGAATCCATATGGTCGTTGATGTTCCAATTTAACTTGCTGACAAGTCGGACATTTGGCTACATACTCTGCAATATCTCTTTTCATCCCATTCCACCAATACCTTCCTTTGACGTCATAATACATCTTGGTTGATCCAGGATGTATAATATACGCAGTTCCATGGGTTTCTTCCTTATTTTTCTTTCTTAATCCTTCCACATCGGGCACGCATAACCTTGTGCCATATCTTATCACTCCATTGTCTATGTTGAAATCCTGACTCTTTCCTTGTTGAACCTCATCCATTAATCGTTTTAGTTGAGGATCATCCACTTGCAATTTCTTGATTTGGTCATCCAATGTCGGTTTAATGCTTAACTGAGCTAACAGATTCCCAAGGTTTGAAACTTCAAACTTAACTCCTTGATTAAACAACTTGTGCATTTCCCTAACTAACGGCCTTCGCCATACTACCGTAACGTGCGCAAGGCTACCTGCAGACTTTCTACTCAGGGCATCAGCCACTACATTGGCCTTCCCTGGATGGTATTGAATAGTACAGTCGTAATCTTTCAACAATTCTAACCATCTCCTCTGCCTAAGGTTTAGTTCTCGTTGATCAAATATATACTTTAAACTCTTGTGATCCGTGAATATCTCACACTTTGCTCCATACAGGTAGTGTCTCCAAATTTTTAATGCAAAAATCGCTGCCGCCAATTTTAAATCGTGAGTTGGATAGTTCACTTCATGCTTTTTCAGCTGGCGAGAAGCATAAGCTATTACTCGACCATGCTGCATAAGGACACACCCTAATCCAACTCTCGAAGCATCACAGTAAACTGTGAATCCTCTGTTCCTTCGGGTAAAGCTAACACGGGTGCTGTCGTTAAGCACTCCTTCAGTTTGAGAAAACTGGCTTCACATTTATCTGTCCAATCAAACTTAGCATTCTTCTGGGTTAGCTTTGTTGACGGAGCAGAAATTTTTGAAAAATCTTGCACAAATCGTCGGTAGTATCCTGTTAATCCCAGGAAACTACGGATCTCCGTAACTGACTTAGGTCGTTCCCATTCCGACACCGCTTCAATCTTCTTTGGGTCGACCATAATCCCATGTTGAGATACGACATGCCCCAAATATGCTACTTCCCTTAGCCAAAATTCACACTTGGAAAATTTGGCATAAAGCTGATGCTCTCTTAACACTTGGAGTACTAATCGCAAGTGATGCGCGTGTTCCTCCTCCGAACGCGAATATATCAAGATATCATCAATAAAAACGATCACAAACTGATCCAAAAATGGCTTGAATATCCTGTTCATTAAGTCCATGAAAGCCGCTGGTGCATTTGTCAGCCCAAATGACATCACCAAAAACTCGTAATGTCCATACCGAGTTCGAAAAGCCGTTTTTGAAATATCATCTTCACGAATCTTTAACTGATGATATCCAGATCTAAGATCAATCTTAGAAAAATACCTCGCCCCTTGTAGTTGATCAAACAAATCGTCAATCCTTGGTAGTGGGTATTTGAGCTGACGATAATCTATACATAGTCGAAGTGACCCATCCTTCTTTCTAACAAGTAGCACTGGTGCACCCCATGGTGACACACTTGGTCTAATGAACCCACGATCAAGTAACTCTTCCAGTTGATCCTTAAGTTCTTTTAGTTCCGCTGGCGCCATTCGATTTAGGGGTATGGATATTGGTTTTGTATCAGGAACCAAGTCAATATAAAACTCAATTTCTCGATCTGGTGGTAATCCTGGTAACTCTTCCGGAAAAACATCAGGATATTCCGATACCACTGGTACATCCTGCACTTGGTCACTTCTCTTTTCTATGTCCTTTACTACCGCTAAGAATCCTTGACAACCCTTTCTTAGCAACTGACAGGCTTTAATAGCCGAAACTATACTTATAGGAGATTCTAACTTTTCACCTTGGATTGAAATAGGCTCAACTCTAAGTGGCCTAAACGTGACTATCTTCTTACGACAATCTACGTTAGCATAATGCTGAGCTAGCCAATCCATTCCTAGGATCACGTCAAAGGCTAATACTTCTAGCAAAATTAGATCTGCGAACAATTCTTGCCCTTGGACGCTCACATAGCAAAATTAGGTCGTTTGCAGTTTTGTTGTTTTGTTGACATTGTTTACATTGGGTATCTTGTGGATGCGTTTTCTTATCGTCTTTTTACATTTTGTCCAGCTGTACATGTAACTTTATGTTATGTGGTACGTCGATGATTTTGTTTTAAATTCGAGGACGGATTTATAATTAGTTGGGGAGAATGTAATACCCCGGAAAAAAATTTAAGTTTTTCAAAATGTGTTTTCAGAAATAATTTGAGTTTTTTTCGGTCGGCAGTTCGATTCGTAGTTTAATTTTTGGATCGGTTCAATTTTCAGGTTTTTGTATGGGTCTTTTATTTTGATGGTTCAACCAAAAGGTTGAACCACCACCTTTTAATCAGGTCTCGAAAGAGACCTTACTCAATTTCGAATAGTCTCGTTCGAGAATTGGAATTCTCGAACGAGACACCAGCAATTTAGCTGAGTCTCGTTCGAGAATTCCAATTCTCGAACGAGAACTCAGTGTTTAAAGACTGGTCTCGTTCGAGACCAGGGTTCTCGAACGAGAACCAGCTTTAAATTGCTGTTCTCGTTCGAGAACAGCTATACCAGTGCGGGGGGGTATTTTTGTCACCCGTTTCTAACCTAATCGACCTACTTAAATACCTAAACTTTAACTCTACTTCATTCTTCATGCTACAAACAAACTCTAGCCTCCATCATCTCCCATTTTAGCTGAGAAATCGTTGATCGTTATCGCTCCCAAAGTTTGAGAAAAATTATCGGTATGGTTTGTCTTTGATTTCGGTTTTTGGTTTTGAACGGCTTTCCGTATTTTTGATCATTCTCTCTCGTTTCTAGATCGAAATTGATTCCGCTTGATCTCAGACGTTCTAGACTCAATTCTCTACGTTTCTACTATTTGATTTCGCAAAACGGTGTGCCGCCGGTCTCGTTTCAATCGCCGCCGTTTCATCGCATTGGTACGCTAGCTTGGTTCTGTTTCTTATTGAATTTGTTTTCTGCCGATTCTTTTCATTGCCTTGGGCCATGACTTTGATTTCTGTTATGATTATAGCATTCGTGATTGTTAGAATTGTTTAATTAGGTCGTTTAAGCCGTGTTGAGTCCGTTGTTTGGATCGTTGTACGGTTCATCTTGATTGTTTATACGCCATTGTTAAGCATATTGTACAAGGTTCTTAGATGACATTGTCTTGCTAAACAATACTGAGTATGCATATCTTATTAAGTAAGGATTGTTGAATTCGTTAAAGAGATGGTGAATTTAATGGGATCTTGGGTTTACTGCTTAGGGACATAAGTTTAGTTCTAGGCGGGAATTTTGTGGGGTTGATTCAATTGCTGTAAACATGGTCTCTGTTCATGATAGGGAAAATTGGTTCTATTTCTTTAATTGAAAGGATGGTTAATTTGCTAAGTAATCACTCATTTGTTTTGTTTAAATCAAATAGATCCCTTAAATTAAATTTTACTAATCGTTTGATAATAACTAGGATTTCGACTTGATTTATAATCGAATATTGTAAACGATGGAAATTTATAATTTAAGTTAATGTAATTACTCTGGTAATTATATTTAATTTCGTATACCAATTTATCGTGTAGATTGGCTAAATTACAATTTAGTCCCTTGAACGTTTTTATAACTTATATAAGTGAACTTTTGGTAAATAACTTTGTACTTTGTTTTAAATTATAGCAAAAGCAATTATATTGATTTCGGATATCAAATTAGCTAAAGTACAGTTTAGTCCCTAATTGGCTAAAGTACAGTTTAGTCCCTAAAATGGCTAAAGTACAGTTTAGTCCCTAAATTGGCCAAAGTTCAGTTTAGTCCCTAAACTTTTTAAAACTTAATTTAGTTAAGTTTTTGATTTGTAACTTGGGTTACTTGAAGTTAAAGTTATTGGGTTCTGTTTTAAAAATTGATTTATTATTTTATCAAAGCTAATTCTACAATTATAAACTATGGTTTATAATTGGATATGATTATAATTATTTTATCAAAGTAACTTTTTTTGGAATTATAAACTCTGGTTTATATTTTGATAAAATATTTTGGGTCGGGTTAGACTTGGGTCACCCGACATGTGAGGTAGCTTGGTAGTTATTGGTAACTCGGCTAACCCAATATTTGAGGAAATGGATTTAAGTTATTATTTATTTATTATTTAAGTAATATTTTTCGGAACAGATTTTAAAGCGGAAACCCAATAGACTTTGTTTAATTATTTGAGTATTGTGTTACTCGATGTGATTCAGTTTTACTCGGGTCATTACATGATTAATTGTTCATTCTATTCTTTCTACGTTTATGCTTGACTCGGTATTGTGCTAGTCCTATGTGGTGTCTAGTATTCTTAGAGTTAGGGGTTGGATGGATTTTAACTTATATATTGTTTTAGACCCGTCGACTGCTCGTGCTTCGGAGTCTACGCAGGGTTAGCTGTTTGTCAAGATTCACGTGGATAAGCAAGCAGTGAGTTTGTAGTGCTATTTACCGCTTTATTAAGTACCGCATCGTATTTTTAGTATTATAAGTGTTTTGAACTGTTTTTACGGATTATGGATCTGGATTGAAACGAGATGCTCGATAGGCTTGTATCGAGACTATGTGCACCGGTATATACTCTGGGATCGGCAAACTATGGTTTTGCTTACGCTGGTAATTTGACGAGGATTTGTTCCCGTCCACTCTGGGTTTATTTTACAGTATGTTATGTCATACTTACGCTGGGATCATTTCAATACTGTTATTCCATAATCATATTATATTAGTATAAAAATGTTTTGATTTAAGGGTTTTAAACTTAATAAATGTAAATAGTATTGCGAACTCATCTCAGTATATCTGACCCCGTTGTTTTCCCAAATTTTTCAGGTTTATGATTTGAAAGCTGGTCCACTCTGATTCTTTTGATTCCTCAGAGGTTTTATTGTTATTAAACTAGATTCTGTTTTCGAACTCTTAGACCGCAGTAGAACTAGTTTATATATTACATTTGTTATTGCACTTTGGGATTGTCGATTTAATCGATTAATTATTGTTGCCATGTTTACACTGGAATATTTTAGTATTATATTTAAGGCATGCGGTGGAATATTTCAGATACGTAAGTTATTTATATTAGAACTGTATTATAAATTGCTAGACTTAGGTTGGAGTCTCGGTTTCCCCCGAGCAGTTTTCTGCAGGTTTAAATGTTTATTTGATTCCGCGAGGCTTGCTACGGGTTTTGGTACAACCATACCCATACCCTAGCGCCGGTCACGATTCATGAAATTGGGTCGTGACACTTTAATAGCCGAAACTATACTTATAGGAGATTCTAACTTTTCACCTTGGATTAAAATAGGCTCAACTCCAGGTGGCCTAAACGTGACTATCTTCTTACGACAATCTACGTTAGCATAATGCTGAGCTAGCCAATCCATTCCTAGGATCACGTCAAAGGCTAATACTTCTAGCAAAATTAGATCTGCGAACAATTCTTGCCCTTGGACGCTCAGATGACAAGAAGGATAGACTATATTAACCTCTATACTTTCACCTACTGGGGTAGCTACAGATAAAGGGTGTCGTAAATAAACAGGTTGTTTTTCCAACTTAACAGCAAAACTAGTTGAAACAAACGAATGAGTGGCACCTGGGTCAAATAAAACTAATGCATCTCGAGAAGCAATAGAAAATGTACCTTGCACGACAGCATTGGAAGCCTGAGCCTCCTGAGGATTCAGCGCAAAAACCCTAGCCTGACTTCCACCTGCTTGTGAAGTCTGACCAGCTCCACGACCTCCACCATTTCTTCCTCCTCGTTTCCATAACCTCGGCCCCTCTGGCCAGTAAAGGTACTACCGTATGCCCATATCCAGATGCTGTAGGGTACGCGGGTCTTTGTTGATTGTATGATGGTTGAGCCAATATAGTCATTGACCCTTGAGGTCCTTGCCTTGGACATTCTCTTGCAAATTGTTGGCCACAATTAAAGCATGCTCCCGTAGCAAGATGGCATGCCCCAAAATGCCATTTGTTACAATTCTGACAAAGGGGTGTTCCCATTCCTGTTCCACCCGTAGTCCTAGCACCAAACTTTGCTCCAGAAGTCCCAGCTCTATTACTATACCTGCCCCTCTTACGATCCCGATTACGCTGGGGTCTTGGAAAATTCCTAGTAAAGGACTGAACTGTAGCACTCTGTACTGCTTGAGCATACTCACTCCTGGTTGGTACCTGACCAGAAGGATCTGGGAGTTCGTCCACACTGAATCAAAGAAGTCTCAATCTGGCGGGCGCTATCTATCAGTTGAACTAAATCCCTATTCACATCTGCCATTAAGCTCACAAAGTCAAACCCTAAGCCTCTCACAAACCTAGTGTTCACCCTTACCGGGTCTACCATCAAATCAGGTGCAAATCGACTTAACCTTGTAAAATCTGTAACATATTCTTGCACCGACCTATCTCTTTTGCTCAGATTGAATAATCGATCACGGTGTAACTCCGTCACCGAATATGGAAGAAAATACTCCCTGAATTGATTAACAAATTCAGCCCACGTCATTTGACCCATTGTCGGTTGGATTATACGTTGGAAGAAGTCCTTTGCTGGCCCTTTCATCGACATTTCCACTAAAATGATAGATTGCCTCTCATTGGCTTGGAGACGTCTAGAGTTACGTTCCACTTCTTCTAGAAAGTCTAGTGCATCTCCGGAACCATCAAATTCCGTTGGCTTAAGGCGCATATAGGCCAATACAATATCCCGATCAGCATTTTCAGCCAAACATTGCTGCTGTTGTAGCAGCTGTTCTCGCTGCATATTCTGGTTCTCTGCTTGAGCAGTTGCCATAGTTGCAATCCCAGTCAAGAACCGATCCACGCTAAAACCTACATGATTCGCTGGTTGAGGCATTCCTGGTGCCTGTACTGGTTCCTACTCATTGACAGCTAGGCCTCTACCTCTACCTCGGCCCCTGCCTCTACCTCGGCCTCTTCCACGGCCTCAGCCTCTTCCGGCTTCTCCAACTGGTTCTCGCTGTCCTCCATAGACAGAAGACTCATCTTGAGCTTCTTCAGCTTCTTCTCCTTGTGACACTCGTGGTGCTTCTTCACGTTGTGCGGCAACATGGGCCCTAAGTTGTCTTTGATCAGCCATCTGATCAAAGTAAACCATACTACGATCAACAATAACATAATAGTCTTTTCCGAGATTAGTCTACTTCCAGGCATATGTCAACCCTATAGGCAAGCGCACCTAAATATACCATATCTATCACACATATAAGACAAACGCACGTTCTAAAAAGGGAAACTAAAAATTTAAAAAAAATAAGCAAGGCAAACCAATGACATGACTCGAATCATATTGCTGCAGTAGTTCCTAGCTTAACCTAATGACTTCATCAATCCTAGGTACAAACAACCTCAAATGTATACAGGCAGTGGTCTACGAATCTAAGTCATTGCTCTGATACCAACTTTGTCACGACCCGAAATCTCGAGCCGTGACCGGCGCTAGGGAACGGGAGTGGTAGCTCCGGAACCCGTAGCAAGCCTAAAAACGAGTAAAATATTTTTTTCGCAATATAATGTATAATATTAACAAAACGATCCTTCATAAAACATTTTCATAAACTTGAAATATTTACAATACTTGTAGCATCGTCCGAAGCGATGCACGATAAGTCAGGGTCTTATTTTGCGATGTCACACATCAAGCATAGCCCGATTTGCAAAATAAAGTAAACAGTTAAGAGCGCAGTTTAAAACTTTATTTACATATCAGAGTTCGGATAAAATATTAAAACCGTTCAACAAAGCCATATTTATAACTAGGACTTGACATCTACTGCAGCACTATCGATCGACATCTTCTTATTCTTCCAAAATACGGACTTCTGAACAAGGATAGAAGTCCGTCACGTCAAAACATTTTACCTGAAAGGAAAGACTATTTGTTGGTCAGTCAACGCTGAGTGAGTTTATAGTTTACAAGTGAGTATTATTTAAAACAAAACAATGCTATAAATATTTATTCATATGCATCCAAATATAAATTCCGAATGAAACCTTATACCCAAATAAATCATTCATATTCGAGAATCATTGTAACCATAGTATATAACATCATATCATTTAATCCTTAGTGATACGGTCTAGAGATAGTTCGACCGAGTTACCGCTACCATATGGCATAATCCCGAGATAGTTCAACCGAGTTACTCATGCCACTACTTAATCCCAAGGTGTGAGTCCCGAGATAGTTCGACCGAGTTACTCACTAGATACGGGTCCTGAGATAGTTCCACCGAGTTACTCTTGTATCTATCAAAAACATAATACTCCTTCTGATTTCACATCTCTAATCATAAAGCGCTCGGATCAAAACTGGTGATCACACAGTTCCTATTGTCGCCCAATAGGAAAGCTTGTTTTATCGGACTTACATTGGTTTCAAAACAATGATGCATGTCATTTACAATAAACTTTAATAATAAAACAATGCTATGCAATTTATATAAAAGTTTTGCATTTAAAAGTAATGCACAGTTAATACGTCAAATGTAAACATATATAAACTCACCGCTTGCTACTCCTAAAACCTCGATCGATTAACTGCCGTCTAGCTTAAGGTGCTCCTTGTCCGTTAGCTGCGTTCCTTGCCGGATCTAGATAAGATGTAAATTAACTTAAATAAGATTCTAACTCGATAGACTTTATAGACTTAAGGTAAAACGCAAACTTAATTCGCTATAATTTAACTGCGTCTAATCTCGACGTAAAACTAACTAAGTAAATCCTTTTAAGATCTCATAATTCTTAATTATTTCCGTTGAACTTTAGTTCAACTTCTATCTCCAATCTCACACACTCCTAAGTTCAATATTTTATTGAATAGAAGTTTATAAAACTTCTAGCAACTTGACGTACTAATAAATAAAGTCTTAATTATCGATAAAATTATTAACAACCAAAACGTTCCAAGTTTTATCTCAACTATTCAAATAACCAACGTTATGTTAGTATTCAATTCACGTTGAACTCTTAATCGACATTTAACAAATCCATTTTTTTAACTAATTTTAAATATCATTTTAACTAACTAATAACTAATCTTAACTTATTTTAAAAATGTATATTCATACATTTTTTTTCCATTTCTTAAACCCTTTTATAAATCATTTTCCATTAACTTCATTCATTATTAATAACCCGTCAAACTTGCGCTTAATCGCATCTATCAAAAACTATACAAACGAGGACCGATACACGTCGAACTTCCCTCTCCCCCGGCGTCCGAGGGCTGCCTCAGCTCTGCTCTTTTAGAGCAGAGCTACTGCCCGTAAGGGCTGCTCTTAGTGAGCAGCGTTTTGCTGCTCACCGGAGCTTTCTCTGGCCACCTAATTTTCAGAAATTTCACACCAAACATCCGCCATAACCTCCCTTAATTATTTACCAATTTTCAGCTCAAAATCACCTCTTAAATTCATCAATTTAGCAACATAATTCATCATTTATTAGAGCTGAAAATTTATCATCCAAATTCATCAATTATTCTCACAAACCTAACCTATTTCTAATCCATAAACAACCAAATTAAACCAACAAACCCTTAAATTGATGAAAGAAAAGTAATTAACTTTGATTAGTGAGTGTTATTCCTCCAAAAATCATAAGCTTTAGAGTTGAATTCCTTTGAGTATGAGGTGGGGATAGGTCACGGCAATGGAAGGATTGACAGGGTGAGGGTTTTTTCTTTTTGTGGCTTATGGTAGAAGATTTTGGTGATAATGATTGATAATAATGATATTATCAATTAATAGGTAATGGGTCATGGGCTTAGGTAATGGGCTTTAGTATAAAAATGGATTTTAATTAATTTTATTATTTAAAATTTTATTTCCGTAATTATTTTCGTGTCAAATCCGAATCGTTTCCTTAAACTTAATAAATTTTTGTAGTAATTTCATTTGTATACTTTATTTGGATACTTAATTTATTAGCTAGGACTAATTTCTTATTTATTTTTAATCCCGCTAATAAATACTCTATAAAAATGACATTTTAACTTAAACTTTATTTTTCTCGATTACTTAAATTATCTAAGACCCGTCAAAATTCTAAAGTCTAATCTCTTTTCAGTCTTTCTTACTTGAATTTCTAAACTCCAAATTTTTCCGGTACGAACTATTCCTTAAAAATCTTACGAGATATTACATGTATTGGGGGATGCAATTCTTATTGAGGTGCCACGAGATATAAAAGAAGAAAGCATGTATCTATAGCCGACAACATCATATATGACGACGACGACGATGATTTGGCACAATTAAATATTTTTAGAATGGAAGATGAAACTGGTAATATTGATCAATCTTATATGCCAGATTAATTTTTTTATTTTCTTTTTAGTAGGAACATCATTTATATTTTAGTATCATTTTTTTGACCAATTTTAGTACCATATTCAATTTGGCAGTGTTTGTGTGTTTTTGACATTACATGACTTTTTTGTGTTTTAGCTGTTAACTTTCAATTTAAAAGTTACATTATATTGGTTATGAACAGAAATTACAAGATAATATTTTGTTTCTATGCATCGTAATATATTGGTGATTGGTAATAAATTTTCTAACTTGTTTTTATCATGATAGGATGGCGGGTCGAGGTCGAGGAAATATTAACTATAATGATAATGCAAAAAGTTACAAGACCAAAAAATTGCCTATTTTAGCTGCATACGATGATACACATATATCTGATGATATGGAAATGGAGGATCTCGTTAGCCAGCTTGACAAATCACGTCAAATTACAAGTTTCGCGAAAAATAAAATATCAAGTATTTAATATTCATTTTTTTATAATTTAATTATAGAGATCATGATTTTGTTTGCAAAGTATTAACACCGGTGATTATTATTATTTAGGAATTGCTTTTGCTAATCCAAGTCAAGTTAGGGAAAGAGGTAGGTTGAAAATTTATTCATTTTAATATGTTATTTCTGTTTTAGAGCTACAAAATTAAAATTATTATTTTATTATTTTATTATTTTTTTAGAAATTGCACTTACTAATAATAGTCAAGGAAGGCAACGAGGTGAAACTGCTAAGGGTAAGGATACATAATATTTCTAATTTGTTATTTAAGTTGTATAGATAATTTTAGGTGTTTGTTTGCTTGTTAAACTAATTTGATGAATGTTATTATTTAAGAAATTGTTTAGTACTCAACGTCAAGTAAAAGAAAAAGATACATTTTTTCAAATTTGATATGTTATTTCAGTACGAGAGCTATAAGTTAATAAATTTTTGTTATTTATAGAAATTGCATTTACTAATTTCAGTCAAAAAAAAAAAGGAGGTGAAGCTGTTAAGAGGACACCTACTAATCTGAATCAAGGAAGAGAAAGATATGAAACTACTAAGAGTAAGAATATAATTTTTTTAATTTATTATTTTAGCAATATAAATAATTCATTTGATGCTGTTTAGTTAATATTGTTAGCTAAATAAATTAAAATTGGCGATTGTTATTACTTAGGAATCGCTTCAAGTAATTTAATTCAAGCAAGAAAAAGAAATAGAGCTGTACATTTACGTAATTTGGTATGTTAATTCATTTTCTAAGATATAAATTAAAATTAGTTTGTGTTTTAGAAATTACACTTACTGATAATAGTCAAGGAAGGGAAAGAAGTGAAGCAACTGTGGGTAAGAATAGTTGATATTTTTAATTTGTTATTTCAGCTATAGATAACTCATTTGATATATTTTAGATATTTGTTTGTTTTTCGAACTAAAATTAGTGATTGTTATTATTTAGGATTTGCTTTTAGTACTCCACGTCAAGTAAGAGAAAGAGATAGGGCTGTAATTTTATATAATTTGATATGTTATTTTTAATTTGTTTAAAGCTGATGTGTTATTTCAATTATATGATTGTAAACTAAAATTAAATTTTATTTTAATTTAGAAAATACACTTAATAGTACGAGTCAAGAAAGGGAAATAGGTGAAACTGCTAAGGTAAGAACACACGACATTTTTTTATATATTATTCCAGTTTACATATAAATCAATTGAGATATTGGAATCATTATTTTACTTGCTTAACTTAATTCGGTGATTGCTATTATTTAGGAATGACATTCGATAATTCAAGTCAAGAAAGAGAAAGAGATAAGGCTTGAAATTCATGTAATTTTATTTGTTATTTGGATATCATGGATAGAAATTACAATATTTTTTTTAGAAATAACATTTACTAGTCTAAGTCAACAAAGGGTAAGAGGTACAGAAGGATTTTCCAACAACAAAAGAATACCATCACAACTTGTGGATGAAGATGATGATAAGACACAAGCACCTGATGACATGGAAATAGAAGAGCCTATCACTAATATTCATGAATCAGCAGCTAATACATGGGAAGAAAATAACACATCAAGTATACATAAGTCAAACTTTAATAATTTTAAGACATATTTTATAAAAGTATACATCAAATGTTTACAATGTCTTAATTAATATATAGCTACAGGTTCCAATTTGAAGAGAAAAGGTAGAGGAAAATACAAATGCATAATTTTAGACGAAAAAACTCCAGACAAGAAAGTAAAATTGATTGTTACTATGGCTAAGAATATTAATCGTGCAGTTGGAGATAATGCAAGGCATTTGTCCAACTACTGTGGCTATGTGGTGAGGACTGTAGCTCTTTTAGATGTTGAAAATTGACATGAAGCATATAAGAGAGTGGGTGAACAAATGATGAATGAATTAAAGGTACGTACATGTCTTTATTTTTATTAAATATAGAGCATCTCATATAGTTTAAAAATTAACTAACATAATAATATGTTTCTATTGTATATTTTTGTCAGGCTGTAAATTTAATTTTTTATTTTAACAGGAATATTTCATCATTTCGGAGGAGGATGATAGATTAAATAATTTTTGCATAACAACCATGCAACGCATTTACAAGACTTGGAAAAATAAATCGCATGGTATTTATAAGAGCTATAACACCGATACTAAGCGCTTGATGAATAAACCTGATGATGTAGAAGAATAACATTGGAAGCATTGTGTCAAACATTTTGGCTCAGAAAAGTTCAAGATATGAATTTGCATTTTATTTTGGCTTAAATGCACCAAACATCACCAACTTTCGCGTGTTTTTGGTATTTAACATAATCTTTTAATTTTGGCATATTTAAGATGAACTTTCTAATAGGGGCTTAATTTCTTAAAAAACCCCCACCTTGCACTTTTCCTTCGTCTATACCGTGACCTTGTAAAAACACAATTTGTATCCAATTTTGACTTTTCATGTTTCATCCCTACCCAAAAGCATTAAATTGTACTTTTTTCATTTAAAAAAGAGTTTAAAACATACTTTTTTCTATTTTTAAAAATACAAATAAGTCCTTAAACTTTAAAAATAATCAAATACATCCAAATAATTAATTAATTTTTTTAATTTTATAAAATAAAAAAAATAAAAAAAATTATTATTATTTTTAATTTTTTGTCGAAAATATTTTAAAAAAAATCAAAAAAATTAAAAATAATTCGGAAATATTTTTAAAAAAATTTAAAAAATTATTATTATTTTTATTTTTTGAAGAAAATGGTATTTTTGTACTATTAAAAACATTAATATCTATTTAGTATATAAGTTAAAAATGAAGGATTGTTTTAAACTCTTTTTCAAATGAAAAGAGTACAATTTAATGCTTTTGGGTAGAGATGAAACATAAAAACTCAAAATTGGGTACAAATGGTGTTTTTACAAGTTCAGGGTATAAACGAAAAAACAATACAAGGTGGGCTTTTTTAAAAAATTAAGCCTTTTTTTGCAATTAAGACCACGTGTGTTTTCCTTTAAAAATTAGTGTTATTTTACATCTAAAACGGTGTCGTTTTAATGTAAAACGGTGCCGTTTTACATCCAAAACGGTGCCGGTGTCTTTAATTGTAAAATTTTGAAAGTTCATGTACTTTTTTGCCAAAATTAAAAGATTATGTTCAATACTAAAAACACGCGAAAGTTGGTGATTTTTGGTGCATTTAAGCCTTTTATTTTTAACTTATTAATTATGTTATATATAGCACCATAGTCATACGTAACTCTTTTTATTTAAGATTAAATATATATTGTTATATTATCTTGGTCACACAACTTGACTTGGAGACCACAGCCTAATCCTAGCCATTCTTTCATGCTTGGTGACCAAATATGTTTTGCTATAAATAGACTAGCATAATGGTGGAGTAAGAAATTGAGAAGAGCAAATATCAATTAGCAATTGGAAAACACTTGAGTGAGGTCACTACTAGAAATCTGACTTTTTGCGACGGACGTTTGCGACGGATGTCAAATCCGTCGCTATTTAAACTTTTTTGCAACGGAATCAGCGACGGAAGACAAATCCGTCGCTGATTCCATTGAAAATGATGAGAATAGCCGTCGCAGATCCGTCGCTTTCGTGGCGGGACAACTCCCGCCATTTTAAATCCCAAATTATTTAGCGACGGATTAACAATATCCGTCGCTAAATGCATTCTTGAATGAAACGAACCGTTTCATTCAACATATTTGCGACGGACGGCAAAATCAGGGTAAGATATTTGCGGCGGACTCCTTTAGTCCGTCGCAAACTGTGCTGAATGAAACACACCGTTTCATTAAGCACCATTTGCGACGGACAAAAGGAGTCCGTCGCAAATTTTTTAACCTAATTAAAACCGCGTGCTGCTCCCTTCTTCTTCTATTCTTCTTTTTGCCAAAAACCAAACCGAAAAACTGCCGCCGTTCTCTGGTCGGCGCCGTTCGCTGCTCGCCGCCGTTCCCTGATCGCCGTCCCCTTCTCGCCGTTCACTGCCCGCCGTTCCCTAGTCGCCGTTTCCTGCTCCCGTTTGCTGCTCGCCGTGTGCCGCTCGCCGCTGTCCTTCTCCTCCTCTCTGCCGTCCTCTGCCGATCACTGTTGCTCGCTTCCGTTTGTAGGTTAGTTTTTTATTTTATTATTAAATCAGTTAATATATTTATTAATTTGATTATGTTAAATTAATTAATATATATAGACTAATTACTTAATTTAGGTTAATTAATCTAATTTAATATATATAGATTAATTAATTAATTTAGGTTTAATTAGGTTAGTTTATGTTAAATTTGATTATGTTAGTTTAAATTAGGTTAGGTTAGTTTATGTTAAATTTATTATGTTAGTTTAAATTAACTTATAGTATATTTTATATTTAATTTTCTGTTTTTAAATTATTTAATAGTTAATTTATTTTTCTGTTTTTAAATTATTTAATAATTAGGTTAATTTAATGCAAATTATGTTGAATTCATTTTTAGTATTATTAAACTATTAATAAAATTATGTTGTTTTTAAAAAAATTGTTTAATAAAGTCGCTTGTTAATATTTTTATTATTGTTAGTTGATTAAATTAGGTTAATTTGATGATTATATTATAAGTTGTTTAAATGTTAACAATTTATGTTTAATTTAATTAGTTAATTAGATTAGATAATAATTTAAGATAATCCATTACTCTTTCAATTATTTGCGATAAGTTTGGTACATTTGTGTATTGTTATTTTCTTGCAGGACTTCCCTGAAAAATGGGTGATGCTCATTTTTAGGGGAAGTGCTGCCGATTTTTTATTTTTTTTATTAATACGTGTTTTTATTTACCATGATAGGTCTGACAGTCGCTGATAGCCCGCGCACCGTGGTTCCGATTGATCCGGACGTTTCACCTTCTTTTTGCGGTTCTGCCCTTCAACAAGTAGGTTTTATCGCTTAATTAATTTGATTTGATTTAATTTAGTTGGAATAGATTTTATTGATAAGATTCAACCTAAATAAACCTCGATTTTATTCCCACCGAATAAAATCGTAAACCTAGCCGTAGAGTTCCCGTCCCGTGTGTTCAAGAGATTGAACGACACGGGATTGTACAGTTTGTACAGTTCGCAAAACTGGTGCTTCCGTAACTCGATCACGAAAAAAACATATATGTCTAGTAGCGGTAGAAAAATATTTGGTAGTTTTCCAGCGTTTGTGCTCCGGGTGGATGTTTAGTATATGTTTTGTAACGCTTATTCCTCGAGGAATATATTATTAGCGTTACAACGAATATACTAAATATCGCACTGAGGGTGAACAAAGCCGGAAGGCTGCCAAATATTTTTCTCCGTTGCTAGGCATATATCGTGGCCGAGTTACGGGGCGCCTGTTTTGCGAATGGGATAGGGCCCTACCTTTTCAGCAGTCAATTACATTGACTTTGCTTATCTCGAGTGAAAGCCCCATCTCTAATTATCCGCGCTACAAAAATGGACACAGATTGCAGTTGGATGTACAGGAGCCACACAAACGGGTTGCTAACCACAGGGTACAAGGATCATGTGAAGGAGTTTATCCGGTTTGCATTACGGCATCCGGTTTGTATGAGTGGGATACAGATAAAATGCCCCTGCCCTAAGAGAGGTTGTCGAAATACAAGCTATCGGGATGTCGATGAGGTTGAATTCCATCTATTGAAGAATGGGTTCGTGAAAGGTTACCAAGTATGGGTTTTTCATGGCGAGGGGAGCGTTTTGAACCCCCCTCCCCTTGCACAGTTACCAGAGCAGGATGTTGAGTTCGACTATGAAAATGAGGGGCCATGTGATTTCAGTTCCGCTCAAAGAATGATTCTTGATGCGGTCGGTCCAGAAATAACGTTTCCTGAAGATGAGCTCCCGAATGCTGAAGCTCAAAAATTTTATGATATGATGCGTGCGGCTGAAGAAGACATATGGCCTGGGAATAGCAGACACTCTCCATTTTCTGCATCTGCTAAAGTGATGGAGATCAAGTGTCAACATAAGGGTTCAGTAGCTTTAGTTGACGACGTATGCGGATTGATACAGGAGCTGCTCCCGGAGGACAACAAGATGCCAACGAATTTTGCTAAAATTAAGAAGCTGGTCAAAGGTTTGGGGTTGCCGGTTGAGGTTATTGACTGTTGTTTCTATAACTGTATGATTTATTGGGGGGAGGACGCGGATCTAACGCACTACAAAGTTTGCAATTATGCGCGGTGGAAACCTGTGACCCACGGAAAATCCATAAAAAGAAAGGCTAACGTGCCATATAGTAAAATGTTATATTTTCCAATAACTCCGAGGCTACAGAGGTTGTACGCTTCGAAAGCCACTGCTCGGCATATGACGTGGCACGCAGACCACGAGATGGATGGTGATAAGATGTGCCACCCGTCCGACTCTCCGGCTTGGAAACGTTTTAGTGAACTGCATTCTGAGTTTGCCGATGAAGGGAGAAATATCAGATTAGGCTTATGCTCCGATGGGTTTCAGCCATTTACCAATTTTGGGCAGCAGTATTCCTCGTGGCCGGTCATTTTGACGCCGTACAATCTCCCCCCATGCATGTGCATGAAGGATGAGTTTATGTTTTTAACGGTCTTGGTACCAGGGCCTAGAAACCCGAAACACCTAATGGATATCTTCCTACAGCCGCTGATTGCAGAGTTGAACCAACTGTGGGAATGTGGAGTCCAGACATATGACGTTCATAAGCGTCAGAATTTTCAACTAAAAGCGGCTCTTATGTGGACAATAAATGACTTTCCCGCTTATTCTATGTTGTCTGGTTGGAGCACTGCTGATAGAAAAGCATGCCCGTACTGCATGGAAAACACTGATGCATTCACACAGGATAAAAGCGGTAAACAATCGTGGTTTGATTGCCATCGCAAGTTTTTGCATCCAAATCACCAATTCCGTAGAAATGTTACTGATTTCCGTAAGGGGAAACGAGAGATCGGCAAAAGGTTTGCAGGTGTGAGAACTGGAGATGAATTGTTAGCAGAGATTGATCGACTGGGGTTTAAGAAGGCATTTGAGCCTGGTGCAAAAATTACTAATGCTTTACTGTCAAAAGATCATGGGTGGAATAAAAAAAGTATCTTTTGGGATTTGCCTTATTGGAGAACGAATGTAATACGTCACAATCTCGATGTCATGCACATTGAGAAAAATGTCTTCGATAACATTTTTAATACCGTTCTCAATGTCCCCGGGAAAACAAAAGACCATGCAAAGTCTCGTGAAGAGTTGAACGACATCTGTGATCGGCCAGGGTTAGCTAAAGATCCGGCAACTGGGAGATTTCCAAAGGCAATGTATGCTTTGGATAGGGATTCAAAACGAGTTTTGCTTGAGTGGATTCAGAAAATAAAGTTTCCAGACGGGTACGCGTCAAACTTGTCTAGATGTGTTGATCTAAAGGGGCTGAAAATGCATGGAATGAAAAGTCATGACTGTCATGTTTTTATGCAACGACTTCTGCCAATCGCCCTTCGGGAGCTACTTCCGAAAAACGTGTGGGAGCCTCTAACAGAGTTAAGTATCTTCTTCAGGGAGTTAACTTCCACGTCACTGTCACAGGAAGATCTAAACCGTATGGAAACTGAGATCCCAAAAATCATGTGTAAGTTGGAACGTATATTTCCACCCAGCTTTTTTGACTCTATGAAGCATCTCCCCGTGCATCTTCCGTATGAAGCTATGATGGCAGGACCGGTTCAGTATCGCTGGATGTATCCATTTGAAAGGTAATCAATTAGTCATGGTTTTTTCTCGAATCCATCTGTTCATATTACTAATATTAATATCCGGTTACAGATATTTGAGTAAATTGAAAAAAAGGGTCACTAATAAAGGCGGGGTGGAAGGGAGCATTAGTAGTGGATATCTGCAAGAAGAAATCGCTAAATTTGCATCCTATTATTTTGCTGAAGGTGATCCGATGTTACCCGTGCGTTTGGGAAGAAATGAAACTTGTGATATGGATATTGATGAAGATGCCGACATACTGGGAATTTTTAAACCTAAGGGAAAGCCGTTGCGTGGTAGCGGTAGGAGATATCTTGAAGACGATGAGATCATCGCTGCTCGGACCTATGTTCTTCTGAATTTCCGAAATCGAAGATCATCGAAAGTAAGCATATAAATATAGTGTAATATTTCACATATTTGCTAGAATTTGATGTAGTTTGGGCCTCTTCCATTTAAAGGGTTTTTGTGGCCGGATTGCGCGAAAGGAACAGTGGCATAAGTGAAACAGAAATTGAAAGAGTGCTGGAAAGTGATTTCGCCTCTTGGTTCGAACAATATGTACGTATCTTACAACAATGGACTTTCATTTTTATAATAAGGTTTATAAATCTTACAAATTTCTAACTCCCCACAGGTGAAAGATCCAACTGTCTGTACTAATCCGTTTATTCTGAGTCTCGCAAAGGGACCGTGTAGAAAGGTCACCACATATAAGGGATACTATGTAAACGGCTTCAAATTTCTAACTCAGGAATATGGGCAGGATCAACTTACAATGAATAGCGGTGTCTGCGTAAGGGGAACAGAATATGTTGAGGGTGAAAATGACTTTTATGGAGTGTTAACGGACATAATTGAGTTAGAGTATCCAGCTCTACCAATGAAGCAGACCGTCATTTTTAAATGCGAATGGTTCGACCCTACGGATACAGGCACAGACACTACCAATCGATACAACTTGGTAGATGTTAATCACAGACGCAGGTACAATAAATACAAACCGTTCATTTTGGCAGAACAGTCTGACCAAGTTCATTACCTTCCATATCCAAGTAGAAAACGGGACAAAGTAAATTGGTGGACAGTTTGCAAAATTAAGGCACGATCAGAACTTGACATGCCCGATGCGATTATCCCGGCCTTTCAAGAGGACATTGAAGAAAATCCCCTTATAGTTGAAACGGACGACAATCCCACAAATTTAGCTGACCTGAATGAGGTGGCCGACGAAGATGCGTTGCAAATCCCTCCTGCTGAAGATGAAGAAGAAGAATTTTCGCCATCCTCATCAGACGAAGATGAAGAACAACTTGACTGACGTATTTGATATTTTGCAGTTTTTGTTAGTTGTATTCTATTATTATTGTAATGAATTAGTTATATTATTAAATGTATTTTTTTATAATGTATTTTTCTGTAATGTTTTGTTATAATTGTTAAATAGTTATATGTGGAACGAAACATATTTTAATGTCTGCAGGTATGAGAGGGCAGGGTGGTTCAGGTGATCCGACTAGAGGTCGGGGACGTCGGGGTAACCCAACTAGAGGTCGTGGTCGGGGTAACCCAGCTGTGCGTGCCCCTGTTGAGGACATCCCTGTTCAGGATCAGCAGCAGGAGGTGGAGGCGGCACCCCCTGTTCAGCCCCGACAGCCAGGAGAGCCCCCTGCAGAGCTGGATGCTCAGGGGAGGGCACTGTGTTTCCCAGACGCCAGCAGGTAAGAATGTAAATTTTTAGTTTAATTTTTTTTTATCGTTTTACTATCGAAAGTAAAAGTTTGATGTAACCTCGCAGGGAGAGGCTGTTGAACTCTGGACCAATCTCCCGGTCTATGCGGGAGATCTTTAGAAAGTGCTGGTTCGAGAATGGGCGAGCCTGGCGGTTTCTGAATGCAGAGCAGAGAGATTTCTATTGGGAGGAATTTAAGGTAATAAATTGTTCATTTTAAAGTTCGAATTTAGACTAATGCAAAATTACTAACTGAAACTTGGTGTTTATGTTTTGCGGAAGGAATACTGGTGGGATATTGCGGATTTTAGCGACGATGTCATCAAAAGTGTATTCATGACGCATGCTGCCAACCGATACAAGGACGTTATTCACAGGATGAGAGAGAAGGACGGAAGACATACCTCGATCAGTCAAGATATCTGGGATTCCTGGCAGGCCGTCTGGGCGTCAGAGGACGAGAAGAAGAAGTCCGATGTAGCTCGCGCTAATCGGATGAGCGAGCCTGCTGGAGCCGGTTCCGGACCAGTACGCCATACAGGAGGATCCCGTTCCGCCATCCGACATATGGATGTGTTGGTTTGTTTCTAGAATTCTTTTTTATTTACAACTATCTTTTATTTTCTAATTTTCTGATGAACTAACAAGCTATAATATTTTTCTTTTAGGCTGAAGAGCTCGGCCGCAAGCCTACCGCAACAGAGCTGTATACTCGGATGCACTCCACGAAAGCTGATAAGGGTGTCATGGTAGACAAGAGGGCCCAAGACATGAGTGTAAGTCATAAACCTATATAATTTTAGTAGTTGTTTTACTTTACTCAAGTGTTAGATTAAATTAGTGTAAAATGTGTTTTAATTTAAATTGTAAATGTTAGATTAGGTGTGTTAACAGCCGGTGGGTTGTATATGAAATCTATATGTTTGCAGGATGTCCCTGAAAAATGGGTGTTGATCAAATTATAGAGGAAATGCTGCCGAATTTTCGTTAGGATTTATACTTACATTTCATATGTTATACGTTTTTAGCCGTTATGTGATATGTTTTTCAATCTTTTTGTAGGATGCAATTGCTCAGAGACTTGCTGCTGCATCGCAGTCGCCGACCGGAGATGGTGGTTCTTCTAGCACAACGGAAGTCGACGAGACCCAGCTATTTCTGGATATCGAGGGCGTCAACAAGAAGCGGCGTGTCTACGGGTTGGGTTCAGCGACTAGTGCGTACGTGGATACGACGACGTCTAGTAGGGCGAGGACGAGGTCCACACAGTCACAGCGAACTGAGGAGGAGATCGAGCGGCGTGTGCAGGCAGGGATCCAGGATGGACTGCGCCAGATTACCACTGAGGTGGAGGATCTCCGTGCCCAGCAGGCGAGAACCAATGAGAGGATGGCCGAGATTATTCAGGCCGAGATGGCGAAGATGATGCAGACTCTTCCTCCGCAGTATCGCCCACCCTCAGGTCCTTCAGACGATGACGACACTCCGACTTTGTAGTGTCATGTTTGTATTTCTGACATTTTGTATTTTGTCACTTCATACATTTTGTGTTTTCTTGTTTTACACATTTTCTTACGATATGTAAATGAAATCGTTCGTTTTTGGAAATTGAGTTTTACTGAGAGTTGCAAATAATAGATTTTACAGATTATAATCGTCGTGAATTGAATACGGAAACGGACGAAAAATACAAAATTTCTGTCCAAATTGCGACGTGTTTTGCGACGGAAGCTTTTCCGTCTCAAATATTTCCATTTTGCGACGGAAGCTTTGCCATCGCAAAATGAGGCAAGTTTGCGACGGATATGTTTCCGTCGCAAACTTGCATCATTTTGCGACGGATAACATCCGTCGCAAAAATATTGTAACCCGTCGCCAATACGTCCCCATTTTCATTTTTTGGGAGACGACATTGGCGACGGTGTGTTTGGATATGGCGACGGCCTGTACGTCGCCATTTTTGCGACACTCTGGTCGCTAATCTTTTAGCGACCAGACATTTTGCGACGGACAAATTCCGTCGCAACACAGTATTTGCGACGGAATATGACTGAATTGCGACGGAATTGTCCGTCGCAAAACAGCGGATATGCAGTAGTGGGTCTTTCTTTTAGGTACTAGTAAAATACTCTTTTAGTTCCTAGAGTTATTTTACTAGTACATTTTGAGATTTACACAATTCTAGTGTAATTGGGTTTTTGGGTTTTAAGTGATATTCTCCATTTGTACTCCTTATCTCATTTAGTGGATTTTACTTCTCTTTCGCCTGTGGAGTAGGCTTACGCCGAACCACGTATATCATTTGTGTCAATTTTATTTCTCTATTTTTGTCGTTTATATTCCCGAATAAATATTCTTCCGCATCAATAGTCCTAACAAACTGGTATCAGAGCTGTTATTATACTTTTCGGGGATTATTATGGCGTCGAAAAAATTTGATATTGAGAAATATGATAGCAGTATGAGTTTTGCCCTATGGCAAGTTAAGATGCGTGCGCTCTTGACACAAAATGGCTTGCAGAAAGCACTTTATGGAAAGGATAAGTTACCAGCCTCTATGACAGAAGAACAAAAGCAGGAGTTAGATGAAAAAGCCCTAACTGCCATTCAATTATGCTTGTCAAATGAGGTTTTGCGAGAAGTCATACATGAGCAGACTTCAGCAGATTTATGGGAAAAGCTTGAATCGCTTTTCATGCCAAAGAACCTCGTCAGTAAGCTTGTTGTGAAGCATCGTATGCATATGCTCTATATGGTAGAAGGTACAACTCTGAAATCTCATCTTGATGATTTCACATCCATCTTGATGGATTTGGAAAATTTAGAGATTAAGTATGAAGAAGAGGATCAAGCCATTATGTTGCTTCGTTCGTTACCTCCATCCTATATGCATTTTCGCGACACTTTAATTTTCAGCAAGCAGATGCTGACTGTTGAAGAGGTAAAATCGTCACTGTTTTCAAAAGAACTCATGGATAATGAGCTTATTGGTAGCAGCTTAGATAGTCTTGCCGATGGACTTATCGTTCGAGGAAGATCTTGCAATAGAGATTCTACCAACAGTAGTCATGCAAGGTCTAGATCCAAATCTAGACTCAGAAATTTGACTTGTAATTATTACAAGAAGAAAGGACACATTAAAGTTGATTGCTTTAAGTTGAAAAATAAGCAAAAGGATCATAAAACTCCGGAGAAACCCGCTGAAGCCAACATTGTCGAAGATGAGGTTCAATGTGATGTTTTCACAGTCATTGACAATAGAGCTATGTCCATGAAAGGGTGGATTTTAGATTCTGGTTGTTCATTTCACATTTGTCTTACCAAAGATTGCTTCTCCACTTATGAACCGGTTAATAGTGGAGTTGTCTTGATGGGAAATGATCAACCGTGCAATGTTGTTGGTATTGGTTCAGTCAAAATAAGGATGCACGACGGTGTAGTTAGAACTTTGACTGAAGTGGGACATGTTCCTGATATGTTGAAAAACCTTATTTCTTTATCCACTTTAGATCTTGGTGGTTGTAAGTTCGTTCGCGGTGATGCCGTTTTGAAGGTTGTGAAAGGTGCCTTAGTAGTGATGAAAGCACGTCAAATAGGTAAATTGTACGTGTTGCAAGGATCTACTATTACTGGTACAGCTGCTGTATCATCGTCCATGTCAGATTCAGATGTCACCAGACTATGGCACATGAGGCTGGGACATATGAGTGAGAAAGGTCTGATAATGCTGCGCAAGAGAGGACTTATTTCTGGTCAAAGTACATCCAAGTTAGAGTTTTATGAACAATGTCTTTTTGGAAAGCTGAAGAGAATCATTTTTAGCTTAGGGGTTCATAGAACTAAAGGTACTCTTGATTACATCCATTCGGATCTTTAGGGACCAGCACGAGTTCTTTCTAAAGGTGGTGCTCGATACATGCTAACCTTTATTGACGACTACTCCAGGAAGGTATGGGTTTACTTTCTAAAGCACAAGAGTGATGTGTTTGTCACTTTTGAGCAGTGGAAGGCTTTAGTTGAAAAACAAGCTGAAAAGAACATTAAATGCCTTCGCACTGATAATGGCTTGGATTTTGTGATGGTGATTTCAATAAATTTTGTAAGGATGAAGGCATTGTTAGACACCTTACAGTCCGAGGCACTCCACAGCAGAATGGCATGGCCGAGAAGATGAATAGAACCTTGATGGAAAAGGTTCGTTGCATGCTATCCAATTCTAGGCTATCAAATGATTTTTGGGCCGAAGCAGCTTCTGCAGCGTGCTACTTGGTAAATCGTTCTCCCAATGCTTCAATTAATTGTAAAACTCCAGAAGAAGTATGGTCTGGTCACCCGGCTGATTATTCAGAGTTGAGGATATTTGGATGTCCTGTCTATATTCATGTCAATGAAGGCAAGTTGGAGCCTAGATCAAAAAAGGGTATATTCATTGGCTACCCTTCTGGCGTAAAAGGATACAAGGTCTTGTTACCTGATCCGAAGTCTCCTAAGTCTATAATCAGTAGGGATGTTATGTTTAATGAATCATTTATGCTTCACCCGGAAAAGGAGTCTTCTAATCCTTCTACGGGTGCAGAAAACACAAGCAGTCGAGTGGAAGTTGAGGTGGAGAATACAAATGCTTCGCAAAATGATCTGCATCCAGATCCAGTTGAAGTACCTATTTCAGATGAGGCAAACAAGTCACCAGAAGTGGAAGACTATTCAATTTCCAAAAATAGGGGCATGAGAACGAGAACTCAATCGGTGCGTCTTAATGATTATGTTACTTATGCACTAGCAGCGGCAGAAGAAACAGATGGAATTGGTGATCCATCAACATATTCAGAAGCCATTAGATGTCCAAATTCTGCCAAATGGATAGTTGCTATGCAGGAAGAGGTGAAGTCTCTTCATAAAAATAAAACTTGGACTTTGGTCAAGCCGCCTAAAGATAAGAAACTTGTTGGGTGCAAATGGGTCTTCAAAAGGAAAGATGGCATTTCAGGTGTTGAAAATGCCAAGTACAAAGTACGATTGGTTGCAAAGGACTATATTCAGGTACATGGAGTTGATTTCAATGATGTTTTTTCACCTGTTGTTAAACATAGCTCTATTCATGTTTTGCTTGGGTTAGTTGCTATGCATAATTTGGAGCTCGAGCAATTAGATGTTAAAACTGCTTTCTTACATGGTGAACTCGGGGAAACAATTTATATGCAACAACCTGATGGTTTTGAAATTGAAGGCAAGGAAGACAATGTTTGTTTGTTGAGGAAATCCTTATATGGTTTGAAGCAGTCTCCTCGACAATGGTATAAGCGGTTTGATTCCTTTATGGTGAATCCCAACTATTTCAGGAGCCAATGTGATAGTTGTGTGTACTTTAAAAGATGTGCAGATGGCTCATTTGTATATTTATTGCTCTATGTTGATGATAAGCTTATTGCAGCTAAAGATACGTGTGAGATCAACAAATTGAAATTAGAGCTAAGTGGTAAATTCGAGATGAAAGATTTGGGAGCTCACCAAACCGAACCGAACCAAACCGAACTCAACTGGTTTGGTTCTGAAAATTGCCAAACCAAACTGAACCGAACCGAGCTCACCCCTATTCGGCTCTCCGTTGTTTCTTTCAAAGTTCAATTTTAAGCATGTTTTATTGGTTTGAGGTTTTCTTTTATGTATATGCCTCTTTTTATGCACAACTTTAAGGAGACAGATATTATTAAGAAAATTGATTGTTAGAAGTATATAAGGTATAATATGTCCAAGTTGAGGCATTGAATGTCTAATAGCTTATTAGAGAAAGTCATCTTCCCTTTAACAGTGAGCCTAAACAGCTCAAAGTATTGTTTCAAACCCGCAGGTAATTCAGGGAAAGAAATTTGAGATAAGAAGATGTTCGCGAGGTTTTCACCGACGCTTGAATTTTTGAATTTATAATTGAGTAACTTTAGGTACTGATGCTATAACCGGGGTGATTCTGGATGAGGTAAACATGATCTGAATGACGTAACACGAATCTGAGTGACGTAACCCAAATTGTGAATGACGTTACCGCCGTTCAATTTAACTAACAATATTAATCTGGAAAGGAGACCCAATCGAGATTAATGTCAATTCTACTCCTAAACTAAGATTCAATCTGAAATACATGAGGTGCCAACAAGAGACTGAGAGTATACATGAGGGTCATTTTTGAACCTTTTTTCTTATTTTCTTTTTTTTTTACTCTAACACATGCTTATAATATAATTTTACCTAACTTTTTTTAATCATATTTATTTTACTCACAAGTGACAACTGTCACTGTGTTCTTCTCTCTCTCTCTGTTTGACTTTTTTCCGCCATTTTTTTTTTCTTCTTCTTTATTTCTTCTCTTCTTCTTCGTCGTTCTTTCATCGGTTCGCCGTCGCTCCGCCATCATTCATCGTCGCTCCGCCGTTCTTTTCATAGTTGATTTTAGTGATTTTTTTAATTTGTGGTGATTAATACGATTTATACTAACATTCATATCTAAATAAATTACTCTTTGATTTTTTGCAATTTTAGATCTAAACATTTGTATGAAAAATGATTTTCTGCACAAAAAACAATTTTCTGCATAAAAAACAATTTTCTGAAAAAAAAATAGCATATGAGTATCATATGAGTATCGCTGCATATCATAACACTGCAGAAAAAATGATTTTTTTTTATAAAAAAAACAACCTCTGATATATATTATCATGTTGTTATCATAACAATGCAGAAAAAAAATTATGCGTAAAATAGTGTTTGATTATCATATTTTTATCATAATATTATCAATGTCGTTATCATAACATTATCATATGATACCGAGATGATAATATTTATGGTACCTATATGACAATGTCATGATAATATTTATGATAATATCTATAATAATGTATTATAAAATAGTGTCTAATAATCATGTCAGTATCATTATATTATCATGGCGTTATCATAACATTGATGTATGATAACTAGATGATAATGAAATATGATAAGGTTATAATAATTGGATGATAACGTACGCAAAAATATAATTATAAAAAGATTTATGAAATCAGAATGATAACCAGATGATAATAGAGTAAAATCATAATTATTTTATAACTGAAAGTAAAAACATAAATCTGAAAAAATTATGGAGTATTTTCTAAAACTTTTTCATCTTGAGATAAAAAAAATAATTATTTTTATTTTTTGAGGTAAATACGTAAACATCTTAAATGGGTACGGATGAAAACTGCCACCTCTATGCACAATTAAATGTCACTCCAACGTGTATAGTTCACAAAACATCCCCCTGAATAATACGCAAAATCTCAAATCACATTAGCTTCGCCCTTGAGCCACAATTAATCATATAAGTTGCCTAGTAAAAAAATTTGTTGTCTTTAGCAGTTAGAGTCGCTTATATATATAGGCCTAATAATCTAAAAAGGTCAAACTTTTAACAAAAATTTCTATCATGTCCAAACCTTCAAAACGTATTAATAATGTCCAAAATCATATTATAATGTCTTAAAAATATTCCAACTCAAAAAGAAGTGTCATGTTGCTTATGTGTCACTAACGTGGACTGCCACCTATTTTTTATATATGAAAATGTAAAACAAAAAATACAAATAAACCTTTAAACTTTTTCTCTAAAGCTTCCCCCCCCCCCCCCCCTCAAATTCTAAATCAAAAATTAAAATTATTTAATTTGTAAACTAAGACTAAACTAATTTCAATCAGCTTTAGTTATTTATTTTTATATATAAATTTATTCGTCATAATAACAATATTACATTATATATGTTAACTGAAAATAATAATCAAAAAATTTTGTAAGAGAATATGTTATAATAATATTATATATATATATATAAACATCAACAAATAATCATTCGTAATCCAAAAAATAATTAACAGTAATAATTTCATTTTTAATAATAGATGCTTTACATAAAAAAATATTAAAAAATTGTTGCTGCTGCTAATGGCTTCTCTACCGTCGTCGACACCGGCTTCATCACTAACTCGGGCTCTTCCGCCATCACCCATCAGCCACTTTCAAAATCAATTGAACGCATTCGATAAATCCTGATTTATTTCTTTGCCATTATCTCACCCTAATTAATTTTAACTGATTACAGATCTATACATTATACATTAAACTCATCTCGTATAACTAAAATCTCAAATCCTAAAAATCTCACAAAATTACAAAACCTTGACAAACCAAAAAAATTCAAAAACAAAAGTTGTACGAAGCATGCCGACGGTAAGATGACGATGGCCGCAAGCGGAGAACGAACGCCGGTGAACAACAAACGGCGAACGGATCGCTAGAGCTTACGGCGCTAAAAAGCTTGTGGTGTTGGAAGCTCAGGCGGTGGAGGCCGAAGAAGAGCAAGAAGAATAAAAAAGTGGCAGTAGGAATTTTTGGAGATGATGAAGATTATGGACGCAGAGGAAGATTGTGGCGGTGGGTTAAGAAAAAAAAAGAAATGCTTAAGGTGTGATAATGTGGATATTAAACCATGGGGGTCACTAAGTTATCCCAGGATTACAGAATGAGTACTGAGTTTCAAATTGTTAAATAATGAGCACCAGCTTAACCAGATATTTCAACGAGAGGTTACTTTGTCCAAAATGCACAAATTTACTGCGTTTTTGCCTACGTGGCTTGCCTGAAAATTAAACAGATTATCTCTCCTCCACATGCCATCCAATATTTTCCACCTGGTGCCACATATGCACTCCCCATTGTTTAACCCTAATCAGTGAAAAAAATGGGTTAAACTCTTCATATCCATTTTCAGACCTAAATCAATTCCTATTCTCCCATTGAAACAAGATGAACCCTAAATTAATACCTCTTCCTTTTCATGTTTCATCCAATTGTTGATACATTCAGCATTTTATTTGGATCGTAACCCTAATTTCTTGCTTTTGTAACCCTAATTTTACTTATCTTCGATAAAAAAAAACCCAAATTGAACCTGCTAACTTCGTTGAAGACATGGACAATCAATGGAGAACACGCTTACATGGATTTGCACCTCCAATTTATGGTAAGTTTTTGTCTATATGGACTAGGTATAGTCTTTTACTTTACTATTGTATTTCTTCTTCTAACCCTAATGTCAACTTCTTCGTGTAGCTTTAAATTCTGATTATTTCAGTATACGGGTTCATAAAATTGTAATGGGACCTGATATAGGTTATGATCACTCTATAATAGGATGTATTGACTATTGTACTGTGCCCACTCGTTCATTGTATGAGCTTGTTAGTAAGAATCAAATCCTAGGGTTAGGGTTAGAGGCAGAAGAATACAAGTACTACCATGTCTGGGATGGAGATTTGGTATAGTTAATACCTGTGCCGAATGATGAGGATGTTAAAAGAATGGGATTAAGTTTGAGTGAAGGTGAAGTGGTGGTAGATGTACATGTTGTCTTGGAAATGTTTGATGACATTGAAGTTGGTCCAGAGAAGGATGGTGCTGACTGCAACTCTGATAGTGGTTTGGAGGACTCTGACTACAGCTCTGATCACAGCTTGAATAAGGATGGGGGTATGCAAGCAGAATATGAACTTACTGTTGAAAGAGAAATGGCAGAGAATGAAGGAGTAAATGAGATAGTGGATGAAGATGGTCCTGAAGCTCATGGTCGGGGTACAGCTCAGGGTACTAATCAGGGTACAGCTCAGGGTACAACTTAGGGTACAATTCAGGGTAGATCTCAGGGTAGAGCTCAGGGTAGTACAGCTCAAGGTAGTACTGCTCATGGTGGTAGTCAAAGTCAGAATGAAGATGTTGATTCTGATTTTGATGAGCTTCACTCATGCTTAGATAGTGACCCTGATGTGGAGTCCTTAAGGCATAGATTTTCTGAGTTTGATGAAGAGAATATAGATGATCCTAAACTTAAAATTGGGATGAAGTTCAGAAGTTTTGGGCAGTTCAAAGAGGCAGTTAGAAATTATGGAATTAAGAACCGGTATGTGCAAGACTAGATGCAAAGCTTTCTGCAAGAAAGGATGTCCTTTCTACCTTTGGGCATCACATATGAAAAAAGAAGTGACCACAGTTTAGATAAAGTCAGGGAAACTAGAGCACCAATGTACCAGAGATCACAATATTAGACATGTGAATCCCAAGTGGCTGTCCAAAAAGTATCTTGAACAATTTAGATCTGATCCTAATTTGAGTCTAGATGGGATTATGCAAGCAGTAAGGAGTAATCAGAAGGCTAATATTAGTAGAGTGACTGCATACAGGTCAAAATCCATGGCTCTACTAATGATCAATGGTGATGAAGCTGATCAAATAAAGAGCCAAGATGACTACAGATTGGAGCTGATAAGGACACATCCAACCTCAACAGTTATGTTTAAAAGAGCTGAGGGTGTGTTTCAGGGCATGTATGTTTGCCTTGCACCATTGAGGGATGGTTTTTTAGATGGTTGTAGGAGGATAATTTCAGTTGATGCTTGCTGGTTGAAAGGGTTATATGGAGGGCAATTACTTGCAGCTGTGGGTATTGATGCCAATGACTGCACCTATCCTATAGCCTGGTGTGTTGTGGACATAGAGACAAAGGAGAACTGGTTGTGGTTTCTTGGGCTACTAGCAGATGACCTGCAAATATGCAACAGCCATGGATGGTGCTTCATGAGTGATATGCAGAAGGTATGAACTCTTAAATTGCATTTGTGAATATCCATGGCATGACTGTTATAGTGCTTTATAAATTGTGAATTATTAATGGTATGACTGATTTGTGCTTTATAAATTGCAAACTTGAAAATTTAAACCTAGAATTATTAATGATATGACCGGATTGGTGCTTTATAAATTGTAAACTTGAAAATATAAACTGTAACTTATTAATGGTATGACTGGGTTGGTATTTATATTGATTTTCTATGCTTCTGTCTAATTGTGTTACATAGGGTCTGGTACCTGCCATTGAAATTCTATTCCCTCATTTTGAGCATCATTTTTGTGTTAGACATATCCTTGCAAAATTTAGGAAAATGTTTAAGGGAAAGGCTCTTAAGGATGCACTTTGGTCTTGTGCTAGAGCCACTTATGATGATGCATTATAAAAATGTTTAATAGCCGTTAAGGACATCAATGTAGGTGCATATGGTTACTTGTTTCACATAGTTCCTAGTAGATGGACAAGGTCTCATTCTCAAACAAAATTTAAATATGATATGCTATTGAACACACATGTGTGAGAGCTTTAACCATGTGATTCTGGAAGATAGGAATAAGGGGATAATAACCATGAATGAGATGATTATGATCAAGTTGATGGTTAGGATTCCCTAGAAAAGAGATGCAATGCTGAAATTGAACAATATTTACTGCCCTAAGATTCTTAAAAAAACTTGAAAAAGCAAGGCAAATTAGTTGGTATTATAGAGCACAATTTGATGGAGGTGATACCTATCAAGTTTTTGGTAATGATAGGCAGTTTGTGGTAGACAAGAAAGAGATGACATGTGCTTGTGGGAGATGGCAGTTGACAGGCATACCTTGTCATCATGGTATAACAGCTATGAATGACAATAATGACATCCCAGAGAATTACTTGCATGACTGTTATAGGGTGTCAACATATACAAGGATCTATAGCTGTCACGACCCAAAATATTGAGCTGAGACCGGCGCTAGGGAACAGGAGTGGTAGCTCCGGAACCCGTAGCAAGCCTAAAAGCACTATAAATTTTTCGCTATAAAACAAATAAAATATAATGTATAAACGGAAGTAACGTCATATGTGTATATATGTATACCAATTAGTTGACATAGTACACAAGGGCATCTCACTTCCGTACCACGTACGTACTAGCCCACTTGTCAACCTGAACAGAGGGGTCATAATCGTAAACAGAATAGCCTAACTTAAGGCTCATACCCCAAATGAAAAGATCGTTCTATACTAGGTCGCTAATAATCATTGTATACTACTGCAGCACTCGAGAGACTCGTGCTTTGTGCAAGCCTAGCTGACTTCTGGCACAAAGAGATGATCTGTCTGATCCGACTCCAATAACCTGAAAGACATCAAAGGTGAGGGGTCAGTATTTGGTAAAATACAGAGTGAGCTTGCAAGTTACTAACGGTATTACTAAAAACATAACATCGCATATGTTAAAACATACAAATAAAATCAATATTCAATGTCAAAATATAATATAACATGCGATTACATAATCCAAGTATTAGATCCGATTGAAACCCTATACACGATACTCAATACAATTTATAATTTATATACGATTCATAACGATAATAATCAATTCGATCGATCCATTTGGTAGGGTCCCGAGATAGTTCAACCGAGTTAAACCTCTACCAACGCTTAATCCCAAGGTGTGGGTCCCGAGATAGTTCAACCGAGTTAAACCCACTGGATACGGGTCCCGAGATAGTTCAACCGATTTAAACCTCGTATCCAATTCGATATATATTCCAACTTCGATACGATACGATAAGCGATGTTCGATATTCGATATAATTCTATGACACGATAACAATCTAGACACGCTAGACTGACATACTTATCGGTGATCACACAGTCCTATCGACGCCCAATAGGTAGCACGTTTCCTCAGATCATACACTGGATTTCAAAACTATAATAATTCGATAAACGATACTATAATCGATAATAATAGCAAACGATAATCAATAAAAGCAATTCGATAAGCGATACTTCAAACCATATATTATGCGATGTATAAATTCATAGTATATAAAATAACTTTTATAAACAATACGCGAAAGTAAAATGCAACTAACAGTGACCGCTATCCAAATATGCAATATTATAATCCCGCAAGCGTAAGTTCCATGCGTTGTCCGATCGCGTAGCCACTCCAGCTAGACGGCTTGGTAGCTTGTCGGTACGTCAGTTATTTAGTCGAGTTACCTGTACGTTTAATCCATAAACGTAGGCTTAGTACTAAACCCCTAAGTTATAAACTTAGGTTAACACGATCGAATTCCAAATACGACTCTTAACTTAGATCATGTTCTAAAACTTAGTCGAGATACTTGTTATATCTCTTGTTTGTTGATTTTCAATCATAAGTTCCTTGTATCTCGAAACCCCAATCAAACACGTTATGTTCGATATCCAATTTCTCATTTTTGGATCCGTGTTTCCCTTTTTAGTGTCCGACGTACTTGAAGTCGGAAATCTAGGTCAAAACAGGTCGGAAATGCTCAAAATGTAGGCTATCTCTGCGCGCGCGCAAAATCTTGTGTACGCCCCCACACTAGTGTGCACCCGCACACTTTTGTGTGCAGTCTTTCGCACACACCCCAGAATCTAATTCCGGGCATTCCGACGTGCTTCCGGCGTGAAAACGCTCCAAACGCGTTAATAAGACTTAATCTAAGTTTAAAACACTATAATTCAATCTCAAAACCATTAAAACGATTAAATCGTTTTGTGGCCTAAAACTTTAACTCGATATAACTTTAAATTCATCCATCCAGACGACAAAACGTCAAGCTTACCGTGATTCGCCATTGAAATACGATCAATTCGAGCAATAGAACGTCGGAAACTGACGAGAAACGACGGAACAATATCGAATCGGAATTGATCGCTCTTTTCTCTTCTCTTTGATGCATTCTTCATGCTTCTGGATACTTCATATGATTCATTTTCTTACATATATGTTTGGCTAATTTGCCATTTCAATCCTTCATTTCTTTAACTTAAACCATTTATCTTTCGAACTTTCTATTTTAACTTAAATTTATATCCAAATAAATAATACGAATTCTAAAATTATTATTTTCCATCAATAATCCTTTAATTGCAATTTTCGAGGCTTAATTGACTAATTTACACTTTAGTCCTTGAACTTTTCAAAAATTGCAATTTAGCCCAAAATGCATCCGCGTCTAATTTTAAAAGGTCTCCGATTGGCCCGAAACTTCTACCACTGATACTATAAAACATTTCGCGGACCTTGGCGAAATAATTTTCATTACGGGATATATATTTTATTTTATATTAATTTTCTAACCTTTTCCTCAAATCCCGTTAATATCGCTTAATAAAACTTATTCTAAATTCTCAATAATATTAAATTAAATCCATAATAAATTAATTTATCGGAATTTACGACACGTGGCACAATTTAAATATTTGGGGTATTATAATAGCCACCTTATATGCCCCATTAATAGAAAAGAACTGTGGCCAAAGAGTGTTGATCCACCTATAACTTCTCATGCCCCAGTTAACTTTAGGAGAGGGAGGAAGCAACTTCTTAGAAGATTGGAAGAAGATGAACAAAAAAGGCTACAACGTGGTATGACTAGGAAGGGTCAAGTGAGTAGGAAGGGTCAAATAAAGACATGCTTAAGGTGTGGTAAAATAGGGCACAACAAGAGGAAATGTGTATTTGTACCTGGGACTTAGCCTGCTGCTCCTCATGAAGCTGGATCATGGCCTCAACATGTTCCTCATGAACCTGCTGCTCCTCATGAAGTTGGATCTGGGCCTCAACCTGCTCCTCATGAAGCTGCTGCTCCTCAAGCTGGATGTAATGATGCTGGATCTAGACAATCAAGCACATTTGCTGAACTGGATCCTGAATTTGATGTTGCACTAGATGATGTAGTAGATGAACTTGTTTTTATAATAGAACAACAAGCTTCAGCTGTCAGTAATCCTACTACTAGACTTGATGAGAACCCTTCTCAGCAAAGTGTATCAATGGTAAGTGTTTATGTTTTCTGTTATCTAATTAGGTTGTGTTTGTATTGTGAGGCTTTGTTGTTGTGTCTGTTATGATTTATTTGGTTTATGCAGAGAGCTACATGTGAAGACAGGCTTAGGCAAATGGAAAAACCACCTACCTTCAGAGCACCAAGACCAAACAAGCTTCATGTGAAGAGAAGGTTAGGACTTGAAGCACCTGAACCAACACCCTTTAAGAGGCCAGATCTATTCAAAGAAAAGGGAAGAGTTAAGACATGTTCAAGTGGTACCAATACCACATCAATTGGTACAAAAGCTTCTTCAAATAGGGCCAAAGCTGCTTCAAGTGGGGCCAACATTGCTTCAAGTGGTACCAATAAACCTAATGCAAGTCAAACAAGTAAAAGAAGGGCTTGGGTTCCGCCAGGTAAAGTGGACAAACCATGAGGATAAAGTTTCAAAATATGCTACGAGGACAAGATTTTGGATGTGTGTAAAAATATTATTAAACAACACTTATTTTATGGCACCAGTAACTTTTATTGCAGTGGAGCACCATAGCAATAATTGGTGTAAGAATGGATGATATTTAACTCTTTTTTGTTAGGTTGGTGCTGTTAAATTTAATATTACATCCACCTCATGTTCAAACTGATGTTGATGTATGATTTTGTTGGTTCTGTAATGAATACAATTTGATTATGTTATCTAATTTTATGTTTTTGTTGGTGTGCAATTATTTGTTGAATACTTTCTGCAATTGTTTGGTTAATACTTTCTGCAATTGGTTTAATTTTTGTGCATTATATTAAATTTAACATTGTTGTGCATCAAACAAATAAGCTAGGACAAATTTCATTAATATTCAGATAATTTCCAGTTACATTCAACCACCTACACACATTCAACCACCTACATACATTAAAACACCTACTGCATTTAAGTCCTAATTGCAGCAGCTGCATCCAAGTCCTACTATTTACCATCTAATTGCAGCTGCATCTAAGTCCTAATTGCAGTTGCATCTACCCAGGAAAAAAAAACAACGACAAAAACAATCAGATACTTCAGACCAAACCAACTTGCTTTCTTCATCTTCTTGCTTTCTTCCTCCTTCTCAAACTTTCTCAATAATCCAACTTTGACAGCTTTAGCTTTAGCCTTATGAGACAAGGGTGGATCAATCCAATAGAAGAAATCACAACCACCTCCAGACTACAACATACAAAGTTATCATATTCCGTTTGATGAATTACAAGATAATCACATTAAACAATTACCCTTAAAACAAAAGTATTACTTAAAAACCATAACAACTAAAAAACGTCTTCCCGGGTTACTCTCAGTCCATGATGTTCTTAATACAGCCGTCTGATTTCATTCACAATAGGGAATTGAGATTTTAAACTCCATTTGTCAGCCGGTAATGGTTCAATTTTGTTAGGGTTTCGTTTTGGATTTGATTTCGTTAGGGATTCGTTTAGGTTTGGGGGCGAAATTAATTGATGCAGGGGTTTGAGGTGAGAAAATTAATAGAAAGAACTTAGGGTTGCAGAAGATTTTATGGGAGAAGAACAGCGTTAATGGAGAATGAAGAAGAAAACAAATTATTACCGTTTTTTTCTACCGTTGAATATTAAAGAATGGGGAGTGCTTATGTGGCACCAGGTGGAAGATATTGGATGACATGTGGAGGAAAGATAATTTGTTTAATTTTCAGGCGAGCCACGTAGATAAAAACGCAGCAAATTTATGCATTTTGGACAAAGTAACTTCTCGTTCAAATATCTGATTAAGCTGGTGATCATTATTTAACAATTTTAAACTCAGTACTCATTCTGTAATCCCGGGATAACTTAGTGACCCCCACGGTTTAATATCCGTGATAATGTGATAGTGATTTAGATTAGATGAGCAAAAAAACGTCCGGTTATTTTTTGTTAATATTATCATAATAAATTTTTATATAAATACAGTTATTAAAGTTGATTGAGATTAGTTTAGTACTAATTTTAAATATATGTAATTTTTATTTATTATAAAAATAATAAATTAAAAAATATTATTCTTTTATTTTTTAAGGAATTTAAAGATCTGATTGACTCGGTTTAGAGTCTGAAAGGGTAATATATTTTAGAGAAAAAAATTAAAGGTTTATTTGTAATATTTGCCTAACATTTTCATACATGAAAAATATGTGGCAATCCACGTCAGCGACACATAAGCAGCAACACACTCTTTTAGGTTGGGACATCTTTGAGACTATATAATATAATTTTGGACATTATCGAGATGTTTTAAAGATTTGGACATAACAGATACTTTTGCTAAATGTTTGGTCTTTTTAGGTTGTTAGGCCATATATATATATATATAAAAGGACATGAGTTGACTTTAGAAAACTAATTTTTTTTTGCGTTAATTACATATAAAATCACCATCTTTACACAAAATTTTGAAAATAACACGATCTTTAAATTGTGTCAATTCAGGGCACCACCTTTCATTTTTTTTCAAAAATAACATCGGCAATTTTTAGTGGCGTTTTTGCTGAAGTGGTATGACATGTAGCACTCCCACCGAAAATTTTATCTAAAAAAGTGCCCATGTTGTTTTTTAAAATAAATGGAAGGTAATGCACTGAATTAACACGTTTTAATGGTCGTGTTATTTTTAAGATTTTGTGTAAAGATGGTGCTTTTATATGTAATTAACCCTTTCTTTCTTTTTTCCCTCAAACTTTAGAAACTATTTTCATTTGCACCAGCTTTTTATGATCTCATTCTCACAGTATACATATTTAGAGAAATTTAGGATTATTTAATTAAATCCTCAAATTAAATTTATTTTATTTCTAAAAAAAATGTATTTGAAATTCATTTCTAAATATACTTTTGTGTTTGGTATCATTAAAAAAGAGTTAATTTCATATAAATCACCATCTTTGCAGGTTTTTTTATTTTAATCACGTCTTTTTAAAAGTGTCAAATAAAATCACCACATTTCATTTTTTTGCAAATCTGTGAAAATTCGGTATATTTTGTTGACTTGACAATCAGAATGAACAAAAAAAGAGTAAGATAAGTATTTTTTTTTGTGTTAATTAGGGCATTAGTCAGATCAGGACAATTATTTGGAAAGAAAAAAACACCGAATTTTTCATCGGTGATAGATTTACAAAAAGATAAATGGTGATTTTACTTGACACTTTTTAAAGGATGTGATTAAAACGAAAAAACGTGTAAAGGTTGCAATTTTATAAGGAATTAATCCAAAAAGAAATTCATTTCAAACCAAATAATATGAATTGAATATTGAATTGGTACAATTTTAATTTAATTTAATATTTTATTTTGTCGAAATATCCTTTTTATTTTTTGACAAAATATTGTCAGTAAAAAATTTCAATTATTTTTCTCATATTTTTAAATTTTTAAATTCACATAATTTGTTTTTTTGAAAATAAATTCTCCCGCTCTAAAATTCTCTCTTTAAATTGCTCTCTCCAAAGTTGAATTTTTCTATGAAATTTACGAGTTTTCTCTTCAATTTTTCTCTATATGAATCTTATGAAAGTATATGAAGCAAATCTAAAGTTTATTTAATATATTTTTAAAAATTTATTATTATTATTTCATTTATATTCACATCTTGAAATTTATTTGCAAATTCCATTAATTTTATCATAATTTAAAAAAAGAATAACTGATTGTATAGAACTAGGATATAGCTAGATCTCCAAATGAATTTCATCAACAAACCAAAGACATAAGAAGAAAAAAAATGAAATGCATCATGAAATAGGAATGAGTTGATTCATTGATGGAGTGTTTAGCTTTGCAGAAGCTTTAATTCCATATTGCCTGGAGCCTGCATTATTAATCACCATGCATTATTTTCATAAATAAATCACATTGTCCTGCTAATTAAGCATCACAATTCTATCATTTACCTATGCACATACATTTACATATATCAAGCACTCAACATGAGTTCAACCTATTAGACAGCTCCAAAAACAAAGAAACATTTGCTAAACTAGAAAGAAACACTTACCGCTTCGATTTCGCAACGTCTTCATCGATAACCTTAGCACACATCGGAATCTTTCTTCACCTTCTTTCACTTGAATCACAAATATATTTCCCCCTCGTTTTCCAGCTTCTTATGAATGTAAACATTGGTATGATCAGCATCTGTACATACACCAACTTATCCATTAAACAAATACTAAACTCTATTTTCGGGTTCCACATGATGAGAATATACTTTTTAATTATTTACACTATTCAGTTCATATCTATTTTTTGAGTTCACAAAGCAAAGGATGGTTATCAAATTGTTCGACGTATACCTCCAAGCGCCACGCTGATTGCTCAACAAGATTCAATGTCATTAGTTACACGATCTTTCAAGACCAATTCAGTACAACCATCTGCAGATACACTAAACTTTTCACCTGTATGGAACAAAATAAATAAGTTTCTCCATATAAATCTAACATTATCAGATAGTATACTTTACCTTCTTTCTGCTGCCCACCTGCCAAGTCTCCTTTATTCTTGTCCTACTTACCTGCATATATTTACTTTAATATTAGTAAAATCTTAGGTCGTTGCTCGAACGTTCGCTGGTGAGATTCGATACTACAATTTCACAAATGCTGAATAGGTTTATATTTTGAAAACTATTCCGATTTGATAACTTATAAATAATAATACTATATAGAATAGAAGAATTAAGCAACAGCGCACCTCATGCTTCTGGTGCTCTTAGCATCACCTTCTTTCAATGATTTCCTGACCCTTGTTTTCGTCTTACCAGTAGGACAGTGAAATCTCTTGACTAAAGGTTTTGGAGCACCAGTATTTACCTCCAAACCTTTAACGCAAATAAAACCTTCAAAAATATGAAAGTACATAAATGTCAGCTTCTCTATTATAAGATTCTAAACCCTCTAAATATGAAGTCACAATAAGTTTGTTTCATTAAAATGACTTAAAGTCTTGGATCTTTTTGAAAATGTGGTTCAAAATCCAGCAAATTGAAATAAAAGAATATCTGTAAACGATCTCAATTTTTGGTTCAGTTTTAGTTAGTTCAGTGAAATTGTAATTTTAGTTAGTTCACTTTGTTTAGAACTCGTACCTTTCCAGAAATTTTCTTGAATCCCCTCCAATGAACATCCTGCCAAAAGGAGAACAAAATATTTCTTGGTCATTTGTGGAATTGTTTAATTATATATGATTTAGAGAGGTAATAATAATACCTTTAAATATTGTATTTGGGGATGTACCAAAGCATACAGTCCGCCGTGGTAGGTTCCATATTGAACTCCTGGGAACAATGATCGGATTTTGACTCGTTTCATGGTCAGCAAATACCTACAAAATGCATGGCAAGTTAGTCCTCATAACTATGCAGATAGATCTTATCCTCAGTTTAAATACATTTGTTTACCTCGTTAACTTGAAAATATGTGCCATTGAGCGGAAACCTTCCTCTCATTGCTGTTCTACACGGTACCTGTTCATTGATTGCATTATGGTCAGTTTTGAACATAACGATTCTGTTTTAGTGTACTGCAGGTAATTTATTCATACTATATGGTTTGGCTTACCAAAATGGTTCCGCGGACTGTTTTACTTGTTGTTTCCCGAACATTTTCACAGAAAGAGCATGTTTTATCATTGCAGAGTTGATCAGGTCCTTGAAAATTGCAGGTTTTCTTGGGAGGTTGGCAGGAACCTGGAGTCTCACCTGTTATGAAGGATTACCCACACGCATAATCAGTTAACAATTAAATGAGAACTAAAAGATAATTTATATAAAGCCTTCAAGCTTCTTCCTCTTTTAGTTGATAATTTGCAGAAACATTATACATTTTTCATATATTCTTGATAAATATACACATGCTACAATAGAATCAAACACATCCAAGTAACGTCTTCTCGGAGCATCCCAAACATCCTTTGCTGAGTTGCACTGGACAAATTAGGACATCAAAATATTGCTCATGGACTTGATAAGCTAAGACTTAACTAAAACATCATCAACCTCCTATTCACCATAGCTAGGATCATATTCCGGAGGTGCAATTTTTCTTCCTGTAAAGCCAATATTTTTTCTGCTAGCAATGTGCATCTCTAGAGTTTTGGACCAAACATGATAATTAGTACCATCCATTTTGACATGAATGGATTGAATGGTCAAGGTGGAAATGTTCTTCATGTTACTGACATCAATACTGGTTTTAGCTATGTTGTGATGCAGCTAGAACGCAGAGAATAAAAACAAATTATAGGTAGACGGCTAGGGTTGGAAAGTGTTATCCAGCTCTTATACCAAGTTGATAATCTGTGGAAAAGTTATTCCTTTTTTCATATATTCTTGATAAATGCATACATGTTACAGTAGGCTGTTCAATAATATATTAATATTACATATTTCTAAACTATACAGCAATATATATGGAGTAATATTTAGAATAAAATAGGAAATACCGCTAATTTTTGCTAGATTTTTTTCTTTCAGAATAGTAAAGAGTAAATGAAACAGTTTGCTTGTTGTTGTCGTAATTGGATTTCCTAAATAAATTGACCATACTATTTCGTACCTGGTGACCATATAGCAAGAAGGTAAGGGGAGTGATCATTGCGATCTCGTTTCCTTCGCTGCAATTTTATTGATATATTCAGTTGCCTGGTTTAAGTATGTAATGATAAACATAGTTTTTTAATATCAAGTGAGAATTTGCAAACACACCCCAACCAGAAGTGGATGATCATCCGGAAGTTCATAGCTGCAAAAGAGAAAAATTGTTTGACATGCATTATGCATAAATTTTATTTTTTCAGTCGATTACATCCTAATCCCAGATAAAATAATTTCTGACATTTGCTAAACTAGAAATCTACTCACACTTGGTGTTCAGTCCGCAAGCGGCTGATATTCTTCAATTTGCGCACAGGAACTGAATCAACATTCACCGATAGTGGCACTATAGCTCTTGATGAACCTTCAGGTTGGTGAATATTCCAGTAATTGTCCATAAAGCACTGCACATTGGTCCTAAACGGTTCATTGCTTAGAATTAAGGTAGGAATTTCTTCATCCTTGTTGACAATATGTTCATCAATTCCATAACGCATTCCAAAATCTTCAATGTCATCTATAAGTTGTGGTGATTTTGGCTCTTCTATTATGGGTTCAGACGTCTGGTTTGCAAAATCTGGTTCTTGAGTTTGGGTAGATATTGGTGTTGAATCTCGAACCAGAGCACTATTAGCAACATCAGCAGAGTTTTCAAAACACAAGCTAGGAACCTCGAACATCTCTTCACCTTTCCCTGATGGGCGTGGTAAGCAAAGAGTTTTGCTGCATTCAAATTTCAGATTTTTGCATTAGTTTTTTCCAAAAAAATCCACTAATTCTACTTAAAAAGGTTTAAAATAGTTGCTACTTTTTTTAGGATGGATCTGAAGCCTGATCACAGGAAATATTCAATTAAGCCAACATTTATTATTTAGGTGCCTATGATGTTCATCGTATCCAAGATGTACTCCATATGAGAATATCCACTTCTAACTGTTGATAAGCATTTGTCATCATTAGGAACTAGTATAATTAAATGGACCAGGCGCAAACCTTGCAGTTGCACTCGCAAGATGTTTGCACTCTGCCCTCATTGGACAAACACCGCAGTTTGGATTTAACTTTGTGCAAAATACCTGCATAAATGGGAAAACATTTTGACACCATTTAACATTCAATTAAAATCTAAATGACATAACGAGGAGCCAAGGTATACCTTTCCAAAAGTTATCATCTGATAGTGCAATTCATACCTACATTCAGTTAAAGCTGCTTATTTCTAGCCATAGCTAATTCATAAATGTAATATAAATGATATAGAAATTCAGCAGTTCTTGTGGAACATTGAGACTCACAGTTCTTGTTCGTCGAGCTTGCACAGTCGGGACCAGAGATACTTTTGAATGGTGTCCATGACTGGGTACCTGCGCAAATCAGTATAGATTTTTGGCATTGAAATGTTGTGTATTGCTGCCTGCTAATAATATTTTATTTGCTTATTTGAGTTAATTGTCATGGTACTTACTCTTCTAAAAGGTGAAGCTGAAGATTTCCAGGGAGTGGTTCCAAGGGAACCCATCCCAAACGCACTGCTATCCGAGCAACATTTGTATCAACCTAGTTCGACAAGTAAATGTGGTGCTGAGTTCATAATTAAGCACTGGAAGACCGGTCATTAACAAATCATGTTCAGGACTTACTGGGAAGGCCCTATGATGAAGTGTCAAAAGCCGTAAACATTCCACACTTTTCAATCCTATTCCTCTTATTTCCAGCAGGTATTTCCTAAAGGTAAAAATAAACATTATCTTGGAAGGTCCAACATACTCAAACATATAAATATTATTTGGTGATTAATTAGTATGTTGAGCAGCATTTTCGTAAAAGTATAACAATGATATTTGTTACAAACATTTGGACTTACTTAACGATATCATGTGGGGCATATCGCAACCATTCAAGATCAAGGCTTCCGTGGTGTTCATTTATGTGATTAAGAACTGCCTGCAAAAGTCAGGGATTTGAAAATTGAAACAGAATTCAAAATATATCTGTGATGATAAGATAGGAAAATGCAAGCTTCATACCTTGATTCTTTCTGCAATATTATTGTGCTGCCCTCGTGATCTGATGGCATCAGCTACCTCAGATTGAGGTGCATGCCTAACTGCCTCCCAGTCCACAGAATCTGTCGCAGCCCTACTTCTGTGTCTGGAATATTCTCTTCCTATCTCATTCCAATTCCTCTTCTCCTCAACAACTTTTTTCTTCCCTTTACTCGTCTTTTTTGTCATAGCAGAAGCCACACCCGAGCTATTATCCTTCATACTCGAGATAGAAGTAATCGGATGCAAAGCACAATCTTCGCATACCATCTCTTCAGGCTTATTTTGTTCCTTGCTAAGAGTTTTTTCAATCTCAACTTCTGCCACTGAGCTGCAATCCATGTCCAGTAAAACTTTCTCTTCATGACCATTTTCAGCTTGATTATCTTTGATGAAGTGAGAATTATTTCTGGCACTGGAAGAAGAACAAGGTTTTTCAAATGTACCGCAGTTTAACCTCTTTGAGCTTGATAGTGGATTTATGCCCTCTGTAGCTCTTGATGGGTTTTCACATGTTAGTACTATATGAGGTTCTAGCTGAATGATGGTTCTTCCAGTATCTTCAACATCTACTGAAGTTTTTGATTCAGGTTCAGCTACATAATATCTATTACCATTTGAATCCTCTGGTGTTCCGGTGTATACAGAATCAGCTCCAATTGACTCTTGACCGTACTCGTTCTCTAGTTCATCATCAGATGCTTCTTGGTTGCTTGTTGATCGAATAGGAAACTTCGACGCAAGTGACATGTAAGCAGCACTGTTAACATGCATAAAAAAAAGTTAAATGAAAACTTTAGTCTCAAGATATGCTGTTTAATAGACGGTTTACGAATGTCATTACCTTGAAAGAAAATCAGTAACATTTTGAGTTAAGAAAACTCCAACCAATGAGTCCAGCACTGATCCTTTCCATGGTTTGAATCTTCTATCTCCTGCAAAGATGTATTGTCGTTTGTTTAGTTTGTATTATGCTAACAGACTATCATTTGCATGATTTTCACTCTTTTGAATAATAGCTCTAGTGAGAAATTTAATTTTGTTGTCAACTTTTTAAAATTCAAGAAAGAAAGTACCTAAGATGAGATGCATTTTGGAAGAGAATGACTTGATACGAGCAAGGAAAATTGTTCTTTCCTCTTCCCACTTCTTCTGTCTTTCTTCGTCTTCCTGTTTCTCACCCACGCCATCGTCTATTTTCATCACCAAATTATACTGTCTCAATGTCTCATCATCAAGAAGGACCAGTGCTTTTAGTTTTCTTTTAGGACTCTGGTACGGAACTATAGCACCTACGTCTCTGCTCTTGGCGGAATGAGATTTTCGATAGGGAACTATAGCATTTGATTCTATTCTTCTTCGATTAGACCCTTCATGTCTCTTCTCTTTTATATGCAAGGCAAGGATGGATGCTTCTGATTTCCTCTGCCTCTTACTCCTGCATCCTTTTAGAAAACTTGTATGAGTCAATGAGGAGTTGGTTTGGCAGTCAAATGTTTTGCTCATTGTACAAGCAATTCTTGTGGACCTCCTTGTTATCTCCAACTTAAGTTCAGACTGCAAATGCTTTCCTGACTTCATTTCAAGGTTTGAATCCTGCGATACATCATCACAGCTCTGTCTTGCATACTTCATCTCCCCCTTTATATTGGACTCCGTTTCTCCTCTTGCATGCTTCCTTTTCGCCTTACTTTCAAGTTCGATCTTACCTCTTCTTTTCGTTCCGTCAGCTGCAACCTTAGGCCTATACCGAAGTTTCTTAGTTGTCAACGGCCTTTGATTCACATCCGAATCATTTCTCGGTCTTTTCCTCGCAATTTGCTTCACTGATGGAGTTGGTGGTGGCTCTAAACCATCACTACAATGAAGCTTCTCGTTTTCCTTAACAAAAACAAAATCACCTTGCAAATGTTTTTGTCCATCACCTTAATTCAAGATGAAAAACATTATAAAACAGTGTGGTTAAATTGGTTGCTGATTGCACAAAAAGTTATTAAAAACTGACCCAAGTCATCAACTTCAAACTAATGAATAACATATCTAATGATTTCTTAAAGCAACATAACAAAAAATATAATGTTAAAAGAAAAATTGGTAGACTTACAGTGATTGTGTGATGGCTGACTAGTAGAATCGGGAGAGGCCGAGAAATCCAAGCGTCTAGCCACATTTGGAACAACAAGTGAAGTGGGTTTGCGGCACCTTTTGGTGTAAACTTTAAGCGGTGCGGGCGTTACAGGAACCCATTGGTTTTCCAACTCCCACAAATTCTTCTTCCACCTTCTTTGATAAACCTTCATGTTCCTTCACAAACCCACTTTAAAACATGAGATTCTAATATAATTATCACAAATCAGGCATGCATGCATGTATTTACCACAAAAAAGATTGATTTGAGAATTGCCCTGCTTTCAGAAATCAATGAGTCTGGATTCTTTTTCGTTGCACAAAGGTAGGTGAAAGGCAGAACAAAGAGAGAAAAATGGTTTGTAAACCGAGCATGCATTTGAGAGAATCTCCTTAACTAGACCACACTAACACAATTTTTGTTTGAAAGATTAGCTGATTCAACTGCTTTGTCTTGTCCAAAAGCCTAATCAACAACGTAAACCAACTATATTTTATATGTACTGAAACAAGCCAGCAGACAATGGAATATGAAGTTAATTAAATTTTATATGTATTGAAAGTAGACAATGGAATATAAAATTAACAAACCTATTAATATCTCACAATAATTATACAACGCAACGGTTACGACACGACATTCGTGTAACAAACTAATAAGGCGTTAGCCATGTACAAATGTTTAATGATAAAAAAATAAATAATAAATAAAAATTCTCTATCGCAAATAATTATTGGCTTGTTGTGAAGATGACGTGGCGCATCCGTTGTGTGAGATAAACACCAAGCTTTATTCAAGCAAATCAGATTCTTCTTTGTTCATAAAGAAACATGACAAGTCCTTTACGGTATTATTAGTATATGTAGATGATGGAGAAATTCTTAGGTAGACTCAGTACACTACGTCATCCGTGTACTAAAACTATCACATAATGACACGTCAATAAAATGATGACAATTTTGTAATATTATCATTCAAATGTGTAAATAAGTAATAAACGAATTTACAAGGTTGTCATCATTTTAATGACGTGTCATTTTATGATAGGCTTAATCCACTGATGACGTGCTGGACTGAGTCTACCTAAGAATCTCTCGTAGATAATGTTATATTAACAATATTAAAATTTATCTTGATTAAGTCAACCAAATCAAAAATTTGGTAGCTTTTAAAAAAAATTGGAATTTGAAATAGCTAAATCAAATCATAAATTTATCTGTATCGAAAATAGTATTCGAGAAACAGGATATATTGATTCTAAACCTACTTCCATATTTATATTAAGGCCTAATTACTTAAAAAAAATCCACCTTATAACATTTTTTTGTTTATACCCTGACATAAAAAAAAGTTCATCTGTACCCTTTTTTTGATTTTTCATTTTCGTCTCCACCCTAAAGATCTAATTTGACCTCTTTTTATTTGGAAAAATATTCAAAATGATCATTTATATTTAGCTTATATTCTAATTAAAAATTAATATTATTAATCATTTATAATGTTTTCATCCTTTAATTAATTTAATTGTCAAAAATTTTAATTTTAGGGTAGAGATGAAAACAAAAAATAAAAAAAAGGGTACAAATGAACTTTTTTCTAGGTGAGGGTATAAACGAAAAAATGTTATAAGGTGGGGTTTTTTTTTAAGTAATTAGTCCTTATATTAACATTAACTAGATTAATTAAAGAAGGTGGTTCTTCTCCTTATCCAAATATATCAACTTATAGATTATTGGTAGGCAAACTAATATATTTGTGTTCGTATGACTTGAACTTAATTGACTATTTAGATTTGCATGAAGAGAGTGCAATATATTTAATGAAAAATTTAAGTGACAATTTGTCCTCGCAACTTATTAGCAATAGACAATTAACATATAATTAATTTTGTGGGCAAATCAGCACGAATTTGGTGACTATAGTCAATTAACCTCCATTTTGACAATTTGCCCCTCAACTTATAAGCTAATTGACCCCGTAAATGGCAATTTGTCCCCTCAATTTGTAAGCTAATTTGTCAAAGGGGTTAGTTGACCATAATCAGCAAATTCATTACTCATTTGTCCATAAAATTAATTGGTGTGTTAATTGTCCATTGCTTACAAGTTGAGAGGACAAAATGCTATTTAAATCTTTAATAAAAGGTTGCAACTCCATGAAACGTGATAATTTAATGAAAAGTTACACCTATTCATAGCACCTATTAGTTCCTTATATATATATATATATATGTGTGTGTGTGTGTGTGTGTGTGTGTGTGTGTGTGTGTGTGTGTGTGTGTGTGTGTGTGTGTATTGAATGAATAAACATTATTGATTAAGTTAATTATAACTAAATTTTTCTCATAATATATAAAATAAAAGAGTTTGGGTGGTGAATTTAAGTATTTTTCATTTTAAAATACTTGACACTTAGTGCAAAATCGTCAAACTTGTGGAATCGACAGAAGGTATATATAGAACGTTCTATTTAATTTCTGCATATTCCAACATTAGTATCAAAGCTTATTTGTTGATTTTCATGCTCCGATTGATTGAATTATGGTATTTAATAAATTTATATGTTATATATATCATAATTGCTATGTTCAAATTACGTTTTTATGATGTAAAATTTATTTATTTTTAAAGTACGTACTTTAAGCTTTAAAATGATACAAATAACACAAAATTTGGATTATTATAGAGAAAGTTATGATTATTCAAAGTTGAGTAGTTGAACATTCAATTATAGAAATTTCGATTTTTTGTGTGTTTTGTGAAAATTTTGACATGATTTTCAAACTATGTATGTAACTGATAATTTTGTACAATTTCATATACGAAAACTACGTAGTGTCGTCTTTAAAATTACATCAAAATCATGAAAAATTAATTTGTATAGTGAGAGTTGTGAATTTGAAATATGTGTTGACATCTATTTTTTGGAAAGGTAAAAAGTGATAAGGAACTGAAGCATCCCATGATGATTTTCAGAGAAATCTGTCCGGGTGACGAGTTTTCGATTTGCTTGCTGGAATCTAAGCACGCGTAATTTATGCACAATTGTAAATTTGGAAGATTAAAATGCAATTAGGCGTAAATAGCCCATAAAAATCCAAAGAGGTCGTAACCTAAGTCTAGAAATTTGACTAATTACAATGTTTTAGAATTTTATGGGCCAATTTGCAAGTTTTACGGACTGAAATTGACCATAACCAAATTCATAGGACCTTAGTAGCCTTTTTGACACTTTTAGGCACCAAAATAGTCTTTTAGTACCTTTTTACTTAGCTAGCAAGTCTAAATCCAAAAATTAGAATTAGAATTCTAATTAATTAATTAAAAGCTCATCCTAAATACATATTGACTTATCACTTAACACTTCTTCGACCACTAACCAAACTCTAACTAGGACGAACTTGTAAATACACTTAAGCTAACCCTAGACCTAACTAGACCACTATAAATACAGCCTTAAGCCAGTCTGGCTAGAGGTGGCACATAAACCCTAGAAATTAAGAAGCAAAATTCGCCCCCCATTGGAATAGTATAGCCAAACTGTACACCTCACACACACAAAATCACATCAATTCTGGTCCTAAAAACACTAAAACACGTGTTGATTCTCTAAGAACGCAACATCTGCACGGATTCTAAGCTGGATTCTGCATCCACTTTGCCAACAAACGAGCCAAGCTCAGACCGGTAATTCTGAGGACCCTTTTATTATGTTCCTTTGATTTGCCATGAATATATGTATAATTGCCATAATTGTTGTGATTGTGTGCTGAGGATGCATGTTTCGATGGTTTTATTGCCTTTTCCATCATGCTATAATTAATCAATTCGGTGTTTTCAATAAATTGTCATGAAATTCGATGATAGACATATTAATTTGCTGTAATTAACCATGTTTAAGCTCAAACATAGAAAGCCAATTAATTTAAAGCTTTTCGAATGCATTTCTCTAGGTGATTCTAACTCTTTAAGCCATGAAAAACCAAATTTCGTACTTGCTGCCCAGGATTATTTTTATTTAAATGACTTTTAAACACTCTGATTATGCCATATTTGGATTCCTTGTTCGATTTTATGCGATTTTGACTACTTTTGCATGAGAAACGGACTTGAAACGAGTGAGAACGAATCAAAACAAAAATCCCGGAACTATTGTCAAAAACCCTCGCCGCCGCCGCTATAACCGGCGGCGTAGCCAGAACAAACCGGAGACGCCACTACTTTATCCTGCCGGCTCCAGCAGCTTAAGCTGGCGCCGTGTTCGTCGCTGTCGCCTCTTTCTAGAATTGCTCCCAGATCTTTCAAACTCTGATCCGAACTTCAAAACGCATTTTCGGGTCCATCCGGACTCCAAATCAGACCTAGTTTGAACCCAGGCGTAGATAATTTAGTGTAGAATTTTATTTTAACTGACCAAACCCGATGTAAAATGTACCCAAAAGTCCAAATATGTAACATAGTGTATACACCGGACCCACGAGCCCGAGGCCCAGCAAACCAGCACCTCCCAAAGCCGATTCCGGGCAAATCCAAACTCGGAATCGACTCCGGATAAAACCAATAGAACCGGATCGATGAGAAGAACAACTCTCGTGATCTGACCGAAAGCCAATTCCGACCAGACCAGTGGTCAAAATCCGCGCGAGTGCCAGGCATTCAAAGTCAACGAGGTTAAAAAATATTCCTAACCTTGTATGTATATCAAACTGCCCCTGAGCATGCCAACACTATTTACCGCTTTCCATTCCAAATCAAATAATAACCGGCTAAAGGACTAATCACCTAAAATTGGCCCATTAATGCAATTCCAGTCCATCACTTAGACATCATAGGACTAATACAAAAAAGTAGTAACGGCTGTATAGGTTTTTCAAGATCACCTAATAAAATCAATCAATCACATTTATACATCCAGTGTAGGCTTTGTGCATGTAATTAATTCAGACGAGATAGACTTATGTTATTTGCTAAAAACCTCAAAGGTTAGATGTATGTATGTTTAGGAGTACGTGATACTTGCCTCAAATGTCAGTCCAGATCGAGTCATATGCGCGTCAAACGTGTTTACTGCTTTCTTACCCGTTTATTACAGCTTTCATATCATGTGAACTGCATATACTGTTAAGATGAGATAAAATGCGAATATGTCTAGTAAATAAAGACGGTAATAGATAAGCCAAGCACAAGAGTCTCGGGGATGTCCACGAACCCTAGTCTTTGGTCTGATGCACAATAGTCTTACCGGAGACGAGTAAGGCTATCTAGTCGGTTAAAAGGCATTTCTGTCACGACCCAATCTCATGGACCGAGGCCGGCGCTAGGGAATGGAATGGTAGCTCCGAAACCCGTAACAAGCCTAAAAACGTAAATAAATTTTTCGCAAATCACATACGTTATACATGACATACTCATACACGTGTCATGCAGTACACATGCTAGGCTATACATGTCATCTGGCATCCACAAACGGTCACAGCGCAGAAAATATAATATACACATATATTTGAAATATCAGAGTTATATTTACCGAAAACCGTTTGACACCAAATAAAACACAAACATCTATCTACTGCAGCTCTAGAAGTAAAGTACTGTATCTTTACATACTTTCAAAAATATCAGACTTCTGGAACAAAGATAGAAGTCCGCTGCTTCAAAAACTTCTTTCACCTGAGAGGGAAAGCTGTGAGGGGTCAGTATACGGGAATATACTGAGTGAGTTCATATATTTACTAGTAAGTATTCATATAAAACATAAACAATGCAATAGCGTTCAAATCACGTGTAGCCAAGTACAAGATCCGATTGAAACCCTAATCCTCAAACATGCCAAACATATATAATCAAATCAAAATGACCCAAATGGTCCGGCCCCGGGATAACTCAACCGCGTCAGCCGCGACCAACCTCTTAATCCCAAATTGTCTCAACCGAGTTCACTCTCGTATCCACATTCATATATCCAACTTCTATACTCGTATTCATAATCAAATGTACAGCTATAATAAATCAAAAATGGTGATCACCCAATCCTATTGCCGCCCAATAGGTAGCACGTTCCATCGGATCAATACTGGTTTCAAACCAAACATATACGTATTTCATGTAAAAACATTGCATTGAAAGCATTCAATTCAATGTAAAGCAATATAAAATATTTGCTTGTGTAAATACTTTAAAAGTAAATTAGTGTAAACTCACTTAAAACGCTATCCAAAAATACTTCGGTGCTCAGAAACGTCAAGCTTCCCGAGCTCCTGGTCCAGCTGCTTCTTGCCTCGCCGGATCTAAAATGATTTCAAAATATTTGACTCACATCAGAATCCTATTCTAAAATTGATTCTAGACTCAAGACACGACACAGTACTCTTATTAACCGTCGTGCTTCTCACGTGTATACTTCGATAAACGGTATCTAACTCGTTTACAGTTCGTATCTCTTTTCCGAAACGATTCTCAGTTAGCTCGTTAGGTTAATTAACTCGAACTAATCGATAATTAATCGATAAACTAATCAATTCCGATAACACTATGCAAAAACAGGATGCGATTTGAAAATAAAACGGACGGGCGAACTGTTGTGGGAGCGCACGTCTCACTGTGCGTTCGCACAGCAGACTGTAAGTTCGCACAGCAGACTGTGCGTTCGCACAGTGGAACAGTGCTACACACAGTACGGGTTTGTCAACCCCGAACTCAATTCCGACGTGCTTTCGACCTAATTTTGCATTTCCGACATCCAAACAACGCTCTACGACATCTATAACACGGAATCCAATCTCAAACGCTAAAAATCGATCCTAAATCGTTAAAACGATAAAATTGCTCGATAGGCTAAACTTTAACTCGATATATAATCAAATTCATCCATTAAAAAGGCGAAACGTCAAGCTTACCGTGGTTCCCTGTTGAAATACGATCGATTCGAGCTATAGAACGTCGAAAACGGACGAGAAACGGAGATTAGGCGAAGAAACAATGATCTGATGATGGTGATAATGAAGGATAGGAATATGAGCTTCCGGATCATTCTTTCTCATTTAATTTCTTATATATATTTGGCTAAATTGCACTTTGGTCCTTGAAACTTTCAAAAGTTGCAATTTAGTCCAAAACTTATCCGCGGCCAAATTTTTAACGGTCTCTGATTGACTCTAGACTTTTACCATAAATACTATAAAATATTTTGCGGACTTTGGCGAAATAATTATTAGCTCGGGATTTATATTCTATTTTATATTAATTTTCAAAGTTATTTCCTTAAATCCTGCTAATTCGCTTAGTAAAAATTATTCCAAATTCCCGATATAATTAAATTAAATCGTTCTTAATTTACTTTATCGGAATCCTACAACACGTGGCACGACTTAATTACTTTAAAATATTTGGGGTATTACATTCACCCCCCCTAAAATAAATTCGTCTTCGAATTTAAAACTTTAGCCACGTACCTTGAGTGAATAAGTATGGATAATTTTGTCTCATGTCCTCTTCTATTTCCCACGTGCATTCTTCTACGAACTGACTCCTCCAAAGAACTTTCACCATCAGAATCTTCTTTGTCCGCAATTGTCGTATTTGCGTGTCAACGATTTGCACTGGTTTTCCTCGTAGGTTAATTCTTCACTTACATCCACCACTTGCGGTTGGATTATTCGAGAAGGATCTGATACATATTTCTGAAGCATGGAAATATGGAAGACAGGATGAACTTGCGACATCTCTGGTGGCAAGTCTAGCTTATAGACAACTGAGCCTATGCGTTCTATGATCTGATAAGGTCTGACGTATCTCGGAGCCAACTTACCCTTCTTTCCGAAAAGAATCACTCCTTTCATCGGTGATACTTTGAGGAAAATGTAGTCTCCGGTCTGAAATTCAATGTCTTTCCTCTTGGGGTCCACATAGCTCTTCTGTTGACTGGATGCAGTGTTCAGATGTTGCTTGATCAACGGTACTTTCTATGACGTAATCTGGATTATCTCTGCTCCAGTTAGCTTTCGCTCACCGACTTCATCCCAACAGATAGGGGATCGACATTTACGCCCGTATAATGCTTCATACGGAGCCATCTCGATGCTCGAGTGGTAGCTGTTATTGTAGGCGATTTCGACTAAAGGTAGATACATATCCCAACTACCTATGAAGTCTAGCACGCATAGTTGAAGCATATCTTCTAACGTTTGAATCGTCCGCTCAAACTGGCCGTCTGTATGAGGATGAAAAGCGGTGCTGAAGTTTAATCGCGCCACTAACGCTTCTTGTAAGCTCTTCCAGAAATGAGAGGTAAATACGGAACCTCTGTCTGACACGATTGATACTGGTACTTCTTGTAGGCTCACGATCTTATCGAAGTATTCTTGAGCTAACCTCGCCGCAGAATAAGTCGTCTTGATGGGTATTAAGTGCGTTGACTTCGTCAAACGATCCACGATTACCCAAATGGAATCAAAACCTTTCAGCGTCTTGGGCAATCCGACCACAAAATCCATCGTGATTTGTTCCCATTTCCATTCTGAAATAGGTAACGGTTGCAGAAATCCATAAGGTCGTTGATGCTCCAACTTGACTTTCTGACAAGTCGGGCATTTTGCTACAAACTCTGCGATGTCTTTCTTCATTCCACTCCACCAGTAAGTTGTCTTAATATCATGGTACATCTTTGTGGAACCAGGATGAACGCTGCAAATTGTTCCATGAGTCTCTTCCCTGATCTTCTATCTCAAATCTTCCATATCTGGTATGCACAATCGATTGCCATATTTCAATATTCCATTAACGATACTGAAATCTTGACATTTTTCTTGTTGCACTTCCTCAATTAGATGTTTTAATTGAGGGTCGTCTCCTTGCAATTCTTTAATCGATCTATCAACGTCGATCGTATAGTTAACTGAGCCACCAGGTTTCCGAGGGATGAAACCTCGAATTTGACTCCTTGGTTGAACATCGTATGAATTTTTTGATTAATGGTCTCCGCCACGTTTCTCGCGATATGCGCGAGACTTCCTGCCGACTTTCTGCTTAACGCATCTGCCACTACGTTGGCCTTACCCGGATGGTATTGTATCGTACAATCATAATCTTTCAATAACTCCATCCATCTTTGTTGTCTAAGATTCAATTCTCGTTGATCGAAAATATGTTTTAAGCTCTTGTGATCTATAAATATCTCGCACGTGACGCCGTACAAATAATGTCTCCAAATCTTCAGCGCGAAATTCACCGCCGCTAACTTTAAGTCATGAGTAGGATAGTTCATTTCGTGCTTCTTAAGTTTTCGCGAGGCGTACGCGATTACTCGACCATGTTGCATTAGGACACATCCTAGTCCAACTCTTGATGTATCACAATAAACTGTGAATCCTTCTGTTTCTTCTGGTAGTGCTAGAATTGGTGTCGTCGTTAGACGCTCTTTTAGTTTCAGAAAACTGAGTTCACACTGGTCTCTCTAATTAAATTTGGCATTCTTCTGGGTTAACTTCGTCAAAGGTGCAGCAATCTTTGAGAAATCATGTATGAATCGTCTATAATATCCCGCTAAACCGAGGAAACTTCGAACTTCCGTAACTGAGTCAGGTTGTTTCCATTCCATTACGGCCTCGATCGTCTTTAGGTCAACTTTAATACCACTCTGAGATACCACATGACCCAAGAAAGCTACTTATGTTAGCCAAAATTCACATTTAGAGAACTTGGCATACAACTGATGCTTTCTTAACGTCTGTAGTACTATCCGCAAATGATGTGCATGCTCTTCTTCCGTACGTGGGTATATCAAAATATCATCGATAAACACGGTCGCGAATTGATCCAAGTACGGTTTGAACACTCTATTCATCAAATCCATGAAGGCTGCTGGCGCATTGGTTAGTCCGAACGACATAACGAGAAACTCATAATGACCGTATCGAGTCCGAAAAGCAGTCTTCTGGATGTCATCATCGCGAATCTTCAACTGATGATATCCTGACCTTAAGTCAATTTTGGAAAAGTACTTCGCTCCTTGTAATTGGTCGAACAAATCATCGATTCTAGGTAATGGATACTTGTTCTTGATCGTTACCTTGTTCAGTTGTCGATAATCGTTGCAAAGTCGAAGCGATCCATCTTTCTTTTTCACGAATAATATTGGTGCACCCCACAGGGATACACTGGTCTGATAAAACCACGATCAATTAACTCTTCTAATTGATCTTTCAACTCTTTGAGCTCTGCAGGTGCCATACGATAAGGAGGTATCGATATTGGCTTCGTGCCGGGAGCCAATTCGATACAGAATTCAATCTCGCGATCTGGGGGTAGTCCAGGTAATTCTTCTGGAAAAACGTCTGGATATTCAAATACTACTAGTACATCGTTTAAGTTTACGCTTTTCTTCTCCACATCTCGCACTATAGCTAAGAATCCTTGACATCCCTTCTTTAACATACGACAAGCTTTAAGAGCAAAAATAGTGTTCGTAGGAGATTCCATCTCATCACCCTAGATTGAAATTGGTTCAATTTCAGGCGTATTGAACGTTATCGTCTTCTTTCGGCAATCCACATTGGCATAGTGCTGAGCTAGCCAATCCATTCCAAGTATGACGTCAAAAGCTAATACTTCAAGTAATATCAAGTCCACCAGTAAATCTCGTCCTTGAACTTTCACGGGACAAGATGGATAAACGATACTAACCTCCACACCATCTCCTACAGGGGTGGCTACTGACAACGAATTCTTAAGATATGTTGGTTGAACTCCTAACTTACCGGCAAAGCTAGGTAAAACAAATGAATGTGTAGCGCCCAGATCAAACAAAACTAATGCATCTTGAGAAGCGATAGGAAAGGTACCTTGCACAACAGCATTGGAAGCCTGAGCCTCTTGAGGATTCAGAGCAAAAACCATGGCCTGACTTCCACCAGCCTGTGAAGTCTAGCCAGTACCACGGCCTCCACCGTTTCTTCCTCCTCGATTCCCATAACCACGGCCTCTCTGGCCAGTGAATGTGCTTCCCGTCTGATCATAACCTGACGTTGCCAGATGTACAGTTCTCTACTGCTGATAGGAAGGTTGCACTACTGTAGTCATGGAGCCTTGAGACATCTGCCTCGGACAATCTCAAGCAAAATGACCTTGTTGGCCACATTTAAAACACGCTCCAGAGACACTGCGGCACATTCCATAGTGCCTCTTGTTGCAATTCAGACAGATAGCTGCTCCGCCTCCCATGTCACTCATGGATTTGGCACCAAATCCTGTGCCAGATGCACTAACCCGAGATCCCTGTCGAGTCCTCTTGCGTTCCCGCTGATGTGATGTAGGTCGAGAGTAACTCCCAACGTATGACTGGGTAGGTGCGCTTTGTACACTGCAAAACGTATTACTTCTTATAGGCGCAACATTGGAAGGATCGGGAATCCTCCCAAACCGGATTAGAGAAACTTCCATCAGCCTAGAGCTGTCGATCAGTTGCACCAGAGTTCTTCCGATATTAGATGTCAGACTCACAAACTCGGGTCCTAAACCCTCTACAAACCTCGAATTCACCCTTACTAGATCTGCAGTCAGATCAGGTGCAAATCTACTCGCCCTAGTAAACTCAGTTACATATTCTTGCACGGATCAATTGCCTCTACTCAGAGTTAGCCACTTACCTCGATAGCTCTCTGTTACTGCAAACGGTAGAAAATACTCCCTATAATGATTCACAAACTCAGTCCAGGTCATCGTATCCATTGTTGGCTGGATATGGCGCTGAAACCAGTCCTTTGCAGGTCCTCGCATTGACATTTCCACCATAATGATGGACTGCCTCTCGTTAGCTTGCAGACGTCGAGCGTTACGTTCTACTTCCTCCAGAAAGTCTAGAGCATTTGAGCCGTCAAACTTAGTTGGCTTAAGGCGCATGTAAGCCAATACGATATCTCGATCAGTGAAAGAAACATTACATAACTGTTGCTGCTGTAGTTGTTCACGATGCATATTCTACACTTCAGCCTGATTGGTTTGCGTAGCCGCAAATCCAGTAAGAAATTGATTTTGGTCAAAACCTACGACGTTAGGTTGTTGAGCTTGTGCTTGCACCTCAGGTGCCTGAGCATGGGCCTCTTGGCCTCCACCTCCTCCGTGAACAGAAGACTCATCTTGAGCTTCTGGCTGTACATCTTGTGCCCCTTCTATAACATTTCGTGCTGCAGCGGCAGCTCGTTCTTCTTCTTGTCGTTGGTCAGACATCCTGACCAAGACAAACATCGTTACATAGTCGCATAAACACATATCATCATAAACGTAATCGTATATAGTGCGCATCTCATCACATGCAAACAAACAGACTTACGGCAGACTCACATCCTAGAGGGAAGGCTGAAAGTTTGAAAATCAAAAGAATATATAAAAAAGACAACACTCGAATCCTATCTGGTGCAATAGAATCCTAGGAAAATCGATCACTCATCCGACATAAGCAATGGTAACTGGACCATGCTCTGATACCAACATTGTCACGACCCAATCTCATGGGGCCGAGACCGGCGCTAGGGAATGGGAGTGGTAGCTACAAAACCCGTAACAAGCCTAAAAACGTAAATAAATTTTTTGCAAATAACATACGTCATGCATGACATACTCATACACGTGTCATGCAGTACACATGCCAGGCTATACATGTCATCTGGCAGCCACAAACGGTCACAGCGCAGAAAACATAATATATACATATATTTGAAACATCAGAATTACATTTACCGAAAACCGTTTGATACCAAATAAAACACAAACATCTATCTACTGCAGCTCTAGACGCAAAGTATTGTATCTTTACATACTTTTAAAAATATCAGACTTCTGGAACAAAGATAGAAGTCCGTTGCTTCAAAAACTTCTTTCACCTGAGAGGGAAAGCTGTGAGGGGTCAGTATACGGGAATATACTGAGTGAGTTCATATATTTACTAGTAAGTATTCATATAAAACATAAACAATGCAATAGCGTTCAAATCACATGTAGCCAAGTACAAGATTCGATTGAAACCCTAATCCTCAAACATGAGAAACATATATAATCAAATCAAAATGACCCAAATGGTCCGGCCCCGGGATAACTCAACCACGTCAGCCACGACCAACCTCTTAATCCCAAATTGTGGGCCCCGGGATAACTCAACCGAGTTCAACCCACTAGATACGGGGCTCAGGTTATCTCAACCGAGTTCACTCTCGTTTCCACATTCATATATCCAACTTCTATACTCGTATTCATAATCAAATGTACAACTGTAATAAATTAAAGGGTTAATGTCAAAAAAAATCACGAACTTTACACGTTTTTTCATTTTAATCACGCTTTTTAAATTTTCTCATTTTCATGCACGAACTACCACTTTTTCCCAAATTCATACACGGCGCTGAGGTGGCACTCATTCATTGGTGTAAAATAACCTCCACCTCAGCGAATTACACCAATGGAGTCGTGACACCTCAGCACCGTGCATGAATTTGAGAAAAAGTGGTAGTTCGTGCATGAAAATGAGAAAATTTAAACTACGTGATTAAAATGAGAAAATGTGTAAAGTTAGTGAATTTTTATGACATTAACCCTAAATTAAAACTGGTGATCACGCAGTCCTATTGCCGCCCAATAGGTAGCACGTTCCATCGGATTAATATTGGTTTCAAACCAAATATATACGTATTTCATGTAAAAACATTGCATTGAAAGCATTCAATTCAAATGTAAAGCAATATAAAATATTTGCTTGTGTAAATACTTTAAAAGTAAATTAGTATAAACTCACTAAAAACGCTATCCAAAAATACTATGGTGCTCAGAAACGTCAAGCTTCTCGAGCTCCTGGTCCAGCTGCTTCTTGCCTCGCCGGATCTAAAATGATTTCAAAACATTTGATCGGAATCTTATTCTAAGATTGATTCTAGACTCAAGAAACGACACATTACTCTTATTAACCGTCGTGCTTCTCACGTGTATATTCCGATAAACGGTATCTAACTCGTTTACGGTTCGTATCTCTTTTCCGAAACGATTCTCAGTTAGCCTTGTTAGGTTAATTAACTCAAACTAATCGATAATTAATCGATAAACTAATCAATTCCGATAACACTACGCGAAAATAGGATGCGATTTGAAAATAAAACGGCCAGGCGAACTGTTGTGCGAGCGCAGGTCTCACTGTGCGATCGCACAACACCTGTGCGAGCGCACAGTGTGCTGTGCGTTCGGACAGTGGAACTATGCTACGCACAGAACGGGTATTTTTAACCCCGAACTCGATTCCGACGTGCTTCCGACCTAATTTTGCATTTCCGACATCTAAACAACGCTCTACGTCATCTATGACGCGGAATCCAATCTCAAAATGCTAAAAATCGAACCTAAATCGTTAAAACGATAAAACTGCTCGATAGGCTAAAACTTTAACTTGATATTAATCAAATTCATCCATTAAAGAGGCAAAACGTCATGCTTACTGTGATTCCCCGTTGAAATACGATCGATTCGAGCTATAGAACGTCGAAAACGGACGAGAAACGGAGATTAGGCGAAGAAACGATGATCTGATGATGGTGATAATGAAGGATAGGAATATGAGCTTCTGGACCATTCTTTCTCATTTCATTTCTTATATATATTTGGCTAAATTGCACTTTGGTCCTTGAAACTTTCAAAAGTTGTAATTTAGTTCAAAACTTATCCGCGTCTAAATTTTAAACGGTCTCCGATTGACTCGAGACTTTTACCATAAATATTATAAAATATTTCGCGGACTTTGGCGAAATAATTATTAACTCGGGATTTATATTCTATTTTATATTAATTTTTGAAGTTATTTCCTTAAATCCTGCTAATTCGCTTAGTAAAAATTATTCCAAATTCCCGTTATAATTTAATTAAATCCTTCTTAATTTAATTTATCGTAATCCTATGACATGTGGCACGACTTAATTACTTTAAAATATTTGAGGTATTATAATTTCCTAGTTAAACTAGGTGGTGACTCCATTTTTCAAACCATTTCCAGATCGAGAAGTCAGCAATAAGCCTTGGACGAGCGGCCCCTGAATCCTGCTCCGCTCACAACATGCCCACATGAAATGAAACATCTGAAAAGTTTTCAGATTAGGGGGTGTGATTATTGAAGATAAAAAATATTTCATACTATCTTCAATTGAGTTTGTAATTCAAACATCCAACTAACGATGTTGGAATTTAAATCTGATAATCAGAATAGCCACAAATTGGGAAGTAGGAAAATTGACGGAGGTGCATAAGGATGGTAAAGTACATGCGTTGCCGGTGCGCGTCACACTGACTGCAGAAGCAGTCGTGCAGTAATATTCCCCATGCGCATAGGTGGCGCGTGCCTACTCCTGCCGAGGTCCAAATTTATGTAAAACACCATTGACAAATTGTAAAATTAATTTCTGAATTTTTGGTATTATTTTATATATTTTTTCAAAATAAAAATAATAATTTTTGAATTTATAGCTATAATTAATTATAAATTTAGAATAAAAGTATTTTGACAAAAGTTAAATATGAAAATAATATTTAATTTTAGAAATTATTTTAAATAATGTTGAATTTCAGTGGAAGAAAATTATTTTGCTACCTATATATTTTGAATTTTATGAATTATTTAATTGATTAAAAATGCAATTTTTAAAGAATTTTCAATTGGAAAACTCATAGAAATTGTATTTAAGTGTTAGAAAATTAGCAATAATTTATTGAATTTTCTAGACTTAATTTATACTCTGATAAAATAAAGTTTTATTTTGGTGATTATTTTTTGAGTTATGGTGTGTATAAATGTTTTATAACTATTTTATGATTGTTGAAATATTATGGATAATTGTTTTTATTATTTCAATAAATATTTCTTGAAATGGGCATTCTATAATTGATAGAATTTCGTTATTCTCCTCTAAGAATTAAATGGCACAAATTTAAATTTAGTTAAAGAATATTTAACATTTGAATGATGAATTTGATTGGGAACATAGTACACTTTTGGTTTCAGCTTACATGAAAAACTTTCAATAATTTATTTTGTAATTGCGATTAGATTAATATGATGAAGATATATATGATTACATAATATATTAATTTTTATATTAAATATGTTGGAACAATTGTTGAAACTGAAAAGAATTACAATAAGGCTGAGTCGCGGACTGGGTCGCTCTCGTTTAGACGTATCGCGGCACAGCTCGGTGGTGCAAAGCTGGCTATCAACCGCGGTGTCTTTAGGATAAAACAGCTGTATATACTACACTCACTGCACTGTGAAAGCAGCTCTGAAAATACTTATGTATTACTCGTTTTTTCTTTCTTTATTTCTGTCTTGTTTGTATTATTCTTTCTTTCTTGTTTTATTTGAAAAATAAAAATCTGTTACATAAAAAAATATTTACGTATCAAAAAATAATAGTGCCAACCGAACCGAACCACCCACCCAACCCTGACTGGGCCGACCGGACGGACGGCACGCGCGTGTGTGGTAAATACGGTAGGATGTAACTACTTGCTCGTTCAAAAACTGGGTACCCTTTGGGGTCCAAACCCAAATGAGAAATTTCAAGTTAATAAACCCAATAACTTGAGTTCTCTTAAGCAATGTGGGACAACACATAAACTCTCCATATTCTCATTTCAAATAACAAGGCACTTTCTTTTATTTTATTTTCCAAATTCAATTTATTTCAACAATCCCCCACTTTGAATTTTAAAATTAGTTTCTCGAGTAATTCTGTTAAGATTGTGCATAAACAAAGGTATCTTTCGATTTGAACGTTTGTGTAGTGTGTTTGATTCTGATTCAACAAGAGTGACTCGTAGTCTTGAACTCTATCTCGGACATCAAACCGCACACGTTCTTTTCATAAGTGTTTTTCTAAAGCCTGTGCATTTATGGCCCTGCACGTCTATCCTGGTTTAGTAAACGCTATAGAAATTTGCCTCAAAATATTCATAGGAAGCGGCCCCACTTTCACATTCACAAAGGTGAAGCTATCAAGAGTACTCCTGTAGCTAGGTACTCCACTCCAAATGGAGTATAGACTTCATTAAGAGATTCTATTAATTCATCCTCTAACCGCTTTAGGAATCATGCGTTCACTTTACATATTCTGGCTCATATCATTCATAACTTGTTATTACCCATTGAACCTATTTCTTGGGATCTCTAGTCAATTAGGTCGGGTTACCATTATGAATGATTCATTCTATAGGCAATAGTCCCTTTCCTTTTGAAGTTTTATGGACTTTCTCTCTAGCTAATTCTTTCGTCAAAGGATCTGCTAAGTTATCATTAGTGCGTACATGATCCACTCTATCAGCTCCTATTGAGATGAATTCTCTAACAGTGTTGTGCTTACGATGTATCTGTCGTTTCTTACCGTTATAATAACGGTTCTCAATTTTTACAATAGGCACAGTACTATCACAATGGATCAACCCAGCTAGTATCAGTTTTCCCACAAGGGAATCTCAGCTAGCAGGCTTCTTAGCCATCCTGCTTCTTCACTAGCAGCAGCTAGCGCTATTATTTCTGACTCCATCGTAGATTGAGCCAGAATCGTCTGTTTCTTTGATTTCCAAGAAACAGCTCCTCCGACTGTACTAAAAATATAGCCGCTCGTAGCTTTGGAATAATATCGGACAAAGTATTCCAATCTGCATCACTATATCCTTCAAGTACAGCGGGATGCTTCTGATAATGTAAACCAAGATTCATGGTTCTTTTAAGGCATCTCATAACCCTTTCAATAGCATGCCAATGCTCAATACTTGATCTACTAGTAAACATGCACAGTAATCCAACAACATATGTAATGTCGGGTCTAGTACAATCAGTGGAATATCGAAGGCTGCCAATGATGCTCGCATAATCGGACTGTCGTACGCTATCACCAATGTTATTGAATAATTTTACACTTGGATCATATGGTGTACACACAGGTTTACAGTCAAAGTAATTATATTTCTTAAGAATCTTCTCAACATAGTGAGATTGATCTAAAGAAATTCCGTGTTCAGATCTAGTTATGTTTATGAAAGAATGACATTCGCTTCACCTAGATCTTTCATATCAAAGTTGGCACTCAACATTGATCTCACATCATTTACAACATGAATATTTGATCCAAAAATCAACAAGCCATCTACATACAGACATATGAAAGTACAAAGTTCCTTTTCATATTTGTAGTAAATACATTTGTCACTTTCATTCACTTTAAAACCATTTGAGATGACAAGATTATCAAATTTCTCATGCCATTGCTTAGGTGCTTGTTTTAGACCATACAAAGATTTGTCTAACTTGCACACCTTATGTTCCTGACCATGTATCACAAAACCTTCAGGTTGATCCATGTAAATTTCTTCCTCCAACTCACCGTTTGGAAAGGCAGTCTTAACATCCATTTGGTGTACAGCCAAATCATATAGTGCAGCGATCGAAACCAGCACTCTAATGGATGTTATTCTAGTTACAGGTGAATAGGTATGAAAGAAATTAACGTTTTCACGTTGTCTATAACCTTTGGCTACAAGTCGAGCTTTATATTTGTCTACTGTGCCATCAGGTTTTAATTTCTTTTTTAAGATCCATTTACAACCTATGTGTCACGACCCAAAATATTGAGCAGAGACCGGCGCTAGGGAATGGGAGTGGTAGCTCCGGAACCCATAGCAAGCCTAAAACCACTATCAATTTTTCTCAAATAATAAACAAAAAACATCATTACAACAGAAGCGAACATGTATATATACATATATGAATGTTCACATTAACTTTCTGATATCCACGTGGGCTCTAGTTACTGTACCTCGTACAAACCGGCCTCACGGGAGTATATACGTACTAGTATATTATAAACATATCACTGGCATCTGGTGCCGTGAACAAAACACATAATAAGTAGCCTACAAAAACATATAAACAAGACAGCAAATAGTATATATAATCAAAATGCACTGCTGTCTAAGCTAGGACTCTGTCGACATAGGACCACTACTGCAGCACTACGGAAGTCAATGAACTATACATGCGTAGCTGACTTCCGGATCCCAAAACTGGCTTTTAGCTAGGTCCAGACGCTAACCACTTGTAAGACATCAAAAGTGAGGGGTCAGTATTTGGGAAAATATTGAGTGAGTTTGCAATTACTAACGGTATTATTATATAAACAGGTATTTGATCCGTCCGAAACTAATATCCTGAAATGTGACACGACTTGCAAATATTCAAATCATACTAATTCAAATGGTCCGACCCGGGAGTGTTCACACTCTACCACGTCGATCGCGGCCAATCTTTTAATCCCAAAGTTGTGGGTCCAACCCACTAGATATGGGGACTCCAGGTTACACCGTAACCGAGCGCTTGCTCGTATCGAATTCACTGTTCAACTTCGAAATTCATATTCGTATCCATATTATTCATATCATTTCTCATATGCAAACACACTAGACTGACTCGATACTGGTGATCACACAACCTATTGACACCCAATAGGTAGCTAGTTTCTTCGGATCACATACTAGTCTTTCGTATATAAACTTAATATAACATATAACATTTCAACAAATCATATATAATGTGATGCGTATAAACAATATACGTATATATAAAATAACTTTAATATATATAATACACGAAAGTAAAGTGCAACTCACAGTGACTGCTATCCAATCAATGAGGTGATCTATGTAATGATATGCTCTTGCTACCCCACGTCTGGTGCCCTCACTGCTCGCGGATACGTCTGGTACATAATTGATTAACGTTTAATAGTTAGATATTAACCTCGTGTTGTTACACGTGTAATACTTTCAAGTTCTAGGGTTTAGTTTCATTCTTAATATTATTCGTGAACTCGATATTTCTCTTATCGTATTCACGATATATCGAACTCCACTTCTCGTATTTAGGAATCGTAGATCTTACTTAACATTTTCTATTATCATCAACCGTTCAAAACGTCGAGCTAATCTCGAAACTTATGATTCTCGGGGTCCAAAAGTTGTCTTTTAGAGTCAAACGTTCAAAAATACCGATATCTAGGTCAAATACGGTCCATATGCACATTTGTGCGAGTCGGGGTGCACGTGCGTGCGTCTCGGCGTGTGCACGATCGTGCAACCCTAGTGCACGTTCGTGCACCTCACCTGGTGCACGGTCGTGTACCTCTGGTGCCATTCGTGCACCACGTGCACAGCCCCGGAAATCTGATTTCCGGGGTTTTTCGACCATCCCGACGTGTTTACAACACCCTCACGCTCAAAACTCATTTCTCTGTTTTTATTAAAACGTTAAAACAATCTTGAAACATCAAATTCAATATCAATACTCTATTTCCCTTAAAACAGTCAACAAACTCATCGTTTTCATGCCAAAAACCGACCTCTTACCTTCATTTGATGCTCAAGATTGATAGAGCTTCCAATTCTGAAGAGATCGCCGCGAGAATCGCTTGAATCAGACGTTGAACGGAGAAACGACGGCGAAACGATGATGATCGATGTTTATTGAAGTTTCTGGAGCTCTCTCTTTCTGATCCTTAATTCATATCACTTCTTTATTTATATCTTGGTTAAAGTCTCCTTTTCATCCTTGTTTTATTCTTTTATTACAACTTATCCTTCAAACTTGTCTTTTGTTCAATTTAGTCCTTAACTAAATCAATAAATCTTTTGACTAATTCACATACGTATTATTTATACCCAATAAATAATACGATCCAAGAATTTATATTTTCCCGTCAAAACTTAAAATTTCCATTTTTTTTGCCGTAATTGGATAAATTACCACTTTAGTCCCTGAACTTTATTTTGAGACTTTTCTTGACATTTTTTCCTTTCAATTCCAATTCTAACTTTAGAATTGAAATATAATATTAATTTTTTCGCCATAATCTTTTTTGAAACCGACCTACTAAAACTTGTTTATGAAAAATTTCTCGGAAAACTTTTCAATATCGCCACTCCGGCGACTCAAAGCGGGACACGTGGCCCAATTATGGTTTTGCAACCGGGAGGCAGATCAGTCAAATGCCATGTCTTATTGGACTCTAGTGAATCCATCTCATCATTTATGGCTTCTTGCCACAAATCAGAATTTAAAAAAGTTAAAGCTTCTTGGAGGTTTGTAGGATCCTCCTCTTAAGAATAGACATGGAAATCAGTTCCAAAGTCTTTTGAAATTCTAGCTCTTTTACTTCTTCTGATCTCTGATTCTGTATCATCAGTAATCTCATTATTCCTGACCACATGAACATTACCAGATGATTCGCCCCCACTATTTCATAATTTAAAAGGAAATTTCTGTTATAAAAATCAGCATCTACTGATTCAATAATAATTCGTGCAGTCAAATCATAAAATCTATATGCTTTGCTATTGACTGCATACCCAATGAAAAAACATTCATAGGCTCTGCTAGCTAATTTTATTCGTTTCGGATCAGGAATTCGAACATAGGCTAAACAGCCCCAAGTTCTCAAATAAGAAAAATTTGGTTGTCTTTTCTTTAGGATCTCATAAGGTGAAATCTTATTGTTCGATTTAGGGACATTGTTGAGTACATAAAAAACAGTCAACAAAATTTCACCCCACCAATAAGAAGCAGCTCCAGAATTCAATAAAATATACACTACAGCTTCTGTAAGTGTTCTATTTTTTCTTTCGGCTTTACCGTTCATTTCAGGAGAATAAGCAGTTGTTCTTTCATGCACAATACCATGTGAGTTATAGAATCTACAAACAAGCTAGAGTCATGTTCAGTACCTCTGTCACTGCGAAATCTTTTGATTTTCTTATTGAATTGATTTTCAATTTCTGTAACAAATAACTTGAACAAGTCAAGTGCATCACTTTTATTTTTCATCAAATACACTTGCGTAAAATCAGAACAATCGTCAATAAAAGTGATAAAATATCTTTTACCATTTCTGGTCAAGGTACCATCAAGTTCACATATATCAGAATATATTAAATCTAAAGATTCAGATTCTCTAACTACTGATTTATGTGAGTTTTTTGTTATCTTAGCTTGACTATAAAATTCACATTTTTCAAACTCAGGTTGGTTCATTTTAGGAATTAATCCTAGGGTACTCATGTTGTTAATTATTCTTTTATTTACATGACAAAGTTTAGCGTGCCAAATATTAAAATCACAAACCATGTAAATAAAAGCAACATCTATATTAATAATATCAACATTTAACTTAAACATATCCTCACAAGCATAACCCTTTCCCAAAAATATATCATTTCTAGTAATGGTGTACATATTTCTTCCAATGGTTTGAAAAAATCTAGCTTTGTTGAGAAGATAGTCAGACACCAAATTCTTCCTCATCATTGGAGTGTGCATCACATCCTTAAATATTAGTGTTTTTCTTGAAGTAAACTTCAGTTCACACTTCCAGTTCCAACAACAGTAGCAGTGTGGGTATTACCCAGTAACACTTTCTTATCATCCACAGCAGTGTATGTTTTAAACATAGTACGATCGTGACAAACATGGCGATTAGTGCCAGTGTCAACCCACCAACCACTTGATCTACCAACAAGGTTGATCTCAGCCATCATCTCAGTTATTATAGTCGTAAAAGGCTCTTCAATTAAGTTTGCCTGCGGAGCAGTACTAGGCCTGTTCCGACACTTGCGTGCCATATATCCCGGTTTTCCACAGTTAAAACATAGAAATTGTGGCAGGTCATTCTTAGCAGGTGGTGCCTGTTTCAGAATATGGTTCCTTGAAGGATTACCATTCTGGTTCGCTTTGTTGCGATTCACATTTTGGTTTGAGTTTGAATTGCGATTCTGATTCTTAAAATTCTTGCCATTAGGCTTCAGACTCATCGAACTAAACTTTCTTGTGTTGTTAGAAACAACCAGCACTTCATCTTTTAAATCATGTTTTCTCGCCTCTTCCTCAATCCGAAGACGAGTGATCAAACTTTCCAGCGAGAACTCCTTTGTTTTGTGCCTGAGAGAATTCTTAAAGTCCCTCCACGAAGGAGGTAATTTATCAAACAAAACAGCAACTTGAAATTGTTCATCAAGAACCATATCTTCGGAGATGATCTCATGAGAAATTTTATGCAATTCATGGGATTGTGTCTCGACAGCTTTTTCGTCATTCATTTGATATTTGAGGTAGCGGCTGACTGCGTACTTCTTAGTCCCCACCTCCTCAGTATCCTATTTCTTTTGTAGCGCCTCCCAAGTTACCTTTGCAGTCTTTCCATCATTGTAGTAATCATAGAGATCATCACTTAGTGCATTAAGAATAAAATTCTTGCACAAGTAATCGTTAGTCATCCACTGTTGAAGTTCACCATTCTGTTTGTCCTTTTCTTCTTCCTCGGCAGTTTCATCAACGATAGGCATTTCCATTGTCAAAACAGATGCCACCTTTTTTATGGTAAGGAAGAATTCAGTCTTTTGTTTCCACCTTTTGAAATGCAAGCCTTCAAACCAGAATGGTTTGTTGGCATCAACATTAGAGGAACCGTAGGCAACAACCTCATCGGAGTTCATGTCAGCAATTGTAAAGGGACACGTCTAAAAATTGTTGGACAATTGCTGAAACTGAACAGAATTACGATGAGACTGAGTCGTGGACTAGATCGCTCTCCTTTAGACGTTTCGCGATACAGCTCGGTGGTGCAAAGCTGGCTATCAACCGCGGCGTCCCTAGGATAAAACAGCTGTATATACTGCTCTCACTGCACTGTGAAAGCAGCTCTGAAAACACTTATGTATTGCTCTTTCTTTCTTGCTTGTATTGCTTTATTTCAATGTGTTTTGAAAAAAAAAAAGAGGGACCAGTATTTATAGGCTGGACGAAAAGAGTTGTTGAGAAAATCATAAAGATACAACATAAATACTGAAAACCTTTTTGATAATAAATTATTTACAACAGTAAAAAAAACGTATGGAGCAGTTCAAAGGATTTGTTTTATTTGAAAAATAAAACTCTGTTACATAAAAAAAATATTTACGTATCAAAAAATAATAGTGCAAACCAAACCAAACCACCCACCCACCCAACCCAGACCATGCCGGCGGACCAGACGGCGCGCGTGTAGTAAATACAGTAGGATGTAACTCCTAACCCGTTCACAAAACTGGGTATCCCTTGGGGCCCAAACCCAAATGAGAAATTCCAAGTTAATAAACCCAATAACTTGAGTTCTCTTAAGTAATGTGAACAACACATAAACTCTCCATATTCTCATTTCAAATAATAAGACACTTTCTTTTTATTTTATTTTCCAAATTCAATTAATTTTAACAAAATATGTTTATTTGTTGTTATTATTTAATTGAAATGACTTTGAAAAATATCATAGATTAACTTAATAAGGGTGAAAAATTTAATGATGACAACTATAACTGTTTACTCTGTCCTTAATATTGCTAGATAAGATTTTATGCAGAGATGGGCTTTTTGGGTGTGCGGCATGTTTAGCCAATTAGATTAATTTTATTTTTATTTATACTTTTTCTTAAGAGTTGATATTCATAATACTCCATCCGTCCTATAAAAATAGGCAAAATAGAGTTTGCACATGAATTAAAAAATGATAGTTAAAATATTTATATTTTATTAACTTCTAATAATAACCTTAATTTAATTATTTAAATATTTTAAATATTATGTGAAAGATAATTATTGCGTTGGAATTGTAATTAAATATTAAAAAAATAAATTTATTATTAATTTTTGCATTGTATAAAGTGATAATAAATAATGATTTATAGAATGTAACAAAAATGATTGGAATTAATGAAGGTTAATATTGGTATTATTCAAATTAATATAGTAACTTTACCTATATTTTGGGAAGCCCAAAATAGCCATTTTGCCTGTTTTTTTCTATTATGAGGGGTTGTCCTTATAAATAGTTGGATTTTTCAGTTAATAAAGTCTACACATCATTTATCAAACAAACTAAGAAAGCAAAGCTCAGGCGTTTTCTCTTAATCTCCAGATTAAACATAACTTAGTAGTTACTTAACCTCCGAATTAATACTTGTTAGTTTTGACACTGGTCCCGCTTGCACCTCTACTTTTCCCGAATTAGTACCTACCTGGAGTAAATCCTGCTTGGACCTTATGTTCCCGGACTGGCTTGAATCCTGACGTAACTCGTGAGCTACACCTAGTGACTCGTGAGCTACACTTTATTACTTCTGAACCAAACTTACGTGCACCGATTAAAGCATCAGAATTAAACAGAACCTACCTATAAATTCAAAGATTCGAGTTTGGATCTATTTTCTTGCAAACATATTTTTGCGACTCAACTGGGGAAAATTTTACAGTTAGCACAAAAATTAGTGACTTAAAAGACGATCAAAGGTACATCCAATCAATAAGTCGTCCATTAGTTTAGAGAAAATACTTTTAGACGGTGTTGACTCACACATTGAAGAATCATGATTAAGGATAAGAATATACCACCACAAGCTAAACAATAATCATCATCTCATGGGTTAATTGAACCATCGAAGTGTTGGTCAGTCTTTTGATACTCGATCATCTTCACTATGATGTCCCTATTTTTCTTAATGATCTACTTGTCCAAGTCACCACTGTGTCAATATGACTTCGCATATGAAAAAAGACGGAGATGAGAAAAGCATAGAGAAACTCTAGTATTACATGTTTAATTTATTCTTTATTGTTAAAATGTTTAAATTATACGGTTTTTTAAAACTTTCCAGTTCAAGGGTTTAGTGCGGTTTTACCGGTTAAATTCGGTTCAACCAAATTTTTGGTTCATATATGTTATTTGGACCAAACAGATAGCCAGTTCCCGGTATCCGATATTTAAAATAGTGCTTTAGGGTTACAAGTGTTAAAGCAAGATATGACATGGAAGGTTGAATCGGGTCACAGAGTTAAATGTTTCCAAGATCCCTGACTTCCAATATCTTATCCTTTTGTTCCATACCCAAATACTGGTTTTGTCAGTAACCTACCAAACTTTGTCTCGAAACTAATTGATTCAACAACTCGAGCATGGAAAACAGATTTGATAATGAGTATTTTTACTCCTGAAGATGCATACATATTTATCTCTTCCTTTATCATATTGAAATAGTCCAGATAAATTGATATGACATCGTAATCAAAATGGGCAATACTTTATCAAATCCGGATACTATTTAGCACTTCACCGCCCCTTTTGAGAATATTCTTCACTTATTCCAGATTTTTCCAAAAAAAGAAAAAGATTGGAAATACATGCATAATCTTTCTATTTCAAACAATCAAAGTTTTTCAATGGAGGTGCATACATGATGGTATATCAGCTGCCTCTTTATTAAACTACCGTCCGAATTCTGACGTTCGTTATGTTTTTTTGCAACCAAGATGAAATAATTGCTCACTTGCTTTTTCAATGTCATCGAGCTCAGCATATATGGCTTGCCTCTTCTCTATCTTTTCACTCAACTTTGCTTTCATGTTCATCATTTCATATGGCTTATGGCTTGGGAAGACATAATAGAGATGTTAATCCAAATGGATGATACAAACACATCAACTCATTTATTATGTTATATCCTCTAGCACATTTGCAAGTCTCGGAACTTTATTTTTAAAAATGTTGAAAATTCAATTCCTGAAATATTATCTCAAAGTTATTCAGTTAAATGAGAGTTTGATAACATTCCGGGAACAAATAGTGGAAACATAAGAAAAAAAGACATGTGTAACTAATTCTTATTCTCCTTGGGAACCACCACCTCTTAGAATGCTAAAGCTAAATTTTGATGCGGAAATTCAAAAGGAACATCAATTTTGGTACAATTGGTGTAGTGGAAAGAGATCACAACGGACATCATATAAGCAATTTCTCAACTATTTTTAGATTTGTCTGAGACCCCTGATCATTCTTGAATTCCTTGCAATACAGAGACTATGAAAGGGGCAATTAATAAAGGCTAGAAGAGGATGATTTTTGAAGACGATGCCCTCTAAATACCCACTGTGATTAATTCAAACTATATCATCATGTCTGGATATTTGTGAATATATTTGGCATCTTAAAAGCCACTTCATTATATCTTAAATCCGGCGTATCAAAAGAAATGACAATCTTAAAGCCTACAACTTGGCCAAAAAATTGAGGACCAATTTTCATATTTATGCTCCATGCAACGACCTTAATTTTTATCCTTGCTTCTGTTGTAATTTTGTCTCGTAAATTTACCTATTTCGGTTTAAAAAAAATAATAATTCATCAACTTTCAGTATTAGAAAATCGAAACATCAACCCATTCTTCAGCAAAAGGCGCTGATGTAATTATAGAAATAATGTATATTATGATGTCCACGTTAGCGTTTTTCACTAGAAAATAGTTTGGTGCTTTGATCTGCAGAAATATAAAAATTAGTAACCGCTTTTGCCAATTTTAAAATTATCATATAAGTTTGTGATTTACTTTGTACTTAACCTCAATTTTGTTCTCTATATTTATCTGATTAATATGATACATATAAATTTATATTTAGAGGTATACATAGCTAATATAATAAAAAATTAAATCATTATTTAGGTGTACAAAATATCCGTTTAGATTTGCGAGTTTCACGAACCTATTATATTAATGCTTAAATTCGGTTTGAGTAGCTTGAGTTCGGCTCGAATTTTTCGAACCGATCTCAAATAACTTATGATTAGCCCAACTCATTTATACCCATTTCTTGATACAGCCTGGAATATGCGTAATTGAACACCATTTAAAAAAGAAAAAAGAAAAAGCAACGTGATGTTTCAAAAACAAAATGTCACCAACGTCAACGTTTACCATGAGTCAAATGATTTAATCCCTCAAAACGACTTATCGTTTAAAGAGCAGAACTACATTAGTCAGAAATAGCAAAAAAAAGATGGAAAAATTGTAGTTAAGATAGTAGTTAAACAACCGGTAAACCCTAATGATTTAAATAGAACAACAACAGCAGCAGCATCACGCTCTCTAGCTCTTTTCTCTAAACCCTAGACGCCATTTCTCATCACTCTCAATCCTAGGGTTTAGAATCACTTAATTATATTAAAACAAACAAAATCAATCTCGATTCTTGAATTTTACAATTTTGTTTTAATTGATTACGATTATGGATCTTCAAAGTTTGGCGATTACTCTCCAAGCTGCTCTTAGCCCTAATCCTGATGAACGCAAAGCAGCCGAGCAAAATCTCAATCAGGTATTTCTTTCATATTACTTTTTTTTATCTTTGCTGCTGAATTTTTTAGATCATGCATAATTATCCAGTTTAGTTAGTGGATAGAGTTACTGATGAATCACAAACAATCAAAAATAAATGTTTGATTTTGTTTTTTTAATCTAATTATGGAACTTAATTAGTTACTTCAACTTTGTAGTAGCTGATTACTTACTTTTTCTTGGTGGCAGTGTCAGATTGCTCCTCAGCATCTAGTGAGGCTGCTGCAGATAATTGTGGATAATAATTGCGACATGGCGGTTCGCCAAGTTGCTAGTATTCATTTTAAGAATTTTATTGCTAAATATTGGGCACCTAATGAGCCTGGTAACTAACTTTTCCATTTTCTTTTATTATTTACTATCATTTTTTTAATTGAAATTATAGTAATCTAATCTAATTGTTGGATTTTTTTATTTTCTTAGTTGTCTAGTGTCTAATACCGATAATTTTGTAGATGAGAAATTAAAGATATTACAAAGTGATAAAGAAATGGTGAGAGATCATATCCTGTTGTTTGTTGTGCAAGTTCCTCCTCTATTGAGGTATACATTTTTCCATTCATTTTCTTCCTTTTTTTCTCTTTTGGCGTTTCCTTGGTGTCTTACACTTTCTTAACTTTGATTACTCGGAATAATCTGAAATTGTATGATTTACAGGGTACAGTTGGGTGAGTGCATCAAGACAATTGTTAACTCTGATTACCCTGAGCAGTGGCCTCATCTTCTTGACTGGATCAAACTTAATTTACAAGATCAACAAGTTTATGGAGCTCTGTTTGTTTTGCGGATACTTTCTCGAAAATATGAGTACTGGTTATGCTTATGATCGTTATTTTCTGTTGTTCGTTATGACATGCATTGCTATTGCCGTGGTTATTTTTTTCATTGCTTTTATTGTTAATATTCAGTCTTTAAGACTTAGTGACACATTTGGATGTTCTTATTGTTCTCTTTGTACCTTTTTTTTTTCACTTCAGACTATATGTCAAGTGAAGATATGAAAAGATAAACATAAATGAATCAATTTCATATGATTCTTTTTGTCATAAAAAAAATTAGTTTTTAACATCATATCTGGTGCTGGCAGGATACTTATATTCACACACTTTTCTGCATGCAATTTTCTTTTCGGTATTTCCTAATGAAAGCCTAAAAGCTTTCGGGCGTTCCTTGAACTTGTTTGAAAATGAGAGGCGTAGTTCTTGCTTTGTGATATTGTCATGGAAAGGGAACCTTCATTCCTAATGAACGCCTTGACTTAGGGTGTCTGATTGCTCTTATCTGCAAGCTTTTGTCAATTTTATGAAGTCTGAACGACTGTCTTTTTATTAGATTTTCTTATGTTTGATCTACCTCAGGTAACAATCTAAAAATTGAGTGAAAAGGTTTATTTATGATCAATGGTTGTGTTACTCACTCGCAGTGTGTTGTTCAAGGCATTGTTTGTTCTATGCTTACTTCATCATCAAGAGAGAGCTAAATTATTTATGTTTCGGTATTCCTGAAATCTCTGTTTTTCTTTCCTTGCACCTTAGGTTCAAGTCAGATGAGGAAAGGGCACCTGTTTATCGAATTGTTGAAGAGACATTTCCTCATCTTCTCAACATTTTTAACAGGCTAGTCCAGATTGCAAATCCGTCTTTGGAAGTTGCAGATTTGATCAAGCTTATTTGTAAAATATTCTGGTCATCTATATATGTAAGTTTGATGTTTAACAGTAGACTTGTATGTTGGTGCTGTGATAAACTCTAGTGTACCTTCATGCTGGGAAATTAATGTGCTTCTTTTTGTGTTGCATTTCAATTTCGTTTGTAATGCAATTTGCTTAACATAAGGCGCTAATGCTATTTGAATGACAATGCAACTTTATGTTTCATCATGTTATGGTTTTCATAAGAGTATATCTCCTTAGTGGTACAGTTGTCACTCAGCTGTAACTCAACATGTGATTTAACTTGCCAGTATGACTGGAGAAGCATGCGGTTACATGTAGAAGTAGTCTTAATGCTACTACTTCAAACATCTATTATTTTTGGTAGTTGTTTTAAAATTAGTATTTCCCATTAGTTTGAATTGGTATGCTGTTTTATTTTCTTCTGTTTTTTGGGGGTTATATTTTACATGTCCCTTATTGTTATGCATTTCCAGTTGGAGGTACCAAAGCAGCTTTTTGATCCTAATGTCTTCAACACCTGGATGGTTCTTTTCTTGAATGTTTTGGAGAGGCCTGTACCTATGGAGGGTCAGCCTGTGGATCCTGAGCTCAGGAAGTCATGGGGGTGGTGGAAGGTGAAGAAATGGACAGTGCATATTTTGAACAGGCTGTATACTCGGTGCGTGTTTCAACTGAAATAATTGTTGAATTAGCGGATGTATGCGGCTCATTGGTTTCTTCTGGATATTGAATAACATACAGGTTTGGAGATTTAAAACTTCAGAATCAAGATAACAGAGCTTTTGCCCAAATGTTTCAGAAGAATTATGCAGGAAAGATTTTGGAGTGCCACTTGAATTTGTTGAATGTGATACGGCTTGGTGGTTATTTGCCAGACAGAGTTATGAATCTCATTCTTCAGTATTTAAGCAACAGGTAAGGGGATTTTTGTTATTTACTTAGTATTTCCCCTCTATTTCTCATGATTTGCCATTCTATGTTCTCATCTATTCGTTTGCCAATGATCAATGTGTTCCATGATGTGTTTTTGTATTCTGACTTTCTTTCAGTTAGACTGTATGTTTTCTCTATTGTAAATATTAAGTTCATGACTTGAAGCTCAATGTTTAGATGTATTTACTTAGATGAATTTGTGACGAGGAATTCCCAGCTTTTTTAATTATTTGGAGCGGTCTCACTGCACCCCTTACGGCAGACTTTATTCTTAAAAAATTATGCCTTTAGAGCAATCTTGTTTCTGTTTTTTCCTCTTCTCAGGGAGGAAGGAGGATATTAATGTTCAGATTTTTTTGTTGAAAGAAGCTTTTTATATCTTTTCAATGTCTTTAATATTATCAAGTTTGGATGATAGTTGCTTAAATTATATTTAGGAGCAGCATTTATATAGGGCATGATATGTTTTTGAACAACTTGTATATATACTTTATATTCATGTGACATTTGATGAAGGCACAAACATTCACTTTCATAATCTTTTAATCCTTACTTTTATTACTTCGTTCAATTGCTGAGGTAGCAAGAAGTAGCCATAAGATAGCCTTAAAAGAAATGCATTGATGTTTCTCCTGGTAATTTTTCAATTATAAGCACAGTTTTGTTTGTCTCCTTCTCTTCTCCAACCAAAAATGTAAAATGTAATTGATTATTTAGTCTAAAGAGTAACTATGGAGATGATTCTATTTAGGGGTTTGGTTCTTTCTTTTATGCTGGTTCCAGCTCAAAATGATCTTCAACGAATTTGTGAGCCAAATTTATGTTAGGTGATGGACAGAATAAGGATTGTGATTTTGTATGTACTTGCCACTTCATCCACTCTCATACGAGAGATTCTGTTTCTCTTGTTCACCCAAGCTAGAAGCTCCAGTTTCTTTTAGATCTGAAGACTTAGAAGTTGCAGCTAAAGCAGAACCTACATGAAAAATAAATTGGTATCAACCAATGCATAAGCCTCAGAATATGTTGGCTGTCGCGTGCTCTCCCTTTCTCTCTGCTTTTCTTTTTTCCTGCTTATGGTATTTCTCAGAAGGAAGAACTCAAGCTCATGCATTCAATCATTTGGTGATTTTATGTAAAGCATTTAAATGATTGTCTTTTTTTCCCATGAAACATCTAACTTCTATATGTTTTTGCATTATGATGATGCAATGTTCATCGTATTTGCATCAAGATTTTTAATTTATTTTTCTGCGTTGCTTGGAAAGTGTTTATTTCTGGAAACTATTTTACAATGCTAATATCTTGATGTACATGCAGTATATCAAAGAATAGCATGTATACTCTTCTGCAACCGCGGCTTGATGTTCTTCTTTTTGAGATAGTTTTCCCTCTTATGTGCTTCAATGACAATGATCAAAAGCTTTGGGAGGAGGACCCTCATGAATATGTGAGGAAGGGATATGGTAAGTATGAGAGTTGTAATTGTTTGCGTAAAATATGGAGCTTTTAATGCTGACCTTTGCATAACTTGATTTGATGCAGATATCATTGAGGATTTATACAGTCCAAGGACTGCTTCAATGGATTTTGTCAGTGAATTGGTTAGAAAACGTGCAAAAGACAATCTTCATAAGTTTATCCAATTCATTGTAGAAATTTTTAAAAGGTATTCTTTTAAATTTAAACGGTAAGCATGAAGTAAGCTGATGCTTTAAAGGTACTGTTTTGCTATCTCCGTCTCTGCAGGTATGATGAAGCACCAGTAGAATATAAACCCTATCGACAAAAAGATGGTGCTCTCCTTGCTATAGGAGCACTTTGTGACAAGCTGAAACAAACTGAACCCTACAAATCTGAACTGGAGCATATGTTAGTGCAACATGTTTTCCCTGAGTTTAGCAGCCCTGCTGGTCATCTTAGAGCAAAGGTGTCTGCACTTAACTCATTCGCTCTGCTGTTTGAATTTTAAAGTTACATATAAAACATTTTAGTTTGTCCCCTTGAGATTTTTAGCTATTCATGTACTCTTTGTGGATATTAGGCTGCGTGGGTTGCAGGGCAATATGCCCACATTAACTTCTCCGACCAAAACAATTTCCGCAAAGCCTTGCATAGCGTTGTTTCTGGGTTGCGTGATCCAGAGCTTCCTGTTCGTGTTGATTCAGTTTTTGCTTTGCGGAGCTTTATTGAAGCTTGCAAAGGTATGTGTCTGTTGTGCTCTTTTAGAAACTGTATCTCTTTATCTTGTTCTCTCACTAAAGAGATCTCATGCTGCAGATTTGAATGAACTTCGCCCTATTCTTCCTCAACTACTTGATGGTATGTTGCATTTTATATCTTCTTATTTAATAGCAATCTTCACATTGATGCCTGTAAGTTCTGGAGATCATGAAATGTTTGATATGTTTCTGCTGTTGACCAGATTTGAGTATTCCGCTTTAAGTTTTATTAAGTAGAATTCAGCGGCAGCAAACTTTATGAGTAGAATAGAAGTATGGAAATTAAAAGAAAATTAAGAGAAAATAAAAAAAGAGGAAGAGATAGTTTTCTTAGGAATCACACCTCTATTCTTAAAAAAATCACACCCAAGGAAAAGAAAGAGAATTGGATTAACACCAATTTTAATTGCAAGAATCTTTAATTTTATCAAATTTAAGTGTAAACAATAAACTTGATACAAATCTAAGTGACAATTTGATAAAAAGCAAAATGAAATATTGAATTTAAGCGTTGAACATAACAGATATTAAATTTTATAAGTGTTGAATTTAATGATCTGTTGATAATTATGATCACTAAATTATTGTTGTTACTAAAATGTGTTTTGATTTCAAAATTTTAAGCTTTAAGTTGTGGCCATTAAAATATGTAATCCGAACTACAAACGAAATAATTTAGTGATAGTTTAATGACAAAGTGAAGGTATAAAAGTAATTTTAATGACTTATTTAAAGAAACTAAAAATTTTAGTAGAGACTTTAAGTTAAAATTTAAACTTATTGGGTTTTGAATTAATTAAATAAATTAAGTTAGGCTTAGTTTCATTATTTAAGCAACTTAAAAAAAATGCTGAAAACTCTATATAAGTAGTTAGTTGGTTATCAAATACGCACCCCTTAAATATTTACAGAGAAATAATCCTTCAAACTTAAAAACTTGTAATTTAATCTAATTCCACATTGGATTTTGAATTTTGAGAGAAAACAAAAAATTAAGCTTATGATAATCTATCGAGGATTATGAATATAACTCAACAATTGATCAAAAGCTACTAAAGACTTCAGGATAATTTATTTTTACAAAAATTAGAAATTACCTTAATAATCCCTAACCTAAGTAAATCAAAATTCCTGCACTAGTCTATATTTTCTGACTTCATGAACTTTCTCAAAAAATTTCTTAGCTGAAATTCTCATTTTTATAACTAAGAATTAAGTTCATAATAAGTTTGGAATTATTGTTCCATATCATTCTTACCTGGTTGGTGATCTCTAGTTGTCTAATGCCTAAAAAGCAAAAACATTAATTCGCAATGGTGCCTTTTGCCCTCCTTGATTAATGATATTATTAGCAAGTGAATTACTTTAAACTTCTTGTTGGCTCATCTGCTTACTCATTAGGAATAACAAAATCCACCTTGTGAATATTACTAATTGGCAAAACAAATTAAGCTTATCAAGCATGTATGTCAAGCTCCTTTATTCCTTATCAGTTCTTTGTTTAAAGCTGAATCATACTCATCTTTTAAACCAAATATCTCTGGTAATTCTGTGGCTTGAACATCTGCATGTTTGACTTCCTTCTGATGCAAAACTAGGTGCATCTTTGGCTGTTCATCACTTTGAGACATAAATGCTAGACTGTCCACTTCTTTCTCATGCTGGTTAACATCTTGAAAAGTTTTTTATTGTTGCTGGCTTCGAAGTTTACCCTTTGCTTCATGATATTTTGTAACTTCCAAATTTATACTTTTATGTTCAATATTTTGAGCCTTTAAGTTAGGAAGCAGATTTTGTTGCTTGGTACTTCCATGTTCAATGCCTTTTCTTTTATGATCGACATGGTGCATGGGCTCGTTTGATGGACGCAATTCTTGATTGAAGTCTTCTCCCTTTTGGCAATGTAGCACATGAATTTCTGCATGTAGCTCTACTGTTTTGTCGTGCTGTTTTGATTTTTCTTCTCCATTTTTCTTACCATTAGGCTGCAGATTTTATAGTATTGCCTTATTTACATCATCTGGTACTCCTTTTAACTTGAAATTTTAACATCATATTCTTTGCAATCAAGGTAACTCATTGGTTTCAAAGCAATAGTGTTCTCCATAGTTAGGATAGAATAAGTGTTATCCATGATGTTATATGATGCACATCTCAAGGATATAATACTCCAACAAAGATTATGAATATCCTTAAGAATTTTTTAAAGGCTCCTAAAGTCACTTGGATAATTAATTTTCTGAAAATAATAAATTATTAAAATATCCTCGACCTAAATAAACCAAAATTCCTGCACTAAAACAGATTTTCTGACTTGATGAACTTTCACAAAAAATGAATTAGCTGAAATTACTAAATTCCCAAAACTAAGATTCAAGTTTCAAAGCTTAGAGATTATTGTTCCACATCAGTTTTTGCATCATTTTTATTTTTTGCTTTCCTTCAGCTCTACATAAAATATACAATTTACCAGTTAATTTTAGTAATGTTTGCAGTAGAACTCATTTCTCTTTCCCTTCTCTCCAGAGTTTTTTAAACTAATGAATGAGGTGGAGAATGAGGACCTGGTATTTACTTTGGAAACAATAGTGGATAAATTTGGCGAGGAGATGGCACCTTATGCTCTAGGGTTATGCCAAAATTTGGTAATTCTTGAACTTTCTTGATTGAAGAATTTTATTGGAGTTCTATTTGTCTGATGTTTACGTTATTTTACTTTCAGGCAGCTGCTTTTTGGAGGTGTATGAACACTGCAGAAGCTGATGATGAAGCTGATGATACCGGTGCTTTGGCAGCAGTTGGTTGTTTACGTGCTATCAGTACAATTCTTGAATCTGTTAGCAGGCTTCCTCACCTTTTTGTCCAGATTGAGCCTACTTTGCTTCCTATAATGCGTAGAATGTTGACAACTGATGGTCAAGGTAGGCATGTTAAAAATTAAAGCACACCTTTTTTTTCCTGCCTTCTCTATGTTCAGGCGATTGTATTTGTATCCATGATTTCTGATTTATTGGGATTGCTGTAATTAGCAGATATTCTGTGAATAGTTGTTAGTATCAGACATTTTTTGGAATGTTGTGGTTGTCCTGGGTTGTGGTTGTCTCAGGTCTTGTATCATTGTTAGTTAAGACTTAGCATCATTGCCATTTTGTTATGGTGGCTGTTATTCTTATGCAGTGGCTGTTATTCCTATGTGGTACTCCTTGCAATTGCATGGATTCTCTTTACCCAGTCCCTTCTTCACGGGAATATGATACCTAGCCTTTTGGCTGAAGTACGCATTCTTTAGCTGCCTGTAACGTACTTGATTGCACAGATAGTTTTTGAGTTTTTACCTATTGAAGCATGTCTCATTTTAGAAGGGGACTGTAGTGTTGTGCTTTAGATAGAGCCAGGATTCCAAATATTCATTAAAATCCCAAATTCTTGTAACGCTTTGTTATTTTAGATCAGGTTTGATATTAGAACCGAGTGTTTTATCATTCAGATTGTTATAGTAACGTATACATATTTTTAAATGCCTGTTTTGGCAGAGGTGTTTGAAGAAGTTCTGGAAATTGTTTCATACATGACCTTCTTCTCTCCAACAATATCTCTCGAAATGTGGACTCTCTGGCCTCTGATGATGGAAGCATTGGCAGAGTGGGCAATTGATTTCTTTTCAAGTAAGTTCTCTGTTCACTGATGCCATATTGTGAACTTATGGGATTTTTTGTTTGCTTGCATTATTTCATGTAAATTTCAATTGGCCATTTTTCAATGATTTGTGGTTCAAATGTTAAATTTCAATTGGCCATTTTTCAATGATTTGTGGTTCAAATGTTTTTCGCTCGAGTGTTCTGATTCAGTGTGTATTTTTCTTTAAACCTTGTCTTGGTTCTAATGATTTTTAATTCATTCAGATATTCTGGTTCCCTTGGACAACTACATATCTAGGGGAACTGCTCACTTCCTGACATGCAAGGATCCAGATTACCAACAAAGTCTTTGGAAGATGATTTCATCTGTGAGTTATGATTGAAATGTCAATAATCATCATCTACTATGATCTGTTAATGGGACACATGTTGAAGAGAGGATGTACAGTTGTCTTTGTCGGTATTTATGAATTTTATTGTCCATGCTTTTTCTTTCTTTCTCATGCAGATTTTGGTAGATCCAAATTTTGAGGACAATGACATAGAACCTGCTCCAAAACTGATCGAGGTGGTTTTCCAGAATTGTAGAGGCCAGGTGGATCAGTGGGTTGAGCCATATCTGAGAATCACGGTTGAGAGGTTAAATAGAACGGAGAAATCATACTTGAAATGTCTTCTCATTCAAGTGGTATGGATCATAAATTCTCTAGCATACTTCAATGGTCGGAGTTATTTGAGCCCCATCATTTGAGCTCCATCACAAGTTTTGGGGACATTGATCTAAAATTACAGACTTCTGTCTCTAATTGACAAAAAGAGCCAAGTCTGAGTTATTTGAGCCCCATGCACGAGGAGATGCATTGGCTTAAAATTAGAGACTTTTGGCTCTGGTTGACAAAAAGAGCTAAGTTTGTGTTTAAACTTGATACATGTACACAAGTTTAGGGACCTCATTGTCTCTTTGTTAGTTTGTCATATATTGGTGCCATTCTGCTTGTTCAGACAGTAAGTTGGGTTAAATTTGGGTTAGTTACAATATTATGACCAATACAATAATGGAAAGTTCTTGTAGAACGACTTTAATGGATATTCTAATATAATATCCAAATATCAGTGTCTGTTACATGAACTGCGGACCATTAATCTCCAGAGTTCGTTCCCTCATTTATCATACTATTACGCCAAAGGAGAAAGTGAAATGATTGTTTCTTTTAATTGTTTGACAAAATGTCAGTAGGGAATGTTACATTTGTACTTGACATGTTATACAAGTAGCTGTGTGTAGTTACATGTGCTTATCATGTAGTCTGATTTTCTGAAGTTTAAAGATATTATTTTGACAAATTTTCCCTATATTTGGCAGATTGCAAATGCCCTTTACTACAATCCAGCTATGACGCTAAGCATACTGCAAAAGCTTGGTGTTGCTACTGAGATATTTAACCTTTGGTTCCAGATGCTGCAACAAGTGAAGAAAAGTGGTGTACGGGCCAATTTTAGAAGGTAAGCTGTTGGGATTCGTTTGTATGTAAGTATGGTGTTGTATTGTCGCTATTTTTATTTGAAACAGCTTTTATGTGGCACTTCTTCTATTTTAAGCAGCTTTTGTCCGGTACTTTGTTTTTAGTTATCGAGTGCAATAATGTCTGTCACAGGGATCATCACAAGAAAGTTTGTTGCTTGGGGCTGACATCAGTACTCTCCCTTCCTGCTAATCAACTACCAGGAGAGGCTTTGGATCGTGTTTTCAAGACCACTCTTGATCTTCTAGTTGCATACAAGGATCAAGTTGCAGGTCTTTTATCTCCCTTTAATTCAATAGTTTTTTATTCTTCTTACAACCTCGTTACAATATTAGTGATCTTATTGAAATTGTGCGTGTACATAGAAGCTGCAAAGGAAGAAGAAGAAGAAGAAGCTGAAGACGACGATGATATGGATGGTTTCCAAACTGATGATGACGAGGATGCTGATGGGTCTGACAAGGACATGGGAGTTGATGGTGAGGATGGTGATGAAGCAGACAGCATTAAGCTTCAAAAACTAGCAGCGCAGGTGTGCCTATTTACATCTCTAGTTCAAAACACTCAATAATAACAAACTTTATCTTGATTCTGTGTTTTTGAATAATCATCACTTAATGGACATCCCAGGCAAAGTCTTTCCGTCCACATGATGACGATGATGATGACTCAGATGATGACTACAGCGATGATGAGGAGCTGCAATCACCGATTGATGAAGTGGACCCTTTCATTTTCTTTGTGGATACTGTCAAAGGTGAGGGAGCATTTTCCCCTTTTGGTAATTGGTTTGGTTATTTGGTCCAATCTGAGCTTGATGTTTGTTTATTTTGGTTACTTCCCAATAAAGTGTTGCAAGCATCAGATCCATTGAGGTTCCAGACTCTTACACAGGCTCTGGACTTCCATCACCAAGCGCTTGCTAATGGCGTTGCCCAGCATGCTGAAATAAGAAGAGTAGAGATTGAAAAGGAAAGATTGGAAAAGGCATCGGCTACTGCTGCTTCATAGATACAACTCAAGTATGCATTTGCTTTGATATCCCATTCATTTAGAAACGTATTAGAAGGAATGAGAGTCTGTCAATATCAGTCAGTCCTTTTGAAGCTTTTGGTTGGTTCAAAGGTCATGAGAGGTCAGTACCACCAGTTGGCGTATTGGTTCATTACCGTGGTGCATTCCGAAGTTCCCAATTGCTCAGCAGGCTCCGTGTATGAGGGAACATTGGTTTTGGGTTATTTGATGGTCTGGCCAATTCTATGTCAGAAGAGGTCCGTCTCATAGTGCTTGTGTTGTCATGTTGCTTTTGAAAATATGTATATTTTTTGGGGTCTCTTATTTGAGTCACCATTCCCCTAAACACTATTGCAGAGGAGGGCTTATGATCCGCCCTTGGACTTTTTTTTACATTGTCCTTCTTCATGTTTGAAATCAAGGAGAGGTTCAAGCTGCATGTTGAGAATCATTTGGGGTGGAAGAATGGGTGCAATGATAAATTTTGGTAAGTTGTAGCAAATATTCTTTATTCTCTCTCAATTTTGTATGAGTATAGTAATGGGTTACCACAGTGAGAGCTTCCAAGGGTTGCTTTGCCTCAGATTGTACAACATTCAGCATTCATTTTATTATGAAAGGCAGGAATTGGTTTGTATTTCAAGGCACCTTTTAAATTCATTGCATTTTGGAACTTGTAAATTTTTTGTTTTTTATACATGGAAAGTATCCTGGCGATACAAACTTTCTATTCAAAGATTGCATGGTTATAAATCTGGTCTTTATTATGATGTTTATTTTATTTTTTAAGCGATTAAATATTTGTACCTTTTGGAATTATATCAAACCGGTGTATTGTTGTAATGCTCATGTCATCACTACACAATTGTTAAAATAATTGAATGTTGAAATATCTAATCTAAATCTGTCTCCACAAGATGTCTTCCCCACAGGCCATCTCAACCAACCCTTCACATCTGAATCCAAAACCGCAGAACTAACCAGTTCTTTTATGCTAGTATTTAACTCAACATCCTGCAAATTACATACAACAGACAGCCTATAAAACTCGCTCTACACAACACAATTTTTTTAACTGGAACATCATAGCAAAGGACAATATATTCTGACGTCCACGTCGACATCTTTTAACGAAAAATTTCTCAGTGTTTTAATTTGTAAAAAATAATAGTAATAGTTTATGTTTTAACTTGTCAAAGTTAAAAGTTAAATTTACAGAATATGTAAAAGTTCATAACTTCTTTTGCAAGTAACTCGCTACTAAACCAAAAGCTTAGAAATATAAAATAAAGGGAACTCGGATTACTTACCCATAAAAATGAAGTTTACCAAATCTAGCTACCAATTTTGGCTTTACTTTTTTCAAACCATGATAGCTCATTTCCTTCCTCAAAATTTCCAGAGAAGAACATAGGCCACGTTCTACATTTGCAGCTATATGGACTTCCAACATATTTCTTGCTCAGCTCATTATTCTCTACAAAAGAGAAACACTTGAAAGAAAAATTAGCAAAAGAAGTGTAACATAGACTGTTAAAATTCCAAAATGTGCAGCTAACCAACCTTCATTTCCATAACTTTTCACCAAGATTAAAGGCTTTTGTTGGTGCTCAAAAGATGAATATATACGAGACGGAAACTGGTCATTATCACTCAAACCAACAGCATACCATCTAGATATAGCGTTATTGGCATACACTATTGTTCTAATCCTGTTTCTTTTATTATTCAAACTCAGGTTTTTCTTGAAAAGAGGTGCAAACGACTCTCCAACAGGAGATGGTGGTCTATCCTTGCCGCTTATGTGGTGGAACGTACGCCATGGAACGAGCAAGATGTAATTATATCTGGCAAATAAATAAACTAATATGAGCATGATGAATTAATCAAACATGCATAGAGAAAACTAAACTGATGAATCAAAATTGTAAGCAGAATTAATGTTACCTTAGAGTTGAAAAGCAGTGCGGGTTGATGAGATAAGCTTGTCTTTTGCACATACGAGCCATCTACTTCGCAAACAAGGGGACGAGTCATCTGCTTCGTAAACAAGGCGTTGCTTACTTTTGTTCGACTTACTAGGAAATTCAAAAGTTTCAATTATTAAAGATTCTTAATTCCTCATTTATTTTGTCGTGATGATTCCATTGGTGAAATAAAGCTTTTGCTTTAGTAAGCGAACATATTATATTGTGTATCATTAAAAGAGTCTAAAATCAAACCTCAACCCTCCAACTTTTCTACAACTAGTTTAACACTTAGAATTGACTCCATGAGTACTCAAAATCAACGCGACTAATAAAGAGTGAGTTCAAGTTCAAACTACTCGATTTCATGAAATTGAATTTTGAACGTCAAAATACTTTACTTGATAAGCTCGCGAACCTTATTAAGCTTTAGCAAAAGACAAATCTTTATAATTTTATATATAGGAGCGCTTGTGGGAGGAATCGAACCCACGACCTAGCAATTTGCTGCTCCACGCTTATACCATTTGAGTTACAGCTCATTGGTAATAATATCTTTATTTGTGGTAATAATATCTTTATTTGTACATAAAATTTAATTTTTAAATATTTATACGATTAATCAAGTCGAGTTGAGTTCGAGTATCAATTATTTTATCGAGTTTAAGCTCGAGCTTCTAAAGTTAGTCGAGTTTGAATCAAGTTTCAAACATATAAATTTTAAAATTGAATATTCAACCTCGAAAGTAATTGTATTTTTCCTAGAATCTATTAGTATCAAGTGATAATAATATTTTGCATAAGTAATAAATTAAGCTCGAAATCGAACGAACAGTAAATTTTTATCGAAATTGAACCAATCAAATAAAAAAAAAGAAAAAGAATCAAAACTGAATTGGCCGAATAGGACAGTAATTCGAATTCACAATTCGGGTAAAAACGACAGAAATACAAAAAAAAAATTCAGTTTATTCGGTTATTCTAGATAATTCAAATCTCAAACCGAACCAAATACCAAAAATTGATATTTGTTTATCGAAATTGAATCAGACAAACTCAAACTTATAATAGAACCAACTGAAAATCATCAGTGCGGTTAGTTAATTTGGTCGGTCGATAATTTTTAGGGTTAATGTCAACATATATCAATTTCGCGTTTTTTCTGTTTTAAGCACAAACTAAAAAGTGTCTCATTCATTAGCACAACCTTTCTAAACTTTTCATTCTATAGCCCGTATACATTTTATTTTTTTGTTAAAACGACGTCATTTTAGACATTTATGCTATATATGCCACATAATGAAAGGTTGTGCTATTAGTTAAGACGCTTTATAGTTTGTGCTTAAATAAAAAAACGCTAAAAAGTTATGCTATATTATTACATTAACCCTAATTTGTATCACTCCGAATGGTGGTAGTTGATCTATTCAAATAAGAAAGGAATATTTGAATCTATTAATACATGAAAGGTGTATTTTGATTTTTTCATACGTAAAGGGTATATATACATGAATCTTTACATTCATAAAGGGTAATATTTAAATTTTTTTGTACATGAAAGACATATTTAAACCACAAGTCAAACATTGATCTCATATTGGAACTATCTCAAATTCAACAAGTCACGTTAAATTTTACCTAAAAGAGATCTGATTTTTCAAACGGTGTTACAAGGAGGAGCTTATTATTTTAGCTTTTTTTTAAGCGTTAAGTTTGTTTAATACCTTTTTTAAACATAGCGAGGGCCAACTTGATCCAGAGCCAAACATAAATGACATTTGATGCTTTCGATTATCACATGAAGAAAGTTTATTCTTCTAATACTGCTACATAAGCTTCAAATAGCCGAAAAATGGTATTGGAGCGCAACTTAATTACAAGCATAGGACTATAGTGTTACTCTTAAACTTTGTGTTTAAAACACTACAAACCGTATCAATTTTAAAGTCTTTTCTTAAAAACAGGTACGGAAATTTTATAGAAATGAAGGACAAAATAAGTACACTTCAGCCATAGAATAGTTGAAATCAAATTCTTACAACATTTTCTTCAAAATTCCTTCTCATTCCATGCACACACTAGTTTCATTCTTAAGCTACTTACAACAAAAGAGAGGGAGGGAAGTGGTGTAGAATTAACTGAATTCGGCTCATGTTAAAAAGGGTTCGCAGCATAAGAAGTTGTCCCATATCAACTTCAAGCTGTCTTTGAGCATATCCGAGACAGAATCATTTTGTGCTCCTTGTTCCTGAAAATTGAAAGCAATTCATCAGTAGTAAAATCCAATTATACTTTTATCACAAATTTGTGTTGTGCAGAATCATAAATTGTTCAAGAAGTGCACCAGAGTATCAGGTTATTAGAGAAACGTCGAACGTAAATACTTATGAACAACTCACCATAAATTCTGAAACTATTCCTTTCAACTTCATATGAACTTCCTTTCCAGCTTCTCCGAATCCCGTCCTAAAATCATATCGGTCAGCATGTCTTACTATGAGCCTGAGTGATGGACTACTATAGGCTCTAGTTACAGTGTGCCAAACTCCAACCACACTAAATCTGTCTCTGGAAGATGTCTTCCCCACAGGCCATCTCAACCCACCCTTCACATCTGAATCCAAAACCGCAGAACTAACCAGTTCTTTTATGCTAATTATCTCGGCATCCTGCAAATTACATACAACAGGCAGCCTATAAAACTCGCTCTAGACAATACAAATATTTTAACTAGAACATCATAGCAAGGGACAACCATGTCAGACAATTCAGACAATACAGTTTTTACCGAGTGATGGAAGATTTAAATTAACTTACAGTAAGATCAGCTGTTAAGATCCTCTTGGAGCACAACATTAGCCTCAGATCAAGATTCTTATCAGGGTATGATATATCAGCAATCATCTGGCATACTTGATTCAGTTCCACCTACAGCAAGAAGATAAGAGTACTTGGTCCACTACCACTTGTAATAGATGGATTAACACTCTTGCTATGAAGCAGAGAAACTTATCTTATAGAACATAAGTGTTTTATCAGCCTTTACGCTACATTTGCATGAAATAGTTGAATATGTTCGTGTGTTATCAGACAACTACATAACAAAACAAAATAAAGTCATTAACAAATTGAATCAGATATGGTATTATGAAGAAGTTTGTATCAGCAACAAATACCTTGACATGGTAGATGTCTTTTTCCCCTTCAAAATCAATTCCAATTTTCTGGACGACTTCATCTACGATATTTTTCATGTATGAAGAAGGAACTTTTGAGTAAAATGATCTTTTCGAATGTCTCAAACAAGTTTCATTGACATGATTTTTCTGCAAGTTCTCCAGGCTTACTGATGGGCTACTGCATCACAATAGTAAGTATAAATAAGTTTTGCTTTCTCGTAGCATATCTACAGGATGAGAGATGATCCATTTGTATCTGGGGGCAGACCTAGTAAGAGCTTATGGTGGGAAGTTTCCGACCAAATTACACCATCTATTACCTAAATGCCACTAGTTTGGTCTAAACCATTTTTCCAAAAATGCATATGTTTGTTCCTCTATATATGCCCCCTACTTAATTTCAGAAGCTTCATACTAGAAGGCAAAATGAAAATAGTATGAGAGACACTTAACATCAAGAAAGTCCACTAAAAACTATAGTAGGATACTTTACTAAACGTTCATGCTACTAAACCAAAAGAAAAAAAAGAAAAGTAATACTATCCACGTCCCAATCTAATTGGAAATTTACTCTATGCACATTAGTAAAAAGAATTCAATAAATAATGTGTATACCTTCCATTGTATATACCCAAATTACACTGAATACAGATATGCTGAGACAGAAAAAGTATCAATCAAATACATGTAATAAAGGAAAGTGGGAATGCTTACCCAGGAGAACGAATTTTACCAAATCTAGCAACCAATGTCGGCTTTACTTTTTCTAATCCATGATACCTCATTTCCTTCCTCAAAATTTCAAGAGAAGAAAATAGGTCCTGTTCTAGCATTATTTTCCATGCACTTCTCATATAATTCTTGCTCAGCTCATTATTCTCTACAAAAGTATTGAAAAATTAGGCAATTCCATTAAGCTGGGCAGCACAAAACACACACAGAAAAACGGGACACTATATAGCGAAACGGTGTTATTTTAAGGTTTTCTATATAAAAAATGAAATTTTATGTCTACTTATAGTAAATTAAGTTACAAGTACATAACTTAAGCAACAAAACTGGAACATGGGGTAGCTTACGAACCAATAGCAAACCTGTCATTATCACTCAAACCAATAGAAAACCATCTAAATATAAAACTATTGGCATTAACTATTTTGCCACTCTTGTTTCTTGTTTCTCGACTCTGCAACGGGTGGCGGTCTATCCTTGTCGAGTGAATGCCGCTTATGTGGAGGCCATTGAACTAGCAAGATGTTATTATATCTGGAAAATTAACAAGAATATGATGATGATCAAATAATCAAATTTGTGAAATGTAATTAATCTGACCTTATAGTTGAAAATGAGAGTTGGGTAATTTTACACCTACAAGGGTAGTACTTATATATAGTCAAGAGTCAAGACGTTCAAGTGGAAGGGGAGGAGTCATCTACTTCACGAAGAAGGGGAAGAGTCGACTACTTCATTAAGAAGGGAGTTGCTTGCTTTTCTCCACTTGGTAGGGAATTCACAATTTTACTTTATTTATTTTCTCCAAATAATTCTAAATAAAGTCCCTCAGGTATATTATAATTAAGAGTTTGATATAATTTATTTTAGAAATTTATTTAATGGTTTCTCAGTTTTAATTTCATTAATTGGGATATTTTTCCGTTAATTTGGGGACTAAATTATTTAACGAAATTGAAACTGAGATACCAAATAGTGTAAAAGTAAGATATCAAATTGTTTAAAAATTTAAAGTATGAGACAAAATCGTTTACGAAATTAAAAGTGGGGTATCAAATTGTTTGAACGTAAGTCTCAAAATTAACGGAGGACCTATAGTTAACAGAATTGAAACTGATGAACTTTAAGTAAAACTTTGAAATAAAATTATCAAACTGCTGATTATAATATATACAGTCAACTAATAGTTTTTTAATAGTTAATATTCAATAAATTAACAGTTCTAATAATTAATAGAAAATTGAAAGAACCAACTTCGTTACACGTCGGATAATTAATAATTCTATTATTTAATAATTAATAAAATTTAAAATATAATCTATATGAATATTAATTATTAGAGAGATTTAAAAAAAATAATATAACAATTGATGATTTATTTGAGGTAATACTAACTTTAATTCATAAAATGGAAGCTAAAATACCCTTAAATTATGACTTTTCTATTCGTTTGAAAAATTTGAAAGGAATTAGATAAACAAGTCAAAGTAAGTGAAGCATCTTTGATATAAAAAAATATTAAAAATTATTTTACTTTATGAATATAACTTCTTGATATTATTTTTTAATTTGATATCAAATTGATATTTATTCAATTGAATATAAAATTATTTTTTTAAAATTGAGTGATTGTAAAGTGTATTTTGTTAATTTTTTTATAATATAATATTAATATTATATATATTAATGTAGATGCTTTAAAATATCTTTTATATATTTTATAATTTTTTTATACAAATTTAATAAATTAATAATTCTAATAATTAATAAATTTTTAATCCACCATGTGTATTAATTATTAGAGGATTGATTATATCAGAAATCTCAGCGTAATTTTACTTTAGTAAGAGCAATTTTTTTTTTAAAAAGAGCATTTACAATGTATGCTCTATGCGTTTATTAAATGCTCAATGTTGAGGGCTTTCCCAGAGTTGCATCATTATTAGGGAGGTGGCTTTGGTCATTATTTGAAGAAATCACCTTCAATCTTTAATCTTTACATTAAATAAATGGATTTTCATATATTGTTAGTTTTGTTTTGTCTTATTAATTCATCTATCCTTTAAATGAGTTTTATCTACCATATATAGATTAATTTTTCTCAAGTGATGAGTTTTGCAAGTTTTTCGATGATTTTCCGGCTTCACCTAATCTGGCGTCTCTTAGGCATCTCTGGCATATCTATGGTGTTTCCACGACATATTCGGCGACTTTGTCGATATTTCTATTTTTCTGGTGAATCCAGATCTGTCCGCGCGGCTCCTGTTTTCCTGCGGCACTTTCGAAATCCTTCTCGGCATATTCAGTATTTTCCGGTAATTTGGAAGATTATATTTATTAATTTAAATGTTTTCAATTAATTTTAATTTTTAGATTATTAGATCTATGACTATTTTATAATCATTTGGGTTGTAATTCTATTTTCTTGTTGGATGACTCTTAATAGAAAAGCCCTTAGAAGGTTGGTGTAATATCTAGCACTTTTAGTGTGTTTAGAATTGAGACTTTAGTTTAGTAGCATTTTAACCAGTTCTTTTAATTTAGTCAAATTTATCCTATAAACTAGTCCTTTACAATTGAAAAAAGTAGTAAATATGATTAGAAATTCAAAAATTCAAAAATATTTAGTCTGTTTACATGAATATGCTTAAATTTAATAAAATGACTACCATTAATAGTCAAGTGTTGAAAATAAGCTAAAATTGATAAAAAAAAAATTATGATTAATTAAGCAGATTTAAAATTAATGACAAGGTAGTGTTGTTTATGCAACACAAAAGAAAAGTTTCATTTGAATTAAAACCTAACAACCATTTGAAAGAAAGCAACTAATGTTGTTTTAAACAATGAATTTCGGTCTCTCAATTTGTATCATGGATGGCTTTAGCATTTTTTAAATGATAATGTCTGGGTCCCTAGTCCACTACTTTCTATATCAACGTTTGTAATGTGTTATTCAATTTAAATTATTATTATTATTATTATTATTGCAGAATAAAAATTAAAGTGACGTTAACAAAAAAACAATAAGAGTAATGAAAGATAGGAAAATTTATGTTTTTAAATTTAAACTTAATTGATTTATTTATTTTGTTATCAAACATATAGACAAATATTTATATATTTGAATTATGTCAAAATTTTGTTCTTTTCTTTAAATTTTAATTTTATGAATGTTTTCTTTTTTAAAATAAGACATGATTTTTTAGATATATTAACAATTATTAACAAGCTACTAAGAGATCTCCAATGGCCTCTTTAAAATTGACAAACTCTTTAATTTAAAGAGTTTTATCAATAAATTAAAGTCCAATGGATTCTTTAAAATTTAAATTTAAAGAATAGAGTGAAAATGGTTCTCTACATGTGGAGAGCCATTTTCACTCTCTACTTCATTTTCAAAAAGACAAACTTTCAAATATTAAAATAAGTTGGTTATTTTTCATTTGAAATGTAGTATTTTGTATTTTTAAATTTAAAAACTGAATAAATAAATCAATATTATTAATATTTTCTATTTTTAATATTATTTATAAAAATAAAAATAAAATAAAGAGTTAATATTGGAGAGTCTATTGGAGTAAATTTAAATATATTACTCTTTATATCAAAGATGCTCTTTATTTTACTAAATATACTCTTTAAAATAAAAAGCACCATTGGAAATGCTCTAATAAGCTATGTAAAAGCAACTACATAAACGGATTAAATTAGTATCCAACAAGTTTTATCATGAATGGTTGCTTTTTGGTAGTTCTTTTGTTGGTCTTTGGTTACTAGTTGGTGAATCGTTAGTTAATTATTGGTTTCTTATTGTATGAAATATTGTTTACTCTATTCTATTAATTACTATTACTAAGTAACAATATAAATAAATTTGAAGTATAAATTATCTTTATAACTTTTATGCTCCTTAAGTAAATCAATATTAAATGAGGCACAAACCTATACAATGTTGATTTTAAAATTATATTTACATCCATCTTTTTTAATTTATTATTATATAATACACTTATATTCATACATAAAAAGGTCATGCTAAATAAATTATCACAAATCTAATATTAACATGCAAGGTAAATTCGCTGTATTCTTAACATTCTTGATGGAGTCTGCCTTCTGAACCGGTGAATGAGACCTGCAAAACAAGTTAGAAACTAACCGGACGGTGGTGGTCCGATTAACTCTCCGATGCTAAAGTCAGTTTAGAGCTTTGAGCAGCGTTTTGAGTATATAAATGTAGTTGTGATTCTAGGCATACCTCATGCTCCTTTTATAGTAGCTGAACATATCTTGTAGAGTCATAGTAGTTAAGTGAATCCTACTTTATCGGGATCGGGCTACTTTGTAGGGATTCACCCTAATTCGTCGTGTTCTACCTTATTCAGACACGAGTCCTATTTAGGAACGTCTTCCTAAATAATCTCGTCTTCCTAAGATAAGGTTTATCTTTCCATGTTTGGAGATTGTGTCCAAATAGGAAGATACTTCTAGATATGGCGATCTACCTGAATTCCAGATTAACGCGCTTTGGGCGGATCCTATAGGATTCGGTCTTCGTCGGTATATTGGCGAATCTCAAGGGATTCGGCGCCTTCTTCATATATTCAGGTCTTTATGGGGAGTCCGGTATCACCCGAGAATGGATCTCCTATGACTCGGCTCCACTGTATTTATTATAGGATTCAATATCCATCATTAGCCCCCCCGCAAGTGAGCTGAAGTGATTGGTATTCATGCCTTAGTAGATTTTAGCTCTTTTGGACCTGAGTCTTTTTATATTCTGGGCGAGTCGCTTCATATTACAGGCGAGTCGTTTCGTATATCGGCGAGTTGCATTTCTTCTCTGGTAAGAATCTCTTTATTGCCACGTGTCATCATTTAATGATTTGATGAATGTTTGTCATTTTGAAACTCTTCGTATTTAAGCTTTTCTTTTTCCTCTTCTTACTTCTATTTTGAAATTACTCTCATTACTCTCAATTACGCACTTATCTTTTCCTTGTTCTTCATTTGCTTATTCTATTCTTCATAACTCGTGTCTCCAGATTCTCAGGTATGTTTCTTATTGTTCGTTGTGTTTTGGGGATGTTGAAGATGCTTTTCTGCTTTCTTTATTTTCTCACAATCGTTGTTCTGGAAAATGCTTTTCTGTCCTTGGTGTTCTTCAATATGTTCTTCAATATATTCTCTGTTTGATCTTTACTTTGTATTTATGTTTGTGATTTCTTGTTCTAGGATGCCTCTTAGTCGAGTGGAAGATGCATGCACTACTATGGTTATTACCAGATCAGGGCTTCGTAGGAGCGAAGTCTTGGATATTTATTTTAAGTATAGTTTTCCCTTTGATTATATGGTAATATTACCTGGTGCCGATATGGCTGCTTCCAATTCTCCTGGTTCGTCTTGTAGGATGATTGTTTTTGAAGAGCAGTTCGCTGTTGGTCTTAGATTTCCTTTAGATCCGTTTTTGGTAGAAGTATGTAGGGATTTAAGAGTTGCCTTGGGGAAACTTTATCCTGGTGCGATTAAAGTGGTGCTCGCCTTTGCAGAGGCGTGTAGGCTTCGGGGCTATGCCCCTTCTCTTAATGTGTTGTATTACTTTGTAGATTTTAGGAAATGCGATGGTTGTTTCGTATTTGCTCTTGGTAGGAAAGGGCGGTCCCGTATTTATCTTTCTTGTTTGAACAGCCGCTGGCGAAGGCGTTTCTTTATTGTTTATCATAATTTCGCTTTTTTTCATTTTTCGGATGGTTTTTCTTCTCATCAAGTCCGGAGCTGTCCGTCTCCTTTATGTTTGTCTGAGTCGACGCTTGCTTCTGATTTATCATTCCATAGTGTCTTTCAACGTCCTATCTTAGATGTTTTAGTTAATAGTCATCTTCGGCATCAATGGTTTCCTTTGGAGGATCCTCCTCGAGGCCTGGCTGATCTTTGCTACTCCTTTTTTCAAGGTATATTTATTTGTTTTTAAGTTTACTTGATGTTTCTTTTTGTAGGATTGTCTTCTTCTTCTGATAATTTCCTTTCCGGATTTCAAGTAGATTTGGATGTTCCAATGGGCGGTCCCGAAGCTCACATCGCCGAGCTTATTCCTGGCGACGTCGAAGTTGTTGTAATTCTTGCAGAGGCGGCTATAATTCCTGCCGTGACAGTATTGCCTGCTGACGATGATGTTATTGTCATAAACGATGATGATGCGGTTAAAGAACCGACGGGTGATGAGGCCGTTACTTCTCCACTTCCCCTTCCAGCACCATTGGCTGTTTCGGAAGAGACCGAGGAGGTGAATTCGGGCGGGCTGATTGTTATTGATCCGGAAGAAATTTTCCGGGGTCAAAATATGGATTCTTCGTCTAGAAAGAGACGTCAAGTTAGTGATGATTCTCCTTCAAGGGAGAGTCTTCCCGGAGGTTCTTCATCTGCTCTCAATCTGGTGTAGTGGATTGAAGGTCACGATCCGACCAGTTTACTGAACCCTAGGGTGTTGGCGGAATACATCAGGACTTTGGCGATTCCTGACGACATTACTTGGTTCTGCTCTTGGCCGGGGCAGGAACTTTCCGATCTTGCTTGTTTTCATGGCTTCTCTGTAAGTTGATTTTTTGTTGAGTATACTGTTTGTTGAATTCGTTATTTCCTTATTTGTATTTGATTTATTTTCGTGTTGCAGGCTCTTCAATCTGTTTTGGTGTTGAATGACCGCTGTTAGTGTGCTGAGGAGGAGGTCGAGCGTCTATCTTCTCTTCTGGAGACGTCCGAGTCTGAGAGGGCAAAATTGAAGGCATCCTTAGAGGAGCATGATTCTCTTTTGGTGCAACTTAAGGCGCAGGATGCAATTAATGACCGCCAAGTCAAAGTGATCGAAAAGAGAACTAATGACTTGACTCAGGAGATCGAAGAGCTCATTCAGATCAATACTCTTGTTGGCGAGGAGAGAAATAAGCTAAGATCAGAGGTAGAAGGGCTTCATATCCGTCTACTTGATACAAAGGCTTTTATTCTGCTTTGATTAGCGAGTATCACCTTGCAATTGGGAGGAAGCTTCTGGAGCAGAACCCAAATATTGATTTTTCTGGAGTTAACGGGTTGGATCCTCAAGCCATCGCTCGCGATCTTCTTGATAGGATGTCTAAGGATCGTGCTAAATAGATTTTGTTTCTTTTGTATTTTGTTTTTTCTTATTGTATCTTGATTTCTATTTGTAATTCGCGATTTATGAATATATCTTCTTTTTGCTCCAATATAAGTGTTTGCTTCTGTTTTATTTAATGTTTCCGAGTCGATGCTTGATTTAGATATTCGTTTCGCCTCGGGAGTTACTCTAAACCCCGTTTAAGCGTTTTTGTTTTGACAGAGTTAATCTAAACTCTTTTATTTGAGTTAGCACTCGTAATTTTGCTCTTATTTTGAGTTAATCTAAACTCTTTTTTGGCGATTTGCCTTTTTCTAAGTTAGTCTAAACTCATAGTTTCATTTATTGCTCATCTTTGATTTAATCATTCATGGCAGTTCTTGATTTTTGTTTCTTTAGTGATTCGTCTGGCTAATCATATAGTAGGGAAATTGAACTTTTATTGATAAAAAGACTGCATACAAAATATTAAAGATAGTTTTGACGCCATCGGGTAAGATATAAAATCGTTACTGGCGATGGGTCGTTTTTCTTTCCTATTCTTCCTTCTTCTCGATCTTGTTCTCTTGAAGATCTACTACGGACTCGTCGTAGCATTTCTTGGCGATATTCTGATCTCCTCTCAGCATCACTACTCCTTTCTCGGTTGGTATTTTCATTGCCAATGCTCTTATGCTAGTTACCGCAGTTGAGTCATGGAGGAAGGGTCTTCCGAGGATGGCGTTGTATGTTGATTCCATGTCTACTTGTTAAATAGCGACATGACTTTCTTGTTGATTCCTCTCTCTGGGCCGATTATCACTTTAAGGTAACTTCTCCTAGCGGATTGATGGAGGGGCCACCGACTCCTAACAATGGAATCGGGACTCGGCGCAGCCTCGATGCGGTTCCTCCAAGCATTTTGTACGCCACGTTTGTCATAAGGTTCACTGCGCTTCCTTCATCGATTAAGATTTGCTCCATGTTCCAATTCTCAATGATAGTAGTTACTACCAGGGCATCGTTGTGAGGTGCTTTGACATGTTTATAATTTTCGACATCAAAGATTACGGGCGGCATGTGAGTTTCTCTGATGTTCATCACTTCTCTCCTTTGCTTTCTCCTAATTGTAGAGCTGCTGTGTCCACCTCCATTGATCATATGTATGGTCCCCAGTATCTTGGATGGGCGTTCATCTTCTTTTTCCTTTGGTTTGTCATCCCTGCTTCTCTTTTCTCCTTTGTCATTGCTCTTCTCCTTTCGGGCCACGAATTTCCTTAATTCGCCTGTGTCGATCATTCTTTCGATCTCGACCTTCAAATCTCTGCAGCTATCCGTTTCGTGTCCGTAGTCTTCGTGAAATTTGCAGTATTTTCTCGTGTCCCTTATCTCGGCTTTCATCTTCGGTGGCCATACCACATTCTTGACGTTTTCTTTGATCCACATGAGGACGTTAGTTCGGCTGGTGTTCAGCGGTGTGAATTTGTTTTCGTCATCTCTGGGTCATATCTTGGTTCGTATCTTGTCTGGGAGGCGAATCGCCTATTTTCTTCTGGCCTTCCTCTCCTGTCGTCGGATTTCGACTTCGACTTCTCTTTGGACTTCTCTTTCGATTCTTTTCTTTTTGCTTCTTTTCCACGAATCGCCCTCCGCCCTTCGTCTAGCTCGAAGTATTTCTGGGCTATGCCCATCAAGTTCGAGAAAGTCGTGGGTTTATTAACTAGTTGCTTGTCTACCAGTTTTCCGAATCTTGTTCCTTCTCGCAATGCTTCAGTCGCCATATCGACGTTTAGGTTGTCAATCTTCATAGCTTGCTTGTTAAATCGTTCGATGTAGCTTCGTAAGGTTTCTCCTTCTTCTTGGATGCAGGATCTTAGGATACTGGTGGTAGTTTTTGCTGGTATGTTTGTGAGGTATCTGTTGAGAAATTCCGTTGAGAGCGAAGCGAAGCTCTTGATTGATCCTGGTTTTAATTTGTTGTACCACCTCTGGGCGGTGCCTGTGAGCATGGTTGGAAAGACCCTGCATAAAATAGCGTCTGATACGCTGAGTAGCCCCATGGTGGCCGTGAATCTGGATGTGTGATCTCGGGGATCTCCTTCTCCGTTGAAGGTTGGCAGGACTGGTAGCTTTATGCTATATGGGATAGTTTCTTCCATGATCTCGGGTGAAAGGGGCGATCATTTCAGCCTGAGATCGTTTATATCTAGCTCTTCCGATTTCAGCTTTTTGAGTGCTTTGGCGATTTTTTCTTCCAAGTCTTCCTCCACTACGTATGTGACTTTGCTTTTTTGGGGCGCTTCTGAGGATTCGCCCTCCCCTTCTTGATGTTTTTTCTTTGGCTGTCTTTCCCCGCATCTTTGTCTTGTCGCTTGCTTTTTGATGGGGCATCTTCTTTTTCCTTCTCCTTTCGTTCTTCTCTTTTTGAATTCAACCCGCTTCGGGCATCATCTTGGTTTTACTCGTTTCTGGGTGTTTCAGGTGATTGCTCATTGGACTTGTCTCTGTTTTGATTGCATGGGCTTTCTTCGTTACTTCTGGTTCCATTCTCCCGTTGGTTTCTTATCTCTTCTCTTTCCTCGTTTCCTCCATTCCGGGATTCCCTGCTTCTGTTGTTTTCTCCCCTTGTCTCTCGGCGGCTTGGTTTTGCGTTTTCTGTTCTTCCTCTTCTTCTAGGAGTTGTCGGGCTGAAATTCTCCCTTAGGATTTTTATAGTTTCTTCGTGCCTGTCATTCGTTCTTTTGGCTTCACTAGCCAATCTATCCAGATTTGCTTGGACAGATTCTAGCACCTTTTTCAGCATCTCGTTGTACGAATCTTGTGCTGCCATGCCTGGCGTTAGTTGCTCTTCAGTGCTTAGTTTGAAAGCAATTGGGTTGCTTCCCCTCATCGGATTAGTTTGGTATTGAGGTGTTGAAAAAGAAGGCCCTCCGGTGTCACTTTTTTCCCCCCGGAGTTGTGGAGCCCGTCTTCTGTTACGTTGATTATTTCCGGCGTGCCTTTTTGATCCATTGGTTGTTTGTCTTTCAGGTTCACTCTTTCATAAGTCATCTTCTTAAATGAAATTTGTTTTCGAGTTCAAAAAAGCTCCTTCGAATTGAAGTTTAGTTAAGTTTTTCCCACAGACGGCGCCAATTGATGGAGCCTGCCTTCTGAACCGGTGAATGAAACCTGCAAAACAAGGTAGAAGCTAACCGGACGGTGGTGGTCCGATTAACTCTCCGATGCTAAAGTCAGTTTAGAGCTTTGAGCAGCGTTTTGAGTATATAAATGTAGTTGTGATTCTAGACATACCTCATGCTCCTTTTATAGTAGTTGAATATACCTTATAGAGTTATAGTAGGTAAGTGAATCCTACTTTGTAGGGATCGGGCTACTTTGTAGGGATTCACCCTAATTCGTCGTGATCTACCTTATTCAGACATGAGTCTATTTAGGAACGTCTTCCTAAATAGTCTCGTCTTCCTAAGATATGGCTTATCTTTCCATGTTTGGAGATTGTGTCCAAATAGGAAGATACTTCTAGATATGGCGATCTACCCGAATCCCAGATTAACGCGCTTTGGGCGGATCCTGTGGGATTCGGTCTTCGTCGGTATATTGGCGAATCTCAAGGGATTCGGCGCCTTCTTCATATATTCAGGTCTTTATGGGGAGTCCGGTATCACCCGAGAATGGATCTCATGTGACTCGTCCCACTGTATTTATTGTAGGATTCGGTATCCATCAATTCTTAACTGCAATTTTCTGTAATAATTAACATCATTAGTTAAATACTTAAAATAGAGTATAACCTAGCTATTAGTGTTAGAAGAAACAAAGAAAGAGAGGTATACAGAGATATAAATTATTTTGTTCCCTAAATTTAAAATGATACTTATGATTAATCCATTTTGTTATATGAATTATTGAAAAAAATATAATTATAGTAATTTATGGAAAATAAAACGACACGAGCAACCGAAAAACTATCAAAAAGAAACCAAAGAGCAACATATTAAAAGATACAAAATCATGTCAAAGATAGTTTTTTTTTTTTAAAAGATCAAAGATAATATAATTCAATTTTTATACTTCTGTTGCACACATGTAGAATAAAAATAAATAATACATATTTTAAAAATATTATATATTTTTTTATTTGATTAAGGATTTTAATAAAATAAATGATGTTTAAAAGTAAATAAAAAAGATAAAAAAATACTATATTGTTGACAAGTGTATTATTAGATAAGAGGTGTCAATATATGATGACTTTATAAGATAATGATTAAATATTAATAAAGAAAAAAGTAAAAAAAAAGTGACAAATGTATTAATATGAAAGACAAATGTTCAATTCTAAAATAAACAAATGTCTTACCATATCACTAATTTTTGTTATATATATAACTTAAAAATTAAATATTTTCACTCTAATAACAACAATACCAAAAACAATTAAATTTAAAAATATTTTTGTAAAAATTAACTTGTTTTACTACTCGTTTGTTTTATATTTTAAAATTGTTATATTTCATATTTGAAAATTTTATTTTATTTTGGAGTAGTTGATATTTAAAAAATAGAGAGAAAAGAAAGAATAAAAGAGAGGGCTGGAATGAAATTATTGATTTGACCAAAATAATAATTAAAAATTTTAAATATTTGTATTAATAAAAAAATTAGCACTTAATAGAAAACTATATATATTGGTTTGATAAAAGTGAAGTGAATAAGACAAAACAAATTCAATGGGTAATGATTAATAGTAAAGAAGAGAAAATTAAAATAGCAACAGGTTGAACAAAAAAAAGAAACGGATGAAGATAGTTTTTTTAAAAAGGAGTAAATGTGCTAATATTTTAGTAGAAGAGTGTTTTTAAAAACACCAAACCCAATTCAAGCATTTATGAATAAAACCCTTTTTTCATTGGCTGGTATCTAATTGGTTCTCCTTTTGAGTTGCTTATGTAAGGCGAGTCTCTAAAGATTCAACCGCGACTTGTGTTGGCGAGTCCACAAATTCTCTTTATATTATTCTGTAAGTCGGTTCCATCAATACTAATAGGTTTAATTACTCAAAAGCCTCCTTCCTTTAAATTTTTTTTCAATTGTATCCTGACGTAGGAAAATTCTCTCATAATCCCTCCACCTTTAGATTGTTTTTCAATTGTACCCCAAAATATTAAATTGACCTCTTTTCACATGAAAAAAATTTTAAAATAATCTTTCACTTTTAATCTATATTCTAATTAAACCTAATATTATTAATAATGTAAAAAATCATTCTTCCTAAAATTATGATGCGGTTGCGGAGACAGATTTTGAGTTCATGGAGAAAATGGAGCGCAAAGTGGCGTAATGACATTTTTGTGATTTCAGCAGTTTTTGAGACTTTTTTGTTTATTTCGTTTTATACCCAGTTTAGGGTTTTTATTTTGTCTTAGTATTTAAACAACCTTATGAGTTGTTGAACGGCAGTTTTTGATGTTTTGAGAATTAATTTGTTATTTCCCAAATTTCGGTATTCTTTGAATCAACGATTATTTGATGCCTATTGCCTAGTATTTTTTTATTTGAATCAATAGGTTTTAGAAGTTAATTGCAGGCATAATTTGATTATCAACAACTTTTAAAGTATCTTGTTCTTTGTTGTGACTTCCGCTACATCAGTTGGTATCGGAGCTCAGTTCGTTTCTGGATTGAATCATGCCGGCAAGGAGAAATCAACGTGTGGAGGAGGTTTACGAACGCGACCATATTCGTCAGGTTGAGCAGCGACTAGATGAAATTGACCAACGAATGGAAGAACGGATGGATCAAATGATGGAACAGATGACAGAACAGATGGGTGCGTTGTTGGCTAACCAAAACAGGGCTAACCAACCACCTAACGGAGGCCAACATTTGCCACGAGCAGAATTTTCTGTATTTGGCGATGAGGAAGATGATGAGTATTATGAGGAGGCTCCACAACGACGGCAGAGAGGGCGCGTTGATGATGATCGACGGCGTTTGGAGAGCGGGATGCGGACTGAAATTCCTGAATTTTATGGGGGGCTCAAATCTGAAGAATTCCTTGATTGGCTAGCCACGGTAGAGGAGATTTTGGAATTCAAGGATGTACCGGCTGACAGACGTGTACCCTTAGTGGCAACCAGATTTCGTGATAGGACAACGGCGTGGTGGCAGCAGTTGAAATTGACGCGCAGCCGACTGGGAAAACCCAAGATCGACACGTGGGAAAAGATGAAGAAGCACTTGAAAACTACGTTTCTGCCTTATAATTTTCAGCGATTAATGTACCAGAAATTGCAAAATTTGAGGCAGGGAAGCAAATCTGTGGACGATTATACCACTGAATTTTTCCAATTGATTGCTCAGAATGAGATACAAGAGACTGAAGATCAGCTGGTTGCGAGGTATATTGGTGGGTTGCGGGTCTCAATTCAAGACACGGTCAATCTGTTTGATCCGGTGTCGCTTTCAGCCGCTTATCAAAAGGCGCTGCAGATTGAGAAGCAGAGCAGGCGCACAAGCAGTTTTAGCAATTCTGCGATAGCAGGTGCCTCTGGCAGTGGCAGTAGTGGAGTGGAGAACAAAACAGCAGGTGGTGCCGTCAGTAGAGGTACTAACAATTTTAATCAGTTTCCTAGATCTGCTGGTAGTAGTAATATTCGCTGTTTTGGTTGTGGTGAGATGGGTCGTAGGCAGGCTGACTGTCGAAAGACCGCTGCGAAGAAAACATTTTTTGCGGATACTGATGATTTTGACAATGAGGAATTCGACATGATTGATGACCCAGTTTATGACAGTGGCGAGGGTCTCGAGGAGGAGGTGGTCTCTGGAGATACTGGGGTTGCGCTGGTTGTGCGACGGGCTTGTTTGACACCCAAGGCAGCAGATGAAAATTGGTTGCGGAGCAACATTTTTCAGTCAACCTGCACTATTTTGGGGAAGGTTTGTCGTTTTGTGATTGATGCAGGCAGTTGTGAGAATATCATCTCAGCAGAGGCAGTCCAAAAATTGGGCATTCAGATAGAGAAACACCCCAAACCGTATAAACTGGCGTGGCTGAAAAAAGGTGGCGAGGTTAGTGTAACATTACGTGCTTTAATGCTTTTTTCTATTGGTGCACGATATAGAGATTCTGTTTGGTGTGATGTGGTTGCCATGGATGTGTGTCATTTGTTGTTGGGGAGACCTTGGCAATTCGATCGAAAGGTCATGCATGATGGGCGAAATAATACTTATAGTTTTGTGTTCGAGAGTGTTAAAATTGTGTTACAGCCCAGTCGTGGTGTAGAGACAGCAAAACCAGTGGAGAGTAGCACTAGCTTGCTGTCCCTGGCAAAATTTGAGGAGGAGCTGCAGACTGCAGAAATAGTGTTTGTGTTGATTGGGAAATAAACAGTCGACGAATCTTCGGTACCAGAAGAAGTCGCACCGATTTTGGCTGAATTTGCAGATATGTTTCCGGATGATTTACCGTCCTCTTTGCCGCCATTGCGTGATATTCAACACCACATTGATCTGGAACCGGGGGCAGCCTTTCCTAACAGACCTCACTACAGGATGAGTCCTACGGAACATGAGGAGTTGCGGCGGCAGGTGGAGGATTTGGTTGCTAAGGGACATGTGCGTGAGAGTATGAGCCCATGTGCAGTACCAGCCCTTCTAACACCTAAGAAGGATGGGACTTTTCGAATGTGTGTGGACAGTCGAGCAATTAATAAAATCACATTCAGGTACCGTTTTCCTATCCCACGACTGGATGATTTACTTGATCAGATCAGTGGGGCGACGGTGTTTACCAAGCTGGATTTGAAGAGCGGATACCATCAGATTCGCATCAGAGTTGGGGACGAATGGAAAACGGCTTTCAAAACCCGTGAGGGGCTGTATGAGTGGTTGGTGATGCCGTTTGGGTTATCAAACGCACCGAGTACGTTTATGCGTGTGATGAACCAAGCTTTGAGACCTTCTATCGGTAAATTTATTGTTGTGTATTTTGATGATATTTTGATATACAGTGCTAATCTCGAGGTGCATCTTCAGCACTTGCGAGAGGTTTTATGTGTGCTTCGCAGGGACAGCCTATTCGCTGCCAAAAGGAAGTGCGCTTTTCTGACTCGAAAAGTGTTATTTCTGGGATATATCGTGTCTGAGGAGGGACTGCAGGTGGATGATTCGAAAATTGAGGTGCTGAAACACTGGCCTCAACCGAGTACCATTACTGAAGTTTGGAGTTTTCATGGATTGGCATCTTTCTATAGGCGGTTCATACCTCATTTCAGAAGTAATATGGCTCCTGTAACCGACTGTATGAAAGGTGTAAAGTTTGAGTGGACAGCGGAGGCCGAGGCAGCATTTCAGCAGATTAAGCTGCGGTTGACGACTACTCCTATTCTAGTGCTGCCAGATTTTTCACAACCATTTGAGCTGCATAGTGACGCTTCGAAGTTGGGGATTGGGGCTGTTCTGAGTCAAAACAGTCAACCAGTGGCATATTTCAGTGAGAAACTGAATGGAGCAAAGTTGAACTACAGTACATATGATGTGGAATTTTACGCAGTGGTGCAAGCGGTCAAGCATTGGCGGCATTACTTGTACCACAAAGAGTTTGTTCTGTACACTGACCATGAGGCGTTGAAGCATTTGCATCGCCAGGATAAAGTGTCACCACGTCATGCTACTTGGGTGGCTTATCTACAACGATTTACTTTTATGGTCAAACATAAGGCGGGGGTTACAAACCGAGTGGCGGATGCATTGAGTCGTCGCAGTAACTTTTTGATTTCTTTACGTGTTGAGGTACCCGGTTTAGACTCGTTTACTGATTTGCTTGAGACTGATTCTTATTTTTCTGTGGTTATGAGGAAAGTGCGAGCAGGAGAGCAGACAGAGTTTTTGTTGCATGACAGATTTTTGTTTAAAGGGAACAAGCTGTGCATTCCGGAGAGCAGTTTGCGAATGCATATTTGTCACGACCCAAAATATTGAGCCGCAACCGGCGCTAGGGAACGGGAGTGGTAGCTCCGGAACCCGTAGCAAGCCTAAAATCATAATTAATTTTTCGCAAATATAATATAAAATAAACAATATCAACCAACGGAAGCGAATGTACATATAATTATACATTTACACTAACTGTATCAAAACCTCGCGGGCTCTAGTTACCGTACCTTGTACGAACTGGCCTCGCGGTACTATATACATCAGTTAGTGTTTCTAACATCTCACCGGCACCTGGGGCCGTGGATCAAATACTAAACACGTAGCCGATCAAAATGTATATAAAACAATAACAGCAGTTAATATATACAATCAAAATGAACAGCTGACTAGGCTACTATACTACTGACACAGGACCACTACTGCAGCACTCACAGAAGTCAGAAACTAACATATACAGCTGACTTCTGGACTTCAAAATTGGCCTCTAGCTAAGTCCACAAGCTAAGCACCTGAAAGACATCAAAGGTGAGGGGTCAGTATTTGGGAAAATACTGAGTGAGTTTGCATTTACTAACGATATTATTATAGAAATATAGCATCGCATTTTAAATCAACATTAATACAAAAATACATATGAACAAGTACTCGATCCTTTCGAAACTAAAATCCTGAAACATAACGTAACTCACTATTATTCAAATCATACTGATTCCAATAGTCTGACCCGGGAGCGTTCACGTTCAACCACGTCAGTCAGAACATATCTCTTAATCCCAAAGAGGTGGGTCCAACCCACTGGTAGGTCCAACCTACTAGATACGGGGCTCAGGTTACTCTTCAACCGAGTTCACTCTCGTATCGCATCCATATCATAGCTTTCATAATCAAACCATGCATGCATCTCAAATCATATCTTATAGTCAGACACGCTAGACTGACTCAATTACTGGTGATCACACAGCCTATTGACACCCAATAGGTAGCTAGTTTCGTTGGATCGTATACTAGGTTCTCGTACATAAAACTTAATCAAAACATGTAGCATATCAACAATTCATATATATATATATATATATATATATATATATATATATATATATATATATATATATATATATATATATATATATATATATATATATATATATATAGTGCGATGCATATAAACAGTATATATATATATATAATATGATGTCAAAATAATATTAATCGATAATACACGAAAGTAAAGTGCAACTCACAGTGACCGCAATCCAATCACAAATATGGTCGATGAGATGATATGCCCTTGCTAGTCCGCTTCTACTGACTCCACTACTTGCTGATACGTCTGATAAATCGTTAATAGTTAGACGTGATTCTCGCATTCTTATACGTATAATACTTTTAAGTTCTAAGTTTAAGTTGATTAGATTCCATTTCTAGTTTGCTTCTAAACTCGATGATCCTTAGTCGTACTTGCGATTTATCGAGTACTATTCCTCGTACTCGAGAATTATATGACTTTCTTAACTAATTAACATTCACTTCTATAATGTTTTACATCCATTTCAGGACATTTGACTGAGTTTCACACTCAAATCAAGCTATCGGAGGCTCATTTTCGCTCCCGGAAGTCCCACGGAGGTTCTGGTCGAGTTAGGGCACGTCGTGTCACCTTGGCACGTCGTGCCCTTCAATTTTTGTGAAGGGCACGTCGTGCCCTTCATGGTGCACGTCGTGCACCCCCTTGGTGCACGTCGTGCACCCTTGTGGTGCACGTCGTGCGCCTGCACGACGTGCTGAAGTGCAGCACGTCGTGCACCGACGTGTGCAGCGTTTTTCCGACGCCTCTGAGCCATTTCCGGGGCTCCAAAACTCCAAAAACTCATACCACTTCATACCCAATTCATTTAAACACTTATCTTATCATTTTGCAACTCAAAAACGTCAAAAACAACTCGATTCCTAACCGTACGATTCGAACGTAACTTTCTATATAAAACAGCCCCTATTCTTTGAGTTTAACACCAAATTTCGAGATATTTACCTTAATTTGAAGCTTAGGATTGATAGAGCTTCCAATTCCGAAGAGAATGCCGCGAGAATCGTCCGAAACGGACGCCGAACGGCGAAACGGCGAAGAAACGAAGTTATCGATCGGAATGAAACGTTAGCTTCTGGATCCTTCTCTGATTCATCTTCTGATTTCTTCATTTCAAAGGAAATCCTTATATATCATGGCTAAATTCTCTTTTTCATCCTTGTTTTCTTTAATGAATACAATCTATTCTTTAAACTTTTCTTTCGTACGATTTAGTCCATAGCTAAATCAATAAATTCTTTTAATCATAATTTGTACGTATTATCTATATCCGATAAACAATACGAATCCCAATATTAATATTTTCCCGTCAAAACTTATAAATTTCCATTTTTGAGACGTAGTGGCTAAATTACCACTTTAGTCCCTGAACTTCATTTTGGGCTTTCCTTGACATTTTTCCTTTTAATTCCAATTCTAACTTTAGAATTGAAATATAACCTTGATTTCCGCATAACTAATTTCCCAAAACCGACCTACTAAAACTTATTTATCTTAATTTTATCGGATAACTTTCCGATGTCGCCACTCTGGCGACTCAAAATTGGACACGTGGTCCAATTAGCTAATTAATTATTTTTGGGTATTACATTCTTCCCCCCTTATAAAAATTCGTCCTCGAATTTTCATAAAACTTGTTGGGATCTTAAAATCGTCCTTATACTTTCCTTGACGTACATTACTACGCGTTAGTTGTATCTTTCTTTTACATAGCTCTTAGCTCTCCACTTATAGTTGTGACTTCGTACCCATCATTAATCGATTATCTATCTTGCTCATAGTAGTTCCTTGTCGTAGCATAACTGAGAATCTTCTCATTGCTACTTTCGTTTCATTTGTTGTCTTCCCTGAGATAGAATAACCTTGGACGTATCCTTGATGTCGTAGTCCTTGCGTCATTGCTATCTGATTGTTACTAATCCATGTCTAACATTTTGTCGTTCCATCATTTCATTCCCAGTAGCCATGGGGTTGCTACTTGTCTTCTTTATACATGAATAGTCACGACGTGTTGACTCCATCTTTAATAACGTACTTACTTTATTCATACTCCTATGAGTATTTTCCTTTCGTAATCACAATCTACGACTTTTAATCTTTACTACATCTAACGATATCATCCTTCTTCCTTACTGATTATCGTCATTTCTTACTTCTTTCTACCGTTATCCGACATCTCATTCTTGACTAACTAATCTCTTTCAACTTGTACCCTGTCTAGCACAGTTACTGTCTCTTAACATAGCTAAACTTGATACATCCTTCACTATCTTCCATTTCTTATTCTTTTGCTTCTTTAAGCTATCGTAAACTTCACGTCGTTCTATTAGTCGTGATCCTTTGTTCTTTACCATTATCTTAGACACGTAATTCACGTTACTTCTGATCGTATGGCTTGCACAGTCTCCCTTGTTCACTAATATTACTTATATTCTTATCCCCTTCACTTTCACCTAATTGTTTCTTTGGAGTTTACCTTAAATCTCTTATTGACTTTCCATTCAATGATGTTCTTCCTTTACGTCACAGTTCCTTATTCAAGATGACCTCATAAGAATCTTACATGCTTCTTTAGCATTTAACTATTTCGAGAACTTTTCTCGTTAATCAGCTTTCGCTTAACTTCTTTCTTATCTTTAACCTTTAACTAACTTCATCTTTAACTTTCATCCTCAACGGATTCATTAGATCCTTAATAACTTATTTATTTCCTTAATCGTCATTCTTTCTTATTGTATAATCAGCTTTCTTTCTATTTTACACTTCTGCTTCTTACTGTCAATTTTTATTTTCACTTTTTACAATACAATCTTGATACTGATTGTAATCGTTTCTTAACTTATTCTTATTCTATCTCTCGTCTTCTTTTGAAGGGTCTTCCGATTGTTCTTAACATTTATATTGTACTACTTTGTAATTCCCAAAGTCAGGGAACAATTTCAATTCACTGTCGTCCTATACGCTTTATGCTTCCTTAGCACTTATATCATGATTCTAATTGTCTTTAAATAACTTTATCTCTTTGTACTAGTATCGACTCTTGTCTTGTCTTTTACTTGTTATATTTGTTACGTCTTTCCTTCGTTTATAGCAGTTCTATTGCTGCTGTTCTATTCTGACATTCCTTATGACGTATTTCTAGAACTTTCACTTCTCTAATCACCTTACTAAATTTTGAGGGTATTTGAATTTTACCCTTACACTTTTCTTCATATCATCCACCATTCTTACATTTACTGATACGTATGTCTATACGTGTACCTTTCTCCTTTCTGTTAACGCAACTTATAATTCTTAGTGCTGATATTAGTAACTTTACTTAGTATCAGTCATATAGCATCATTATCTCTTTTAATCTATTCAACTTCGAACCTTCACATCTTACTGGATTATCTTCTTCATCCTTGCGTACTTGTACGTTTCTTTCGCCTAACACAACTCTCTGTCATTTCATCATTCGTTTTATTATAAGGATAAATATCGTATCCTTAAGTATTGCCAGTGCATTGCAGCCTATCTGCATACGCTCTCCGGCGACAAGTCCTTATTCACATTCTTCTTTAGCTCCACTAGCTTCGTTGCAATAATTATTAACATGGCTTTATTCTGTTATTGGAGTTTCTTTTACAATTTTTATTCTTACTTATTAAGAATCTTTTACTATTTGTCGCATGGCTTTACATCAGAGTTTACTTACTGAATAAAACGATTTTTAAAACTTCTTTTGGCTGCGCAGCTCTTTTTAAACCACTTTTCATAAATCATTTAAAATCGTTAGTACAATTGTTGCTCAGAGTGATGACATCTCTCATCACCAAGGAGTTGCTCAAAATCGCAGTTTCTTTTTCCATTACAAAGATATGATGCATGATCTAAAATTTTGAAAATCATTCTTCTATGCATTTCTATCGTGATTATGCAATGTTATATGCGATATCTGAGCATAACTGTACTTTGAAAATCATAAAAACTTTCAAAATTTTCATAAAATCGTAAGTCTTACTCTAGATGATACGCTCTGCGACTCTTAACGGCTTTCTTTATACTTATTGGGTATAATTCAAATTTTTATATTGCTGTCAAATTTTTGTATTGCTGTCATTTACAGACTGTTCTTCTGTTACATTCCTTCTCTCTCCATATCTCCGACAACTCAATTTAATTCAAAATTTTCTACTGATAAAATCACCACATCCATTTCTGCAACACTCTAAACTACGTCATATACAGACGCAGATACCGATGTTTCACATCGACTTACTGTAAGTAATCCATCTCTTTCTTCAATTCAAAAACGTAATATAGGAATTACGTTGGCGATAATTATATAATGTGATGTTTATCATATTATTGTTTCTGTAAGTTATATTTATATATATTTTCTTTCATTAGGCACGTATTTAATAACAGCGCTTCCTATAGGTTCTCACTTTCTGAGGGATTATCCTAAAGGCAAAACCTATTACTGATATTCTACTATGCAATGCAGCAATTATATAAACACAATAATGCAAACACATAAACACAATTACTTAAAGCACGTAAATCACTAATACCTGGAGGTGCCTGGTGTGGAACGTTAGGTTCCCTAATAACTACGCCAGTATGTCGGCCCCTAACTGTTCTACCTGAGTTTCGTCCACCTCTTTGCACAAAATAAGGGTTGGTTGTAGTTCTGGAGGACGTACTGACGTAATCTGGGTGGTACTCACGTCTAAAGTAATAAGGTCGTATCGGATCACCCGACCATTCATGCTCTGTTTCAATTCTACGAGCCATTGTAGTAAGCGTGCTGAAATGTTCATCCACATGCTCATACAGCTCATCAAACTGAGGTCCTAAACCCCTGACATATCTACGATTAATGGTCCTATTGTCTTCGTTCAGATTAGGGACTCCCTCTGCCATCCGCAGAAAATCAGTAGAGTACGCTCCTACAGTTAACATCCCTCTAGAAAAAGAACGCATCTGCCTCCTAACCTGATTTAGGGCTATCTGCGCCTGACCGTTAGCTATGTCCGCATCTTCCCTCAAATTGCGGTATCTCCGCACACTTGACCAGAAATAGTCACCTCTGTATTCCTCGACATCTAATTCATCTAACTCTTCTTCTTCTTCAAACTCTTCTTCCTGAGGATTTTCCTCTTCTGCTTCTTCTTCTAATTCTTCTTCTGGATCCTCCTCAGGATCCTCCTCAGGATCTTCCTCAGGATCTTCTTCAAGATCCTCTTCCGGATCTTCCTCCGGTTCCTCTTCCTCTTCTTCGCTGTATTCAATCTCCGGCGAATGTTCTCTAACTCTGTTTCTGGAAGAACTACCTATCTCCGACACAGACATAAAACCATTTTGATATATTTCTGGTGATGTTCCATTATCTGCGTGGAATCCATTCTGATGGACCCCAGATGGTTCGCCTACTTCATTATGAAACCCGTTTTGAAATATAGGAGGCGCTTCCTCCCGTTCTTCCTCAGCATGCGACTGAGCTCCGTTTTGCCCAGACATGCTGAAAAGAAACAATTTCAAACATAAGCGACCATCTGAGTTCCTTTCCACACGCAATTCCAGTATCAACTTATACAATACTGTAAATATTTTAGCATTTAATCCAACTGCATGTGATTCGCAAGCAAATAATCACTTAAAAATCTCAGCGCGAGTAGCAAATACTTAACCCTCTCAATCGTTCATAATTTGCAAACATGTAACCACCTTCTATATCTTAACATAAGAAACAATTATTTAGTCGTCTTAGTCGTCCGTATGAACAGATACTATTTACTTACTAACTTAGTAGTCCTGGTTCGCGCGTGTAATGCCACGTACTACTAATGCACACATAACACAATTACAGACAACCACGGTCTGACTCTTGCTGCAGTAGTTCCTAGGTATACTTACTGACAAATACTCCCAGTCAAACAAGCAATCAGACAACTCTAGCAGTGGTAACTGGACCAAACTGCTCTGATACCAACATTGTCACGACCCAAAATATTGAGCCGCAACCGGCGCTAGGGAACGGGAGTGGTAGCTCCGGAACCCGTAGCAAGCCTAAAATCATAATTAATTTTTCGCAAATATAATATAAAATAAACAATATCAACCAACGGAAGCGAATGTACATATAATTATACATTTACACTAACTGTATCAAAACCTCGCGGGCTCTAGTTACCGTACCTTGTACGAACTGGCCTCGCGGTACTATATACATCAGTTAGTGTTTCTAACATCTCACCGGCACCTGGGGCCGTGGATCAAATACTAAACACGTAGCCGATCAAAATGTATATAAAACAATAACAGCAGTTAATATATACAATCAAAATGAACTGCTGACTAGGCTACTATACTACTGACACAGGACCACTACTGCAGCACTCACAGAAGTCAGAAACTAACATATACAGCTGACTTCTGGACTTCAAAATTGGCCTCTAGCTAAGTCCACAAGCTAAGCACCTGAAAGACATCAAAGGTGAGGGGTCAGTATTTGGGAAAATACTGAGTGAGTTTGCATTTACTAACGGTATTATTATAGAAATATAGCATCGCATTTTAAATCAACATTAATACAAAAATACATATGAACAAGTACTCGATCCTTTCGAAACTAAAATCCTGAAACATAACGTAACTCACTATTATTCAAATCATACTGATTCCAATAGTCTGACCCGGGAGCGTTCACGTTCAACCACGTCAGTCAGAACATATCTCTTAATCCCAAAGAGGTGGGTCCAACCTACTAGATACGGGGCTCAGGTTACTCTTCAACCGAGTTCACTCTCGTATCACATCCATATCATAGCTTTCATAATCAAACCATGCATGCATCTCAAATCATATCTTATAGTCAGACACGCTAGACTGACTCAATTACTGGTGATCACACAGCCTATTGACACCCAATAGGTAGCTAGTTTCGTTGGATCGTATACTAGGTTCTCGTACATAAAACTTAATCAAAACATGTAGCATATCAACAATTCATATATATATATATATATATATATATAGTGCGATGCATATAAACAGTATATATATATATAATATGATGTCAAAATAATATTAATCGATAATACACGAAAGTAAAGTGCAACTCACAGTGACCGCAATCCAATCACAAATATGGTCGATGAGATGATATGCCCTTGCTAGTCCGCTTCTACTGACTCCACTACTTGCTGACACGTCTGATAAATCGTTAATAGTTAGACGTGATTCTCGCATTCTTATACGTATAATACTTTTAAGTTCTAAGTTTAAGTTGATTAGATTCCATTTCTAGTTTGCTTCTAAACTCGATGATCCTTAGTCGGACTTGCGATTTATCGAGTACTATTCCTCGTACTCGAGAATTATATGACTTTCTTAACTAATTAACATTCACTTCTATAATGTTTTACATCCATTTCAGGACATTTGACTGAGTTTCACACTCAAATCAAGCTATCGGAGGCTCATTTTCGCTCCCGGAAGTCCCACGGAGGTTCTGGTCGAGTTAGGGCACGTCGTGTCACCTTGGCACGTCGTGCCCTTCAATTTTTGTGAAGGGCACGTCGTGCCCTTCATGGTGCACGTCGTGCACCCCCTTGGTGCACGTCGTGCACCCTTGTGGTGCACGTCGTGCGCCTGCACGACGTGCTGAAGTGCAGCACGTCGTGCACCGACGTGTGCAGCGTTTTTCCGACGCCTCTGAGCCATTTCCGGGGCTCCAAAACTCCAAAAACTCATACCACTTCATACCCAATTCATTTAAACACTTATCTTATCATTTTGCAACTCAAAAACGTCAAAAACAACTCGATTCCTAACCGTACGATTCGAACGTAACTTTCTATATAAAACAGCCCCTATTCTTTGAGTTTAACACCAAATTTCGATATATTTACCATAATTTGAAGCTTAGGATTGATAGAGCTTCCAATTCCGAAGAGAATGCCGCGAGAATCGTCCGAAACGGACGCCGAACGGCGAAACGGCGAAGAAACGAAGTTATCGATCGGAATGAAACGTTAGCTTCTGGATCCTTCTCTGATTCATCTTCTGATTTCTTCATTTCAAAGGAAATCCTTATATATCATGGCTAAATTCTCTTTTTCATCCTTGTTTTCTTTAATGAATACAATCTATTCTTTAAACTTTTCTTTCGTACGATTTAGTCCATAGCTAAATCAATAAATTCTTTTAATCATAATTTGTACGTATTATCTATATCCGATAAACAATACGAATCCCAATATTAATATTTTCCCGTCAAAACTTATAAATTTCCATTTTTGAGACGTAGTGGCTAAATTACCACTTTAGTCCCTGAACTTCATTTTGGGCTTTCCTTGACATTTTTCCTTTTAATTCCAATTCTAACTTTAGAATTGAAATATAACCTTGATTTCCGCATAACTAATTTCCCAAAACCGACCTACTAAAACTTATTTATCTTAATTTTATCGGATAACTTTCCGATGTCGCCACTCTGGCGACTCAAAATTGGACACGTGGTCCAATTAGCTAATTAATTATTTTGGGGTATTACAATATTATTCGAGAGCTGCATGGAGAGGGGCATGTTGGGCGTGACAGGACCTTGCATCTGGTTCATTCATCTTACTTTTGGCCTACCATTCGAAAAGAGGTGGAGAAGTACGTGCAGAGATGTCGTGTTTGCCAAGTTTAGAAAGGAGCAGCAACTAATGCGGGTTTGTACATGCCGCTTCCAGTGCCATCGCAGCCGTGGGCGGATGTTAGCATGGATTTTGTGTTGGGATTGCCGCGTACTCAGCGAGGGTATGATTCTATCTATGTTGTTGTTGATCGTTTTTCTAAAATGGTCCACTTTATTCCTTGTAAGAAAACGACAGATGCTGTTTCAGTGGCGCAATTATTCTTTCGAGAGGTGTACCGTCTTCATGGGCTGCCCACGTCTATTGTTTCAGACAGAGATACTCGGTTTCTCAGTCATTTTTGGCTCAGCTTGTGGAAGATGGTGAACACGCAGCTGAATTTCAGTAGTGCCTACCATTCTCAAACTGATGGTCAAACTGAAGTTGTGAATCGGTCGTTAGGCAATTTGCTGCGGAGTTTGGTTGGCACTCATGTGAAGAGCTGGGATCAGAAATTGTGCCAGGCAGAGTTTGCTCATAACCATGCGGTCAATAGGAGTACCGGGTTCAGTCCTTTTCAGGTGGTGTATTCGATCGTCCCCAAAGGTCCGTTGGGTCTTATGCCATTGCCGAGCAATGTCAAGGTGCAGTCGAAAGCAGAGGATTTTGTGAATGGCTTGCAGGAAGTTCATCGGGCGGTTCATGATAACTTATTACAGGCTAACTCACAATACAAACAAGCTGCAGATGGAAAGCGACGTTTTGTTGAGTATGATGTAGGCGATTATGTGTGGGCTGTTCTGACTAGAGAGCGGTTTTCGGTTGGAGACTACAACAAGCTATCTTCCAAGAAGATTGGACCATTGGAGATCATCGAGAAAATCAACTCCAATGCTTACCGTTTGAAATTGCCTAGCCATATCCGAACGGCTGATGTGTTCAATGTCAAGCATTTGATTCCTTTTCATGGTGATTCTTCTGATGATGAGACTACTGCAAATTCGAGGTCGAATTTTTTCTACCCTGGCGGGAATGATGCGGTTGCGGAGACAAATTTTGAGTTCATGGAGAAAATGGAGCGCAAAGTGGCGTAATGGCATTTTTGTGATTTCGGCAGTTTTTGAGACTTTTTAGTTTATTTCGTTTTATACCCAGTTTAGGATTTTTATTTTGTCTAAGTATTTAAACAACCTTATGAGTTGTTGAACGACAGTTTTTGATGTTTTGAGAATTAATTTGTTATTTCCCAAATTTCGGTATTCTTTGAATCAACGATTATTTGATGCCTATTGCCTAGTATTCTTTTATTTGAATCAATAGGTTTTAGAAGTTAATTGCTGGCATAATTTGATTATCAACAGCTTTTAAAGTATCTTGTTCTTTGTTGTGACTTCCGCTACATCAAATTATATCCAGCAACTTTTTAAAATTAAAACTATAAAAAATTTTCAATTTAGGGTACAATTGAAAAAAAATCTAAAGGTGGAGGAATTTTGAGAGGATTTTTCTACGTCAGGGTGCAATTGGAATGTAATTTAAAGGTGAGAAGGTTTTGAGAGAGTTTTCCAACGTCAGGGTGCAATTGAAAACAAGTTTAAATGTGGAGGGGTTTTGAGTGATTAGGCCATATTAATATAAAGAGAACCTTTCTACAGTTTTTTTAATTTTTATACAAATTCATTTTTTTTATCTTTAAAAAAACATAAACAATATACGTATAAATTATTCCAAGACTCCTACTTATGTCATAAACTATATTTTTGCCCCTCCCATTTGAACCTCAAATGATATATTTTTTATTTTTGTTTTCATTCACAATATAGTCTTTTTATTTATTTTTAGTGTTAGTCAACTGAATCAAAATAATAGAATAATAATAAAATTTAATTTAATTCTTAACTTTATATTTTTATTATGTCTAAATAAAAATCATATTATTATTAGATTTAGTAAGTTCACGACTTCAATTTCCTTTCACTCATCATTTATCTTCTTCTTTTCAAGTTCATACATACTCATTATTTTTCATATTTTACCTCCAACACTTTCACCTGCATTTGTAAGAGCTTCAATGCTCCCTCACACTTTTCCATATTATGAAGTAACGGTGAAATTGCATACGTTGCTAATGTTGAAGAATTCGACACCACCATTTTCCAAGTCTTTTATCAATGCATCCACTTATATGTAATAATGAAACACTTGTTATTTTACATTTTTAATTTATTCTTGTATAAAATTTTAGTACTCTCTCCGTCCCGTAAAAATAGAAAAAATAGCTATTTTTTGGTCTAATAAAAATAGAAAAAATAGTATAAAATTATCAAAATACCTTTAGAATTTATCTATAACGATATTAATTGATTTATAGTTTTAATGTATGACTTTAAATACATGAAATTTCCATTAGACAATATTTATGTAGTGGTTTTGATTTAAATCGTCTTTCGTTTAATAAAATGGATCACTTTAATTTTATTTGTTCTTTTACTTAAAGATATTGGGTCGTTGAGTTTTTGTTGATGAATATATTTTGTTTCTCTTGTAATTAAGGTTTGTAGTACACTAAACAATTTGAGACTTGATATAATGGTTCATGATATGATGTTGTCTATAGATTTTGACATGGATAAGTTCTCATGAGTAAAGAATATGACATTGTATCGAAGTTTTACAATTTAAAAAAGAAAATTATAAATGAAAAATTCGAGCAACTAAAAAGCAACTAATGAGCAACCGCAAAACAACCAATGGGCCACCATAAAGCAACTAATAAACAACAACAAAAAAAGCAATTATAAAGCAACAAAAAAACTATTCCGTAACCAAAATACAATTGAAACTAGTATAGGCATCAAAATATTTTACGTAAAGATATTAACACTTGTGAAATTAAGATGTTGATAAGAAATTTTGACAATTAAATCATAACATTTCGTCATTGTTAAAGAATTTTATTAGTTGAAAAATATATATAATATAAACGTGAAGGAAAAAATAAAAGATAACTATTGAATCATCATTTGTGTTGTGTCATTTTAGTTATTTCTTAAACTTCATTTTGACTAAAAACTAATAAGAATATAACATTGGATGTTTAATCTAATAACGGAATATATTAGTAAAATGTATAAGTTCAATTTATATAGTAATTAAAGTTGTCTGCAACTTATAAATGCAATAAATTAAATACTATACAACTTATGTGATTGGCTATTAAAGTTAAATGAAAATAAAAAAAATATTAAATAATTTTATTTAACAATATTTATAATAATGAAATTATGCAAAAAATATAAAATATATATTTTATTAAGAATAAATTTAAGAAAATATTTTCTTACTTTAATATTTATAGATCATATGTTATATACTTTATATTTTTTTATTAGATACATAAATATTAATATTTATATTTAGCTTGATGCAAATAATCTTGATTGGCTAATAATAATAATTTGTATATAATAAATAATGGTTAAAAGAACAATATTAATTGGTATGTTACAAATGGCAAGAGTTAAATCTTTAAAAAGTAAAATATAATCAAAGTCAGTACCTTCTGACTTCGTGTTCTTGATCTATTTGTTCTATTAGTCTTGGCGGGAAAACTCCAATCAGTGGGACTGTCATATGAAAAATTATTGCACACAACCGTTGCGCCACGTCATTCGTGCAACAAACCAATTGTGCGTTAGCCATGTGGAAAATTAAATGATAAAAAAAATAAGTAATAATTAAAAGATTCTCTATCGCAAATGCTCATTGGCTTGATGTAAAAATGACGTGGCGCAACGGTTGCATGGGATAAACACTCCTGTCATATTCTTTATTGGAGTGTTTATGCAAAAGTTTCTTATATAAAAGCGTAAAAATGCATAAACTTTTTTTTCGGCGTATGAAAGTTATATAGACCACTTATTCAAGTGTTTATGTAGAAAGCCCAAATATTTATAGCATATGATGTTCAAAATTTCCAACTACTAATGGCATGTTTTCACCTAATAATCACTATGCCAGTAAGTTTAATATATATAATACAAACCATATTTCTTTTCATAAAGTAGTTAGATAAAAATTGAAAATTAGTTAGAGAGAAGATAAATTGTAAATATATATTAATTACTGAAAGTAAATTTTAAAATGAATAATATTTAGGAATTACTAGTGGTGATTTTGTTTTCTATATAAGGTTAGAATAGTAAGTATTTCTCTAATTAAATAATTAAATATAAAAAAAGATTTCTATAGGGATAGATTCTATCCGTGTAGCATTACGCTTTGTAATATATATTTAGGAAAATGCTATCCGGATAGAATCTATCCGGATAGAAAGACCCATTTTGGTCATTTTTGAAAATATATGAAGGATATTTAAGTAGTTTTAACTGACAATTATAACCTTCAGTAAATAAATAAATATTTACATTTAAAATATTACAATGTCAAAACAGTTAGTACAATAAATTTTAAATACATAACAAACATGATAAGTTTAAAATTAGTTAGAGAGAAGTAATAATAAATTTTTTTACTAAGTAACATTATAATTTTTTATAATTATTATTTAAATTTATGAATAAGTATTTGATTGTTTTACTTAATAATGTCAATGGCTCACTGCTAGTGCTGGTGCCAATATTGGCAAAACCATTATCAAATTTGCAATTAAACTTTGCTTCGCCGGTTTGAGTCGGTTCATCACCTAGAGCCGGCTATCAACCCACATTCAAATTAAAAGTTTGCCTAAGAATATTATAGAGACCCATTTTATAATTGAAAATGCGTTTTTTGTATAGAAGTTTAATTACAATTATTACAAATAAAAACTATATTATTTTTTATGAAACATTTTTCAAAGTATAAATTTTAACATTTAGTAAGTTACTTTTAAAAAAAATTGAGCAATATGTTATAATAAATTAAGTACAAAAAATAAACTATTTTTTTAACAGAAATAAAAAGACAAATTTATCGACTTTAACCTGTCTAACGTAGGAGTAGTCACGGGTTCTAAACTAGCGGTTTCGGATTGGAACCCCCCGATTCCATTTTATATGGAATCGACGTTGAGCCGCCCCTTTAATTGTTCTGGGCCAGTTTGGAACCTGCCGATTCTAGTTCCAGTCGATTCTAAAAATAAAAAACAGTTTTTTAAAAATAAATTAATTTTCAAATCACGTTTAAAATTAATAATTTACTATCAAACCCGAATAGCTTTGCAAGAAAGCCTATCATACAATAATGAAATCTAAGATATGTTAAATAATATGGTTCGGACTCAAAACCGACGGTTCCGGCTCTAAGAAATATAAAATAGGCTTGGAACCACCCTCCTTCCGATGTTGGCCGGTTTACATTTAGAACCGTCCAATATCCACCTCTAGCCTATCCTATAAAAAACACGTTTAGATTAATTTAATTAGTTTAACTAATTGAATAAAAAAAATTCAATATCGATTCAATTTGCTAAAGTTTGATGTTTAACGTAAATCCAGTTGAATATAATAGGGTTAATGTCGTAAAAATTCACCAACTTTACATGTTTTCTCATTTAATCACGCAGTTTAAATTTTCTCATTTTCATGCACGAACTACTGTTTTTCTCAAATTCATGCACGGTTCTGAGATGTCACGGCTCTATTGGTGTAATTTGCCGAGGTGGAAGTCAATTTACACCAACGAATGAGTGCCACCTCAGCACCATGTATGAATTTCAGATAAAGTGGTAGTTCGTGCATGAAAATGAGAAAATTTGAACTGCGTAATTAAAATGAGAAAATATATAAAGTTCGTGATATTTTTTTAATTAACCCAATATAATAACATGACAATTAAGTTTGTGTATATATATATGGGTAAAATCCGGACAAAAAAACAAACAGAAAGTGTCCAGACTCGAAATATATATGTTGACTATTGACTTTTCTGAAACAAATTAAACCGAACCAATAATATAATTGGTATGGTTATTGATCTTAGAAAGATTTTCACACCACAATAATTATACCGAAATGTTAGAGCCGAATTTTTGAACTGAACCGTTGTAAAGAGAGCAGCTGATTACTTAACTAATAAGTTAGTTAGTTAGCTGAGTTTTATTAGTCTGTAGTTCTTTCTATTTTAGCTAGACCAGACTCCTTAGCTTGTATATAAACTGCTCTGCTGAGCTGATTTCATTTAATCAAATCTTTTGATTCTCACCTCTAATCTGAAATTAGAGCATTCTTATCAACCGTACTGAAAAATAAAATTTTCAAACCGAATCAATTTACGATATTGTTTATGAGAGCTTATTTCAAAAATTACTAATTTGGTACAATTCTTGAGATTTATTAATTTTTAGATTTTCTCGAACCATACACACCTCTAATATCAGTTCTAATATTTCTATCATCATTAATTAATTAATTTGCAATCGCAGTAGAGATAATATAAAAGAATATTTTTTAAATTATGAAATTTTAAAATCATAAATTAGAAAATATGTTAAATAGTTTATAATTTTATATACATTTAACTCTTAATATAAAGTAATAACATTTATCAATTTTAGAGAATAGAATATTTATTAAATTTATTAATCTTTTAGAAAGAAAAAATTATTCAGGAATAAAATTTGGTGTCAGTGTAGAGTTATCATGTATAAAATATATGCATGTGAAGTTCATTAGGAAAAGATAAGAGACACCAATTAAAATTTTGGAGATATTTATTCTTTATCGACCGGTGCCAATTACATCTGCAACTATAGCTCTTCATGAGCTGCTATACTATTTCCTCTGCTATATCATTTCTTGGCTAAGTAAGTAAATATAGACGTGGATACTTACTGTTCTTTAATTAAAATAAAGAATACATAGTAATTGTGAGAAAAAAATTTATTAATACAAACATTATTCAGAGATAACTACAGTTTAACTTAAAAAATAGTTAGACAGGATAAAAATTAGTTAGAAAAGAGATAATTTGTAGAGAAATATAAACTAAAAGTAATTATTAAAGTGAATAGTATTTAAAATTAATTGTGGTAAATAAAAATTACAAAAGGATAAAATTGTAACTCATATTTAATTAAATAAATAAATAATAAAAAATTAGTTTTCTATCCGGATAGATTCTATCCGGATAGCTACGATTTACAAATTGTGGATGAAATCTATATAAAAATGTATGTATTTATCTAAATATGTACTCTGTCTAGTGTTCAGCTTGAATTGTAATACTATACCACATTTTCTATATATCTTCGTGTAACAGAAAATAAGATAAACAGAATCCGTAACAGAGATTTTCGTTGTTTAAACCCTTGAGGCTTATCCAAAAATGATTAGGCTATATAAACCAAATAATAGCTCTTCATTTGAAAGTAACAAGTGATCATTTATTTCAGTAAAAATGGTGGACGGTGGAATTATGAAAGCAGACAAAACGGAGTTCAGAGAACTGGTAAAGATGGCATGGGGCAATCCTTATGTTATGAGACTTGCACTATCTGCAGGAATTGGAGGCTTTCTGTTTGGTTATGATACAGGTGTAATTTAGTTTCATTTATTTCAGTGCCATTCAATTCATTTATTTAATATTCATTTTGGTTCTATAGGAGTCATTTCTGGTGCTTTGCTCTACATCAAAGAAGATTTCCATTCTGTCAAAACTACGACATGGTTACAGGTTATAATCCTCAATTTCATTTACGATTAAAGCGGGTTAAAATAGTTACCAACAATTCATTTAAAACATTTGGCAACCCAATTAATATTTTTTTTGAAAAAGGTAGGTTAAATTTTCCACTCATTTCAGATCAAAGTCTGCCATTAAAACTTGTTCGATTTTTAAAAATAATAGTTGGGTTATCAAAGTGTTTAACATTGGTATATATGGTGATAAATGTTGTTAAATTGGCAGGAGACTATAGTGAGTATGGCAGTTGGGGGAGCAATAATTGGAGCAGCAATAGGAGGATATATAAATGATAAATTTGGGAGGAAAAAGTCAATATTATCAGCAGATGTAGTGTTCTTTGTGGGAGCATTAATCCAAGCAATAGCTCCAAGTCCTTGGGTGATAATAGTAGGCAGATTTTTTGTTGGGTTAGGAGTTGGAATGGCTTCAATGACTTCACCTCTTTACATATCTGAATCATCACCTGCCAAAGTACGGGGTGCTCTTGTTAGTACTAATGGTTTGCTCATTACCAGCGGTCAATTCTTGTCATATTTAGTCAACCTTGCTTTCACTCAGGTATACCTTTACATCTATTAAGTTCAGTCGTTCAATTGTTCAAGTTTATATAGTAATACATTTGTGTGCATGCAGGCCAAAGGAACATGGCGATGGATGCTTGGTGTAGCTTGCCTACCCGCTCTTATTCAGTTCGTCTTGATGTTATCTCTTCCCGAGTCTCCTAGATTCCTCTACAGACAGGTTCTAAATCACTTTCTAACCGCTGCTTACGTGCGAATATAGTTAATGGTTTTCAATATGATTCTAACTTCATGCTTTGATCATCAGAACAAAATAGATGAAGCAAGGGTAATTTTGAAGAAAATTTACCCGTCTGACGAAGTTGAAAAAGAAATGAACGCGTTAGCTGAATCAATTGAATCCGAAAAAGCCGATGAATCTGAGATTGGCGACAATTTAATAGCTAAACTAAAGGGTGCATTTAGAAACGATGTAGTACGCAGGGGACTCTACGCAGGCGTTACAGTTCAAGTTGCTCAACAATTTGTGGGTATCAACACAGTGATGTACTACGCTCCTACCATAGTACAATTCGCTGGGTTTGCTTCGAAATCTACGGCTTTGGCGCTGTCCCTCGTCACTTCTGGCCTCAACGCGGTATGCACTCTCATCAGTATGGCACTGGTTGACAGATTAGGGAGGAGAAGGCTAATGATAGTTTCAATGATGGGAATTATTTTCTTTCTTGTCTCGTTATCGGTTGTGTTTATGGAAGCTTCTGCTGATGCTCCCAAGATCAGTTCATTTGAGTCTGCACATTTTGGTGCAAACTCTACATGTCCAGCATATGCTACTGCTCTTCATCCTTCAAATTGGAACTGCATGTCTTGTCTCAAAGCTAAATGTGGATTCTGTTCCAATCCTTCCAGCAAGGTAACTCCACTATAACCTTTTCTTTTTGTCAAATTACCTTAATACCCCAAAAATATATATAATCCGTAGCAAAACATAGGTAAAACTGTAACAAAATTCAGGGTAATTGATTTTGGAGGTCACTGTACTTTTTAAAAATTGTAAAATGGTGACCAAATTTCAAAACGTAACATTTTAGTTACTATACTATTTGGTTATGATAAGATAGAAGGATTTTTGGTCACCGAAGAAAATTATTTCGAGTCGATTTTTTGTTGATTGTGTGTATATACGAAATATAAGATATTATTTGTTATAAATAATCAAAATTTGATTACAACATATGTATAGTTTGACCGTAAAACACTTAAAAACCTTACAAAATCTCATATTTGAAAGTTTAGTAACCATTTTGTAACGTTTTGAAGTTCGGTCACCATTTTGCAATTCTTGAAAATTACAGTGACCCCTAGAATCAATTACCCAAAATTCAAGATATCTTAGAATAATGTAAAGAAGTTGGATATTGAGTTTGTTTGTTCTCTATGATCAGTTCCTTCCAGGATCTTGCCTGATTAATGAGGAAAACTCAAACATGAAAAGCTCATGCAAGGCGGAGAATGGTGTGTTTTTCGAGAGTGGTTGCCCTAGTCGATTCGGAATTCTGGCAGTGATCTTGTTAGCAGCATATATAATAGTATATGCACCTGGAATGGGCACTGTGCCATGGATCGTCAACTCGGAGATATACCCATTAAAGTACAGAGGTGTTGGAGGTGGAATTGCTGCAGTTTCCAATTGGAGTTGTAATCTGTTAGTGAGTGAGACTTTCTTAACTCTCACTCAACATCTTGGTGCGGGTGGCACCTTTCTCTTATTCGCCGCTATTTCCTGTGTTTCTCTTTATTTCATCTACCGGTTCGTTCCTGAAACCAGAGGTCTTCAATTTGAGCAAGTTGAGAAAATTTTGGAGCAAAGTTACAAGCCAACCTGCTTCTTCAGTGGCGGCGATGATGATCATCACAACACTTCATCAAAGGGTACTGTTTGAACTAAATTCAAAAATGTGTCCTATTTTTGTAAATAGCTAGTATGATAAATATGTGCAACTTCAGTCATATTATTTACCAATGACTGATATGGATGCATTTTAATTAAAAAAATCTTTAAAAAAACTTTTTTTCCTCTCCCCTCTCTCTCAAATAGAAAACCCTAGCCGTCAAGCGTTTCTCCTTTATTTTTCGCTTCGGCTGCCGTCAATGGTTTATTTTTGCCGTTGGCGGTAGCCATTTCTTTTTTTATTGCTTTAGAATTAAATAAATGACCGACTCCTTTTCATCTTTTTTATTTTGGTTGGTAAATCTATCGACGAGGCGCATCAATTTCAATAGATATACAAATAAAAAATCAGAGATGGATCAAGCCCTTTCAAGATTGAAGATGAAATCGTTATAAGTTATATTAGTTTTTTTTTATAACTATTTTACAGTGATTGTCTTTTTTTTTGAAAGTTTTGCTGTTCTTTCTATATGAAAGATTTGTTGTTTTTTATGAAGAGTTTGTGAGTCTTCTGTTAGACAGAAAAGGATTGGATCTTATTGTGTTAGAGCGGTTATGTAATTTTGATTATATTTTGTAAGGCGATCTGCGAATCAAGGTTTATATCTTTTTTCATGTCAGGTCATTAGAAACGGTTGTACCTTTTCTGAATTCTTACACCTGTAACTGCTCTTTATTATTAATGATAATTTGAATAATTTATGGATAAAAATGTTAATAACAACAAATAGAAAGATTATATCATCTTTTCTTTTATTTGAAAAAATACAAATAGATCCTTTAACTTTTAAAATATTTAAATAAATCCTAATCTTAATTAAAAAATAAATTATTTTTTAAAAAAGTCTGATCTACCATTATACTTCTCCGATTTAAAACCTATCATTAAATATTTAAAAAAAATTATTTTTTAATTTTTGTGCTCCTCCTTCCATGGGAGGAGCTCTTCTCCTTCCTTCCATGGAAGGAAGGAGCAAATCCTTCCTTCCATGAAATGAAGGAGCACGCAGCTCTTTCCTTGAAGGAAGGAGTGCTCCTCCTTCCATGGAGAAGGAGCTGCTCCTCCTCCCAGATTTGTTCGAAAAAAAATCGGATTTTTTTTAATTATTTTAATTATGTATTAATTTTGTTAAGTTTTTAAATTTTGAAGAAATTAATGATAATTAATATAAATTAAATAGTCATTATTAGTTAATTTTTTTTAAAGAAGATGGTATTTTTGTATAATTAATAACATTGACGTTTAATTAAAATATAAGTTAAAAATAAGGGACTATTTTAATTTTTTTTTTCAGATGAAAAAAGAACAATTTAGTACTTCGGGGTAGAGTTGAAAACAAAAAACCCAAAATTGAGTATAATTGAGAATTTTCCTACGTTGGGGTATAAACGAAAAAAAAAAATACAAGGTGGGGTGTTTTTAAGTAATTAGGCTTTTTTTTATTGATTTAATTATTTCACAAGGCAAAGCACAAGCAACATATCCAAACATCACACTGAACAATTCAAGCAATAGCTTCCATTTATTTAGATGGGGTACTAAACGTGGGATGGTACTAAACTATGTGAAAGTTTCAAAATAGATATTGAATTATGCAAAACGTTATAAAATGGGTGCTCTCAGTCACTTTTTGCTGATGTGGCTTCTTCTTTCGTCAAATTAATAGAGAACACATGGCTGAAAGTATCCATTTTATAACGTTTCGCATAATTCAGTACTTATTTTATTAAAAAAAAAAGTTCAGTACTCATTTTATTACTTTCATATAGTTCAGTATAATCACAAGTTTAATGCCAATTTAGATGTTTGTAGTTATCAACAAATTAATGTTGATAGTTATCAATTTAGATGTTTAGTTTTCTCTAATAAATTAAACTTATTTATGAGCTGGGCTGATAAATATAAGGTTAATGCATTCCTTAGTTGATAATTATCAACTTATAGATCTTTATGTTTGATGGTAAAAGAAAATTGCCCATTCTTACTCATAAAATTTGTATTAATTAATAATTTTTTTTGCTTCATAGTACTTATGACTTTCAAATATCAAAATAAGCATTGGTTGCTATTTTTTTAAGTTTACCTCTAATAATAAATAATGTAATAATATTAATAAGATTAGTCAAATTTAATATGAGGCTATTAGTCTGAAAAAACCTCCAACTTTTAGTCCATTTTCATTTTCTCCTTCACGTTGTAAAATCGCCGATAACATCCAAATCCACACCTTTCACTTTCAATTCCACCCTAAAGCATTAAATCGACCTATTTTCCATTTTAGATAAATTCAAATCACATATTATATATTTTAATATATATTTAGAATAATCTTTTATGTTATAATAATAGCAAAACTTGCTCTTCTCTTCAACTCTCCATCCCCATTGTTAATGCTCCGACCCTAAAAATTTAAGGCCATTTCTTCAAGTTGTTCTCGTTCGTAGCCTTCGTAGTAGTTTCATCAATATTACCTACTGAATAAAAAGCATGCTCAGGTAGATTATCAATAATTCTCTGCAAAGAATCAATTAAACCTCTAATAGTTTCTGCTCGTGGAAGACTTGATTCACTTCAGTTTTGATACGTCGTTTTTTGTGTGACGAATCATGTCCACAAACCAACGAAACTAATGAAATAGTACAGTTTACCGACTCCTCCATCAACAAAAACTTAATCTTCAGATGACTCCCCCTTCCCGGCTTTTGTCACCGCACCGCCATTCTCTCCATGGTCGGACTCCATGGAAAGAGAAATCCGGCCATGGCTGTTTTTATCGTTCTTCTACATTGTGGAGAAGAATAACAGATATATGCTTCTCCATGATGAGGAAGAACGATCTATTTTTCTCCACAACATGGAGAATACCAGAACAAAGGATCACTTTCACCCCTCATCTTGCGTCAAAGTATCAAAAAAGTCCAAAGCTGGAAAACCGGATCACTTATACCCTGAACTTGTGTAAACCGGCTCAAAAAGCCCCTTATGCTGATGTGGCACCTTAATTGGAGAGTGAGCTTTTAATTAATATTTTTTATTCTAATTAATCTCAATTAAATCCTAATTAATTGCAATTAAAACCTAATAAATTACAATTAATCCCTAGTTAATTTAGGGGTCTTTTTAGCCTTTTTGCCAAATTTTTTTCTAATTTTTTTTTTGCTCCGGCGAGAAGGAGGAGGAGCCTCCTCGCCGGAGCTGTTCTTGACAGATCCTCACCTGAGGATCTGTAACAGATCCTCAGACGAGGATCTGCAGATCCTCGCGCGGATCTGTCAAGAACAGATCCTCGCGCGCGAGGATCTTTCAACAGATCCTCCGGCGAGGATCTGTACAGATCCTCGTCGGAGGATCTCAAGAACAGATCCTCAGGTGAGGATCTGTTAACAGATCCTCACCTGAGGATCTGTGACCCGCGGGTCTGGAAGAACAGACCCGCGGGTCTGTATTTTAAAAAAAAATTAAAAAAAATTAATTTTTTTATGTATATTAAAAAATTAGGGTTGATTCATTAATATTTTAATTTTTGGGGTTAATTAGTTAATTCAGATTTTAAAATTTGGAGATTAATTTGTTATATATTAAAAATTAGAGGGTTAATTTGTTGTTTTAGATTTTAGAATAATAGGGATTAAATTGTACTTTTTTAATTATAAGTTTTAATTTGTAATGTTTAAAAAAAATAAGGACCATTTTCAACTTTTTTCTATCAAAAACCACCCTTAGTAACAAAACCAATATGAAAAACCGGAGAGTGTAGTACACTCTCTTAGGTGAGAGTGGGGAGGGGGGGTTTTGACCCGTTTTACACAAGTTCATGGTATAAGTGATCCCTTTTTTCAGCTTTGGACTTTTTTGATACTTTGACACAAGTTCGGGGGTGAAAGTGATCCTTTGTTCGAGAATACCATATGACCATAGCCGAACTTCTCCAACCACGGAGTCCTGCCATGGATAGCGGAAGTTGGTGGCCAGATTTTTTTTAAAGTAGCAGAAGAAATGGAATTGAAGGTAGTCGGAGTATGGAAAAGTTCAAGGCGAACGGAATTAATATTTTATTTTAATTTGTTAATTAATTAAATTTTTATTATTTATTTAATAATATTTGAGGATAATTTGAAGATGGTTGATTTTCTCGAAATCACACATCGTTCGATTTTCTCAAAACTATAATTTTTTTAAAATTAAATTATTAAAAATATAATTTTAAATTTTTTTATCTAAAATTTGATTAAATTATAAATAAATTATTTAAATTAATTAAAATTTTAAATAATGGAGAAGAATCAATTTATTTAACGTGCCCCTGCATTTTTTTCAGTCTATCTTTTCAAGGGGTCCATAGATATCTTACTCAAATAATTGAGGGACAAATTCCTTCTCAGTCACTCACATAGTTACTCTCATATCCAACGGCAGTTTATTCCATTATCCTATTAAAGATAATGTAAGATTGTATTAAAAATGTGAAATAGTTATGTAGAAATCTATGGTGATTTTAAGGTCAAAAAATTGGTTTAATATTACTATAATGAAAGATACTTATGACACGGATCTATGTAGTCTTCTCATGACAGGTCATTCAGTGCTTCATTTCCTAAATGTAACCAATCATTTAACTTAATATTGTACATGATTAGTAAAACATAATTATCAGTCAACATCATACCCTTCAAGTATTTAATTATAATATATAATGATAATAATATCCAACTAATATATAACAAAAGGCAAAGTCAATACATGGTTAAATATAATTAACCTAGTGTATATCACTAACTGTAATTCAGTTCACAGTATATATTTAAACAAGGTTGTGAGTCGAGATTAATACCATAGCTGTCTGTTAGGAAATTAGTGGTTTATAGTTTTTATTATATGCGATTTTAATATTCAATTGTAAAAGTATAGACTCATTCAGAAGTATTTATATTTCTGACCCATTCAATATTTTCTTTTCAGGTCATCAAGTTACGAGGTCGGGCTTCCATAATAATTCCAGAAGTTAATGTCAATTATATTTATAGAGCTGCAAGTAGTTAGGTATCAGAAAGTTTGTCTTTCTTTTTACAGTAGTTCACTTTATTTTTACATGACTCTGATTTGAACTACGATATATGTATAAGTTTTAAAAGCTGCGATATTTAATAAAAGATAAACTATTACCAGTATTGCGTGTTTTATTCTTGTATATGTTATTACAAAGGTTTTGGTATTATTTTAAAATAGGGTGACCTATGTTATAAGACTAGTAAGTTACCGCCTAGTTTCTAAAGTAATAATACCAGTTTTCATATACTGTTTACATTGTATTCGGACATGCTAATATGTTATTTGAAGTGACAATTACGCCCTATTACTAGTTTTCATATAATGTTTACATGATTGTGTTTTCAGTAAAGGTTTTACGAATCAAGTTGAAAACCTTTTAATGTTTTTAAAACGTAAAATATTTAATGAGGGGCTTAGGCTTGCTACAGGTTTGGAAGCTACCACTCCTATTCCTTAGAGCCGGTCTCGACTCATGGAATTGGATTGTGACAAAAAAAAGTAGGGGTAATGTCATAAAAATTCACCAACTTTACATGTACGCCTTTTAAAACTTGTCATAAACATATATCAACTTTCATTTTTTTTGAAATCGATTCACGGTGTTGAGGTGGCACTCATTCATTAGTGTAATTTGTTTAACTGGAGGTCTTCTTAACGAATGAATGAATGCTAAGTTATCATCAGTGTGTACATGATCCACTCTAACAGCCTTTGTTGAGATGGATTCTCTAATAGTGTTTTGCTTACGACGTATCTGTCGTTTCTTACCGTAACAGTAATGCTTCTCAATTTTTGCAGTATTCACGGTTCATCACAATGGAGCAAGGTATCAATCTTTCTCATAAAGGAATCTTAGTATGTAGGCCTTTTAGCCATCCTGCTTCTTCACTAGCAGCAGCTAGAATTATCATTTTTGACTCCATGGTGGATTGGGATAAATTATCTGTTTCTTTGATTTCTAAGAAAGAGCTCCACCAGAAATACTAAAAATATAACGACTCGTAACTTTGGAATCTTCGGACAATATATTTCAATATTCATCACTATATCCTTCAAGGACATAATGATTATTCTGATAATGTAACCCAAGGTTAATGGTTCTTTTAAGGTATCTCATTACCCTTTCAAGAGCAGGTCTATGATCAAAACTAGGTCTATTAGGAAGCCTGCACAATAATCCAATGAAATAATATCGAGTTTAGTACAATTAATGACATATCGAAGGCTGCAAATGATGCTCGCTGATAGGAGTAAAATTACTCCTATATTCCGAGTCGTTTTTAAGCGTCTTTAATCACTTTTATCGTATTATTCATACATTATTTAGTGTTTTTATGCTTTATGGTGTGTGTTAGTATTTCAACGAATTATTTAGTAATTATGAAGTGTTTTGAGAAATAAAGAGTATAAATCGTGGATTAGATCGAAGTCGTGAAGTTTAGGAATGAAGAAAGCACATTTGCACACATGAAAATCTAACCCCGACGCATTCATTAACAATTTTGGAGCCGTTAAAGACTCCAATTGACTTCATGTTCTCTATAAGAAATAAAGTATACATCCTAAGCTTTCCAGCGGTTCAAGAACCGACTCATTTAGAGTTTTCTACATCGAGTTATGAAGTTTTGAAGTTAGTAGTTTTGCAGTTGGAATTAGGGTCTCGAACGAGACCTGAATGTCTCGAACGAGAAAAGCATCGAAACCTTCAATTTAAGCCATGTCTCAAACGAGACATGCATTGTCTCGAACGAGACATGAGAAAAAGGACTAAATCAGTGTTCGAATTGGATTCTTCTCCTATTTCAACTTCAACGCAACTCCTAATACAATTTCAACTTGTATTAGGAGTAATATTGTTGGGTTTTATAGGTTCATGACGCAGCGAAATTTCAAAAATTTATCTAAAAACCCAAACCAAGATCCATGTAATTCGAATTAACAGAATAAGTACTTACTTGTATGTCGAATTCAACAGCAATGTAGGAAGGAAGGAGGTGGTTCACTTTGGTGATACCTGGCCTCGGATCAGAAACGCCTCCAAAAGAACGCGTCCTCTACGAGTATCCACACGAACAGATCTTAGCCAAAACTAGTGCTTGTGTGCTAGCACTATTGCTTCACAAGCAATTTCGAATTTTAGTGATTTAGTGAATAATGAATTTCGTGATTCTCAAACCAATTGCTTAATGTGTATTTATAGTGATACAATAACACTAGGGTTTGAGACAAATTCGAATTTCAATCTCATTGCAATTCTTACAAGTTTATGTTTATCAAAAACTCCTTTTTGATAATCATCCATATATATTAATTACTATATTTATTATCTTCCAAAAAATAATAAATTAAGAAAAACACTTATCCTTAAATTTCGAATTAATATATATATATATATATATATATAAAATTAATCACTTAATCACATTGGGCTTGTATAACCCATAACTGTTTTGGGCCTGTTCTTAGTGTGCGACCCTGTAGGTTCATATAACGTTGGAAGTAGGCTCGAATTCCCTATTTCAGCCCACAAGTCATAAGTGGTCTCTAGCAAGACATTATGACTACCCAAGTTATACGAATATCGATAATCCGATTTAACCATTTACAATAATATTTTAATCCCTTTGTCTCTCCATATCTAGATTGAATATAAGGCATAGTTCTGTCATCCTTATAATATTCAATCATTAGTTTCTTGACTCTAAGTAGACTTAAAATGATAACTCCTTATCAATTAGCATGGCCATGCATTTCCTTCAGTCTATCTTCTTTAAGGGGCCCATAGATATCTTACTCAAATAAATGAAGGACAAATTCCTTCTCAGTAACTCACATTTCTCACATAGTTACTTTCATATCCAATGACAATCTATTCCATTATCCTGTTAAAGATAATGTAAGACTGTATCAAAATATGAAATAGCTATGTAGAAATCCATGATGATTTCAAGGTCAAAGGATTATACTAATAGAACTGTAATGAGAATTACTTATGACAGTGATCTATGTAGTATTCTCACAGTGGGTCATCCAGTGCCTTATTTCTCAAATAGCAACTATGATTTGACTTAATATCTCATATACATGATTAGTAAAACATAATCATCAGTCAACATCATACTAGTCTCAATGTTCTATTAAAACTAGGGATAGATGGTATATAATTCTTTTATTAAACCTAAGGGTTCTACTATCAAGTCACATATTTGATGACCTTAAAAAGAATTAACCATTCAAGTATTTTAATCATTAATATAAAATGATAAAAACTGCCAATCAATAAATAACAAAATGATAAAGTCAAAACATGGTCAAACATGATTGACCTAGTGCATATCACTAATAAATATAACTCATGGACTACCTGCACTATATAAAGGCATTGTAATAGAATTAGTTAGACATCAATCAATAAATTATACTTTTGATTAAATTAGTTATATTTTAGTTTTTATAGCTTTTAGTTTAGTTTTTTCCAGCAGTTTATAAGTACTTTATAATAAGTTTCTGCAAGATGATTTTTGAAGATTTCAAATTTAATCAAGACGATGCTTTCCGAGATTGACAACTCCGGTATTTATTGTTTAATTATGCTTTCTTCTTCATCATCCTTCTTGATTTATTTCAGTTTTAATATTAGTAACTAAAACCCTTGTTCAAGGTTTGATATGAACTTATAAATTGGTAATTACTTGAATTGGATGGATTAGTGTTAATTCGTGTCTTATTTATTAATCTTATTGCTTGGATTAAATTAGCTACTTAGTTCATGAGTTTGATTTTAGTTAACTAATTGAGAGATTGTTAATTAAATAGACATAGATAATTAAGAACATAGAGAAAAACGCCGTGAAAGCGGGTTGGAATTTATTAGGTAGTCATTGAGTTTGCTTTACAATTATAATTTGATTATTTAATTCAGTTTTAATATCGTGAGAGTGATTTAATAATTGGTTAGTTATTTAGGTTGTGATTATATTCGAATCTTTGAGGCTTGAGGGCGGTATTCGGTGCTTTAAAATAGCTCGATTCGCGATAAAATCAATAATAAATCCTATTCCATAATTTTACTTATTTATTTGGGATTATCAGTCCTTCATCTTTTAATCTTATTGTTTTAAATCATATTTATTATTTGTTTCAGTTTATATTAGTTTAATTAAATTACAAAACCCTATCAATTTTTCTAGCTAGCCGATTATAGAATATTTGAAATTAGTGATTAAGTCCATTGTCTCTGTGGGATCAATACTTGGTCTTATAAGTTATATTACCTGCGCGATATCGTACACTTGCGATTATTTGCCAACACTCGCATAATTAGATTGTCGTACCCTATCACAAGTGCACTTAAATAGTTTCACACTTGGATCATATGGTGTACAAGCAGCTTTACAGTCAAAGTAATTATATTTCTTTATAATCTTCTAAACATAATGAGATTGACCTTGTAATCTTTATGCAAAAAATTACACTAGCTTCTCCCAGGTCTTTCATCCCATAGTTGGCATACAATATTGATTTCACTGCATTCACAACATGAATATATGATCATAAAATTAATAATTCATCAACATACAAACATATGAAAGTAAAAAGCTCATTATCATATTTATAATAAATACATTTGTCAGTTTCGTTTTCTTTAAAACCATTTGAAATGACAAGGTTATCAAATTTTTCATACCATTTCTTAGGTGTCTGCTTTAGACCATTCAAATATTTTTCTAACTTGCGTATTCTCCTGACCATATACAGCAAAACCCTTACGTTGGTCCTTATAAATTTCCTCATCTAATTCACCGCTCAAACAAGCAATTTTAACATCCATTTGATGTATCACCAAATCATATAGTGCATCGAATAAAATCATCACTTTAATGGTTGTTATTCTAGTAACAGATGAATATGTAAATAAAAAATCAACGTTTTCACGTTGTCTATAACCCTTGGCAACAAGATGAGTTTAATATTTATCAATTGAGCCATCAACTTTCTATTTCTTTGTTATGCCTATGGTTTTGCGTCCAAAGGATAAATTAGTCAAATGCCATGTCTTATTTCATCATTTATGGCTTATTTCCAAAGATCGACATCTAAATAAGTTAGAGATTCCTAGAGGTAAACAGGATCCTTCTCTAAAGAATAAACATGAAAAAAACAACCATATTCTTTCGTAATCCTCGCTCTTTTACTTTTTCTTAGCGCTAGCTCTATATCATCAGTAATATCACTACCTTTGACCACATGAATATTACTAGATGATTTGCCCCAACTATTTCACAGTTTAAAAGGAAATTTATGATCATAAAAATCAACATCCATAGATTCAATAATCACTCGTGTAGTTAAGTCATAGAATCTATAATTTTTTCTATTAACTGCATAACTAATGAAAACACATTTATAGGCTCTACTTGCCAATTTTATTCTTTTCGAATCAGGAATATGAGCATAGGCTAAACAATCCCACATTCTTAAATAAGATAAGTTCGGTTGTCTATTCTTCAAAATTTCATAAGGTGAAATCTTATTATTGTATTTTGGAACTTTATTAATCACATAGCAAACAATCAATAATATTTCACCCCACCAAAATAAAATAGAAACAACTACATCTTTTAATGATCTATTTTTTTCTTTCGACTTTACCGTACATTTCATGTGAATAAGGTGTAGTCCTTTTAAGTATAATGCCATGTAAGTTATGAAATTCAATAAACATGTCAAGTATATCACTTTTATTTTTCATCAAATACACATATGTACAATCACAACAATCGTCAATAAAAATGATAAAATATCATTTATCATTTCTGGTGAAATTACCGTCAAGTTCACTTATACTAGAATGAATTAAATCTAAAGGTTTTGATTCAATTACTTATTTATGTGATGTTTTAGTTATTTTTGCTTAACTATACAATTCACATTTTTCAGATTCATTTAAGGTCATTTTAGTTATTAAACCTAAAGTACCCATGTTACAAATTATCATTTTATTAACATTACAAATTCTAGCATGAAAAACATTAAAATCACACAACATGTAAACATAATTAGAAACTTTATTGATAATATTAATGTCAATATTCATTTTAAAAATTCCCTCACAAGCATAACACTTTCTCACAAAAATACCATTCTTAGCAATTGTGTACAAATCACCCCCAATAGTATGATAAAACACAGCTTGTTTTAGAAAATAACAAAACATCAAATTTTTTCTCATCATAGGATTGTGCATAACATCCTTCAAAATCAATGTCTTTTCCAAAGTAAACTTTTGTTTGACACTTCCAATTCAAGCAATAGTAGTGATATGAGTGTTACCGAACAACACTTTCTTATCATTAATAGTAGTGTATGTTTTAAAAATAAAATGATCATGGTAGACATGACGAGATGCGCCAATGTCTACCTACCACCCATTTGATCTACCAACAAGGTTGACCTCCTAAATCATAGTCGTGAACGGCTCCTCTGCCAGCTGAGCTTACGGAGTAGAATTTTGACTATTCTAACACTTGCGTGCCATATGACCCGGTTTTCCACTGATAAAACACATAAACTGTTGCAAATCATTTCTTACAGGTAGTTGTTGTCAAAAATTGTGGTTGCTTGAAATATTATTATTCTAATTTGTTATGATTCATATTTTGGTTCGAGGAAGTATTGCAATTCTAGTTCTTAAAAAATTTACTATCTGGCTTCAAAACCGCAAAACTAAATTTCTAGTGTTGTTTGAACAACAAGCACCTCATCTTTCTAGTCCTGGTTTCTCATATTTTCCTCAATCTGAAGGCGAGTAATCAAACTTACCAGCGAGAAATTTTTGGTTTTGTGACTGAGAGAATTCTTGAAATCCTTTCACGAAGGAGGCAGTTTATCAATCAAAAGAATAATTGGAAATCGTTTATCACGAACCATACCTTTTGAGATAATCTCATGAGCGATTTTCTGCAAGTCATGGGACTATGCCTCGACAGAATTGTTATGTGTCTTCTAATTTTTTAAGGTAGCTGCTGACATCATACTATTTTATTCCAACCGCCTCAGTATCATATTTTTCAACAACGCCTCCCATATCTCCTTTGTCTTCTAGTTGGAATTGTAGTAATCGTACAGATCGTCATAGAGTGCATTCAACATGTAGTCATCGTTCATTCACTACTGTAATTCAACATCTGTTTATCTGTTCTTCATCAAAAATAGGCATATCAATAGTTAAAAAGGAGGCAACCTTTTTCATAGTAAAGAAAAACTTAGTTTTTTGCTTCCAATGCTCGAAGTGAAAACCCTTAGAACAAAAGGGTTTGTTAGCGCCAATAGAAGTTGTATTTAAAACGAGCAACATCAATAGAATCCATGGCGAAAACATATAGCGTCTTAAAATTGTTGAAAGAAATTGGTAAAAATTACAAAAATACCAAATTGATGTTACTAGATGAGTCGCTAACTAGGTCACTTTCTTTATGATGTTTTGCGGCTTTGCTTCTTTGGAGAAAGCAGTCATATTATCCACGTCATTGTCACGACCCAAAACCGAGGGCTGCGACCGGCGCTAGGGAACATAAGTGTTTGCTCCGTAACCCGTAGCAAGCCTAAATACAAGTAAAAAATTTCTGCAAAACCAATCACACAATCATACATAAAACGTTTTTAGAAAACTTCTTTAAACAATAAATTGATAATGTTGAAACCACTTTTTGAAAATCAGTGCACAAAACTTAATAACCAGCCTCTTACAAAGCGATACTACATATTAAACACTGCCCCTGTTTCAACTCAAATAAGCTATTATATTAATTAGTTCAAATCACATTGAACGGGCAAACAAATAACGGTTATAAGGCGCAGTCAAGACTTTATTTAAACAAACCATTTATCAGAGTATATAAACATATAACCATTTACTACAAAATTAGGTCTACTACTGACGACTATTGCAGTTCTAGCGAGGAATAAAGCTTTTCATGAATTCTTTGCCTTGAGACTTCCGGAATATAAAATGGAAGCTCGACGATGTAACACTGAATCAAATCTGAAAATGGAAACACCTTGGGGAGGTCAGGTGACACAGAGTGAGTTCGTATTTACACAAGGTATTGTAAATATAATTTGCATAATCAGAACAAAAACCAATTTTCTACTGAAAACACACATCAATGCAAACCGACAAATCAATTTGATCAAAACCGTAATCTTAAACTTATAATACCATTCCCAAAGTCTAAATCTTTGTCAAACGTATCAATCAAAGCAATACAAGTGGTAAGGTCCCGAGATAGTTCAACCGAGTTAACCATTACCATATGACATTGTCCCGAGATAGTTCCACTAAGTTAACTCATGTCACTTCTTATACCCAAGGGTGAGTCCCGATATAGTTTGACCGAGTTAACTCTCTTTATACGGGTCCCAAGATAGTTCCACCGAGTTAACCTCGTATCTACCAAAAATAGTCATCCTTTCCATTGCCAAACATAATCAAACATATAATGAGTTCATATCAAACATTTATAAATACAAACATCTAGACTCTTAACAACGTCAATTATCACACAGTCCCATTGACGCCCAATAGGTAGCTCGTTTCTTTTGATCACTAAACCAAACATCACACTTTACAAACATCTATTATATACCAAACATCGTAGCAAATCCAAATAATATGCAATGCATTCAAATTAATCTTACTATACAATACGCAAAGTAAATAGCAAACTCACAGAAACCGCGTAATCGCGGTATAATCTCCGTCACTAGATTGCTCCTTGAGGTCACACTGACTCCCTCGATATAGGCGGGTCTAACACAATACGACTATGTTAATATTTGTAACAAAAACAACGACACATAACTCTAGAATTCTAACATGCGACATCCAAAATACAATATAACGCAAGGCAACACTCAATAACATCACAATTCATAAAAACACATAAGTCGTGTAAAATAATAAAATGTAAAAAATGTTTTTCAAAGTAAAACTATCCAAAATGAAATGCGATTTCTTAATAAAATATTTTATCAAAATATTTTTAATAAAAAGGTCCCAAAGGAAATTATTTTCCAGAATAGTCAAATTATATTTTGATCCGCCAAACTTTGTAAAAAAGCAATTTAGTGCCTAATTTTTAAATTCGAAAAATATTACCATAACGAAATCACATACCAAAAATCAATATTTGAAATATAACATACCACCAAATGCACCCATAATTCTAGATTTGACAGAAATATCCTTTAGCCCATCGAATTGCCAAAAATGCAATTCGGTCCCTAAACTTACAATTTTGCCAAATCGCAACCAAACTCAACTAAACGTTAACCAAAATCGAACCACAAACATACTTAACAAAATCAATGTATAATCAGCCCTTAGGGTACGTAATATATGCAGATTTATTGAAATTTCTATTTGGTCCTTAAATTTCCAAAAATGGCACTTAAATCCTAAACTTAATTTTTTCACAAGTTGATCCAAATTCAATAAAAATCATACCCAACATACTACATAAATTTTTAAGCATACCCATGTAAATAAATTCATCATCGACCCATGAAAACCCAAACATGCAAAGATGTCACGACTCAATTTCAGAGATCGTGGTTGGCGCTAGGGCATGATTATGGTTTTATCGTAACCCGTAGCTAGCCTTGCAGATAACCACACAATGCAATTAAACCTTCATAAAACCAATGCTTGATGAAACCGAGACTCCATTCTAAGCTAGCAGTTTATATATACAATTATATAACTAAATGCTCGGCTCAAATTTCAGACTCCAACGGTGCCAATAAAAAAATAACTGAATCCAAAGTATAACATGCCAACAACATAAAAAACAGTCGGACTAATATGACAAACCAAAGTATATATAAAACATAAAGGTAAACTAGTTCTACTGTGGTTTAAGAGTGTAAAACAGTTGACTAGTTTAAATAAAACAAAAGAACCTCTAAAGAATCAAGGAAATTGGAGATCGACCAAAGCTCTAAAATCATAAACCTGGAAAATTGGGAAAACAACGGGGTCAGATATATTGAGTTGAGTTCATAATATTATTTACATTTATTAAGTTAAAACCATTAAAACCATAAATGCTTTCTAGTAATATATATCGCATTATGGAAAAAGTATTGAAATGAAACTCAAAGTATAACCCAAAGTAAACGGAAACAAATCCTCATATATTCCAATATAAGCCAGACATCTTGTCAGCCAAACCGAAATACTTAGCGGTGCACACAGTCTCGATAATGTTTATCGAGTAGCTCGTTCCAATCCAGTTTGAAAACATTTATATACTAAAATACACAAGTTACTTAATAAAGCGGTAAATAGCACTACAGACTCACTGCTCGCAAAACCACGTGATAATCCTGCCAAGAAAACTAACCTTGCGTGGACTCCGAAGCACGAGCAAACGGAAGGTCTAAAAACAAGGCACAAGTTAGAATCCATGCAACCCATAACTCTAACAATACTAGACACCACATAATACTAGTATCTCAAACCACAATTGAAAGTACAAACCAAGGTAAATGCCACATCATAACATTCAAACATACAAAAATCAAAACAAGCAAGCTAAGCTTAATTTAGTTCCTTTTGAAATCATAATTTTGAAAGCATAAATAACTTAGTTCAAGTCTTTAAAAAAAACAAGCAAAAATCCAAAGGTAGTGGGTTAGTCGAGTTTTTTTTTTTGAGAGAAAAGATGAACTTTATTAATCAATCAATCAATCGAAACATTAATAAGTTCATGCACCGGGTAAGGAACATTCCCGCTAGAAATACAATCTTTGCCAAAAAATATTCCCCATTTTGCCAAGACATGGGAAACATTGTTGCATTGACGACGGACAAACTTGAAGACTACGTTACTGCCTTTCATCAACTCCACGCAGTCCTCAATAACCAACTGAATAGGATCAATTGCACTTGACGGAGCCAAAGTTCTATTGATTACGTTAGATGCATCTGATTCACAAACCAACTGAGGACCAGAAAACACAGAGGCTAGTTGAACTCCGAAAAGAAAAGCGTGGGCTTCAGCTAGCTCAGCATCCACGACACCGTTCATCAGCTTAACTCCCCATCTTAATACCCTACCAGTCGAATCTCTGCAAACAGCACTTGATACAGAGAGCTCCTTAGTGACAGATACTGCTGCGTCAGTATTAATTTTGATTGTTCCCGGAGGTGGAGGTTCCCAATTCAACGTATTAGCAGGTCTCAGCGCTTTAGAGCAACGGTCAGAGGCTGATCGCAGTTCAGACTTGGGAAAAACCGACCGAAATAGCATATCAGGAGGGAGGCGCTTGTTGCCAAAAACAATATTATTGCGGTCCAACCAGATAACCCACATACTCATTACGAAAATATGTATTTCATCCTTCTGAAGGCGGTTGAACATCTGAATAATCCAGTCCTTCATACACAAACTGTTGGAGTTGTCCGTGCGAAGGTTCAGAGGAGATATCAACCATAATCCTCTAACGACTTCACACTCTTTAAGAGCATGCATTTGAGACTCCTCCATTCCACCACATCGAGGGCATAAGTCTGAAATATCAGGGATCCGACGAGCCAACTTTGCATTACATGGAAGAGATTCATGCAAAATTCGCCAAAGGAAATGGCGTACCTTAGGCTGCACTGAAAGCCTCCAAATTTTCTTCCACAACCCATCATTTGTGCTAGAGGAAGACGACGAAGCTGAATTCCTATTTATGAACTTACATGCCTGGTAATATCCCGACTTCACCGTGTAAAATCCGTTTCTGTTGTGAATCCAGAAAATCTTATCAGGCAGTAGATTCCTGCTGAGAGGAATTTTGAGCACATTGGAGACATCACCCGCTGAAAGACAATTCTGAAGTTTCTCAACGTCCCATTGACCATCAGCAGTTAGGAAATATTTCACCTTACAATCCACCGGCACATTTGACACTCCCGTCGGTTTCATAAAATTGCTGGATGTGATCCAGTTATCGTTGATAACCTCCACCCTCTCCCCATTGCCGATTCTCCACGCAACACCTGTGTCCAGAACTCGTTTTCCTTCCATGATACTTTGCCAAAGAAAACTCGACCCCCTTCGAGGTCCTGCCTGCAGAAAATCAGTATGCGGAAAATATTTAGCTTTTAACACTCTCGCACATAAAGAATGGGGGTCCTGAGCTAGCTTCCATGCCTGTTTGGCTAGCATAGCTAGGTTGAAGGCACGAAGATTCCGAAAGCCTAAACCACCCTCGCTCTTCGGTTTACATATAGACTGCCAACTCACCCATGGGATCTTATTTTTATCGTCTGTGCCGCTCCACCAGAATTTAGATATAATGCTCCGCATCTCATTACAAAAAGTGACCGGGAGAGCGAAACAACTCATAACGTACGTGGGAATGGATTGTGCTATTAACTTAATTAGGACCTCGCGACCAGCTTTCGACAAAAACTTCTCCTTCCACCCGAGGACTCTCTTGTGAAGCCTTTCTTTAAAAAAAGCAAAGATGAGTTTCTTAGACCGACCAACTAGCGTAGGCATGCCTAGGTATTTTTTAAAATAATTGACCACACGGAAGCCCAATAGCTCGGCCAACTCCGTTCTGTTCTCATGAGCAACCCCTGTACTGAAGAACATTTCAGATTTGTCAATATTAACAACCTGACCCGATGCTTCTTCATACGACGTAATAATTGCCTTCAGAGCCATCCCCTCCTGAACCGAAGCCTTTATGAAAAGGACACTATCGTCTGCAAACAACAAATGACTAATCCGAGGACCACCCCTGCAAATCCTCCCCCCCGATATCACTTTATCACGGATACCCTTCCTGATGAGAGAAGAAAAACCCTCCGAGCAAAGCAAGAACAGATATGGCGATAAGGGGTCTCCTTGACGCAAGCCTCGTTCCGGATGTAGGAGGCCAAACGGGGTCCCATTAATGAGGAACGAAAATGAAACCGACGAGATACAAGCCATTATAAGCCAAATAAAATGATGTGGGAAGCCCATTTTCTCCATAATTCTCTCAATAAAACACCACTCCACCCTATCATAAGCCTTACTCATATCAAGCTTCAGAGAAACAGCGCCTATCTTACCTTGGGACCGCTTTGCCATAGAATGAAATAATTCGAAGGCAATCATTGCATTATCCGTAATCAGTCTTCCGGGAACAAATGCACTCTGAGATTCATCAATCAACTCTGACAGCACACCTTTAAGTCTATTTGCAATAACCTTGGACATTATCTTGTAGATTACGTTGCAAAGACTTATTGGTCTAAGATCTTTCATATTCTCAGGGGAAGCAACCTTCGGAATGAGAGTTAGAAACGTATGATTAATACGGCTAGGCATAATCCCTGTAGAGAGAAAATCAAGGACGCAGGCTATAACGTCTTTCCCTACTACATGCCAATAGGAGTTATAGAACAGAACAGGCATACCATCAGGACATGGCGCCTTTAGAGATCCCATTTGCTTGAGTGCCGAGACAACTTCCTCTTCGCTAAACGGACGTTGCAGCTCTGAGAATTGTTCAGCAGTAAGGACCGAGTCAATGCACTCCATCACTCTGGATTGGTTCGTGGGGCTTGAAGTAGTAAATAGCTGCCGATAGTAATCCTCCACAACCGTAAAAATCTCCTTCCCTTGCTTCCACACCCCATTCCCGTCCCGAATGCGTTGGATAAAATTGTTCTTCTTTCTATTGGATGCTTTATTATGAAAAAATTTGGTATTGCGATCTCCCTCCCGTAGCCAATCTGCTCGTGATCTCTGCTTCCACATAATTTCCTCTGTCGCAAGAATGTCATCCAACTCAGCCGATACTTCCTGAATCCGATTACAAACCGACTCTGGCTCAACATGATTTTGGAGCTGTAACAATTCCTCAAGCTTCTTTTTCTTGCTCTTGTTGACAGCTCCGAAACTTGAGAGAGCCCAACTCTTGAGGTTCGCTCCACAAGCTTCGATCTTAGACATAAAGTCAGATCTGTCGTACCTCAGCTCACTCCAAGCTGCCGACACCACCTCGTCAAACTGGTCATTCGTCATCCACATCTGTTCGAAGCGAAAAGGTCTCGCTCTAGGAACCTCTACAGTCGACCGATCCAAGCCCGTAGTGTCAAGAAGAATGGGACAATGGTCTGACTTATATCTCGAAAGATGAGTAACAATCCATCCCGGATGGGTATCCTGCCATCTCTTGTTAGCCACAAATCTGTCGAGGCGAATTTGTATAAGATTATCATCTTGTCGCCTGTTGGACCAAGTGTAAGTACCTCCCTTATGCCCCAAATCATCCACGCCACAACTGTCCAGAGCTTCACGGAACATATCCAACTCCCGCTGGTCACTTTCTCTTCCACCATACTTCTCGCCATGGGACAAATGAAGGTTAAAGTCCCCAAATAAAACCTGCGCTTGTGTAGCAACACACCGCGAATCCTTAATAAGCTCACAGGTCCGAGACTTATGCTGAGATTCAGACCAGCCGTACAAACCAATCCCCATCCAAGAAGTACCTAATGAGGCCTCCGTCACCATAAATGCAATATGATTAGACGAAGACGTAGCAATACTAACATCAACAGTTTTCCTCCAAAAAAGAGCCAAGCCACCCTTTCTACCATCTGAATCCACTATAAAAGAATTAAAGGAATTAAAGAAACTAATTAAATTACCAAATTCACAGCGAGCCATCTTTGTTTCAATTAAAAAGAAAATGTCTGGGGAATTATTCTTAATGAATAATTTAAGGGCCCGAACCGTCCAAGAATTCCCCAATCCCTGGAGGTTCCAACTGAAGATTTTCATTGCGTCCGGCGAGACTGATCAACAGTCTCCGCCGATATCTCAATATTTTTGAACCTGTTCGTCAACCCATCCCTTACTTTTTTAGAGAAAAGGTCATCAGAATCTCCACCTGAAAAATCACTACGGGCCCTCTTAGTTGCATTCTTCTTACTGCCATCCCCTCCTTCTGCCACACCAGTCTTCTTGCCTGCTCTGCTTCGAGTACATGACCCCTCTAAGCTTGATTTTCTGCCACCTTTGATCTGACTAGTAGAGCCCACATGAAACACACCGAACTGAACATCACCTTCAACCTGAGCTTGTTGAATATTCACATCTACCAGTTCGTTTACCGACGCCAACTGCTTTTCTACCTGGACTGTTGCAATCTCACTGCTCCCCCTCCCATGTTGAGTCACCAGAAGTCCTCCGACCTCCACCACAGGTGCCGTCGGATTAAGATTTAACTCTCTCCTGACTCCTCCTGCATTACCCCCTCCATTGATAGGAGAGACATCAACAGCTGGTCCCTCGGCCCTAGTAAACCTAGCCGTAGTACTTGATTTAGGAGCCATCATGCTCCATTTTCTTGGAGTAGCCCGTAGGCCTGGTCCATACGGCCAGTCCGTCACATCCGTTTCCTCTGGTTTCTCTTCACATTCAGCAACCAGGTGATTCAGCATGCCACACCAATAACAAAAGTTCTGTATACGCTCATACTTGAAAGGTATCCAGCACTGTTCTCCAAGGGGATTTATAACCTTGGTACCTCTAATAATAGGTTTAGAGATATCTAGATTAACCCTCACTCTACCATATCGATTACATTCGCCACTTTCATTATCCACCTCCAGGATTCGCCCCAACTTTCCCCCAATCTTACTTATAGCAGCCCTACCCCTACAATTCATAGGGAGATTATAAATTCTTACCCAGACTGGGCAAAATTTTAAAATCATATTGTTGGGTTGCATGTTTCCGGACATGGGTTCAAGGATAATAAGCTGTTTATCAAAATTCCACGGTCCCTCATTCAAAATTCTATTCTTGTCAATCTTGTTCACAAACTCACATACAAAGAGATCCTCTCCAATATCCCTTACTGAACAGCCTTTAGCAAGACGCCAAGCGTTTGTCAAAGCATTCTTCATATGAAGGATATTGTAAGGTTTTTGCCTTAATACCCGACCAACAAGGCTCAGTTCCGCCTTTTGTTCTGCGTTCTCATCAACTACATCTTCCAGAGTAATGGTGGTTAGCTCGTCCTCTATCAACCGCAGCTGTGAGCATGCTGTTACTAAACCTTCATCCATCAGACCCAACACCACAAATAAACCACCACAGATAGGTAGTAATGGAATCGCACGACGAAACGGCGTAGAAAAATCGTAAAAAACGATAGGAAGCTTCACGTAGAAGGAAAGCCCTAACCCTAGAAACCCTAGAGGAGAGAGAAAAAACTCCACAAAAATGGGAGAGTCCTAAAGATACATCAAGTTAATACAAAAACAAGCTAACCTTAAATGTCGGGCGACCCAAGTCTAACCCAACCTAAAGATACCAAAGTAATATCCAAAGTTCATATCCAAAATCTTTAAACCAAAAAAATATTCATTTGAAAATATGGAACTATACATAGCTTAACAACAATGATTGACTTATATGACAAGCTTATAACTAGCCACAAATGGCAAATTACCCAAAGTAGACACAGGCGTGCCAAAACACTTAAATAGGTTTAATAACAATTTAAATGTGCATTTATATCCACCAACTCAGATTTGAAATAAAGAAACCAATACAACAATATACATGGCACAACATTGCCAACTTTAACAAAATCAACTCGAAATGATAGCCAACATCTTAAAGCGATATCAACACGCTAAAAACAGCCAAAACAACCCTAAATCATATGTGGGCAGCAACTATAGTGCTAAACATCAAACAAATCAAACCAACGTCTACTTAGGCATTTAAAGCCAACAACTTATAACAATATAGCCATTAACCAATAGATTAACTCGAGTACAATCCTAAGGTATGAACTAAGCCTTAGGACATGTATTTCCAGCCATAAATCTCATACCAAAACAGTAGATAAACAAGCCAAAATCATACCAAGGCAATCTAGCATGCAATATTATCAGTTGACTTCATAAATGCAAAGTAAAATGCAACAACAAACATGCTAGAATCTTCTTAACATACATACTCATATTATATATGGCAAAACAACAGGTATAATCATAACAACAACACAATAACGAATCGAGAAAACAAAAAGGCATTCTAGCGAAAGAAATGGCACACACCCGATTTAAGACTATGAATCGAATCAATGGACAACCAAAATCAGATTAAGTATTATACTCTCACAATAAAGTTGTTGGATATCAAGGAATGAATAGTAAGGAGTCAAAACAAACGATAGAATAATGATTACACAAGAGAAAGGACGTACAAATCACTTACCGAAGCCAAAAGATGCGTGGAATAAGTGAAATCCGAATTATACTGAGTTTCCAGCAATTCTAGGGTTTCAGAGTCTGATGATAGAGAAAGAAATGATAAGGGGTCTATTAATAGGCCCCGTCGCGAAATTGACAGGTCAGGCGCGTTGGGAGACGTCTTGCGAGGCGCGACCATCCCATTGCGCCTTACCTACTAGTGCAAGATGCACCAAGCTCGACGTGAGGCGCGATGGATCCATCACGCCTTTTGTCGCGCCCTACCAATAGCGGGCCAAAAATGAGCCCCAACGAGTCCCTAGGCTCAAAGGCGACGATGGAACAAAACCAACACTTAAACATGGACCGAAACAAGTCCAACGAACACAAAATCGATCAACACAGGGACAAAAACACGGCAAAATCCAAACGGAAAAACAAGAGATATTACAATCTCCCTAACTTTTATAAGACGTCCTTGAATTTAATACACAAGCATAAAACAAAACATAAAGCGCACATAACAATCAAAACTAAAACATATACACAATAAACCCAACGTAACTCAAGGAAAGAGGAAAGGATAGCGGTTCCGAATATCGGACTCCGTCTCCCTAGTGCACTCCTCAACAAAATGATTACGCCATTGGAATTTCCTTGTTCCGGAACTTACACACTTGCGTCTCAACAGCCTCAACAAGCTGCTCCTCATATGTAATACCCTAATTTTTTAAGGTATTACGAATAATGCAACGAGGCATAATCATGAAGATTAAGATCGAGAATGTCAGATTAAGGTTAAATAATAAGGATTTGAATTATCTTTAAGTAGTAATATAAGGGAAAATTATTATTCAATAGATTGGATTTGAGCGAGATTAAAAAGAAAAAAATAAGGTAAAATAAATTAAATTGGAAAGCCGAGCTAATAATATTTATGCCAAGGTCCGTGAAATATTATTAATAAATTATCGTAAATTTATTAAGAATTTACGAAATCGTTTTAATATCGGATGCGACGATTAATTAAGAATTTCGGTTAAAGTATAATTTAACCCTTGGAGATTAAATGGTATTTTGTCACGACCCAAATTCAGTGATCGTGACCGACGCTAGGGTATGGGTATGGTTGTACCGAAACCCGTAGCTAGCCTCACAGATAAATATAAAATTAAATAAACCTGTACAAAAACCACTGCTCGAGGGCAACCGAGACTTCAACCTAAGTCTAACAATTTATATAAATAATTATATAATTAAAAGTTCGGCTCAAACCTGAGACCCAACATCATACTTATATAAACTCGAATCTAGAGTATAATATTGCCAACAACATAAATAAATAGTCGGACCAATCCGACAAACAATAGTATAATAACTATAAAGACTGACAAGTTCTACTGCGGTCTAAGAGAAATAAACAGTTGACTATTTTTATTAAAAATAAAAGAACCTCCGAAGAAATCAAGAAAACAAAGATCAGCTCAAAGCTCTCAAATTTTAAACCTGAAAAATTTGGGAAAACAACTGGGTCAGATATACTGAGATGAGTTCATACAACTATTTTTATTTATTAAGTGAAAACCTTTAAAACCTTAAATCACTTTTATAGTAATATAATATAACATTATGGAAATATTGTATTGAAATGATCCCAGCGTAAGTGCGACGTATCACACTGAATCCCAGAGTGGACGGGAACAAATCCTCGTCAATTCCCAGCGTAAGCAAGACATTAGTCTGCCAATCCCAGAGTACTCACCGGTGCACATAGTCTCGATACACGCCTATCGAGTAGCTCGTTCCAATTCAGATCCATAATGACTTAAAACAGTTCGCAAACATTTATATATATGAAAATACACAATTTACTTAATAAAGAGGTAAATAGCGATGTAAACTCACTACTTGCGTATCCACATGAAAACCTGACAAGCAACCTAAACTTGTTTCGACTCCGAAGCACGAGTAGTCGACGGTCTAAGAAATAAACAATAGGTTAAAATCAATTCAACCCCTAACTCTAAGAATACTAGACACCACATAGGACTAGCATCTCAACCACAACAAAAGTACAAGCCCAAGCACAACATCCATATATATACATTCCATATCCAAGATAATCCCAGAGTCAAACAACAAGTTAAGCATAATTGAGTTCCCGTTGAAAATATAACCCAGAGTATTTATATAACTTACTTTAAAACTTTAAAACCAAGTGAAAATCCCAGAGTAGTGAATTAGCCTACAAGCTTAATCTCACATGTCGGGCGACCCAAGTCTAACCGACCCAAAGATATGCCAGAGTAAAACTAAAGTACGATCTGAAACCTTTAAATCAAAACCACGTTCATTTGAAAACCATGGAACTCAATATAGCTTAACAATAAAGCAATATTTATACAATATGCTCCAAACTAGCCACAATTGGCCAAACCACCCAGAGTAGACACAAGCGTGTTAAATCACTTAAAATGATTCCAACAAACATGTATGCACCCATACAAACCAAACAATGAGTTAAGTTTAGATGAGTTCTTGTTTTAAAATCAAAATCTGAAGTTCTTACATAACTTAGATAAATAATTTAAAATCAAATTAAAATTCTCAGAGTAGTGTGTTAGCCATAAACCATACTATAAGCTTTACACAACATGTCGGGCGACACAAGTCTAACCCGACCCAACTTAAACCAGAGTAAAATCCAAAGTTAATCCTTAAAACAAAACCAACGTATTTGAAAACATAGACCTCAATTATATGCTTAACCAACCCGTAGCCGAAAATGGTATAATAAGCCAACCCCATAACAACAATGCCCTAACACTTTAATGAATCCAATTCATCTCAAAAGTTTAAACCAATTACATTTTTAGATTCGAAACAATTATCCAAAAATCATACTTATCGATCAAAACAAGTTATGGCAATTTAACAACCAATTTGGCACAACACATATTACTCTTTCTATGAATCAACAACAATAATAATCAATCAATATTAACATGTGAATCAAGTTATGGGCAACCCTATATCTTCAAAACAGTTTATACATACAACAAAAGGTATACTTGGATTCATAAGCCACAACAATCAAGATTCAACCTAACAACATGCCAATTACAATGATAGAAATCAATACATCCTAGATCAACCCTAACCATATAGAAACAGCCACAAAACTCACAAAATCCTAGTCATAACAACCAACAACGCAAAGGTAAAACAACAACCTAATAATCTTAATGATTTAATTGACTAAAACAAGAATAAGATTAATTGGTTACCTTAACAGTCCAAAGAACTAAGAAATCTCAGAAATGAGATGGGTTTAATGCTACAAGAGTGAAATCGAAAGAAGAAATGAGCCACGATAATCAGATGAAAATTAAAATGAAAATGAAAGGATTAACACTTACCAAATGATTTGGACACCAATAATCAGAGGAAAATTGCCTAGCAATAGTTTAGAATGAGTTTAGCGTTTTTAAAATCGAAAGGGGGCTGATTAGATAGCAAAAACGGAGTTTAAATAGGCAAAAACGAAGATAACCGGACCTCCGGCCGGTTCTACCCAGCAGGTACGGTTCTAGGTCCGGTTGACCCAATGCCACAACAAAAAATGAAGTGGACCGGACCTACGGCTTGTTCTACCCAGCAGGTCTGGTTGACCCAAAAAGGGTCGAATCGACGATCCAAACGGTCAAATGAAAGACAATCCTCTTAGGTACAACATATCAAAAATTCATCATGATCCGACAGTTCAATTGGGAGATATGGAAGTTTTACTACATTATGGCCGATTTGGAAAACATGTAAATATTGTTTCGACAGCAACCCGGAAATAAATTAATTCAACATCAAATACTTAGAGGCTCAAGTGATACACATAAGCCACTCAACATTAAACAACCAAGGTACCACATATGCTATTCGAACATATATCAATCCGAAAACAAGTCAGAATCACAACGAGAACATGTCGAAGCGAAACATAACCAAAGTCCATCACAAACCAAACTTTAAACGGATAACCAAACCACCAAAACAAGTCGGAAAACACGGGGTATTACATTCTCCACACCTTATAAAAATTCGTCCTCGAATTTAATATAAAACAACTCAAATAAAAAATCAAAGATAGTGTGCTCACAAAAATAATAAAAACACGTAAGCAATAAACCCAACGAACATCGAGAGAAAATAATAGAATAGCGATTCAGCCAAATAGACTCTGTGTCCAAAGTACACTTCTCAACCGATTGATTAAGCCACAAGTTTAACCATAGGAATTCCTTTACTCTCTCTAACTGTTTCCCCTGAAAATATAACTCTAATACCACCGTTCGATTACGCTTATAAATCTCATATGATTAAACTAGCCCTAAAGTTAAACTCCTGCGTAAGACAAAACATCAACACCAAGACTAGCTAGACATGAAGTAACACACAAGCCTCTAACTAAAAATTAAAATCTTACATTCTGGATCCCAAAGTTCTTATGTCAAAATAAACGGTTTTCCGCTCCAATAAGCCGAAGATACTCTCTCCATTAAGGAATTTAAATTTCAAACCTAATCTATGCCTCGAAAGGTCAAACACACAAACGCACAACATTCACTCGATCAACCAATATTTAAAATACTCAAAATACTATAACAAGAGACTATAAAACTCCTTCTAATATGATGAAACTAAAAACAAATCGAGTATTACCGACTCCCAAAGCAACACTAACAAAGTGCAAGGAAAAGCCCGTGGCTCAAATTGTACTTCTTACTATACACAAGTCAATCGACTCAAATTTTAAAATAATGAAATTCACAAACCAAATAAATTCATCAATCCCTACCACTCGTTCATTAATGATCTCAAAACCAAGTAACCCTTATCACAATACTCGCTATAATTATATACCAAAGGTTATATCAATACAAAAACCTTAAATGAATCAGTCGAATTTTAACACTCGGTTTAACAACCAATCAATCAATAACGTTCAACCCATAAAAACCTCAATCAAATGTATCGAACAACCAACCTTATTGTCAGAGCCCATTAATCATGATCCTTCGATCAATAAGCCCAAATATCTAAATCATAATCAAGTCTTAAAATTATATCTTAACTCCACTATAACCTTGTGTATAACGAAAAATCTCTCAGTTCCATTTCACGAAATGTTGGATTATTGGTTATGCTCAAACCAATCTTATAGTAAAACAATTTCCGTTTACCAAAAATCATATAGTAAAAAAAACAATATCCACTTCTCTTTCAAGAAGACAACATCATAAACTCCTTTTTTTTTTAAAAAATCAACATAAATTAACTTTGGAAAATCCTTCGTATCATTTACACATCGATGTTTTGAAACACACAAAATTTGAAGTCGGAGTTAAATCTCGTTTTCAGGAAAATCACGAATTTATGTAATAGTACAACTGACAAACTTTAATATCCTTTTTCAATCAAACTTGAAAAATTTTCAGCTTCTTTTTTTCAAAAGATAAAAATCTTGTAATGAAAATCTCTCCGTTTACAAAAATATTTATATTTAAAATAACAAAACATTGGACGTAAATCGTATCTGTAAATAAAATATCTTTTTAAAATCACACTGCATAAGTGCACGTGTGGAGCATAACCGAATTCCTTATTCCAACACTCTTCAAATCAAAAATCGGAAATTAACACATAAGCCTTCCACTCCGACTCCAACATCTTATCATACTTATCAAAACAAAATCTCGAGTGCAACCTTAAATCGAATACTATATACTACGAAACATAGTTATTCAAATAATATAACCTGATCCTTTACAACATAGTCGTCCTTAATTCACCACTATCGTTACAGAGTATTTGTCTAGCTACCTTTCGGTAAAAAAATTCAAACCATTTGAAATCCAACAACTTTATAAATACATTTATCTCCAAGTGACTCGCGAGTTCATTTCAAAACATATTTCTCAAAACACTTTATCGATAAAATCTATTTGCGCCAGGATGATGACACCTCTCATCCCAAAAGAGTTGCATCCAACTCTAATCATTTCAATGCATGTGATGCATGTACTATTATGCATGTACCAATTATTTATTTCTTTTATTTAGTGAACATACTCAATGCTCGATGCAATTTCCTATTTGTGACATTCAAAATGCATGTTTAAGATATGCCTGGGCACAATTATGTGATAAAAAAACATTTCAAATACTTTAACGAATTAACATTTGAAATCAACTTCTCAATAAAATATTTGCCAGACCTTACACTCCGTGAGATGTGCACTCGATAGTCTCAAAATATTTCTCAAACTCCATACTTGAAATCCAACGACGTACGATACTATCATAACAACTCAACATGATAACTTTGTTAAAAACTCTTCCGTATAAAAAAGTATCAAATTAACTTCAACCAAACTTAAACTTATACCCAAGAAAAACAACACATCATATACGTTCCTGCAAAACTTACCGCTAGTTTTCACATCGCATCATCCAATATTGATGAAAAACACCAGTGTATTAATACACTAATCTAATCTTCTTGGGGAAGAATTTCTAATATCCTTTTCCAGGATAATCAGATACCACCAACCGTTCCAAAGGGATACTTCCCTCAACTTTCTTGATATCGAAACTCAAAAGATCTCGATCCACAAAACAACACACCAAACCTAGCATAACCCAAAATCAAAACTAAAGCAATACATGGTCTAAACGAAGGTTCGACTCGCAAATCAAAAGCAAACATCAAGGTTCAGCCAAAGAACGCATGAAAGAAATTACCACACGTGCTACTCCGCACGACGAGACAAAACAACTCAACCAACAAAAATAAACCAAATACCGAGGCATTCAACGCAAATCAGTGCCAAAAGATTAAGAATTCTACAAACCACAAACCAACCAAGCATGTCGTTAATTGCAGTTAACCCTAAGATATATAAAAGGCAAAAAGAAAGTATGCTACAACACGCTCCGACTCGTCGTAACCAATAACAACAAGTAGCATTCCATCGATCAAAATACGTGTCAAACTTTATTCCAAAATATAAAGTCAATCACAAATTTTCAAGTTCTAGTTGAGCCTCACGGTTTTTAAAAAAAAATTTCCGGAAAATCTCCTTTATAGATCAATTGATTAAAATTTCCAAAGTATCTCAATTTAGTAAACCATTGAGTTAGCCGAGTCATTACAACTACCAAGCTCAACTCCCAAATTTGGGTGACCAAGTCACACCCACAATAACCTTTATAAAACGTATTCAAAACAATTATGAATTCGGAGAAACATTTAGTTAAAATTTCAATTTTCTTTCAAAAATAGGAGCTTACTTAACCCAAGCATCAAACATCAAAAAACATAAATCATAGCAACCATTCTGTATACACCAAATCCAGCCAACCAAAAAAATACCAAACATATGACCAACGACGCTTCAACATCGACATACCACAACATGGTAAAAATAACAACAACAATATTAAATCCTTAAAACCGCGAATCATCTCATAAATATTTTTTTAAAACAATCATTTGTCAACACCAATCCAAATGTAACATTTTGAAATATGGGAAATTCATTTTTACTGGTAAAATAACCAAAAATTACATTTTTAAAAGTATTATGAACAGACCGGTCATCCAGCTCTCGCGCCGAAATACAAATCAAATCAAAATAATTTTCTCAATAATACCATATAACCAACGCGTGACCAACAATGTGTAGCCACAAAATTTGCTTAAAGATTTAACACAAAAAACTATTAAAAGCAACACAAGGCCAACGCCTAACGTATCCTCATATGTGCCAACATATATAACAACCAACAAACATGGCCAAAACCAAACTGTACTCACCATCAAGGAGAAAGTAATCCAATTATAGCCAAAATCATCCAAAGCATAAAAGCCAACAAGTAATCACCTAAGGTAAACATCATATAAGGCACAACAACCAACAAAGTATCACCCGAAGTAAACAATATATAAGGCGCAACAGTCCACAAAACATCACCCAAAGTATATCTCATATATGGCTCAACATCCAACAAAGCATCACCCGAAGTAAACTCCATATAAGGCACAACAGGCGACAAAACATCACCCAAAGTATATCTCATATATGACATAACAGCCAACAAATCACCCAATGTATAAGCAATAAACATTCCAAAGTAAAGCATCAGTAACACATAAGACCGACACTCAACATTCTTATAGATGAAGGTAGAAAGTTTTGAAAACAAAAGATGATGTTTCAAAAGACAAGACTTCAATCCTAATTCCGCAGTAGATCTTATGACACAACAACAACTTAACATGCCTTAAAGCAATAAAAATATAACATACAAAATGGCCATGGTTTGAAACCAAAACTCTGATACCAACTTTATTACGAAAACAAGTTAGAATCACAACGAGAACATGTTGAAGCGAAACATAACCAAAGTCCATCACAAACCAAACTTTAAACGGATAACCAAACCACCAAAACAAGTCGAAAAATACGGGGTATTACATATTTTAACCATTTAATGACCTCATCAACTTCTTAAGAAAGGAATTGATTATATCTTCTCATTTGTTAAGTTAGAAAATTAAACTCAAAACCTCAAATTTTCATCAATATGGCCGAACACTACATCCATGTTAGGTTTATGATTTTTCAACCAAAATCAATGGTTCTTGAGGCAAAATGATCATGGAGAAAAGGGCATCAAGGTATGCTCATCAATTTGTGATTTGTGTGGTTGTATTTAATTGAAAGTGGATGAGAAAAATTAGGGTTATTGAGCTACACTTTTATGTTATATATTTGATAGTTTGTGAGGTATATGTTATGGATTGGATCTAGGATTTTGAAGAATTAACCATCAATCATAGAGAAGCATGGTACAACTAAAAAGCCAAGTCATCAACCTATGGTATCATTCTGAAATTTTGGAAGTTTAGCGATAAAATTGGTTGAATTGTGATGTTTAAAGCTGAGTATAAAAAATGTTATGAACATCTTAAGGAGCTAAGTTTTAGCTGAGTTTTGAACATGATAGAGTCGGTTTTAAGACTTGAAATTAGTCAGATGGAAAGTCGGGATGTTGGTCTGAGTTGTGGTAATGGAAGTTCTGCTCTGGTTAGCAGAACATGGCTGTTCACCACAGCAGAAACTGCTCTATTGGGCAGAGCATTCTGCCCAGCAACAAGGCAGCCCATGAGGCTGTTTTAGCAGCTCCCAATTGGCTGTAGGTACATTAGAATTGGTTCGTACCCTGACGAAAGTCATAGACGGGATGTTCGAGAATAGAAGCATAATTTGTTTAGCCATTGGACATTTTTATGTATGTCGTTTATTGGCCCAAAGTCGACTAGTTAGTCGCTTTGAAATTTCACAAAAATGTTAAATATTTTGGAAAAGGGCAACTTAAATAAATTGGATTGTCGGGATTATAAAGTGTTAATTATCGAAGTTATAACGGATATAAACGTTGTAAAAGACTGATAAAAAATTGATTAGACTTTTGAAAATACAAATAGACTGACATTCATCCTCACAGCCACCAAGTACTAAACAAAATGGGTTGAAGCAAAGACATTCACTCAGATCAAAGCGAGTACTATAGTGAAGTTCATTATGAAGAATATCATCGCTCAATTCAAAGTACCCAAGGTTTGAGTCACCAATAACAAACCTCAATTTATTGCTTAGCAAGTTAAGGTAATTGTAAATTCACCATTGAGTTGCATAACTCATCGCTCCTCTATCCTCAGTCGAATGAAATCAAAGTGAACATTTTGAAGAAAACTGTTGAGACACATCTAATGTGGCGGGTCATATTGGCTAGATCATCTTGTTGAAGCACTCTGGGCTTACCGAACGTCAATTTTCACGCTGACGGGCCTTTACAAAAGAGCTCCATAATAACTAATGTATGTGATGGAAGCCATCCTCCCATACAAAATTAAGATGGAATATTTAAGAGTACATCTATATAAAGACCTCCCGATAGATAAGCGACGAGAAGCCTTGCTAGCATATACATTTGACTAAAGGGAATAGGTATGTGACAGATTACACCACAGAGTTTGTTCGCTTGAGTCGTTTTGCTCCAGATCTGCAGGAGGATCAGATGAGGGTGAACGACTGCTATGTGAAGGGCTTAGGCTCGGAGTTTGTGGCACTGCTGATGGAGACATGCAAATAGTTTTCTCGTATCATTGATTGTGCTCGTTGGCTAGAGAACACATTGGTTCTGTTCGGGAAGATTTCTAACCCTTCCCAAGCTAAGTAGGGGAAGAATGATCTTCCTAGTGGAGGGCAGCAGGCCCCAGCACAGTATGGTAGTGGGAACTATTACAACGGTTCTTCTCAGGCTAGTAGGGGTAGTCGCCGTACACACAGGAAGGGGAGGCATAGAGCTAGGAGTAGTCCTTACAATTCTAGTAGCAGTGCGAGTAACTGTGGTTCAGGATGTGGTACAGTGGTGGATCAAACGTTCCGTTATGCCAGAATTGCAGACGTAGGCACTTTGGTGAGTGCCAGTTAGCTCCTGGAGGCTGTTTTTTTTTTGTGGCCTGCCGGGTCATTTCTCTAGAGAGTGTCCGGCATCTGGGCATCAGGTGTCTAAAGCTAGTGTAGTGCAACCGTCTTATCAGCAGTAGAGACCTTCGTTTACTCCTTCGGTAGGGTACTCTCAACCTGATGCATCTTTTGGTGGCCAGCGGGGCCGTGGTTCTGGAGGTAGAGGTGGCGTGGTCAAGGTGGCGGTGGCCGCGGGGCTAGTAACTTTAGCACGGGTCATTCGTCCCAACCGCAATAGCAGGGTCAAGCCAGAGTGTTGGAACTTACTCCTTAGGATGCTCGTGCATCAAATGTTGTGGTGCATGGTATCATTCCGATCTCTTTTGCTTATGCTTTAGTACTATTTAATGCGGGAGCAACCCACATTTGTGTCTACTTTCTTTGCTGATTAGTTGGGTATTGCACCGTAAACTTTGAATGAACCTTTATCTGTGTCTACGCCTATGCCTGATGGTGTAGTAGTGGATGTTGCCTATCCTTCTTGTCCTGTGGTTATTCATGGTACAGAGTTATGTGCTGATTTGATTGTGCTTGACGTGCTTTCTTTTGATGTCATCTTGGGGATGAATTAGTTGTCGTGCCACTTTGCTTCTAATGACTGTCGAGGGAAGTCAGTTTGAGTTTCGGATTCCGGGTGACCTACCTTTCTGTTTTCAAGGGGAGAAGGTGGAGACACCTAAGAATATGATTTCTGCTATCAACACGAAGCGTATGATGAGCAAGGGTTGTCAGTAATATTTAGCTGTGGTTCGAGATATGGAAGCGGAAGTTGGTGTGTGCATAGTGTACCAATTGTGAATGAGTTTACAAATGTGTTTCTAGAGGAATTGCCTGGATTACCACCTGATCGTGATATTGAATTTTGCATTGACGTTGTACCTGGAACAATTTCGATTTCGATACCGCCATATTGGATGGCTCCTGCAGAGCTGAAGGAGTTGAAAGATTAGTTACAAGAATTGTTGGATAGTGGGTTCATCAGACTGAGTACTTCTCCATGGGGTGATCCTGTTCTGTTTGTGAAGAAGAAGGACGGTTCCTTTCGACTATGTATTGACTACAGACAGTTGAACAAGGTTACTATCAAGAACAGATGTCCTCTTCCTCGCATCGATGACTTGTTTGATCAGTTGCAAGGTGAAAAGTGCTTCTCTAAGATTGACTTGAGATCCGGATACCATCAACTTCAGATTCGTGATGTAGAGGTGTCTAAGACTGCTTTTCGGACGCGTTATGGACATTTTTAGTTTCTGTTATGTCCTTTGGTCTGACTAACGTACCAGCAGCGTTCATGGACATGATGAATCAAGTGTTCAAGCCGTTTTTGGATCAATTCGTTATCGTTTTCATTGATGACATTTTGATCTATTCTCGGAGTGAGGAGGAACATGCTTACCATTTGAGGAAAATACTACAAACATTGCGTGAGCATCAGTTGTATGCTAAGTTCACAAAATGTGGGTTTTGGTTTGATCAGGTTACCTTTCTAGGACACGTGGTATCGAAAGATGTAATCAAGGTTGATCCAAAAAAGATTGAGGCGGTTATGGATTTGCAGAGACCGAGGTCAGTTACCGAGATCAAGAGTTTTATTGGTTTAGCTGGCTATTATCGTCGGTTCGTGCAAGATTTCTCTAGAATATATACACCGTTGACTAAGCTGACACAAATGGGTGTTAAGTTTGAGTGGACTGACAAGTGCGAGGCGAGCTTTAAGAAATTCAAAGAGATTTTGACTACAAATCCTGTTTTGGCATTGCCTTGTGGCATTAACAGTTTCACAGTGTATTGTGATGCGTCTCAGATTGGTTTGGGTTGCATGCTGATGCAACATGGACAAGTGATTGCCTATGCTTCCCGCTAGTTGAAGAAACATGAGGTGAATTACCCTACTCATGATTTGAATTTAGCGGCTGTGGTCTTTGCTTTGAAGATTTGGAGAATTATTTGTATGGTGATACTTGTTAGATTTTCACTAATCATAAGAGTTTGAAGTACATCTTTGATCAGCGAGAGTTGAATCTGAGACAAAAAAGGTGGTTAGAGCTACTGAAGGACTATGATTGTACTATTCAGTACCATTCGGGTAAGGCTAATGTGGTTGTCGATGCGTTGAGTCGCAAGTCCTCGGGCAGTTTGGCTCATATTACTGAGGTTGAGCGTAGGCCCATGGTTAGAGAGTGGCACAGTATGATAGCTTCATGCTATTGCTTTCAGGTTATTTAGGACGGTAGCTTGTTGGCACAGTTGCAAGTGCAACTTGTTTTGATTGATAGGATCAAAGCTTTACGAGGTACTTGGTCCTTACGAGATTTCAAAGAGGATTGGAGCTGTGGCTTTTCGTCTAGTTCTGCCACCAGACATGTCTTTAGTACATCCTGTGTTGTGGAAGTACATCTCTGATCCTTCGCACGTGATTGTGCCTCTGAGCGTGTATATTGACCAAAAGTTGTCTTATGAGGAACAACAAATTGATATTGTTGATACACAAGTGCGTAAGTTGCGGAACAAGAAGATTCTGATGGTCAAAGTTCTCTGGCGCAATCATTTTGTTGAGGATTGCACTTGGGAGACGTAGTCCGATATGCGGAAACGTTACCCTTTCCTCTTTTCTTGAGGTATGTTGATCAATTGTTTATGTGTTTATATTTGATTGTTCTTGTGTGTTTTAGGTGTTGTTATGATTTATTTGGTTGCGTTTTAAATCGAGGACGATTTTGTTTCTAAGTTGGGGAGAATGTAATACCCCGTATTTATTTTTACGTTCCGCCGTATTTGTTGTGTAATAATAATAATAATAATAATAATAATAATAATAATAATAATAATAATAATAATAATAATAATAAGAAGAAGAAGAAGAAGAAGAATAAAAATAATGAAAATAATGAATATGAATAAAAGAAAGTATAATATTAAACCTTAAGTCCATACACTTAAGTTGTTAGACCATGTACAATAATTTGGAACAGTCTCTCAAATGGTGTGGGCCATGCATATTACTTTTGTTTTTGATCAATGCCTCAGCCTAGAATACAATATCATGATTCTTTCTTTATTTATTCTAACATTTTCAACCCTAATTCTTCTCCACTCATAAACCTAAACCCTAACCGTCACATCCCTCTTTAATTTTATGAAAACGCTGCTCAATTCATCCATCAAAATCATTCTGAATTCAATAAGTAGATTGTTCATTATATTTCAATTTTGTTCTTAAGCGCTACCTCTGTTCTTAAGCGTTTTTCTTTTGCATTTTTGAACCAAATCGAGATCCGTCTCCTTTCAGATATTATAGAATCAATCTTCTACGAGTCCGAGCTTTGTTTTCGTAAAATGGTACGTTATTTATTCTGTTATAGCCGCTGCCGTTTTACTGTTTTTTAGTTATTTTCAGTTTTGAGTTTATAATTGATACCTTCGTTTTTCGATCTGTTCTCCGTCGTTTTAGGATCGAATTTGGATCTGTCTCGTCCCCGTGAAAGTAGACTCAGTCCTCTACCTTTTTACTTTTCGTTTTACGTCAAAGGGTACGTAAATCAATCCGCTATATCCGATGTCGTTTCTTCGTTTTCATGCGTTGTATTTCTCTTTTTAGCTTTGAATTGTTCTGCCAAAGTGATTCCATGGTATTGGGTGTTAATCTTCTTTAATTTGTATGTGATATGTAATTAAGGAGATGATTCATTACTGCTAGATAAGGTTTTCATCAAACTGTTAAGTTTCATGGTTCTTGGTTCATCGTTGAACCATGGTGGATGTTGTACCTATGCATGATGATTAATTCAATGTCAAGATTGATTAGGCTAATAGTAACTGATTATGATTTTTGAAGGTTAAATGTTGAATTTGCTAATGGGTTGGCGGCAAGTTCCGTTGTTCAAATTGTTGGACATTGGTTAGCTAATAAATTGGGCTTTTTGCATAAATCCCCACTTTAGTACAACTGTTTGCACAAATACTCTCACATCTTTCGTTTTGCATTTTTACGCCTTTTCTATTGATAGGTTAACTTTTATACGCCGGTAGCTTTCCTACTTTTATTATCAAATTAAACTAGCTAATATAGGTAGACAATTAACTTTTTCCGGCAGAGAAGATCCACCATTTTTTAGACGATGAACGAAGAACTCTATCTAGAGAAGTTTTTCCGTTGTTTATTTTTGCTAATAGGCTAAGAACTCTCCATAGCTAAAGATGATCATTATTATAATTTGTCTGTATATCTCAGTTTTTTTATGATTTAATCAATTTCTGCTAGAGTTTACTCTATGAACATATAATAAATTTTTTATTCTTCATGTTCTTTTGATTGACGTAGATTATTAATTGTTGAATTTTGTTTATCGATAATCATTTTTTTATAGTAATGACTCCAATTTTTTTTCGCTTTTTTGCTGATAAATGATCCTAAAACTCGACAACAGTCTTTGCATCTAGTGATCCATCTTTCAATTGTTGAATAAGGTATTGTGCCTCAGTTAGCTTTTAACAACAAAAGAGCCACAAATAAAAAAATATTAAATAAACACTTAATTTTACAATGACTTTTATCTAATTTAATTATAGTATTATTTTATATCTTTCATTTTTTTAATACATATGAAAAACATAATAATATTTGTATGCTGCAATGATTAGTGAGCGCAATCATGAGATAAATTGTACTAATTTTATTACAGTAGAAATAATAATGTTGAAATGAAATGACCACCTGGCTCAATTGGCTAGGAGTGAGGTACAAGATCAAGAGGTCTTGGGTTCAACATCCCATGGGGGTACTAAATGAATATTTATGGAAGGGTGTCTTGGAGAAAGCTACAAGTGTCAGAAACGGCGGCTACGATATCGTTCCGTCATGATGGTGAGTTTCGTAAGGCGATGCATTCAATGTACAAACGGCGTGGATTGCGTGAATAGCGTCATATTTGTAACCATTAGTGTATATTAATGTTGTAACTGTAATAGTATTATATCTTGTATACCCATCTCTATTAAAAAAACCTGGTTTTTATAAACATCAAACCTCAAGTTTAAGGAAATCTTTTACTTTAATTTATCCAAAAAAATAATGTTAAAATGATGTGTATATATATAATCTGGATCAACGATTAAAGAGAAATTAACAAGTATCTGAAGATCAACTAACGAGTAACTAAATAGCAATTAATAAATAATTAACGAGTAACTGATGCGCAATCAAAGAGCAACCAACGAGAAATCAAATAACAATCGAGCAATCAAAAAGCGATGTAAATTGTTGGTTACTTTGATTACTTTACTTGTCGGTTGTCAATTTTCCATTACTTTGCTCTTAAATTATACATTTATTTTATATTTTGCTCATTGATTGCTCTTATTGCTTATTTTGTTTAACTTCCATCTTGGTTGCTCTTCGTTTGTTTGTTTTTTTGTTGCTTTTTGGTAGCTGATTTAGCTTTTGCAGCATACATGTATAATCAAATTTTTTATTAGAATATTATTTCTATTAGATCATGCTCAATTGAATTTATAATTATCTTACAAATTGTGAAATTTCTAAAATCTGATTTACGCCCATTACGTAGAATGAAAATACAAAATACAAAAACATATGTAAGGAATAAAATGACAATCATAAGAAGTATAATTAACAAAACTATAAAATTAAATAAAAATGACAATTACAAGAAGAATTAATGTCAAAAAAAATCCAAAACTTTACATGTTTTCTCATTTTAATCACGCAGTTTAAATTTTCTCATTTTCATGCACGAACTACCACCTTTTCTCAAATTCATGCACGGTGCTGAGGTGGCACTCTTTTTACCGGTGTAAAATGATCTCCACCTCAGCGAATTACACCAATAGAGTTGTAACACCTCAGTACCGTATATGAATTTGAGAAAAAGTGGTAGTTCGTGCATGAAATTGAGAAAATTTAAACTACGTGATTAAAATTAAAAAACGTGTGAAATTGGTGAATTTTTATGACATTAACCTTTACAAGAATTATAATCATCAAAAGTATAATTCCAATGCACATTCACTTCATGCTGTCTCTTCAATATTTTTAGAAACTTTTAACTATTTGATAACATTCTTAATTTGATGACCAACACACCAAATATGATGCTTAATATCATCTAATTGCTTTCCTTATGCCTCCACCATCACCACCATCTCAAGACACACTTGATGCAGCCCCAACAAGCTCTTCTCAGTCTCTTTGGTCGCGTCGTGCCAATCGGTATCTCTGCTAAACAAAATAGAATATCTAATTTTGGAACAAAAGTAACTCGATAGAAAGAACAAAGGTAGCCATTGGCTTCTTGAAAATTAAGACAGAGCAAATTGATGAAATATATCCCAGAGAGAAGTATGAAGTCTATTCATGGAGTACTTTGATGTGTAAAATTCCACAGCTCACCATGTTTTCATAACAAGCTAGATTCTACATCTATATATTTAGTTCAACTAAAGTCAATATAACTTATTGAGGCAACAACCTCATACAAGTATTTTTTTCTTTTAAATAAATAGTCTCTTGTTGAAAAAAGAACAATATTATGAATAGAAGCCCTTCTCACTAATATGAGCATGGTTCACAGTTATGTTTGAGGCACAAAATGGGGGTTAATGATTCTGGGAGTCACTGTACTTTTCCAAAGTTGCAAAATAGTACACTTTTTTTTGTTCCAAAATGGTCACTATACTTTGAGATTAGTAACTTCAGGCGATCACTAAATGAAATCCGGTGAGTTTTGTCCTATGTGGCTTGCCGGAAGCTGACTCACACCTTTCTTTTTGCCGGGAAATATTTAAAAAATTAGGGAAGAAGATGATGATGTAGAAAAATAAGAGTGATATCGACAATGACATGGTAAAGAGGAAGGTGTGAGTAAGCTTCCGGCAAGTCATGTAGGACAAAAGTCACCGGATTTCATTTGATGATCGCCGGAAGTTACTAATCACAAAGTACAGTGACCATTTTGGAATAAAAAATTGTTCGGTGACCATTTTGCAATTTTGGGAAAGTACAATAACTTCCAGAATCAATAACCCCACAAAATGGATAAGAACAGTATAAATTAATTCATGTGGATATACTAGTATCTTTAGTATAGAAGAACAACTTCCAATTTCTATGAAAGTGAAAAGAGACAAATACAACTTATAATAGCCATATAATAGCAAGTTGGTAATATTACAACTAGAAAGTTATGGATTAGAAAGAACTTAAAGCAGAGAAATGTTTTTGCACTGGTTAAACAACTCATATTTTCTAATAATTGTTGATTAAATGTAGAGATTAGAAACTAGACAATAGTTTTCTAGAAACCTATCTTGTCCAGTAAACAGCAAATATTTTTGGAACAATTTGGAACAACTGTTTAGAAAAATAAAAATACTTTTTAAAGTAATTTGAATTATCATATTTTTGTTTTGAAATGGTTTTCCTAAGACTTTCTTTTTGAAAAGCATCCATTTACTTATTTTTATCAAACAACAGTTATAAAATTTAAAGAAATGTAAAAATGAATAATCAAATTTGAAAAGTTCTTTTCCACACTACAATTCCAAATTCTTTATTATGCTTCAGAACAAAAATTTCCTGCAACACATGTTGTAGGAAACTCCTGCTATTGTGTACGTGGCCAATATAGATAGGCTGTTGTTCATTGAATGTATAGCATGATAAAAAGTAACTTTACTCCTCATATTTAGTAAAAGTTCTATAATAGATAATTAGACTATTTTAATTATATCCTTTTAAATGATATATAATTTGTTAATATCTTATCATAAATAAAATAAAATTAAAAAATTTAACTCAAATATCAATAAAAATAAAATTATTTTATATTTTAATAATATAAAAGACATTATCCTAATCACATCAAAAAAATTATATATATAATTCTAAATAAGTTTACCATCTTAAAAGAATACAAAATATTTATTTATTTAAAATAATACAAAGTTTAAAGAGAAAAAATATCAGAGATATAATTGTTTAGTCAAATAGAAAATATAAGAAGTACAAAATAGTCTAAATAATTAAATTAAAGCATGTAATATTTTAAAAAATATAGTTTTATATTTATCAGATTTGATATATTAAGATGGAACAATATTGGCCTATTTACAACTGCCACATATACACAGTGGCGGAACCAAGACTCTCATTTAGGAGGGTCGAAATTTTTACGTTCGGCTATTTAAAAAAATAAAACGACAGTAAATAATCTAATTTTATAGTTTTAGGGGCGGTTATAGGGAAAACCGCCCCGGCCACATGTAGGGGCGGATTCTAGGGGCGGTTATAACCGCCCCTACGAGACAAATTTCTAAAAAATCTGTTATTTTTTATTTTTTTCCGGCGAGGAGGGTCGGCCGACCCTCTTCGACCCTCCCTAGTTCCGCCCCTGCATATACAGTAGCATGCCTTTTATGCAATTAATATTAGAAGATAATTTTGTTCAAATATATAGTCTAAATATTTGATATAGAACTCACAATAAATTTGAGGAGTAAAATTACTCTTTATCATGTTATGCATTCAACAAACAGCAGCCTATCTATATTAGCCACGTACACAGTAGCAGGAGTTACCTACAACATGAATTGCAGGAAATTTTTGTTCTTATGCTTCATTCTTCGAAACTATTAAGCTTATAGCCATGAAAAAAACATCAATCATGAACCAGTAGAAAGAACATTTAATGAACCATTCAGAGAAAACTTTGTCATTTCTAATGAGCCTGATTGTATTAACTGGAAAAGTAGCAAAGGTGGAAAATTTTCTATTGCTAAAACCTTGGACATCTATAGAGCTCATCATGATAGAGACTAGAGTCTCTTGGTTCAAACTGGTTTGGGAAAGAATTCAATTCACAAATACAATTTTATCCTCTGGCTTATAATGAAGAAGAGGCTCAGAACTAAAAACAAATTGAAAGCCTGAGGAGTCAGTGAAGATGATGACTGTGCTTTGTGTGATGGATGTAGAGAATATGTTCAGCATATCTTTTTTGACTGCGAATTGGCTAGAAGAATCTGGAGTAAGATTTTGCCTATTTGCAATTGTCCTGATAACATCAGCAACTGGGGGAGATTAGTTAGCTGGTTCAACAGAAAAGCTACTAGCAAATGTGCTAGAGCCTCAATGAGAAGAATCCTCTTCACTGCTACTACCTATCACATCTGGAGAGCTAGGAACTTAAAGATTTTTGCTCATGAAGATCCTGTTACAGAAAGCATCATTTATAGAATTAAATGAGCTACTCTAGCTAAGTTTAGTTCTATAAAAACCAATTCTCCTATTTATGATTCCATTTGTAAAGTGCAGAGCATGTAAAGCTCCTGTGCTGGTTTGAGTGTTTTCTCTTTTGTTGTAGACTGTGTTGTAGGCTGCAGCTGTTTTAGTCTCTTTTGTTGCTCTGAGCAGTGTAGGGTGCTGCTTGTTGTATTCTTTATTGCAATCAAGTAATAGAGTTCTTTTTTGGTTTTTTCCAAAAAAAACATTAAAACACATCTTTCTTTTTAAAACATTATTTTTTATTTATATAGAATCTCTTTTTTAGAATCAAAACAAAAAATTAAAGGAATTACAAAGAAAATTTCCCTTTTATGAACTAAAAGAGATTATCACACCTTAAGAAAATTCTCATCTGGCGCATTTTTATGAAATTAAAGACAACCACGACATTAGAAAAATTATAAACCCTGAACTTAAAAATATAAGAATAAATCTAAACTTTTACTTTATTAAATAGATTGAAATTAATTTCCGATTCAACAATAACGAGCATGAATAAGGGAGTTGTTTTTTTGGAGATGATAATAGAAAAACGAGAAAGAAACATTTGGGTTGAGGAAGACAATAGCGAAGGAGAAGGCACGGTCGAGAAAATGAAAAAAGATCGTATAATTGAAAAGAGAAAAATAAGAAAAGAGTATGCTTACCAACGAGCTGTAGCTCGAATGGTATAAGCGCTGGACACAAAGTGTTAAGGTCGTGGGTTCAATTCCTCACACAAACGCTCCCCCTCCCCAATTATAAAAAAAAAGAAAAGAGTATGCTTGATAATGTAACTTTTGAGGGGATACTTTACAAACTTCGAGAAAAGAGCATAGACCACGTAATTTCCTCTAATAAATTGGTTAACTTTTGTTTTTAATTTTTAATTTCAAATTGTTTACGGGTCATTTGACTTTTAATTATTTTGGGCTTGATTTTTTTTTTTATCAATATTTCTTAATTAAATATTGATTTTAAAGTCGGTCTTTCTATTATTGTTTTGATTTCTAGATTATTAATTTAATTATTATTTAAAGTGTTTTGATAAATTTTAGTTGGAAAACTATAATTGTTTTATAATATTTTTAATCGAATAATTACTTGGGCAGTTGTCAAATTTTAAATTTTGACTTGGCATGCAAATTTGGCTAATTTACGTTTTATCTTTCAATTATTTTTCTTAACTTATTTTAGTTAAGTAAATTGTCGGTAACTATTGGTTACTTGTGTTTTAAGCTATAGAGTTCCATTTTAATATTTAATATTATTTTATCAATAAATATTATTTTGGAATTATAAACTATGGTTTATAATTTTGATAAAATATTTGGGTCGGGTTAGACTTGGGTCGTCTTATATGTGAGGTAACTTGGTAGTTATCGGTAATTCGGCTAACCCACTATTTGGAAATTTATTTATATTATTATTTAAATAATATTTAAATAATATTTTTGCGAAACAGACTTTAAAACGAGAACTTAATAGACTTGTATTATTTTGGGCATTATAACTTATTTGAGTGTTGTGTTTACTCTGGATTGCTTTACCGTAATTTGTTGTTTGTGCTAGTCATATGTGGTGTCAAGCACTCTCTAGAGTTAGGGTCCATTTTAATAATTATTTATACTGTCTAGACTCGTCGACTGCTCGTGCTTCGGAGATGAACCAGGATTAGTTGCTTGCCGGGTTATCATGTGGATTAACAAGCAGTGAGTTTGTAATCATGTGGATTAGCAAGCAGTGAGTTTGTAATCATATGGATTAGCAAGCAGTGAGTTTGTACTTACTATTTACCGCTTTATTAAGTAAATTGTTATTTTAATATCTATATATTGTATACTTACAATTGCGAATTCTTTTTTCATTATGGCTCTTAGTTGGAGCATGCTATCTAATGGGTTTCATTAGGACTGTGTGCGCACCGGTAATGATCTGGGTAAGATATTTTGTGAATTGTGGTAACTCAATGTGAGCATAGCTCTCGGGACCAGGTAGAGTAACTCGGTGTAGCTCAGCTCTCGGGACTCTGGTTATCGATTAAGTGCGGTCGGTGGTAACTCGGAGTAGCTCAGCTTTCAGGATCAGGCCTTTTGGAATTAAGTATTATTTTAGAATAATATGGATTAGGGTTCCAACTATTACTAATAATGTTTATTTAAATGTTCTAAAGGGTTTTAAAGGTTTTCCACTTAATAAATGTAAATAGTGGTATAAACTCATCTCAGTATATCTGACCCTGTCATTTTTCCAATGTTTCCAGGATTATGATTTGAGAGAGTCAGTTGATCTCTGTTCTTTATTTTCCTCGGAGGTTTCGTTTATTTTAATTAACTTTCAAACTGTTTTATTCTTAGACCGCAGTAGTAACTAGGAGTCATTAGTATTATTACAGATTATTGTCGGATTGGTCCGACTAGTTATATTTGCTTTGACATGTTATACTATTTACTCTGATTTGCATATACGCCATTTTGGAGACTCGTAGTTGGACGAGCATTTATATTACATATGTTGAATATTATGAACTGCTTGAACTAGGCTCAAGTCTCGGTTGCCCCCGAGCATTGGTTTCTTACAGGTTTATGTGATTGTATGTTTTCTTTAAGGCTTGCTACGGGTTTTGGTACTACATTAGCCATACCCTAGCGTCAGTCGCGATTCATGAAAATGGGTCGTGCCAGATGTATAATTCATGCTTCAGAGTTTTGAATAATGCATAGTTATGGATTTGTTTACACCGGCCCAAAAAAACATGGGTCAGAGCATAGCACGAGCTTATTTAGGGGTTCTTGCGCTCGGGTCAGAGGCTGTACTCCCCCTCAGCCGTTTGTGTGGCGGCCAGCATCTCCTGCTCAAAACGCTCCTAAAAAACAACGTAAATCAATTAGTTATGAATTAAAATGCTTGTACAAATAAAACTTAAACGTTATTTTTAATAAAAAAAATAAGGCAGCATTTCGTTTATAAAACGAATATCACCCATTTTCAGGGAAATCCTGCAAACTTAAAATTGAATAGTATAACACATATCAACAACCAAATCACATAATTCAAAGAAACAACATATTCAAACAAAATGGACTACGTAATTCAAACAATTGAGCTACTATATTCAAACTATTTAACTACTAAACGCAAACTATTTGTATACTACTTTCAAACAATTAAATTTAAAGAAATACTTACAGCCGCAATTGTCGTGAGCTCGGGTCAGCTTTTAGAGTGTGCATCCACTTATGCACATCAGCATGTGTCGGGTCACGCCCCAGCTCCCTAGCCTGTCAGACAATTTTAGTAATTTATAAGTTAATATAATAAAATAATATAACATAAAACACTGTAATAATTAAAATAAAAGATATATACCAAAACAACTTTATGCTTCAAAGCAGACAACGAGCCTCCGGTATGTCTAACTGGTCTAGTACTAGCTCCTGTCGGCTCGCCCATCCGGTTTGCACGTTCTTGGGCCGATTTCTTCTGTGCCTCCTTGGAGTCCCAAACTCTCTCTCAGGCTCGCCACACCTCTCTGTCACAAGTAGTCATATAAGTGGACATATTGTCAGAATACCGGTTCGCAGCATGCTTCTCGAAAGTACTCTAGATGACTCGTTCCTCAAACTCGTCTTCCCAGAAGAATTGCTTCTGCAAAAGTGTCAATTATAACAAATTAATTAAAATAAAAAATATAGATAAAAAATATTAAATTTTAATTAAATTACCTTAAACTCCTCAAAGTAAAAGGAAACATCGTCCTTAGGCAAAAACCTCCAAGAGGTGCCTTCTGCCCACCATCGACTCTTGAATATGGTCCGCAACTCTCTGGATACCGTGCTGGTATTGAGCAACCTGATCCTGTAAGTCAAAAATCAACATGAGTTAAACAATATTATATAACACATTTACTATTACAAAAAAAATAAACTTTTCATTTACCTCTGTGCGTTGGGTCTGACTCAGATTCTGCCAGATGCATCTAGGACTTCCTCCTCAGCAGGTCGGCGTCGAGCTTGAGGTCTACGAGGAGCTGGAGCTGGCTGCACACCCTCCTGCGCCTCAACTACCTCTGGAGGAACTGCCTGCTCGTCCTCCTCGTCAACAACTACTAGTGTGGGGGGCCGAGTCCGGCCTGTTCCACTACCACCCCGTCCTCACATATCTGTAAACAAATTAATATTAAACACATGACATCTGAGATATAACTACCAAATGCAAAATTTACCTACTAATCGTCATCGTCTTCAAGTATATCTTCTTCGTCTGATATTGACAGAACTTCTTCTTCGTCCTCCACCTTAGTACGAGCGAAAACATATATGTTTTAGCTTCCCCAACCGGATCAATCAGTATTCTTGAAACCTCATTTGTTATAACGTTGAGAGGGTGTTCTATAATGTCCTCTTGAAACGCAGAGTAATGAAATCGGGGATGTCAATCTCTGATCAAGCCCTCATCTTACATACTGTCCACCGGTTGACCAAATCCTTTTTTTTCTTAGATATGTGCAGTAATGTACTTGACCGGACTGCCCGGTTAAAGTAAATGGTTCGTATTTTTCGTACTTCCGTTTATAATTGACGTCCATAATATTATATCGAGGATGCATTGACATACCTCTACCAATGGTCGGATCTAACCAATTAAACTTAAACAAGACAGTCCTCTTAATTGGCAGAGCCGGGTACTCCAACTCAAGAACATCTGTCAGAATGCCATAAAAATCACTTTTCGTTGGAGCATAGAGTGATCATTTGACGCAAACTCCACTATTCATAGTTGCTTGATTCTTTCCATAGGCCCGAGTATGAAATTTAAACCCGTTCACAATATATCCTTGAAAATGGTTCGCTTTCCTAAGCGGTCCCTTGGCCAGACTCGAAATATACGGATTACTTATAAAGTTAGTTTGCGCCTGTACCACATAAAATATATACCTATCAGACCATTTACATATGAAGTATGAGATAATGTGAAAACTCATTTTAGATACTTACATAGCGTTGAAACCACAAGTCAAATTCAGTCTCGAGCTTCACTTCTACTTGAACTTGGGTGATTTTGGGAATGAGTTCGTACAACTCGTCGACATACAAACTTTTAGAAGAACACAATACTTGTTATTAGAGTAAAGTCATGTATTTGACAAATAAATTGAAAATTAGAGTAAGTCTTACTCTTTGTAATGCTCGATTTCAGGACAGTTCAAGAGAATGTAACTATGGGCCGCGGTGTATTCGTCCTCCTCCAAAGTTTGTTTTTTAAAAGCACCTATAGGTCGACAATTTAGTTTGAAGATTGGTAGCCGGTCTACATCATCATCCACGTCATCATCACGTGTCTCTTTTCTTTGCATCCGTTCGGGTAGCATCAAATCACCGTCATTAAAGTAAAATGATGCAAAGTTGGCTATTTTTTCGTACAAATATCTATTCGCAATGCTACCTTCCACCTTAGTTTTGTTGGTTACTTTTCGTTTCAATTTTCTCAAATATCTGCCCAATCAAAAGATTGTAGTGTTAAAAAAATTTAAAATTAAAGAATACTTTACCTTTCAAAGAGGTACATCCAACGATATTGCACAAGGCCTGCCAGATTTGCTTCGTAGGGTAGCTGTATAGGAAGATGTTCCATTGAATCAAAAAAGCTGGGCGGGAAGATACGTTCCAACTTGCACAATATATTCGCAATGTCTTTCTCCATCTCAATTAGGTCGTCCTCTTTAAGCGATGTGCAAGTCAGGACTTTAAAGAAGATTCTCAACTTTGTTAAACGTTACCATACGGACTAAGGAAGAAGTTCCCAAAAAGCAATTAGCAAAAGACGCTGCATGAAAACATGACAGTCGTGGGTTTTCATGCCGATCATTTTTAGCTTTTTCAGATCGACTTACCTTCCCAAATTTGACACATGCCAATACGGGAACATCAGATGGTGAACCCATTCCAGTAGAACTTGTTTTGCTTTTTTGTCTAAAGCATATAGCGCCTTCGGATATTCCCCGGTTAATGGATCAAATGCCAGCTCCGGACGATTACAAATACCATTCAACTCTTCTCTAGACTTAGCATGGTCTTTGGTCTTCCCGGGAACATTAAGCTTCGTATTAAAAATGTTGTCGAGTACATTTTTCTCAGTATGCATGACATCCAGATTATGACGAATCAAATTTGTCTTCCAGTACGGCAAGTCCAAAAGATGCTTTTTTTATGCCACCCATGATTCTTTGATTTATGAGCATTCGTATCCTGAGATCCAACCTCATATGCCTTTTTGAAACCCAGGCTATCAATCTCTTGTTCAATTTCCTCTCCAGTTCTATATCCCTTGAATGATTTTTTTTCTTTGTGGCCCTTTCTAAAATCTGTAGTGTTATTACGGTACGGATGTTCTTAGAGTCAAAACTTCCTGTGGCAATCAAACTATGATTGTTTACCACAGTTGTAAGAGTAAATGCATCTGTTTCTTCCATACAGTGAGGACATGCCTGTTTACCTTATGTGCTCCATCCATACATGGGAACAAGAACTGTAAGAAACATGAACTCATCTTTCATGGCCATGCCATGAGGCAAATTGTACGGAGTCACAGTTACTAACCATGACGAGCATTGTTGCCCAAATGAACCAAAGGGTTGAAACCCATCATTACATAAGCCTAGTATGATATTTCTAACTTCGGCTGCAAAATCTTGGTGTAACTTTGAGAAGTGTTTCCAAGCTGGCCAGTCAAACGGATGATTCATCATATCATTCTCCATCTCGTGCTCGGCGTGCCACCTCATATGCTTAGTTGTTGCCCTTGGAGCGTACAACCTCTGCAGCCTCGGGGTTATTGGAAAGTAATGCATTTTGTTAAAAGGCAGATTCGTAGTTCTTCTTTTAGAATTACACGCAGTAGCTGGTTTCCACCTTTCATGGCCGCAATCTTTACACAATGTCAAATCCACATCATCTCCCCGGTATATCATACACATATTTTTGCAGCAGTCAATCACCTCAACTGACAGCCCCAGCCCTCTGACTAGCTTTTTAATGCTATACAAATTCTTCGCCAACTTGTTGTCTTTAGGAAATAGTTGTTGTACAAATTCGCTCATTTCATTCTTCAGACTGTCAGATGCTTGAAATCGGCACTTGAATTCCAAAAAATTTATGGCTGCAGACAACGCGGAGGGTCTGTCATTCCCAGGCCATATGGGTTCTTCGGCCGCACACATCATATCATAAAACTTCTGAGCTTTCGCATTCAGAGGCTCTTCTGTCTATATTTCGGGACCACTAGCATCAGTAACCATTCTCTAAAACGAACTGCAACCATCACCTTCTTTTCTATGCTCCCACATGTTGTTAGCTTGCAGAACATTAACAGGCACCTCGACCCTCCTATTTTCCTCAACATGGTGCGTCCAGACGTGGTAATTACTCACAAACCCGTCTGTATCGTGATGTAACTCCACTTCATCAACAGTTCGAAAAGCAGTATTCCGACATTTGGGTTTAGGGCAAGGGCTTTTAATCTCAACCACACTCATACACTCGGGGTGTTGCACAGCAAAGTTCAAAAACTCCCTAACGTTATTAATGTATCCTTCAGCCAACAATCCTCTGAGTAGTCTCCCATTATACATCCAACTGTGATCTGAATTAAATTTTGTGGCACATACATTTAGGTGGGTTAAATACTCGGTGATAGAAAATTCAATGTAATTGACCGCTAAAAAGGTAGGACCCTATCCCATTCGCAAAACTGGGTTTACGTAATACGATCACGATATATGCATAAATATGGAGAAAAATATTTGGCAGTCTTCCGTCGCAAATATCCAAGTGCATTATCAAATATATGCCGAATAGCGCCAAATACGTATTCCGTTAGAAAATAGCGTTACGCAACATATAGTAGATAGCCACCCGGAGAACATACGACGGAAAACTACCAAATATGTTTATACGGCATCTACACATATTTTTTTTGTGATCGAATTATGTAGACACCAGTTTTACGAACTATACACACGTACAATCCCGTGTCGTTCAATCTCTTGAGGACACAGGACGAGTTTTCTACGGCTAGGTGAGATTTTATTCGGTGTGAATAGAATCTTTTTTTTTTAATTTAAGTTTATTCAGTCTACTTTAATTAAACAAAATAAAAAGAATAAACAACTATATTTACTTATTGTAGAGCAAAAACGCAAGATAAAAAGGAAGAAAAAAGCCGGGACCGGTGCAAACTGACAACAATCGGATAAACACAAACCTACAATACGTACAAAAACTATCGCAAATTAGTATTATATAGTTAATGAAAATCTGGTAGCATTTCCCCTAAAAATAAGCATCAGCCATTTTTTAGGGAAAGCCTGCAAATAAACAGTACATTTTCAAAATATACAACACAATAATTCAAGCTAAATAGTCTGACCTTAATCACGCCAATTAACCTATATTGATTCGATAATTTAAATGAACTTTAATTAGATTCCAATAACCTATTAAATAACTAAAGTAAACCCATTTAGTCAAATTTCCTAATATTAAAATTATAATCTAATTAAGCACATTAAATCAATTTAAACAAAATTAAAAAATAATTAATTTAAGATGTATTCTAATTTAACAATTTATTTATAATTAACAATAAAATACATGAAATATAACTTAAATAATGTAATTATAAAAATCTAACCTAATAAATAATAAATATAATAAACTAATTAAATTAACCTAACTTACAAATTAAACACAACCTAAACAATAAAATTAAACACAATTAACCTAAACTATAAAACTAAACTAGCCAATTAAATTAATAAACTCTAAACTAACTAATTTAACATAAACTAATTTAATATATACTAATCAAACTAATTTAAATATATTAACTTAAGCATTAGTTGAAATTAAGCAAAATAATTAACGGACTTACGTTTTTTGGCGGGGCAGCGGACTATAACAGTAGACCGGAGCAGTAGCGGATCGAGGCCGAGCGATCGAGGTTGGAGGCAGCCTACATTTTCAGTTAAAAATAAATAAATTAACTAAGTAAATTCATAAAATAAACAAACAAAAACATATATAAACTTACCTTTCTCAGGTGACCGGAAAATGGTCGTGCTTTACCAGCAAAATTTAGCGAGGGATTTGTCTTAATCCGTCGCCAAATGGTCGTGCTTTAGCCACGGACTTAGACGGACTTAGTCCGTCGCTGGAGCACTATTTACTGACGGAAATTTGGTCTCTCGCCAAATTACGTCGGTAAAATCGGGTTTTTTTAATAGTGATGGTTTACCTCGGCCAAATATGAGAGACATTAGCCAGACTCAGTAAAGAATGAAAGGCTATGACCTATTTTTGATTTTTTGGGAGGTTTTAGCCATACTACTTCTTCTATCTTCGTTCAACAATTGCTTTTAAGAATGACATAATGAATAGAGATGTTGTTTTCCACAGACGGCGCCAAGTGATAAATAATGAAATTGACAAATAACTTGACGAAGCTAATTTATCATAATTAATATAAATTTGTCATTACATACACTGAGTTATTAGTGATAAAAATATTATATATTGACAAAACAAAAATTATCACAATTAATATAAATTTGCCATTACATACCCCGAGTTATTAGTGACAAAATGATTATGAATTGACAAATAAAAATTTATCACAATTACAATAAATTTGTCATTACATACACCAAATTTTAAGTGACAAAAGATTATAACATGACAAAAAAAATGTTATCATAAAAAGTAATTTATCATAATATGATGAATTAAATTGTCATTATAATTTGATAATTGTGATAATTTAATTTATCATAACACGTAATTTAACATAACATAATGAAATTAATTGTTATTATAATTAGTTGAATGTGATAAAGTTAATTTATCATAACAAGTAATTTATCATAACATGACGAAATTAATTGTCATTATAATTAGTTAATTGTGATAAAGTTAATTTATCATAACAAGTAATTTATCATAACATGACGAAATTAATTGTCATTATAATTAGTTTACTGTGAAAAATTTGATTTATCACAACAAGTATTTTATCATAACATGACCTTTCATTTTTTTCAAATTTATCACCGACTATTTTTCCGGTAAATTTTACCTTTCATTTGTTTTCAAATCTGCCGGATTATGGTTGCCACGTCATAAAAAATACACCAAAAATTGATTTGGTGATAGATTTGAAAAAAAATAAAGGTCGTGGTTTTATATGGCAACTTTTAAAAGTCGCGATTAAAATGAAAATTCGTGTAAATGTCGTGACTTTTTATGGAATTAACCCTTCAAAACATCATATCCAGAGATAGATATTCAGAAACAGCTATGCAATTATACAACAGCCACACACGCCATCTGTAATTTGGAAAATAGATTGGTTCTGGAAAAAAGGTACATAATTGCTACAAAAATAGGCACAACTACACCAGTACACACTTGATACAAACCAAAGGAAAATTCATACCAAATCCCATAGAGACATAAATAGTATAACTGTAGTACAACCTGTTGCATCTATATACAACATTTATCTTCATGGCAGCCTTAAAATGATAGGTATTAAAATGTCAAGAACCAAGTCCAGTTAGTAAATAACTAATTCTAAGTATATGTTTTTTTATTACTTCCACTCAAATGTCTTTCAATAAACTCAGAAAGTTCAAATAATACCAGCAAAGGAACCAAAGTTGGTCCTTTTGTTTCCGCAACACATTAGCACACCTGTGTTTAAGGAATATCTTCCATAACAATAAGCATGGTTATAAAAAAAGTGTTCAATTAACTTGAATTTGTATATTTTTTTGAAAATCCAACACTTAATAAACAAGTAATTCCCTGAAACCAATGGAGCAGTATGCAGCATAAATACATGAGCAACAATTTAAGAGAAATAGCAACAAATCCTACTTTTGATAGATTCAGCACCAACAACTTAGACCAATGAAACAACCAATGACCTTTTTCTACTTTCCCCATATTTATAAATAGATTGATAAAAGAAAAATATGAAAAGAAAAGTGAGCACCATCAATCAAAAATTTAAAATTAAAGCTTAAAGACTTGAGATATATGTCACGTCATTAAATTTTATTGAAACCAAGCTAGAGTAAAGATACAAAATTGAAGTTAAATAATGTTATAATAACAAATTAAAACTACAGATTATTGTGGGAGCGAGATGAAAGTTTAAGATTCGAATCGAAATATTATGATTATAGTGGTATTATACATATCATTTAACATTTCTGATACATCATTTCCACTATTCTCCAATCCATTGACGGAATCGGTGGAGTTATCAGAACTAGTACGATTATCTTCTGTGTCAGGTTGAGAAGTCTCACCATGATGCATTCAATTTGTGTAGTTTTCACTAATTCCAATTTGATATAGATCCCTCTTGACTTCTTGTAATGGCTTCCAATAGCAATTAATGCAATGCTTGCATGGACATCAAACTCTGCCATTTGAATCAGTAAATCCTTTTGCAATATTCAGGAAATTTCAGACCCCTTGAATATAATATGGACTAAATCGGTACGATTTCATCCAACTTTTGTCTAATGGCGCCCCTTTAATTTCAGAATAATATATTAGACAAAATAAACATATGGTAAAAATCTATCTATTGAAGATATAATTAAAACTTACCCATTACTTTTGGTATGGAAAGCTTTTATGCTCTTTTTTCAAAGACATTATTTTTCTTCTTATCTCCAATTTCTTTCCTAGAACTACCTGCAGTTTTGAAAGCATACTTAGATCTGTTTAGGCTTACTGTAAAATAGAAGAAGACCCTCTAATGAGCTATTATTAGCCAGAATTTTTATATAAACTTGCTTAATCTTATTCATAAATCCTTTCCTCTAGTTAATGCATCTCTTCTAAAGCACAAACTCGAGTTAAGGCTGGATAATCAACGAATATATGGCTATACCTCGAGTCTATGAACTAAGCATTCAGATTGTTTGACGACCAATCTCTTGTCTACTACTTCGTCTACTACTTCCGTTTAGAGTCGACCCACTTTCAACATTTCCTTAATCTCTCTAAGTACTCATTTGTACTTATTCCATCTTATCGAGTATAAGGTTAATTCTTCACCTTATCTTGTGGCTCATCCTGCCTTAGATTCTTATCCCATGATGTGTTACTACTTAACACATACTTTCATAATATTAATTAGTTTTACTTAATTGCTGCAAAAGGAAATTTGTCGCTATATTTTTAAATATTATGATAAAATTTAGTTTATCATCATAACTATATTTATAGTATACTGTGGCAAAATATTGTTGTAATAACCTAAAATTTTGAGGTATTTGCGTGTAGTGCCACGAGGCATAATCGTAAAGATTAAGAACAAGAATATCGGATTAGGATTGGATAATAAGGACTTAGACCAAAATGGGTCTATTGGAATTATCATAAAATAATAATTTTAAATGGAATATTATTATGCGATGAATTGGATTTGAACGGAATTAGAAAGAAAGGAAGTAGAATAAAAATAAAATACGTTGGAAAGCCCGAACTAATAATATTCACGCTAAGGTCCATGAAATATTATTAATAAACGATCGTCAAGTTTCGTAAGTATATGAAAGCGTCTTAGAAGATAGTTTGACAATTAGTTAAGAATAAGGTTTAAAGTGCAAATTAGCCACTTTAAGGACTAAAGTGGACTTTTAGCCACAAACTTCCGGAGGAAGTTGTGCCTTACTCTATTTTCTCAAAATGAGAAAATAATATCGATAAAGTTGTTATCGATAGTTATCAGAATGAAAATTGGACGTAAAAGTGAGAAAAGTGCAAGTTAGCTCAAAATGGAAATTTGAGCGTTTTTGGCTAAAATTACCAAAGTAAATTATTATAAAGTGATATTATAAGATGTGAGACTAATGTTATTTATTTGAGAAATAAATAATATGGAATTTATCGAGAATCGAATGATTAAAGGATTAATGGAGTAAATCGGACGAAAGAAAAGTTAAGGATTAAGTAGTGAGGAGGTGGCAATTTAAAGGACCTAATTGGACTTTAATCAACAACTTACTTACTAAGGGAATGAGATATATTCTCAGATTTTCCTTCATGATTCAAAAAGAAATAAAAAGAAGAGATAAGAGAGAAAAGCTATGGAGAAGTGAAAATGGAGTGTTTGATTTCAAAACGAGCTACGGAACTCGTTTCTCGTCCAAATTGGATGATTCTTGCGGCCACGGAACGAGAAAATGATTATCTACAGATCTATGGCTTCAATTTGAGGTAATAAACTCAAATTATAGTTAGGGTTTCAGGTTTAATATTTCGGTTTTTGTTAAAGTTTGATGAAAATGGTTGTTTGGTTATGTATGATGATTAGGAGCTATGATTATGGAATTTTGATGGTTGTTCATGGAGAAATTCATTCAGTCAAAGGGTTATACCATCAAACAAAGGTATAAATTCATAATTTTAGATTTTTGGTAATGAATTGATTGAATTGAGTGGAGTTTTGGTTAAGTTTAAAGTTGGATTTTCTGGTTTGGTGTTGAATTGATGCTGTCTACAACTAGAATTTTTCGAAATACTTAAAAATGTTTGTTTGAGCTGGAATTTTTATATGTTCTGAGTATATGGGTTAAGTTGGTGTATGAAAAATTTCAGAATTTTTCATAATTCGGATATTGAGATAAAAATTAAATAGCACCTAGTGCTCTGTTTGTAAATTGTGTAAGGCTGCTGCTGTAAGTTAATTATTTGAGGACCTTAAACACATTAGTTTGGCCTAAATTTTGGTATGCACTTAGAAATATATGTTATATAAGTGCCATAAAATTTTCAGAGAAAAATGTGGCCATTTGATAGGTTAATTGAATAAATCTTTGGCTGTAGTCGGTGTAGGCAGCCGTGCTATGCACAACGATGGTTATGCCGATACGTATATTTGCATAGACAAGTAGAAAAATGGTTTGAAATGAATTGAATAATTTGTTAAGAGATGGCTTGATCGAGGTGTCTGAATTATGTTGAGGTTATAATTCGGTATCAATAGGTTAGTCTTGTTGTGTATTAAGTTCCGAATTGAATTGACGTTTTGCATAAAACGTCTTGCAAACAGCGATATTGCAAAGGCAATATCTCGGGCTGTATGATTCCAAACTAAGTTCCGTTTGCTGGTACGGAAACTTTGGGATGTTAACTACAATTGTCTAGTTTTAATATTTCTCTAATTCTGCCTCTAAGATGGTCATCTGAGGCAAAACATTTTTGTGTGCAGTCTGAACTGTTATTCTGGACAGCTTGAGGTTTTAACTTCGAAGCTTGTTTTCGACACCTTCGGGTGCATTTCATGGTCCGAGACCTAAACAAAAGTTGTAGGCGACGTTCTAAACTATAAGAATGTCACTTTTGTTTAGAGGTCGGATTATTTTAGATAAGCGTTTTTGATAGCCAAAGTGAGCTACAAAACAGCCTTTAAATAGAAAATTGGAGATGAGAATTGTTATTTATTGCGCTATTATCGTAATTGCGTAGATTCGACGAGGCGACTATCGACGGAGTTCAAAGTTCTTGAATCGAGATTAACGCTTTGCTTGATTAGAGTAAATGGATAGCAAGTGGTGAGTACACTTTAAATTACTCGCTAATATTCATAAAGCTACGTATTTTAATACGAAAAGCTATATGAATATTTATATATTTGAAATGTTTGTTTTTAAAATGTATACGTATGTATGCTTTGGAAATGATGTTTTATCGTAATGTGTTATTTTGATAATAACATAAATGTTAAGGCACCGGGGATGGGTAAAGTAAAATGACATAAATCGAATCAAATATGAATAAGGAAATATAGCACATTCCGATATGTACTATCAAACATAATAAATACCCATACGTGGGTGTGTTATAGATGTATGCTTGTAGTTGTAATGTGCATGCCATGGTCCATAAAGGATCAATATAACATAACGAAAAATACAAAATCAACTAGTAAACGTAAAATGAGAATTGTACTATGGTACACCCAATAATAAGAACTGAGATACAAGGTTGAACTCGGTAGAATTATCCCGGGACCTGTATCTCATCCATTCTCGATGATAATCCTCGGAACTCATACGAAATAAAAAGTAAGTATGATACATCGGGAATCAATACGAAACAAGATCGAGACACAATGTGAACAAACAATCCTATTAAATGTCAATAGGAATCATATGAATCGACAATTAAGTTCAAAAGACCTGCAGGGTGCAGAGTCCGAATGTAGACACGAAGGTAACTCGGTTGAACTATCTCGGGACCCGTGTCTAAGGAGTAACTCGGTTGAATTATCTCGGGACTCCTATCGATCGTTTGGGATTGAGAAATGGTACAAGTAACTCGGTTGAATTATCTCGGGACTGTACCATATGGTTGAAGGTAACTCGGTTGAACTATCTCGGGACCCAACCATAAGGATCAAGTCACAAGAGACTTGCCAATGATTTAATTCGACTTAGAATCATGATGATATAAACTAAGATTTAAGATTCTGTCGAAAATTAATGCAACAAAACGAGAAAGAAAAATATCAACACCATAATAAGAAATCGAAGATGCCAAATACGTATAAACTATAAGTTTATGAAATAAACAAAAAGTTATGAAGGAAAGTAGAGAGGGTATGAAATATGATTTCAAAGGAGTATTTTCTATATGTAAAATGGGTTTTCAATGGTTTTAACCCTTTATGTGATATTGCGTGTAATTTGGTGAACTCACTCAGTTTTATACTGACCCCGTTGCTCCTCCCATTTTTCAGGAATAGTATGATATGATTTGGAGAGTCAAGCTTCCGAAGTTTTAAATTCTCGGAAGTCATTTGCACAAGAAGTTAAAGAAGGTTTTCATTCTAGCGGTCCGCAGTAGTCTAGATGTCTTTGTCTATGTATTTATATAGCGCATTTTAACTCTGATATTTTTGTAAAATGGGGTCACATGTATTTTGATATATGAAAAATGATTCGATTTGCGAAAAATTTACACAGGATTTTAGGCTTGCTACGGGTTTCGGAGCTACCACTCCCATTCCCTAGCGCCGGTCGCGACTCATAAATTTGGGTCGTGACAAAGGTGGTATCAGAGCAAAGGATGGGAGGTTCGGCTGGTGAGCGGGGCTCCCGGGACCGTTCCGATTCTAGGGAACTCTCACTCATGATCTGTGACGAAGTGAGGCTCTCCGCCCTAGAGCGTATGGTAATGCGTGCTCTGATAGGTACATATGGATGTCACCCTATGGGATAGGACGGAGTCCATATCGGTTACGACCGCACCTGAAAAAAAGGTGGTATCAGAGCAATGGTTTAGATTCATAGGCCATTGCCTGTATACGATTGATGTCTGTAGTTCCTAGGTATGATGTCACTAGGTTAAGCTAAGAACTACTGCGGATTATAGGGATTTCCAGTCATGTCTTTTGAACGTTATCATCATTTTCATCGATTTTTGAAACGTTTTACAAAAATGTCCTCTTCTATATGTGCTTTTAGGAGTCGAGTTAGATGTGTGTATTACACAATCTATGAACTGTGTTTACTCGAATGAGCAATACGCTTTCGAGTAAATATAGTCTCCGAAGAGTTTTACACTCTCGAGACTCATATTGTATAAAAATGTCGTTATGGATTATGATCGAGTTAATTGAATATTATATGATTGATGAATAAGATATGAATTGTTTTGCAGTGCAATCACTCAGGAGAGTGATATGCTCACAGGTACGTAAACCTGTGGTAATTTATATAATACATGAAATGTGTATACCATGATTGATTTCTTTGAATAGGATTTGTGCCTTATAATTGAACGTTGCTTAATTTGCTAAGTCTATGGTGAGCCAAAGGCTCGCGAGAATTAAAATACGCGAAATAGCCGAAGAAAATCTAGGTGACACCGATTTTCTTTGGATTTGACCAATATAGGCTGTTTATAAATATGCGTAAAGTACGAATAGAACATGAATGCTGTGACTAGACGTTCTTGATATTTAGTTAAGTCTATGTTGAGCGAAATCCTCGAAAGACTTAAGATGCGATGCATAGCAAAAAAAAAAATATAGGGGATACAAATTTTCTTTGAAGTCGGTCAACATAGATTGCTTATACCCACGATAGTAATACGCATAAAACATTCTACTCGAACGTGTGCCACTGCACAGTAAGTGCTTAAGGCCCCGTGATGAAGCCAGAAGTAACGAAAGAAAATGTAAACCAGTCCATTTGGCCAGTAGATGTCAGGAACGAGACGAAGGTCAGAGGAACCTAGTATTGACAAGGTGGAATGTATATGCATTGAGAGTGCCGCAACAACCCAACGTCAATATGAATCAGTTAGCGGTAAGAAGTAACTGACTAAAGGAATAGTATGCCAATAATAGGATGATGGATACAGAGACAGTATCAAAGTGAAGAGAGGAAAACATATAGAGATTAGATATTGGCTTACATGAAGTTAAAACTAAAGAAGTTTGGCGGATCAAGCGATATGCTAGATCTTCTAGGAAAAGTAAAGTAAGATGCCCGTAGACGTCGAACGGAGAAAGGACAAACGGTATGGTTGATCAAGATGTCAATGAAAGGTCCAACTAAAGAATGGTTTCGATAAGTAATTTCACCGATAGTGGGTCAAGCAACATGGATGGAGTTAGTGACCCGACTTAAAGAAATTCTTTCTACCATTTGCCTTGATTGAGGACAATCAAGAAAAGCTAATGTCGTTAACTCGAAGAGACAAATAAACTCAAGATTATGATAACAGACCAAGTCCGAATCTATATGATATTGGAGAAAGGATTAGGATCACAGTAGTGGGAAAGTTGACCCAGACTGATAAAGAATCTAATTAGCTTGTTGATAGTGCTAGAAAAATAGAAAGTGCACTGGTCCATTATGACGGAGGTCAAATAAAAAGTAAACATAAGAAGTATGAATATCACACGTTTGGATAAATGAGTAAGATGTTAATGATAAGCATATACCAAGAGTTAATGCTATAATTAATAGTAGCCTAAAGGACGAAATCGCCTTGTTGCGAATAGTGAGAATACAGTGAGAAGGGAAGCAAGGTCTAAAGAAGACTTATGCAAATAAGTTATAAGGTGCCAAAATGGTGGCAGGGAGGATTCGAACACGATAGTGATCAGGAGGATCAGGATATCATAACGATTGTAAAGGATGTTAATAAGTGCCATAGGAATTGGCAAAGCTTTCCGCAAGGATAAGGAGATAGACTCAAATAAATCAAAGAGAGTGGGTTAACATACCCGAAAGTCGATAAGCAAGATAAGTAACATAAATGGAAGTAATGAAACTACTAAAAGCAGCATATGGTAAGAAAGGTTGAATAAATCGAGAAACTCATCAGGAGTGAATAAACGAACTGTATCACATAGACTAGAAGATATGATGAAGGTTAATATGAGGAATATAATAGGAGATGATCGAGAAGAACGATAAAAGCGAAAAGACCAAAAGGCGATATAGCCGGACTCATAAGAACGATAGACAAGGGAAGGCAGCCAAGAGGGCTAGCACTATCAGTCCATCTTCGGAACAAAGAAGTTCCAACCTTGCAAATCCCATGTGCCCGCAATGCGGCAGAAGTCACTTGGGTAAAGGTCAAACTATGATAGATGTATGCAGTCGGTGTGGACAACAAGGTCATTATGGTAAGGAATAGTCACATTCCGTGTAGTGGAATACCACGGATGACACGAATCAAGTGTCTCCTGAATGACATAGTTCTCGTGATAGTTTCTGGTTAGATACAACCAGATAGACTACGTAGTCGAAGCAAACATCGTGAAGTCCGAACGCTAGAAGCTCAATAGCAACCAGACCTTTTGAGCTAGTCTAGTGAAAACACGAACGCTTAGGGTGTACTCTTCGAACGACGTCGGAAGCAGATGAATAGAACTACATCTTTTCATATGCAAAAGATGTATATAAATTGCGAACGATAGAACGATAATCGATAGATAGTGCAGAGTCTTATGTCGAGAGAAACTTACGTAAAACCCATTTTGTGAAAAGAAAAGCATTTGATCGAAATGAAATGTTTTGAAAAGACATAATTGTGCCCGGACACGAATCATAAAAGCATCGCATTGACACGAATAGAATTGCATCACTACATCCATATTGCATTCATTATTAGAACATGCATCATATACATTGTGTATGTCTGTAAAAAAAAAAAAAAGAGGAGTGTCATTGCAACTCTTGTGATGAGAGAAGTCATCACACCGGTGCACAATTATGACATGATTTGAGAAATGAAAAGTATCGTGATTTTAAACGGATGAGTTTTCAAACGTAAGTAAGCTCAGACAGGGACTCTGTATATAGAGGCATAGAACAAGACTGATCATCTTGTTAAGCCTATATGAAAACATACGTATGTAACACGACAAGTATATAGAATGACGAGTAGTGTAATGCGAATCGCAACATATCGAGATTTGGATTGCAAATCTCTAAAGCGGTCTTGTATATTAAATACAAGAACAACGACGCTACTTTACAAACATGTAAAGTGATAGCGACCACGTTTAAACTCGTAGCATATTTACCTCTGGGACGAGGAAATCGAACATAGAAGTTAATTACGTCAGGGGATGTGAACCCTACGAACAAACAAACCTTGTTCAAAAAGATCAAATAAAGAGAATTGATTCATAATAATTATGAATCAAGCAGTAATAAGATGGTTAGGATTGTAAGCATAAAAAGTTACTCGATAAGTATATCGAGATACTTTCACCTAGGAATAGTAATAGATAAGAGACCGTATGAACATAATTGTAAAGTCAACAGTTAGTGAATGATTAATCAGAGTATCGCAGCGGAAGTGTGGAAGAAAGAGAATGATAAGGTATGATTTAAAATTGGTTAAGTGGTATTAGAAGATTATGAAAATTCGAGGACGAATTTTTATAAGGGGGGAAGATTGTAATAACCTAAAATTTTGAGGTATTTGCGTGTAGTGCCACGAGGCATAATCGTAAAGATTAAGAACAAGAATATCGGATTAGGATTGGATAATAAGGACTTAGACCAAAATGGGTCTATTGGAATTATCATAAAATAATAATTTTAAATGGAATATTATTATGCGATGAATTGGATTTGAACGGAATTAGAAAGAAAGGAAGTAGAATAAAAATAAAATACGTTGGAAAGCCCGAACTAATAATATTCACGCTAAGGTCCATGAAATATTATTAATAAACGATCGTCAAGTTTCGTAAGTATATGAAAGCGTCTTAGAAGATAGTTTGACAATTAGTTAAGAATAAGGTTTAAAGTGCAAATTAGCCACTTTAAGGACTAAAGTGGACTTTTAGCCACAAACTTCCGGAGGAAGTTGTGCCTTACTCTATTTTCTCAAAATGAGAAAATAATATCGATAAAGTTGTTATCGATAGTTATCAGAATGAAAATTGGACGTAAAAGTGAGAAAAGTGCAAGTTAGCTCAAAATGGAAATTTGAGCGTTTTTGGCTAAAATTACCAAAGTAAATTATTATAAAGTGATATTATAAGATGTGAGACTAATGTTATTTATTTGAGAAATAAATAATATGGAATTTATCGAGAATCGAATGATTAAAGGATTAATGGAGTAAATCGGACGAAAGAAAAGTTAAGGATTAAGTAGTGAGGAGGTGGCAATTTAAAGGACCTAATTGGACTTTAATCAACAACTTACTTACTAAGGGAATGAGATATATTCTCAGATTTTCCTTCATGATTCAAAAAGAAATAAAAAGAAGAGATAAGAGAGAAAAGCTATGGAGAAGTGAAAATGGAGTGTTTGATTTCAAAACGAGCTACGGAACTCGTTTCTCGTCCAAATTGGATGATTCTTGCGGCCACGGAACGAGAAAATGATTATCTACAGATCTATGGCTTCAATTTGAGGTAATAAACTCAAATTATAGTTAGGGTTTCAGGTTTAATATTTCGGTTTTTGTTAAAGTTTGATGAAAATGGTTGTTTGGTTATGTATGATGATTAGGAGCTATGATTATGGAATTTTGATGGTTGTTCATGGAGGAATTCATTCAGTCAAAGGGTTATACCATCAAACAAAGGTATAAATTCATAATTTTAGATTTTTGGTAATGAATTGATTGAATTGAGTGGAGTTTTGGTTAAGTTTAAAGTTGGATTTTCTGGTTTGGTGTTGAATTGATGCTGTCTACAACTAGAATTTTTCGAAATACTTAAAAATGTTTGTTTGAGCTGGAATTTTTATATGTTCTGAGTATATGGGTTAAGTTGGTGTATGAAAAATTTCAGAATTTTTCATAATTTGGATATTGAGATAAAAATTAAATAGCACCTAGTGCTCTGTTTGTAAATTGTGTAAGGCTGCTGCTGTAAGTTAATTATTTGAGGACCTTAAACACATTAGTTTGGCCTAAATTTTGGTATGCACTTAGAAATATATGTTATATAAGTGCCATAAAATTTTCAGAGAAAAATGTGGCCATTTGATAGGTTAATTGAATAAATCTTTGGCTGTAGTCGGTGTAGGCAGCCGTGCTATGCACAACGATGGTTATGCCGATACGTATATTTGCATAGACAAGTAGAAAAATGGTTTGAAATGAATTGAATAATTTGTTAAGAGATGGCTTGATCGAGGTGTCTGAATTATGTTGAGGTTATAATTCGGTATCAATAGGTTAGTCTTGTTGTGTATTAAGTTCCGAATTGAATTGACGTTTTGCATAAAACGTCTTGCAAACAGCGATATTGCAAAGGCAATATCTCGGGCTGTATGATTCCAAACTAAGTTCCGTTTGCTGGTACGGAAACTTTGGGATGTTAACTACAATTGTCTAGTTTTAATATTTCTCTAATTCTGCCTCTAAGATGGTCATCTGAGGCAAAACATTTTTGTGTGCAGTCTGAACTGTTATTCTGGACAGCTTGAGGTTTTAACTTCGAAGCTTGTTTTCGACACCTTCGGGTGCATTTCATGGTCCGAGACCTAAACAAAAGTTGTAGGCGACGTTCTAAACTATAAGAATGTCACTTTTGTTTAGAGGTCGGATTATTTTAGATAAGCGTTTTTGATAGCCAAAGTGAGCTACAAAACAGCCTTTAAATAGAAAATTGGAGATGAGAATTGTTATTTATTGCGCTATTATCGTAATTGCGTAGATTCGACGAGGCGACTATCGACGGAGTTCAAAGTTCTTGAATCGAGATTAACGCTTTGCTTGATTAGAGTAAATGGATAGCAAGTGGTGAGTACACTTTAAATTACTCGCTAATATTCATAAAGCTACGTATTTTAATACGAAAAGCTATATGAATATTTATATATTTGAAATGTTTGTTTTTAAAATGTATACGTATGTATGCTTTGGAAATGATGTTTTATCGTAATGTGTTATTTTGATAATAACATAAATGTTAAGGCACCGGGGATGGGTAAAGTAAAATGACATAAATCGAATCAAATATGAATAAGGAAATATAGCACATTCCGATATGTACTATCAAACATAATAAATACCCATACGTGGGTGTGTTATAGATGTATGCTTGTAGTTGTAATGTGCATGCCATGGTCCATAAAGGATCAATATAACATAACGAAAAATACAAAATCAACTAGTAAACGTAAAATGAGAATTGTACTATGGTACACCCAATAATAAGAACTGAGATACAAGGTTGAACTCGGTAGAATTATCCCGGGACCTGTATCTCATCCATTCTCGATGATAATCCTCGGAACTCATACGAAATAAAAAGTAAGTATGATACATCGGGAATCAATACGAAACAAGATCGAGACACAATGTGAACAAACAATCCTATTAAATGTCAATAGGAATCATATGAATCGACAATTAAGTTCAAAAGACCTGCAGGGTGCAGAGTCCGAATGTAGACACGAAGGTAACTCGGTTGAACTATCTCGGGACCCGTGTCTAAGGAGTAACTCGGTTGAATTATCTCGGGACTCCTATCGATCGTTTGGGATTGAGAAATGGTACAAGTAACTCGGTTGAATTATCTCGGGACTGTACCATATGGTTGAAGGTAACTCGGTTGAACTATCTCGGGACCCAACCATAAGGATCAAGTCACAAGAGACTTGCCAATGATTTAATTCGACTTAGAATCATGATGATATAAACTAAGATTTAAGATTCTGTCGAAAATTAATGCAACAAAACGAGAAAGAAAAATATCAACACCATAATAAGAAATCGAAGATGCCAAATACGTATAAACTATAAGTTTATGAAATAAACAAAAAGTTATGAAGGAAAGTAGAGAGGGTATGAAATATGATTTCAAAGGAGTATTTTCTATATGTAAAATGGGTTTTCAATGGTTTTAACCCTTTATGTGATATTGCGTGTAATTTGGTGAACTCACTCAGTTTTATACTGACCCCGTTGCTCCTCCCATTTTTCAGGAATAGTATGATATGATTTGGAGAGTCAAGCTTCCGAAGTTTTAAATTCTCGGAAGTCATTTGCACAAGAAGTTAAAGAAGGTTTTCATTCTAGCGGTCCGCAGTAGTCTAGATGTCTTTGTCTATGTATTTATATAGCGCATTTTAACTCTGATATTTTTGTAAAATGGGGTCACATGTATTTTGATATATGAAAAATGATTCGATTTGCGAAAAATTTACACAGGATTTTAGGCTTGCTACGGGTTTCGGAGCTACCACTCCCATTCCCTAGCGCCGGTCGCGACTCATAAATTTGGGTCGTGACAATTGTTTTGGCAAAAGACTTTGTCATAATAAATTAATTTTTTTTGTAGTGATAAAAATATTTGACAAAATATTAATTTATCATAATATCATTTAATTTTACTTAATTGCTGCAAAACAAAATTTGTTTTAATATTTTTAAACATTTTGATAAAATTTATTTTATCATCATAACTATAATTTTAATATACAGTGACAAAATATACTTTTTGGAAAAATATTTTGTCACACAAAATATTAATTTATCATAACATTATTTAATTTACTAAAATTGCTGCAAAAACAATTTGTCACGATCTTATAAATGTTATGATAAAATTTATTTCATAATCGTAATTATATTTTTAATATAAAGTGATAAATATTTTTTTGGCAAAATACTTTGTCAGAAAATACATAATTACTTTTTATAGTGGCAAAAATATTTGACAAAATATTAATTTATCATAATATCATTTAATTTTACTCTAATTTTGGCAACAGAAACTTTGTCACAACAAACATAGATATTATGATAAAATTTATTTCATCATCATAACTATATTTTTAATATACAGTGATAAAATATTTTTTTGGCAAAAAACTTTCTCATAAAAAATATAATTAGTGTTAATAGTGATAAAAATATTTGACATAATATTAATTTATCATAATATCATTTAATTTTACTCTAATTTTGACAAAATATTTTTTTGTCACAATTAATCTGTTTATTATGACAAAATTTAGTTTGTCAAATATTTTTATGTCACAACAAAGGGAATTTCTTGTAGTGACTGTTAGTCTTTCGTACGTTCCTTCATATAATACTTACTCGTATATTGATGTCCAATGTTTGTTGTAACAGAGACGACCAATATCTTTGTGCACTTTCCTAGTTCGCGCTTAGCTGGTCCGTACACGATTCTCGTGACAATAGGACAAGATCTGTTCGCGTTGGGATTTTTAATCCCTTCGGTTACTAACTTCTGGGCTTAACAGGCTCGTATTCTTTTTCTTTTTTATCGTTCGTACTTGCTAATCTTTATCTATCATTTGTCCCTTAGTTTTATAAGTAATATGATCCTTGATACCAACTTTGATTTATGCTTACTATCTTTAGGCATAAACTTAACTTATACTTTTCAATTTTTAATAAACTTGGTCCAAAAGATGTCTATCCCGCTCACTTCGGCTATCCAAAGCACTTATTCAAAGGCGTTTTTGCACTATACGAAATTGGTATTCGTATAGTTCACATATCTTTTATCACTTTTGTTTGATCTTCGGATCGAGATTGATACCTGAAGGTGTCAACAATTGACCCAGAAGTCACTTCCTAGGGCTGTCGTTAGCCGCTTGTACAGACATTGTTTGAGTCTATGAACTAAGCATTCAGATTGTTTGACGACCAATCTCTTGTCTACTACTTCGTCTACTACTTCCGTTTAAAGTCGAACCACTTTCAACATTTCCTTAATCTCTCTAAGTACTCATTTGTACTTATTCCATCTTATCGAGTATAAGGTTAATTCTTCACCTTATCTCGTGGCTCATCCTGCCTTAGATTCTTATCCCATGATGTGTTATTACTTAACACATACTTTCTTATTCTCATGTTCTTTAATCCTTTGTTTTCTATGGACTTTCGAATTTACTGATGCATGACGTCATTTACCTTGAAGTTTCTCCTCTTCCTTGTATCAAATCACATATGTGGTTGTCTTTTTCCTTTTTTGCTTCCACTGCGACACTCTGATTATTCATTTTGTAATTGTTATCTTTACAGTTAAGATCTATACAACTCTTTGCCTAATAGCCTTACCCTTATCTTAGGGTAGTTAGGAGCGTTCTGTTTTATTTTTTCCTTGACTACTCATCACATACTTCATGACTTCTTGAATCTCATGAAGTTGAATGCCTTCTTGGAATTGCTCGATGTGTATCAAGTCCTTTTCCACGATATACCTTAGTCCTTAATCCTTTAATTCCAACTATCTTGCATTGGACTGGTAGTATCCTTTACCAGTGTCCAATAATATCTTTATCCTTGTCCCGTTACATTTCTCGATCGTTCCATATTTTTTATTCCAATATCTTCCGATATAATTCTTAATGTAAGGTCAAAGGTTGTTCCTCCCAATCTTGCTGACGGATCGCACTCTTAGTAGTGCGTACATCCATTTATCACATCCTTACTGACATTCTATTCATTATTAAGTTGGACTTATACTCGTGTCAACTCTATCTTCCTCACTTTTATGTGTCTTATGAATACACAGAAGTTGATTCCTCTAATTACTTTCCAAGTAACGCTCTCGTTTCATTTCATCGATTTCCTTTATCGAGTGTTGTTCCATAAACTTAGGTCGTTTAGATCTCCACTATATCGACTATCTTAGTCGATCTCATTGCATACTTTCGTCCATCTTTAGCTCTTATACTTCCTTATGCTTTAATGCCTTTCTATAGGTGTCTTACTTCAAGATCTTACTTCTTTTAGGTATCCTTCCTAATCACTTCGCATTTCCACCTTTATAACAACACCTTCGTGTTGTAGCTCAACCCCTTTGTTTAATCTCTCCCCTCTATTCCATTACATCCTTTGATATCTTATGGCTTACTAGCCTCATCGATTGTTGTCCGCTGTTCTAAGCGTCGTCGACCTATACTTATATCCTTCTTAGGGCCTATGTGTTCGCATACTGCGAGTTCACATCATCATGCCCATCATTTACGTCGATCATACATCTTGGTATCGATGTTTCCAATCTTATACTTTGATGTCGTTATCTACGATCATCGTTGCACCTCTTACTCACGAGGTGACTTACTCTTATTATATGATTATCCATGGGCTTTATAGCAGCTACTATCTTTAATTAACTGACTATCAATTTCTTACTCCATTTTCAAAACATTTCATATAAAAATAAAAATAAAATATTTCTTTCTCATTTTCAACTTTTCGTTGGCCGTACTTTACACTTTTCTGGCTCGACTTTTAATAACATGTATTCTACATGTATATTCCGCACCTGCTAGCCAAAACATTACATTTACTTGGCCCGGTCGTCAGAATTTCTTTCAAATGTTTGAAATAGCTGTTTCACAACATTTTTCACTTTCATATACCTATATATGGAGCTTACATTGATAGTCCTAGATTAATTAAACTATATCCTTCATATATTCATCACTTGCAATTTTGGCTTACTACTAATGTCACGACCCATTTTTCATGAATCGTGACCGGCGCTAGGGTATGGGTATGGTTGTACAAAAATCCGTAGCAAGCCTTGCGGATAACCAACTTAAACAGTTAAAACAATGTACCTGCAGAAAACAACATGCTCGGGGGCAACCGAGACTTCAGCCTAGTCTAGTAGTACATATAAATAACATATATTTAAAGTACGCTTATCTCAAATAATCTCCAACAGCATGGCAATATATAAAATATCATAAACGATGCAATCATGCCAAAGCTGATAAAATAATAGTCGGACCAATCCAACAACAATATTTTAAAAGGTAAACTACTAAAAAATAAATAATCTGATACTACTACTGCGGTCTATGAGTTTAAAACAGTTCGACTCTTTTATTCTGAAGACAAAATAAAGAACCTCCGAGAATGAAGAAACGAAGATCGACCAATGCTCAAATCATAAACCTGGAAAATTTGGGAAAACAACGGGGTCAGATTTACTGAGTAGAGTTTATTTAACCATTTACGTTTATTAAGTTAAAAAACCTTTAAAAACGTTTAATAAAACATTTTCATTATGGGCTAAATTGTAAATAGATATATAAACTCACTGCTTGCTAAATCCACGTGATCCTGACAAGCACCTAACTCTGGTTCGCCTCTGAAGTACTAACAGTCGATGGGTCCAAAAATAATAAAATCATAATTAAAAATAGACCCTAACTCTAAAGAGTACTAGACACCACATACGACTAGCACAACATAATACCAAGCCACATTTAATAAACACTTATATTAAATGCATTCCAAATATAACCCAAGTTATAGAGTTCACATCATATAAACATATGTAGAATAATTCGTAAAAATAATTTAAATTTACCCAAGTTAAAATCCGTATCAGTGAGTCAGCCGAGTTATTAAAAACTACCAAGTTTCTTCCCACTTCCTGGGCGACCAAAGTCTAACTCGGTCCAAAAATTTATTAAATTTATAAACCCGAGTTTATAAATTAAAATACTTGATGAAATAATTATCCTATTTTTAAAATAGAATTTAATAACTTCAAATTTAAGTAACCCAAGTTACAACTAAAGCTTAACCATTTTAAGTTTATGAAAGTTTAGGGGCTAAACTGTATTTTAGCCAATTTGATTTTCGAAATCAAATTTAATTATTCTTTTCAATTTACTAAATTATTGAATAAACAAAATCCAAAAAAATTATCCTATGGGTAAAACTTAACTTGAATAAGCTTTTTAAAAACTTTAGGGGCTAAATTGTAAATTAACCAAAATAACATATAAATCAAAATTAAATATAATTACCCGAATAATTATATTAATTTAGTTTATAAAATAATTATCGTTTTCAAGTTGTCTATTTAAAATTGAAACAATAAAAAAGTTATTATTAACTAATAACATAGCTAAGGATTCAATTGATTTTAAGAAATTCATTAGGTGACTATAATGGCCAATTTGCCATCTTCTCCAATTAACAAATTTCAAATCAAAACCATTCACTCCATGCACCCCATATTCACGTGGGCCAAAGGAGAAAATCAAACAAAATGGTGACCTAAATGTACAATTCACCATCTTCCTCAACAATCAAAACAAAAAAACTAAACTCCTAATACTGTAATCATGAACCAATTTTCCAAACAATCAAACTTCCAAAACTCTTTAATCTCTACACTAAGCAAGATGAAAAACATAATAACCATCATGTAAAACATGAAAAAAAAACAATCACAGTAAATAAAATGCAAGCCAACATCACGACGAGGACTCTAGAAACGATTGAATCCGACGACGGCTTCACATGACGGAGTAATCACAACTCAAGCAATTCAGTCTCAATTCTACTCAATATATGTTACAAAGAAACGTAACCATGGCAGCAACAAAGCCAGAAAAAGAATCCGCAGCAATGTTGCAATACACGGCGAATCGAAACGGCATAAAAACGAAGAGATTGAACGTACCGTTATTGATTCCAATACGTAAGGATCGAAGAGATCGCTGAATCGATATGAATCGTCAAAGAACAATCGGATTACAACTAATACAAGGAGATAGGAATCAAGAATCGTATTTGACGATATCGAAACAAATAAATAAGTTGAACGATTACTTACTGAGACTTAAATCAAATAGAAGAATGGCGGTTGATGAAGTTTCTGGATTGCTAAGGGAGAGTGGCGACTGAGGTTTGATTAAAAGTGATGGAAAATATTAGGTTAGGGATAAAGAAACGTAACAGAACGGTTTAATAGGGGAGGGAAAGGGATGAAGGCTAATAAGAAGGTGATTCTGCAACTTACAATTAATTGGAATTTCTAATTTATAAAGGAATGGGCTTTTGGCCTTGAATGGGTCAATTTTCATGCTTAAAAGAGAAGGATGAAAGATTAACGTGAATTGCATGGATCTTTCATGCATTACGAATATCTTATACAATTTCTCTTTTGTTTTTTTTCCTTTTTTCCTCTTTTGTTTTTATTTTTCTTTTAAATTTTAATAATACCAACTAAAAGAATCGAACCACGACTGAATCAACGAGCGATCAAAATAAAATTAAATAAAAATATTTAATAATAATAATAATAAAATACCTAAAGCTTGACGGAATGTAAAAATTATAATTATAATTTAAAAAAAATAGTTTAAAAGTACGGGATATTACATTCTCCCCAACTTATAAAAAAATTCGCCCTCGAATTCAAAATGAAAATAAACAAAACTTAACAACACAACAAGTACACAAACAAACAACTAAAACATGTAAGCAACGATACACGTACCTCAAGGAAACAGGAAAGGATAACGTTTCCGCATATCGGACTCCGTCTCCCAAGTGCACTAGTCAACAAAATGATTTCGCCATAGAACTTTAACCATCGGAATCTCCTTGTTCCGTAACTTACACACTTGCGTATCGACAATCTCTACTGGTTGTTCCTCATAGGACAGCTCCTGGTCAATCTCAACGCTCTGAGGAACAATCACTTGTGAAGGATCTGAGATGCACTTCCTCAGCATAGAAACATGAAATATAGGATGCACTAAAGATATGTCTGGCGGCAGAACCAGACGATATGCCACAGCTCCAATCTTCTCTGAAATCTCATAGGGACCAATGTACCTCTGTGCCAACTTTCCCTTGACACCAAAACGAACCACGCCTTTCATAGGCGAAATCCGAAGAAACACAAAGTCTCCCACCTGAAACTCGATGTCTTTCCTCTTCGGATCTGCATAACTCTTATGCCGACTAAAAGCTGTCTACAACCTCCGTTTTATCAACGGTACCTTCTCTGAGGTAACCTGGATAATCTCAGCACCAAACAACTTCCGCTCGCCGACCTCTTCCCAGTAGATAAGAGATCGACACTTGCGTCCGTACAAAGCCTCATAAGGTGCCATCTCAATGCTCACATGATAACTGTTGTTGTAGAAAAACTCAATCAACGGCAAATGAGTATCCCAGCTACCCTGAAAATCAAGAATGCACATCCTGAACATATCCTACAATGTCTGAATAGTCCTCTCAGACTGACCGTCAGTCTGAGGATGAAAAGTTGTACTGAAGTCCAAACGAGAACCCAAAGACTCCTGTAACGCTTTCCAGAACCTCGAAGTGAAAACATAACCTCTGTTAGAAACAATCGAAACTGGTACACCATGCAAACTAACAATCCTGTCGATGTACAACTGAGCCAACTTTGAAGCAGGATACGAAACTTTGATCGGAAGGAAATGAGCTGACTTAGTCATACGGTCAACTATCACCTAGATTGAATCGTACCCCTGTCGAGTACGTGGTAAGACAACAAAAAAGTCCATGGCAATCCGCTCCCACTTCCACTCTGGAATAGGTAGTGGCTGTAGATAGCCAAAAGGTCTCTGATGTTCCAGCTTCACCTGCTGGCAAGTCAAACACTTTGAAACGTACTCTGCAACATCTTTCTTCATTCCGCTCCACCAATACGTACCCTTGAGGTCATGGTACATCTTGGTAGATCCCGGATGAACACTATAAGCTGACCTATGCGCTTCGTCCAGAATCTGGTCTCTCAAACCATCTGAATCTGGAACGCACAGTCTAGAACCAAACCTGAGAACTCCGTCAACAAAAACAAACTCGGAATTACCATCCAGATGGATCTCATCCATAATCCGTTTCAATTGTGGATCCTCAGCTTGTAAAGCTTTAATCCTATCAATCAAAACTTGTTGCACCTGCAGCTGTGCCAACAAACTACCATTCTGAGAAACCTGAAAACCGTAGCCCGAAGCTATCAAACCATGCCACTCTTGAACCATGGGTCTACGTCCAACCTCAGAAATATGGGCCAAACTGCCCAAAGACTTGCGACTCAACGCGCCGGCTACCACATTAGCCTTACCAGGATGGTACTGAATAGTACAATCGTAGTCTTTCAGCAACTGTAGCCACCTCCTCTATCTCAGATTCAACTCTCGCTGATCAAAGATGTACTTCAAACTCTTGTGATCAGTGAAGATCTCGCAAGTCGCACCGTACAAGTAGTGCCTCCAGATCTTCAGAGCAAAAACCACAGCCGCTAACTCCAAGTCATGAGTAGGGTAATTCACCTCATGCTTCTTCAGCTGATGAGAAGCATAGGCGATCACCTGTCCATGTTGCATCAACATGCAACCTAAGCCAATCCGAGAAGCATCGCAATACACAGTAAAACCCTCAATGCCAGAAGGCAACGCCAAAACAGGAGCTGTAGTTAGAATCTCCTTCAGCTTCTCGAAACTTGTCTCACATTTGTCGGTCCACTCAAACTTAAAACCCTTCTGTGTTAGCTAAGTGAAAGGTGCAGATATTCGAGAGAAATCCTGCACGAACCGACGGTAGTAGCCAGCTAACCCAAGAAAACTCCTGATCTCGGTAACTGACCTCGACCTCTGCCAATCCATAACCGCCTCAATCTTCTTCGGATCAACCTTAATCCCATCCTTCGACACCACGTGTCCTAAGAAGGTAACTTGTTCAAGCCAAAACTCGCACTTTGAGAACTTATCATACAACTGATGCTCTCCCAATGTCTGTAGTATAGTCCTCAAGTGATAAGCATGCTCCTCCTCACTCCGAGAATAAATCAGGATGTCATCAATGAAGACGATAACAAAGTGATCCAAAAACGGCTTGAAAACCGATTCATCATGTCCATAATCGCTGCTGGTGCGGTTGTCAATCCAAACGACATGACCAAAAACTCGAAATGCCCATAACGCGTTCTGAAAGCAGTCTTAGGCACATCGACGTCCCGAATCCGAAGTTGATGATACCCGGATCTCAAGTCAATCTTGGAAAATCACTTCGCACCCTGTAACTGATCAAACAAGTCGTCGATGCGAGGAAGGGGATATCTGTTCTTGATGGTAGCCTTATTCAACTGCCTGTAGTGGATACAAAGCCGAAAGGAACCATCCTTCTTCTTAACAAACAGAACTAGAGCACCCCACGGAGAAGTACTCGGTCTGATGAAGCCACTGTCCAAAAGTTCTTGTAACTGCTCCATTAACTCCTTCAGCTCAGCTGGAGCCATCCAATACGGCGGTATCAAAATATGACCAGTTCCAGGAACAACGTCAATGCAAAACTCGATATCCCGATCAGGTGCTAATCCAGGCAACTCCTCTGGAAAAACGTCACTGAACTCATTCACTATAGGGACAGTGTTCATACTTCCCACCTCAGCATCCATATCTCGAACCACAGCTAAGAAAGCTTGACAACCCTTACTCATCATTCGCTTTGCCTTGATTGCAGAAATCAGATTCTTAGGCGTCTCCGCATTCTCCCCTTGAAAAGAAAAGGGTAGATCACCTGGAATCCGAAACTCAACCAACTTCCCTCGACAGTCGATCGAAGCATAATGGCGGGCCAGTCAATCCATCCCCAAAATCACATCAAATGAAAGTACATCCAAAACAACTAAATCAGCACACAAGTCTCTTCCATGGATAACCACAGAACACGATCGACACACAACATTCACCACCACACAGTTAGACAAAGGAGTAGAAACAGATAAAGGTTCGTTCAAAACAGTTGGTGTTACACCCAACTTAGCAGCAAAACACGTAGACACAAAAGAATGGGTTGCACCCGCATCAAATAAAACTAAGGCATCTACAAAAGCAATCTGAATAGTACCTTGGACCACTGCGTTAGATGTGTGAGCATACTAAGGAGTCAAGGCGAAAACTCTGGCCTGACCCTGACTCTGCTGCTGAGAACTCTGTCCAATACCATAGCTGCTAGAACCTCTACCTCCGTTGCCACGGCCTCCAAAACCGCGCCTTCCAGAACCTCGGCCCCGCTGGCCACCAACAGAAGGGGCGGGTTAAGAAAACCCTGCCGGTGTAGAGAACGCTGGTCTCTGACTCTGATAGGATGGCTGAGCAACGATAGCTGCCGACATCTGCTGCCCAGATGCCTGACACTCTCTCGCAAAGTGACCCGGCAGGCCACATGTAAAACAACCCCCTAGTGCTAAACGATACTCGCCTGGATGTCGACGTCTGCAATTCTGGCAGAAAGGAAAACTAGCACCTCCACTGTTACCACGCCGAAAACTGCGGCTGCTACTGCTGTTGCCGGAACTATAGGTGTAAGGCTGATAACTCTTGTTGACACCCCTCTTTTTGTTCTTGTACTGAGAAGGTGTCGATTGGTAGTTACCACCACCACCACTCTGCTTTCCAGGACCAAAAGACTTCTTAGTCTGATAAGAACCAGAAATCTCCCCAAACTTTAATAACGAACTCTCCATACGCCGCGCACTGTCCACTACGTCTGTAAAGTCTCTGCGTGTCTCAGTCAGCAAACTCATAAAATCCCGCCCTAAACCCTTTACGTATCTGTCGTTCACTCTTTACGGATCTGCCAACAAGTCCGGAGCGAACCGACCCAACCTCACAAACTCCGTCGTGTACTTGGATACTGACCTGTCATCTCTAGAAAGTGTCATCAACCTGTCTCTGTGACCCTCTGTCACTGAAAACGGCAAGAAGAAAGCTCTGAACCTCTCCACAAATTGAGCCCAAGAGATGGTAGCCATGTCAGCATGAACAGATCTACGAAACCAGTCCCCAGCTGAACCCTTCATAGACATCTCGACTAGAACGACGGTCTGACGCTCAGTAGCCTGTAGTCGCCGAGCATTCTGCTCAACCTCCTCGATAAAATCCAGTGCGTCTCCGGAACCGTCAAACTCAGTTGGCTTCAGCCTCATGTATGCCAAAACCAAATCCCTGTCAGTGGTTCCGACACCACCAACTGTTGCACCACCATCCCGTGGTTGCTGCTGCTGAACTATCTGACCCAAAACCGCATACTGATCCTGCATAGCTACCTGACCCGCTTGCAGCTGAACCTGGTTGAGTTGTAAAGCAGCAACTCCAACCAAAAACGTGTTGAAGTCAAAATCGTCCAACCCAGGTTGTGCCACACCTGGTGCTTGAGCACCCCCTGCAGCACCGCTTCCTACGCCTCTGCCTCTACCTCTGCCAGCTTGACCTCGGCCAGCTTGACCTCGGCCACCTCGATCTCGACCATCTCGACCCCGACCAGCTGCGCCTCTACCTGCTAGTCCTCTACCAGCTTGAACCTCTGGTTCATTCTACTCCACCTCCATAGAGATTGCATCATCAGCCTCAGCATTTTGCTGAGCCGTAGCGCGAGTACGAGTATTCATTTCTAAGAATGAAACAAGAACAATTTTAAATAACACAGCAAATTTCATGCCCAAGCATGAAACAAAACAAGCACTAATTAAGATTTCCCGAGAAATCAACAACGATACCCAAGTGAAAATAACAATATATCAAAACAATACATCAATTAACATACATAATTAACTCACGACATTCCTATAGGAGTAGGCAGAAAGTTTTGAAAACAAAAGATGACGTTTCAAAGACAAGACTCGAATCCTAATTCCGCAGTAGTTCCTAGGACAAGTTAACCACTTAACATGCCAAAACAATTAAACACTTAACATTTAAAAGGCCTTGGTTTGAAACCAAAGCTCTGATACCAAGTTTATCACGACCCATTTTTCATGAATCGTGACCGGCGCTAGGGTATGGGTATGGTTGTACCAAAACCCGTAGCAAGACTTGCGGATAACCAACTTAAACAGTTAAAACAATGTACCTGCAGAAAACCACATGTTAGGGGGCAACCGAGACTTCAGCCTAGTCTAGCAGTACATATAAACAACATATATTTAAAGTACGCTTATCTCAAATAATCTCCAACATCATGGAAATATATAAAATATCATAAACGATGTAATCATGCCAAAGCTGATAAAATAATAGTCGGACCAATCCAACAACAATATTTTAAAAGGTAAACCACTAAGACATAAATAATCTGATACTACTACTGCGGTCTAAGAGTTTAAAACAGTTCCACTCTTTTATTCTGAAGATAAAAATAAAGAACCTTCGAGAATGAAGAAACGGAGATCGACCAATTCTCAAATCATAAACCTAGAAAATTTGGGAAAACAACGGGGTCAGATTTACTGAGTAGAGTTTATATAACTATTTACATTTATTAAGTTAAAAAACCTTTAAAAACGTTTAATAAAACATTTTCATTATGGATTATCAGTGAAACCCTAAACCACAGTTCTAAATCCATTGTCGTGTCGGTGAGACGTATCTCAATAACCGATCCCCGACTATCACTTAATAAATAGTGAGCCCATGAGACGTATCTTCCACCGTTGCCCTCACTAAGGTGAGACGTATCTCAAACCTACCTCAATACCATAATCATTACCGGTGCGCACGCAGTACCGATGATGCCCATCGAGTAGCACGTTCCAAATCAAATCCACAATGCCGAAAAACACTTCAAAAGCTGCTTATACATACATACATATATATATATATATATATATATATACATACATACATACATACATATACATACATACATACATACATACATACATACATACATATATATACATACACATACATACACATATATATATATATACATACATACATATATATATACATACATACATACATATATATATACATACATACATACATATATATATATACATACATATATACAAGATATAATAATTGCTTAATAAAGAGGTAAATTGAGATATAAACTCACTGCTTGCTAAATCCACGTGATCCTGACAAGCACCTAACTCTGATTCGCCTCTGAAGTACGATTAGTCGACGGGTCTAAAAATAATAATATCATAATTAAAAATAGACCCTAACTCTAAAGAGTACTAGACACCACAAACGACTAGCACAACACAATACCAAGCCACATTTAATAAACACTTATATTAAATGCATTCCAAATATAACCCAAGTTATAGAGTTCACATCATATAAACATATTTAGAATAATTCGTAAAAATAATTTAAATTTACCCAAGTTAAAATCCATATCAGTGAGTAAGCCGAGTTATTAAAAACTATCAAACTTTTTCCCACTTGCTAGGCGACCAAAGTCTAACCCGGTCTAAAAATTTATTAAATTTATAAACCCGAGTTTATAAATTAAAATACTTGATAAAATAATTATCCTATTTTTAAAATAGAATTTAATAACTTCAAATCTAAGTAACCCAAGTTACAACTAAAACTTAACCATTTTAAGTTTATAAATGTTTAGGGGCTAAACTGTATTTTAGCCAATTTTATTTTCGAAATCAAATTTAATTATTCGTTTTCAATTTAATAAATTATAGAATAAATAAAATCCAAAAAAATTATCTTATAGGTAAAACTTAACTTGAATAAGCTTTTTAAAAATTGTAGGGTCTAAATTGTAAATTAACCAAAATAACATATAAATCAAAATTAAATATAATTACCCGAGTAATTATATTAATTTAGTTTATAAAATAATTATCGCTTTTAAGTTGTCTATTTAAAATTGAAACAATAGAAAAGTTATTATTAACTAATAACATAGCTAAGGATTCAATTGATTTTAAGAAATTCATTAGGTGACTATAATGGCCAATTTGCTATCTTCTCCAATTAACAAATTTCAAATCAAAACCATTCCCTCCATGCACCCCATATTCACGTGGGCCAAAAGAGAAAATCAAACAAAATGGTGACCTAAATGTACAATTCACCATATTCCTCAACAATCAAAACAAAAAAAACTAAACTCATAATACTGTAATCATGAACCAATTTTCCAAACAATCAAACTTCTAAAACTCTTTAATCTCTACACTAAGCAAGATCAAAAACATAATAACCAGCATGTTAAACAGGAAAAAAAACAATCACAGTAAATAAAATGCAAGCCAACATCACGACGAGGACTCTAGAAACGATTGAATCCGACGACGGCATCACATGACGGAGTAATCACAACTCAAGCAATTCAATCTCAATTCTACTCAATATATGTTACAAAGAAACGTAACCATGGCAGCAACAAACTCAGAAAAAGAATCAGCAGCAATGTTGCAATACACGGCGAATCGAAACGGCGTAAAAACGAGAGATTGAACGTACCGTTATTGATTCCAATACGTAAGGATCGAAGAGATCGCTGAATCGATATGAATCGTCAAAGAACTATCGTATTACATCTAATACAAGGAGATAGGAATCAAGAACCGTATTTGACGATATCGAAGCAAAGAAATAAGTTGAACGATTACTTACCGAGACTTGAATCAAATGGAAGAATGATGATTGATGAAGTTTCTAGATTGCTAAGGGAGAGTGGCGGCTGAGGTTTGATTAAAAGTGATGGAAAATAGTAGGTTAGGGATAAAGAAACGTAACAGAACGTTTTAAAAGGGGAGGGAAAGGGATGAAGGCTAATAAGAAGGTGATTCTACAACTAACAATTAATTGAAATTTCTAATTTATAAAGGAATGGGCTTTTAGCCTTGAATGGGCCAACTTTCATGCTTAAAAGAGAAGGATGAAAGATTAAAGTGAATTGCATGGATCTTTCATGCATTAATAATATCATATACAATTTCTCTTTTGTTTTTTTTCCTTTTTTCCTCTTTTGTTTTTATTTTTCTTTTAAATTTTAATAATACCAACTAAAAGAATCGAATCACTACTGAATCAACGAGTGACTAAAATAAAATTAAATAAAAATATTTAATAATAATAATAATAAAATACCTAAAGCTTGATGGAATGTAAAAATTATAATTATAATTTAAAACAAATAGTTTAAAAGTACAGGATATTACAACCAAAGTTTATGAAAGTTCCCATTGTTACCTTCGGAAGCACATGTTTTCTCGTTACCCGTTCGACGATCGAATGGTTAACTTCTAGGTACCCATCTTAGGAATACCATTTCCCAAAGCTAAAACGATCCAACGGTCTAATTAATAAATATTAGGGTTTCCCTATACCCTGTCAGCTTTCAGACATCATCTGAAACTCATATAATCCATATTCATCAACTATACCTTGAATTGCGTTCCTTACGCTTTCCTTGAGTTTTCCTTAACTCAGGTTATACCAATCGCTGGTGAGAAGTCGTGTATTCCTAACACTTTCATCCCAGTTCAATCATCGTAATCCTAATGTCTCACGGTACAATGCCCTAGACATTTTGTCAAGAGATGTTCTTATCTGTAGCTCGTCGTAGCTCGAATGTATATCTCAATCCTACACAAGTTGTAGTTCGTTTAACTTCAACTAGCTGTGTACTTCATAGTCCAATCTGTGTTCTCCAACTTCCATTCTTATATGTTTCTGTTGCCCCCTCGAGAATCGCTTACTACTTGATCTCGAGTATTTACTTTCGCTACAGAGTTCCGGTTTAGGTATGCTTACAATAAAACAAATCTGTTCCAAACATTATAATCGTTTGTTCACATTTTCAAAACCATTTTGTTTGAAATTAACTGCTTAAACACATGTATAATTGTGCATAGGGTGATGATACCTCTCATCCCCAAAGAGTTGTCACAACCTATCATCTTTTTGTGAATGATGCGTGTTCTACTAATGTGTGTATTATACATATGTAGTGATGCATTCCCTATCAATGTCGTGACATTTATACTTATCTCTCTCATGTCTAAGAACAATTATACCTTTAAAATCATTTGAATGAATAATCATAAAGGTCAAATCATTCAGTTTTGTAAGTTTCCTCCGGATACTAAACTCAGTAACCAATAAGAATTCTCCGTACTACCTCACTTCTTCGAATACATATTTCTTCCACAAGTCGCCCTTGTACTACTGTCGAATAACTTCGATAGTACTCCATGTTGTTTCATGCTTGCTATTCAAGAATCGATGTCGAATTGTCTAGACCATAAGCACGCGTATATTGTAGTCTTATATTCCAAAGGGATGGCTGAGAACCTATAAGACCTAAGAATATATGAGGAGACATGACTCGAATCCTATAGCTGCAGTAGTTCCTAGCTCAACCTAGTGACAATGTTCATTCTAGGTACAAACAAACATCAATCATATAACAGCAATGACTACGAATCTGAACGTTGCTCTGATAAAAACTTTATCACGACCCGAAATCTCGAGCCACGAGCGGCACTAGGGAATGGTAATGGTAGTTCCGAAACCCGTACCCAGCCTTAAAAACATGTATTTTTTTCGCACATATAATCAAACATACAAATCCTCTTTCATACATAAAACATTTTCGTAAGAGCCTTATCAGGTTAGACGTATGCTAACGTATATTCAAAAACTGAAAACGTCACATAGGAACCCGAATCTTACCATGCGATGTCACACATCCTAGCACAGCCCGTTCCATATCAAAACAAACGGTTTTAAAGCGGAAGTCAAAACATCACACATATATCGGAGTTGTATCATACATGAAAACCGTTTGACAAACAAACATACATTGACTAGGACTCAACCCTACTACAGCACTACTGGTTGACTCCTTCTTCCTGTACTTAAGGACTTATGGTACTGATGTAGAAGTCCGTCGTGTCATAGACTGCACACCTGCAACATACACTGTTGGTGGGTTAGTCGAGACTGAATGAGTTATACGTTGCATACCCTATTATAAAAATAGCATCACATTTTAATACCATTTTGAGCAAACACAATCACTTCATATACATACACTTTCAATAATTCAAATAGGGAAATAGGCAATTAAAACAAGTCTTAATCTTAAGCTTATATCGCTATAGGTATTACCTAGTCTTACAGAGGTATTGCCTTTTCTATCCATTACAAATTTTGGGCTAATCACCAGACACAAAGTCTGGGATCAATCAACCAAACACAAATTCTGGAATAATTGCACCAGACACAAAGTCTAGGATCATTCATCCATACACAAATCTCGGGATAATTCCACCGAGTTCACACGAGTTCACAATACACAACTTCACAAGACTTCCACACTTTCACACATCCGAGAGGGCCCTTGGTCAGTTAGTTGGGTTTGGTCTATGTTTGTTGTCTACAATTAACTCAACTCTGTGATCACATTTCTAACTGGAACCATACACACATTCACAATTTGCATACACAAAGCAATATAAATAATACACAACAAGCCAATCCATTCCAATACAATTAAGTCGTATACAAACGACACAAACCAATCCAATCAATTCTAGCCAACAAAAACAATCCAAGCCAAACAATACAAACAATTCATTCGATGCATTTGAATACTATTCATATAGTATATAACATAAGTTTAATACGATAATGGGAGTAAGTAAAATATACTCATTGTTTGCTTATCCTAAATTTTCGTTTATTATAGCGTAAGCTCCCTAAACTCCTTGTCCGCTAGTATGTCGCCTTATCGGACCTAGGACATTTATCAAATAAATCTCAAGTGAGATTCCAATTCAATGGACATATAGACTTGAGATTAACAAGTACATTACTTGTCATATTATCGATCCAGTAGTCGACTATGTTTCTTAACCGTAGAATAGTCCGACCTATAAATGAAACCAACATTCTTAAATTTTGGAATTTCATCTTCGACTTTAGTTTAGGTCTCGGACTAAGTCTAGCACCCGAAGGTGTCGAAAACTAGCCCATAATTTAACAACTTGGGGCTGTCCTGGGTTGCAGAACTGTTACGCGCAACGTAATGTTCTGCTTCGTGTGGGCCACTTAGAGGCCGAATTGGCAGAAACGTAAACTTAAATATTTTCAGATAACACCTTTAAGTTTCCGTACCAGCAAATGTAACTTAATTCGGAGTTGTATAGCTCGAGATATTGCCCTTGCAATATCCCTGTTCTGTAGCGTAACATTTCCAGCAACTATATTAAACTTTCATTCAATCAAACTTAACTCTAATCCTTTCATATTCAGCTCTAGCATCATAAATCAAATGCTTAATACACATCAACATTCCTTAATCATGTTCTTAAGCCTAGGGCCGAATGCCCTTCATCCATTTCCTATACAAAATTTATAATAAAACAACACAACACAACACTTAACATAAACAATACATCAAATACCTTATCCTCATGACTATTACCAATTCCCTATTCTTAAACACCATTCAAATACTTCCATCAAAAGATAAAAAAGTTCAGAATTCATCTTACCCTTGATGATTCTCCATGCCGTAGATTCCTAGTCTCCAAATCATCACCAATTTGCTTCACCCAAAATCAATTGTACACCACCTAATCATTTAAACAAAATTCCCAAACTTAGTCTTAAGAGCCCTATAAATTAAAATCCACAAATCATCTAATTCAAACATGGAAGCTATGAATTCCTCACCTTATCTTGATCACCTTAGTATTAGGAGTATTTTGCGTCCAAAATTGATTATTTTGGTGGAAGAATCATGGGGTTATGTTCTAGGGGTTGTGTTCGGCAGTAATGGATGAGAAATGGAGAAGAAGAGTTATTTTGGCTCTCTTATCAAATGAAGAACATAATCCCTTAAACAGTCACTTAATGACTAAAGTGCCACTTTGGCTCGAAACGGTTAATTTGCACGTAAACTCAAATTTCTAATTAACCGGCGTACTTAACTTTCAGAATTTTTTTTTCCGATAAATTCTTATCTATTAAAATAATAATAATCTTTTCTTTAGACCATTATTATTTTAAAATCATATTTCTTATTAATAATAATGATTCCCATTTTGAATTATTATTATTTCTCGAGCTATATTTAATAATTCTCATGTCGGTGTCCATTTCCCGACCTACTTGGTCCAAATTACGAAACTTTAGGACGCGTAGCATCATTTTCTTATTTTAAAATTATGAGGTAGTTACAAATATTCGTAAAGCCACATATTTTAATACGATGAGCTATATGAATATAAAAATGATTGAATTGTATTTGAAACGTATATGAATTGTATGTTTGAAAAGTAGTATATATATGTTTGAAAAATATACTACGATATATGCTTCAAAATAATTGTTTAGGTTATTTAATAATAACATTATTGAATTAATAAAGAACGTAAATGCTTAAGATACCGGGAAAGGATAAAGCAATATGAAACGAAATCGAATATTGAATGATACACAAGTATCGACAATGTAAGAGTAAGGAACTGTAGTACATTCCGATATGTACTATTAACGATAATCAATACCCTATATGTGCGTGTGTTGTAAATTTATGATTAGATTGTATTATACATATCATGGTCCATAAAAGATCAAGTAAACAAAAGTCAAGAAAAGAATGATTAACATACGTGATAAGAAAAATTGTATTACATTACATTAATAATAAAGATCAGAGATACGAGATTAAACTCGGTAGAACTATCCCGAGACCTATATCTCAGTCATTATCGATAAAAGTCCTTGGGACTCATATGATTAGAAATTCAAACATAAAACATATCGAGAATTAAAAAGAAATAAAGAACGATAAAGAACGACAACGACAATATGAAACAAATCTTTCCATTAGACGACAATAGGAACAATGCGATCATTGATTGGATTCAGAGGACATACGGTACCAGAATTCGAAGACGAAGATGAGGTTGAACTCGGTGAAATCGTCTCGGACTTGTGTGTAAGGAGTTAATTCAGTGAAACTATCTCGTGACTCACACTGACTGTTGCAGACGTAAGAAATTGTACAAGTTTAACTCGGTAGAATTATCCTGGGATTGTACCATATGGTTATGGTTAAAATCGGTTGAATTATCCTAGGACCAAACCATAAGGAATGAGTTAAAGCCACTTCTCAGAAGACCAGCTCGATATGGATGTATTAGGACAATATGATGCAAAGTTTAAAACGTCCGTTGAAAACCAAAGAAACAAAACGAGAAAAGAACGAAATCAATACCATAATAAGAAAACAAAAGATGTCAACTATGATATGACATATATATCGTTTATAAAAGGAATATACTATGAAAAGTATATACAATCATTGAAAAGTATAAAAGATCATTGAAACGTATATAAAACGATGAATGAGTGATGAATATATAAAATATGATTTGAGAAAAGTAATATTTTCTACTTAAAGCTATTTTCAAACGTTTTCACCCTTTATGTATTATTGCTTGTAATTTGGTGAACTCGCTCAGTTTTATACTGACCTCGTTGCTCCTCCCATTTTACAGGAAGAGTAAGCTATTATTTGATGAGTCAAGCTTCTGATGTTTTAATTTTCGGAAGTCATTTGTATGAGGCATGAAAGAAGACTTCCATTCTAACAGTCCGCATCAGTCTAGATGTTTTGACTAAATATTTGTATAAATGTGTTTCAACTCTGATGTTTTTTATAAATGGGGTCACATGTATTTTGTTATACGAAATATGCTTTATGAAGCACAAAAAATTTATTAGTATTTTGGGCTTGTTACGGGTGTCAAAACTACCATTCTCATTCCCTAGCGTCAGTCTCGACTCATAAATTTGGGTCGTGACAAAGTTATTATCAGAGCAATGGTTTAGTGTTCTTAGGCCATTGTTCTTTGTGATTGGAGCATAAGAAAGAGTTAGTCAGTACCTAGGAACTACTACGGATTATAGGGATTTCCAATCATGTCTTTTAAACGGTATCATCGTTTTTATAGATTTTTCAAACGTTTTACAAAAATGTCCTCTCCTATGTGTGCCATTAGGATTGAGTTAGATGTGTGCATGAGCACAATTTATGTTCTGTGTTTACTCGAGTGAGCAATACGCTTTCGTTTATCGAAAGTCTACGAAGAGTGGTATACTCTCGAGCCTCATATTATATAAGAATATCGTTGAGAATCATGATGATGTTTATTGATTGAATTTTATATGATGATGAAATATGTATGTGATAAGTGAAACGTATATTGTGATTGATTGATATGGATAGAACTTGTGCTTATTGATTAAATGATGCCTAGTTATGTTAAGTCTACAGTGAGCGGAATGCTCACAACACTTAAAATACGCGATGTAGCCAAGGAAAATCTAGTAAACACAGATTTTCTTTGGATTTAGCTAACATAGATTGTTTATAGCTATGATAGTGATAAGAGTAGAAAATGTACAACGCGAGCACATGATTTTGCACTGCTAAGTCTACGATGACTGAAATACTCACGAGACTTATAGAACAAACGTAGCCATAGAAGGCCTTAAGGAATTAGATAATTCTTAAGGTTCAGCCTACGCATACGGTGTTTATTTACGATGGTTTCTATGTGCTATATTTTAAGGAATTTCTCAGGATTCCTTTATATATCTGCCATACTATGAACAATTAACTACTCAAACGCGTGATGTGTACAAGTAAATGGACAAGGCTGGAGATGGGGCCAGATATAACGAAGACGAATGGGATCCAGTCCATTCGGCAGATAGAGGCCATGGACGAGGCAAAGTTAAAAGGTATATGAAATAGATCAAGTAGGGTATGTACAGGCACCAGGAGTGCGGCAACAATCCAACATCAATGTAAATCCGTTGGCAGCATAAATAACTAATATGTCAAACTCTAAGCTAATGATTGAACAAGTGCTACAAGGATAATATCAACATGAAAAGAGAAACACATATATAGATTGATATTGGAATACATAGAAGGAGTTCAATGGATAAAGCGATGCACTAGATTTTCCAAACAAAGGGGAACAAAGTGCTCATAAACCTCAAGTAGACGAAATTTGCTGAGAAATTTGCTGCAAGTGCACAGTGTCAAGAACTTGTTGAGAAATTTGCATGTTTAGTAAGCTTCAACTTGTTGAGAAATTTGCTGCAAGTGCACAGTGTCAACTCATAATATAGACTGTGAAGTCCAGATATCGTACCCACAAGGAAAGCAACTAAATACACCCAATTAAGATACTCAATTTGGATAGCCAAAAAGATAATTTGGTTGAAGTGATTTTAATTTAATAAAACTGAATTAAACAAATATAATTTAGAATAAATGTAAGCTTTTAATGAAAATGGGTTTAAACAATAATAAGGAAGATCAGGGATTATTAATTTTCTTTATATCATTAATCTCATGGGATATATGGATTATGTTATCAATTTATGGTCCAGGCTAGTCTAATGCATCTATAACTCTCTCTCAAGCTGCTATAGATAAAAATATACAAATAACCAATTAATAGGCAAATTACTCACTCTCGTGTTATAAAATACCAAATCAAGCGATTAAATGATATTTATTAAGCAAACCTCAAGAACACGTATTCATTAACTCACTCTCGTGTTATTAATTCATACGTTGTTAATTAACTGATCTATTTCAATTAAGCTCTCTCAAGTCATAATTAAAACATAGGGCAGTGAATGAATTGGCCAAAAACATTCAAGCATTATGAGCATTAATTAACACATCATTTTAATAACAATCCAATATCCCAATATGATTAAGTAAACATAAGTCCAATTAATAATCCCCGAAAATGGGTTTAGCTACTCATAATTAAAGGAAATTCAACAATAACATATATGGAATTCATGATTAACAAGAACACAACGGTAATTGATCTCTCAATAATGTTGTACCTTAACTCCGGAATTCCAATATGTTTTGCGTAATAATCCCAAACTATAGAGTAGAAATGATACTAAAATAGACTACCTCTAATGGCTTGTCTATGATCTACAAAGGTGATCTCAAAGATGTTTAAGATCCCAAAAGATTTATTGATCTCTAAAAGAAAGATGATTTTTCTCTACACAAATGCAAGCTATTTATAGAGTTGCTAGGAGTGGAGCTCAAGCCAACAATCTCTATTTTCTTCATGGAATTTGAGTGATGATCAAGTTTTGGATCTCTTCTTTCCATGTAGAGCGGAGTAGGGAGCAAGTTCTTCCATAACCGTCTTGAGTGAATCAGGGTTCACTTATCTCGTTTCCAAAGATAGCTTGATTAAATCTCATCTTGATTCATACTTTGAGCGCAAGCCAAGGAAGATCTCTTTGAGTGTGAACCCAATATATGTTGCTTATGGAAGATGTGTGAATGTATCGGCCAAGAATCCCCACGCGATTCCCAAGAATCGGAGTTGAACTCCGAGATCAGGAGTCAGCCGGCCCTTGGCCGGCTCATAGTCGTGGGCCGGCTGAAGGCCGGCTGAGCTGTTGCTTGTGGCTTATTTTCCGGTTCGATTCGTTTTGACTCGGTTTGACCCGAAACTTGGTTGGCTTTCTTGAACTTAGCTCGAATCCTTCTGGCTCTGACTATTTTTGCATTTTAACTCTGTTTTATTCCTAAAAACTCAAGAAACATTAAATATTTACATTCTACAAATAATTTAACAAATAAGCGAAATTAACTAAATATTACATCATAAAATACTAAAAACTAGTAAATAAATGACCTCTAAATGACGTAAAATATACACTTATCAAACCTCCTCACACTAATACCTTGCTTGTCCTCAAGTAAGAGTATGATTATTTATAAACACAAATCTAACTACCCACGCAATTTTGAACAATTGTCAATAACATTACTCCCGACCGATGAAAATCACGAATGCAATCGTCTAATGTCAACAACTAAAAGAGATGCAAACAAATGAGGAATGCAATTATAATGACTCATTCTGATGACATTGAGAATACTCTTGAATTGGTATCATGTTAACTCAAGACAATCACAGGGTTACAATCATTTGCGGGACATGCGATCAATTATCCAAAACAATGATGGGCAAGTTATGGCATATCATTCATAAGCATCAAGCATAAGCACAATTTCTCACAAGATATCACTCTAACACTCAAGTGTTTCGGGTGTGAAAATGAAGCTCGCTAAATATGCAAATTCGCCATAAGCTTGCTCTTAGTCCCGGACTCCACTATTTAGCTCGGTAAATGACAACTATTATATGGACTTAAAATGGGTTGTAACTTGGCTAAGGGTTGGGGGTAGGAGAATTTGGATAATTTTTGGCTACAACTTGACTTGGAAAACAACATTTTCTATGAACAATTAGCTTGGAATTTTTCGCACAAGTGAACTTTTTCTTTCTTTTATTTGCCTTTCTTTATTTATTTTCTTTTTCTAATTTTGTTGATTTTATTTTTCTTTGTTATTCATTTTTTTTTATCTTGTTTTCTTTTCTTTTCTTTCAAGGCAATTATTTTTTTTTTTCAACACTTGTTCACAGTTTTTATTTCATCGTCAAGCTAGATTCACCTTTCTTTTCTCAACTTAAGTTGACCAAGTCAAATTGGGGTGTTTAAAGAGGTGAAGTGTGAAAGGGTAAATGTTTGAAATGTGGTAAACATCAAAGAAATGGCTAAGGCTCAAAGGGTGTAAACTAAGGGTAGAAAGGGTAGGCTTTTGAAAGTGGTCTAGAAGAATGGGGTAATCCTAATGCCATAATCATTTAGTTATCAAAACTCAGCTGTATAGTCTTGAACAGACACCGAGCAAGTTCTAGGAATTTCGCATGCAATCAACACTCATCAGTAATTAATACGGCTCAAAATGCTCAAAATATGGTGATGTTATGCCACATGCTTGACTCCTATGAAATCATGTCAATTTATGCCCAAGATTGTCAAATCTAACCAATTTTTACGCATATCATACATCTGCATCCGGTAACTTTGATCATGCTCGAGATTTCATAACCAATCATCAGAATTCACCAAAATCTCATCAAAACATGTCATACAAATTGCATTTCATTAGACAAGCATCAATATTTAATTGTTTAAACTAGAAAATGCATTTAAGACATTCATTGACCGGGAGATAACCATTAATGACAAAATTTCAAAACTCCGTCTAAAACACTAAAATGACAAGTAAAAATTTAAAATTAGGAGCCCTCCTCACACTATTTATTAATATAATCTATTCTAATCTATTTAATCAGTTATTTATTATTTTTATTATTTTTCTTCTTTCCCCACCCCCCACGTGAAAAGAATGCATTGTCCTCAATGTAAATAAAAGTGCACCAAAAGAAGAAGAAAAATAAAAATTCTTCCCTTTTGAAGGTTGCAGCAAAATTTTCCACAGAGCTGCTGTCTGTATTCGACTGATGACAATGTCTGCTTTAAGCACATGGTGGTGGCTGGACAACAAATAAAAGCTAAAGAAACTTGTTAAAATAACATAAAAAAAATTGAAACATAAAATGAAAAGTGCTACATAACATAAAATACGAATAAGTCCTAAAGCAAACTAAAACATAATAGAACTAATAAGTAATAAGTCAAGCTGAAACATAAGATAACTTATAAGTATGAAAACAACATAAAACAACAAACTCAAACACTGCCTCCTCTGCGAGATCGAGACCCTCTGCGAAGTTCATCCATCGCTTCTCGGTTGGTTCGCACATCCTGCTCAATCCGACGAACTGCTGCCCGTGTCTCTGCTACGTCAGTCTCAATCCGATCAACAACTGCCCGAGCATCTGCTACGTCCCTCTGAACATTCTGACAGATGCGAGTCAGACGTCTAAGTAAAGTGCGCAATGGAACACGTGCTCTGGCAGGAGGTGGCACTGGTATATCAACTGGAACTGCTGGAGGAACTAGTGGATCGACAACTGGAGGTGGCGGAACTTCGTCTGCCTGAACAGGATGAGCCTGAATATTTCGCCAAACGCCTTGAATTTTTTTGAAAATTGAGGCGTTTGATGGTCTCAAAAGTAATCATGTCACGACGCTCCGTGACCTTGGTTTCGCCAGTCGGAATCCCTACCCGAGCCCTCTGAAGAATTCTGCTAATCAAAATTGGAAAAACCAGCGCTTTTCCCTTGAACCGTGCAGCATCAAAAATATGATCCATAATAATGGTAGCAAGAGGTATCCCCTGAACTCGACCTGGAAAACCAAAAAACATCCTATCCATTCAATATAAATCAGTCACTCGTACCTCGTTCAGCCCACTAGCTTTAGGTGAAACGTTGAAAGCAAAAAGATAAGCTAACAACCGCGGACGAAGCTCGAAATTCTTAGCTAGAAAGCATCTCATTCCCCTCTCTGCTGCCCAATCAATGTGGAACTTATGCTTGGCAATATCCACACTCCATTCCTTGTCACTTATAATTTCCTTCCTAAAGGCATGAAATTCAGGACAACCTTCGCCTTGAACTGGTAGTTCCAACAATTCATTCAACAAATCCATCGAAATGTTGATTTGTCGACCATGCACAAAGCTCTCAAAGACAGCCACCTTTGCTCGCTCCTTGTACTTGATATTAGCGTAAAATTCCCTCACCAAAGTTGGGTAATACTCACCATTGAGGTCAAGTATTTTAGCCCAACCCAAGCTAGCAAAAGCGTCTCTGATCCCAAACTCCGCATCAACCTCGCGATGGACCGTTTTCTCAAGAATCATCGTGTTTGACGCACATGAGTCGAACCGCTCACTGTTTTCTGCTGTCAGAAGTCTGCTAGAGTCATGAGGAACACCCTTTCGTTTCCTCTGTGCCTGTTTTCCTCTTGAAGTCCCAGCTGCAGTCGATTTTTGAGTCATTTTATCCTGAAATACTTACAAAATTTACACAACAAATTCCACCAACACTAACAACAACCAACAAAGTATTCACAAGGTGCCCAATCACTCACATTTGTTTCCATCAAATTGCTTAAACTACATGCCAACATTATTTATTTATATTTGACAAATTCTATTGTATTAAGCCTAGATAATGTGCAAAAAGTGTGTGGGTGAATCCTATTAGAGTACAAGAAGTGATTACAACTTCTATTAACACTAGAATTTTAATTTATTCAATTTCCCTAATTTTCAATTTCTAGGGTTCTTCCTAATTTTTTTTCAATTTGATGCAAATTAAGGATGAAAAACTCAAATTACATGTTGGGTGTTCTATATTGAAGCTAATTACACTATATATAAGCAACAATTTCATCAATTAAAGTTAATTCACAAAAATTTCATTCTAAAATTGAAATAAGGAAAAAGAATGAGTTGAACTTACCTTGAACTTGATGATTAGAAACAATTTAGACTATGGGGAAGAATAGAAAAGCTCCAAATGAATGTAAAAAACAAAGAAAGCAAGTGTTGTTGTGTCATGAAACAAATAAGGAAAGTAGGGTTTTAAAAATACAAGACTTATGGAGAAGAAGAAGAAAACAAATGCCAAAATCTGTTTTAAAAAAAGAGACAGACTCTCAGCCGGTCCTTGGCCGGCTCGCGATCGTGGGCCGGCTGAAGGCCGGCTGACGGTCTGTTAACAAGCTAATTTTTTTTTCGCATTTTTATAATCGGCCGGTGCTCGGCCGGCCTGACTTCGGGGACCGGCTGACCTGCTGGAAAGAATTTTTTGAGAATTTTTTTTTTGTTTTTAATTTTATTTTGATTTATATTGAATATTAAATTTATTACATATAAAATAATAAGAAAAAAAAAACATAAAGTAAAGCAAAAACAACAATACGAAATGACATTACGACTGACACATGAATTTGTGGGCTCTTTATTCATTTTTATTGAAATGACAGAAAACAACAATACGAAACAAGAATAACACATACGGAAAAGAAAAATAAAACACAAAACAAACACATACTACGAACTCATCATAGCCCCACAATTTTGAACCAAAACGTCCCTAGAAAGCATTTTTAGGCCTCATGCAAAATTGTTTCCTAGGGCGTCCAACTTTTCCGGTACGGATAATTCTCAGGCGACCCCTAGCTCGAACCATCTCTCCAAAAAGATTCTCCGCCTCATAGGGTTCCATCGCCTCATCATTCCCTACATAGAATGCTCGCTCTTTCTCCACCTCATCCTCAAAAAGTTTACGCATAGCACGCCGAGTTGCCTCCTTAGCCCCCTCATTATCCGAAATTTCAATGGGGTTGAAAAAGCAACCCGAGGGAAAGAAAAAATCCCCCGGAGTAGAAAAGTCAGTGGAAGGAGAAGAAGTATATGGAGGAGAGCTCATTTCTAACAGAGAATGTTCTTTCTCCTTAGGTTTAGGAGTTTCAACTTCGAATGACTCCACCGGACCTTCTTCACCCTCATCCTCTTCCGGATCTTCCTCGGATTCGCTATCCGAATCTTCCTCGGATTCATCATCCGTATCCTTCTCGGATTCATCATCCATCTCATCATTGGGTGGTACTGGTTGAAATAATTGATCCTCGTAGTCTGCAGGTTCATAGACACCCTCTGGAATCCAAGGCTCGAGTTCCTCGGGCCACTGATATGCCTCAAGTGGCTCGAACTCGGGGATAAGAATCATACGATGGAGATTCGTACTCATATGATGGAGCTTCGTACTCATCCTCGGTGTCCGAATGAGTAGCGGATGAGTAACCAGAATAATAACCCATGATGCCGAAAGAAGTTATGAGAATTGAGTTTGTAGAATGAGAAGAAAGTTATGAGAATTGTGTTTGAGATGAAGAATTGGTGGAAATAGTGGTTCTATTTATAGGGTTTCGAAAGGTAGCTAACTAAGGTAAAACACTCTATTTAGAAAGCTAACAAAACTAGAAAAGATAGTTGCCACACAAAAGCTAATTAAATGTTAATATAGGAAACTTACATATGTACAATTTTTCCTAAAGAAATAAATCCATGCACAAGTAAACATTTTCATAATTAGGAAGTTAGCTTATATACCACTTATTTTTAAAGAAATAAACTCATGCAAAAGTTAACTTTTCTACTAGGAAATAAAAATATACACCATATTTTCTAATATGAATACAATCAAATAAGATAGCTAATGTGAATATGAATAAAAAGTGAAATAAATTTAAATGAAAGAATATTTTTTTGTTTAATGAAAAATCAAAGACAATATTTTATTTTATTTTATTTTAGTGTGATAAAATCACCATCTTATTTATTTACAAGAATACATGTTAAAGAAAATATTGACATTTGAAAATAAGAAGCTAAATTAAATATGGAAAAATAGATTAATTTTTTATTTATTTATTTTTAGACAAGGCTTAAAGAAAATAAGCTTAAAAATACATAAATAAATAAGAGCACAGCACCCCCACACAGACAGATGAAAATATCAAAACAATTCATGTCTGTTAAAATATGAGGATGCGATTGAGCTATTTGGAATTTCTCCCAAATCGTGCTTGTTTAAGGTCACTAGCCTTGACCATATGTTACCTGGATCAAGCTGGGGTGGTGAGAGTGAAACACTCTCGTCCTTCATCAGTTAACGGTCCTAAGTATGGCTTGCATCTCTGTCCATTAACCTTGAAAGACTCACCATTGCTATTATCCAGCTCAATTGCTCCGTATCAGCTACATGTCGTACCTTGAATGGTCCACTCCACCTTGATTTAAGATTCCCAGGGAACAGACGTAAGCGAGAATTATACAGTAGCACATAACTGCCTGCTGTAAACTGCTTAGGCACAATGTGAGCATCGTGCCACTTCTTAGTCTTTTCCTTGTAGAGCTTTGCATTCTCATAAGCTGTTAAGCGGAACTCATCAAGTTCATTCAACTGTAATAACCGCTTCTCCTTAGATGCCTTGGGATCAAAATTCAGCTCCTTGATTGCCCAATACGCTCGATGTTCTAGCTCCAAGGGCAAGTGACACGCTTTTCCAAATACCAATTTATAAGGAGACATACCAATTGGTGTTTTGAAAGCTGTTCGATATGCCCAAAGTGCATCGTCTAGCTTCAGAGACCAATCTTTGTGCGTGTTATTGACTGTTTTCTCCAGAATCTGTTTCAGCTCTCTGTTGGATACTTCAACTTGTCCGCTTGTCTGTGGATGATAAGGAGTTGCCACTCTATGATAGACATTGTATTTCTTCATTAAAGCATCAAACTGTCTATTACAGAAGTGCGAACCCCCATCACTGATAATAGCACGTGGTACTCCAAATGTGTTGATCAGCTTTTTCAGGAAATTCAGGACCACTTTTCCATCATTGGTAGGTAAAGCTGCTGCTTACACCCATTTCGACACGTAGTCGACACAAACCAAGATATACTGGTTCCCAAAAGACATAGGGAATGGTCCCATGAAATCGATGCCCCAAACATCGAAAATTTCAACCTCCTGAATGGAAGTGAGCGGCATCTCATTCCTCCTCGAAATATTTCCTGTTCGCTGACATCTCCCACAATGCTCCACAAATGTTCTAGCATCGCGAAATATTGTAGGCCAGAAAAATCCACTTTCCAAGACACGAGCTGCAGTCCAAGCTGACCCATAATGGCCTGCATAATCCGAAGCGTGGCATTGCCTCATGATGGGGAACATTTCCTCTTCTGCAACACACCTCCGAATCATTCCATCTCCATAAACTTTGAACAGATAGGGATCATCCCAGAGATATCGTCTAATATCAGACATAAATTTCTTTCGCTGGTGGTAGTTCAGGTCTGATGGCATGATGGAAGCGGAGAGGTAGTTTGTAAAATTTGCATACCACGGCCTCGCTTTATCTCTTATGAACATGAGTGTTTCATCAGGGAAACTCTCATTGATGAAATCTCCATCTATTACGGGCTCTGGTACCTCTAATCTTGATAGGTGGTCTGCGACCACATTCTCGGTACCCTTCTTATCCTTGATCTCGATATCAAACTCTTGAAGGAGTAAAATCCATCGAATCAATCTAGGCTTAGCATCCTGCTTAGCAAAAAGATATCGAAGTGCAGCATGGTCAGTGTAGATGATAATTTTAGAGCCAAGAAGATATGACCTAAATTTATCCACTGCAAACACTACAGCCAACATCTCTTTTTCTGTGGTAGTGTATTTCAGCTGAGCTCCGGAAAGAGTACGGCTAGCATAGTAGATGACATGAAGCTTCTTATCTTTCCTTTGCCCCAAAACACTACCCAAAGCCTGATCACTTGCATCGCACATGATTTCAAATGGAAGATTCCAATCTGGACAAGATATGACTGGGGCAGTAACGAGTGCCTCTTTCAACTTGAGAAACGAAGCTAAACAGGCATCAGTGAACACAAAAGGCACATCCTTGACAAGTAAGTTTGTCAAAGGGCGTGCTATAGATGAAAAATCTTTAATGAAGCGGCGATAAAACCCTGCATGCCCTAAAAAGGCACGAACTCCCTTCACTGTAAGTGGAGGTGGCAGTCTCTCGATCACCTCAGTCTTTGCTCGGTCCACTTCTATACCCTCCTTGGATATCTTATGTCCCAAAACAATGCCCTCTTCCACCATGAAGTGGCATTTCTCCCAGTTTAATACCAGATTAGTTTCCTCGCACCTTTGCAAGACTCTATCCAGATTTTGAAGACATCTTTCAAAGGAATCTCCAAACACCGAGAAGTCATCCATGAATACTTCCATAATATCTTCGATCATGTCATTGAAGATGGAAGTCATGCATCTCTGAAATGTAGCAGGAGCATTACACAGACCAAAGGGCATAGGGCGATATGCGAAAGTGCCGTATGGACAGGTGAATGTAGTTTTCTCTTGGTCCTCTGGATAAATCAGAATTTGATTATATCCCGAGTATCCATCAAGAAAACAATAGAATGCATGACCCGCCACCCTTTCCAACATCTGATCAATGAACGGAAGTGGAAAATGATCCTTCCTCGTTTCTGTATTCAGCTTCCTGTAATCAATGCATACTCTCCAGCCAGTAACTGTGCGAGTTGAGATTTGCTCTCCCTTGTCGTTTTCCACGACTGTCATACCTCCTTTCTTAGGTACGCACTGAATCGGGCTTACCCATGCACTGTCGGAAATGGGATAAATAATGCCCGCATCAAGTAGTTTCACAATTTCCTTATGAACTACTTCCTTCATATTTGGATACAGCCTTCTCTGCCTCTGTGCAGAGGTTTTGGATTCATCCTCGAGATGAATCTGATGCATTACCATAGAAGGACTGATCCCTCTGATATCTGAGATCTGCCACCCAACAGCCAAAATTCGTCCCTTGACTGTGTTGATGACCTTCTGCTCTTGCTCCTTGGTGAGCTTATTGCTGATAATGATAGGTAAAGTACTGTCAGCTCCCAAGAAAGCGTACCGAAGATGTGCTGGTAAAGTCTTGAGTTCCAGCTTCGGTGGCTTTTCTGAAGAAGGAGGAGTGATGTGTTTGTTCTTGACCAATGGCTCAAGAATTGGTTCCTCCTCGCACTCTTCCTCTTCTTGACTGGAAACCAACTGTGCATTCGCACAAGTGCGAATATGTGCTCGTACGGGACTTTCCAGTTCTGTCTTCTGGTCTGCCACAAGGCATTCACAAGTAAACTCCATACTACATATGTCATCCTGATCCCAATCAGAGTTCAATATGAAGTTGTTTTCTTCTATCTGCTCTTGCACTAGCTCGTCCACCATGTCAATCTGCATCCATTTCTCCTCGATATTGGGGTGGCGTGTAATCTTCTTCATGTCAAACTCAACACTCTCCTCCCCAATTCTCAAAGTCAGTTTACCATTATGCACATCAATAAGAGCTCTGCCAGTGTTCATGAACGGTCGCCCCAAGATCATCGGGCAGTCTCTGTCGGCTGCATAATCAAGGACAACAAAATCTACAGGAAATATAAATTTGTTAACCTTAACCAAAACATCCTCCACAATCCCATGTGGCTTCTTCAAAGAGTGATCTGCCAATTGTAACATCATTGGGGTAGGTTGTACCTGCTGATCACCAAATATGCTCCGAAACAGAGACAGGGGCATCAAATTTATACTAGCACCTAAATCACACAGACAATTAATGGACTGCATGTTACCAATAGTACAGGGAATAGTAAAACTCCCTGGATCCTGAAGTTTCGTTGAAAGATTGCTCAAGATGATTGAGCTGCAGTTCTTTGTCATGGGTACTGTACCTTCTACCTCCCAACTCCGTTTGTTGGTGATGATCTCTTTTAGAAACTTGGCATAATGTGGCATTTCGCGTAAAGCGTCAGCCAAACTGATGTTGATTTGCAGTTTCTTGAAAGTGTCTAAAAATTGGTGGAACTTCCAAGTATCTTGCGGTTTCTTCAATCGCTGAGGGAATGGTATTTTTGGTACGTACGGAGGTAGTGGAGTAGGTTTAGTGACTACCTTTTCAGGTTCCTTTTCCTTACTCTGCTCCTTTTCTACCTCTGTGCTAGTACTTGCTGCGTATAGATCATCCAATGCCTTTCCATTCCTCAGTTCGATTGCTTTCAAATGTTCTCGGGGGTTTTCCTCAGTAGTGGATGGTAAACCCCCTTGATTTCTGTTTTGGAGTGCTTTCGCCATCTGCTGTATTTGCAATTCTTGATTGTGAGTAGTAGCAGCATGATTCTTGAGTGCTTGCTGAGTCTCTGCGTCCTTCTTCAGCATCAACTCTATCATTTTGTCCATTTTACTGTGTAGAGACTCTCCCTGTTCTTTCTGCTGAAAACCAGGTGGATGCCGTGGCCTACTATTCTGATGGTGGAAGTTTCCTTGATTTTGGAAGTTTCCCTGATTCTGCTGTGATCTTTGTGCTCCTTGAAAACTAGGACCTGCCTGATTGTGGGTCTGATTTCCATTATCCTTCCATAAGAAATTTGGGTGATTTCTGCACCCTGGATTGTAAGTAGCAGCATATGGATTATTTCCTGGTCTCTGTCCTCCCACATAATTGATTTGCTCGTTGATTTGCTGCGACATCACATAGCACTCGTTCGCCGTATGGCTAGGATCTCCACAAACCTCACAGTTACTCTGAATTGCAGCAACATTATGAGTGTTGGGTGTTGTAACTTGTTTTGTGAGAAAATCCTGTAATAGTGATTTGACCGTCTCCACTACTGGGTCAGTAGCAACTGCCATCACTCCTCTCTGAGCAGGTGCTTTCGCCCTCTCAGTTGGCCAAGAACAGCTGTTCATTGCCAACTCATCTAACAGCTCAAATGCTGCGTCAGTGGTCTTCCTCATCAATGACCCTCATGCGGCTGTATCAATGATACTCCTGGTCTGATCATTTGACCCATTATAGAAATTTTGGATCAAATTCTCTCTCGTGATATGATGATGAGGAACTTTTCTCTGCAATTCCTTGTACCACTCCCATGCGTCACTCACTGATTCTCCATCCAATTGCTGATAAAGCATGATATCTCTAGTCAGCTTTGCGGTCTTCGCCATGGGAAAGTACTTGTTCAGGAATGCCTTGGCCAAATCTGACCATCTGTTAATGCCAACTCTAGGCAGAGCGTGAATCCAAATTTTCGCTTTATCCCTCAGAGAAAATGGGAATAAGCGCAGCCAAACTTCATCTTCTGTCATGTTACTAAGCTTGAATGTACTGCACACCTCCAGGAAATTCGAGATGTGCGCATTTGGATCTTCATTTGGTAGCCCATAGAACTGACAGCGGGCTTCTAACAACTGAATGATACTGGTTTTAATCTCGTAATGGTTTGCCCGCACAGGATGTGCAAAGTAACCATGCGTAGTATTTCCTACATTCGGCTGGAAGAATTCCATCAATGTTGGTTGTCTCTGCCTGTTATTATTATGTCCTTGCAGATCCTGCGAATTCTGTGGATTCTGTGGATTCTGCGGATTTTGCAGATTCTGCGGATTCTGCAGATTCTGCGGATTCTGCAGATTCTGCGGATTCTGCAGATTTTGTGGATTCTGCTGAATTACTCTGTTATCCCCTTCATTATTCAATCCAAGCGTATTACCTTCTTCGTCTGCCATATTTAGATTCTTTTGAGCTGATTTTCTGATGCTTCGCTCAAAAGATGTGAGATCTGGTTGAAATGTTTCTAAAGGTAGACCTTTGCGACGTGTATTATGCATACACTACAAGAAGAGTACCTGTATCAACAAAAACAACAAAGCCCACGCGTAAAATAAGAAAATAAACGACTAAAACAAGCCGAGCTATCCTAACTTAGATGTTAAAGATATACTTTCCCCGGCAACGGCGCCAAAAACTTGTTGAGAAATTTGCTGCAAGTGCACAGTGTCAACTCGTAATATAGACTGTGAAGTCCAGATATCGTACCCACAAGGAAAGCAACTAAATACACCCAATTAAGATACTCAATTTGGATAGCCAAAAAGATAATTTGGTTGAAGTGATTTTAATTTAATAAAACTGAATTAAACAAATATAATTTAGAATAAATGTAAGCTTTTAATGAAAATGGGTTTAAACAATAATAAGGAAGATCAGGGATTATTAATTTTCTTTATATCATTAATCTCATGGGATATATGGATTATGTTATCAATTTATGGTCCAGGCTAGTCTAATGCATCTATAACTCTCTCTCAAGCCGCTAGAGATAAAAATATACAAATAACCAATTAATAGGCAAATTACTCACTCTCGTGTTATAAAATACCAAATCAAGCGATTAAATGATATTTATTAAGCAAACCTCAAGAACACGTATTCATTAACTCACTCTCGTGTTATTAATTCATACGTTGTTAATTAACTGATCTATTTCAATTAAGCTCTCTCAAGTCATAATTAAAACATAGGGCAGTGAATGAATTGGCCAAAAACATTCAAGCATTATGAGCATTAATTAACACATCATTTTAATAACAATCCAATATCCCAATATGATTAAGTAAACATAAGTCCAATTAATAATCCCCGAAAATGGGTTTAGCTACTCATAATTAAAGGAAATTCAACAATAACATATATGGAATTCATGATTAACAAGAACACAACGGTAATTGATCTCTCAATAATGTTGTACCTTAACTCCGGAATTCCAATATGTTTTGCGTAATAATCCCAAACTATAGAGTAGAAATGATACTAAAATAGACTACCTCTAATGGCTTGTCTATGATCTAAGATGAAAACTACAAAGGTGATCTCAAAGATGTTTAAGATCCCAAAAGATTTATTGATCTCTAAAAGAAAGATGATTTTTCTCTACACAAATGCAAGCTATTTATAGAGTTGCTAGGAGTGGAGCTCAAGCCAACAATCTCTATTTTCTTCATGGAATTTGAGTGATGATCAAGTTTTGGATCTCTTCTTTCCATGTAGAGCGGAGTAGGGAGCAAGTTCTTCCATAACCTTCTTGAGTGAATCAGGGTTCACTTATCTCGTTTCCAAAGATAGCTTGATTAAATCTCATCTTGATTCATACTTTGAGCGCAAGCCAAGGAAGATCTCTTTGAGTGTGAACCCAATATATGTTGCTTATGGAAGATGTGTGAATGTATCGGCCAAGAAACCCCACGCGATTCCCAAGAATCGGAGTTGAACTCCGTGATCAGGAGTCAGCCGGCCCTTGGCCGGCTCATAGTCGTGGGCCGGCTGAAGGCCGGCTGAGCTGCTGCTTGTGGCTTATTTTCCGGTTCGATTCGTTTTGACTCGGTTTGACCCGAAACTTGGTTGGCTTTCTTGAACTTAGCTCGAATCCTTCTGGCTCTGACTATTTTTGCATTTTAACTCTGTTTTATTCCTAAAAACTCAAGAAACATTAAATATTTACATTCTACAAATAATTTAACAAATAAGCGAAATTAACTAAATAAGCGTATATTTTACATCATAAAATACTAAAAACTAGTAAATAAATGACCTCTAAATGACGTAAAATATACACTTATCAGTAGACGAAAGAAGGACGGTAAGATTGATTGAGATATGAATGAAAAGTCCAGCCAAAGATTGTCTTTGACAAGTAATTGGACCAATAATGGGTCAAATAACATAGATAAGTTGGTGACCCAATTTAATGAATTATTTCCACCGTTCTCTTTGATTAAGGATAATCGAGAAAAGCCAAAATTGTTAACTCGAGGAGATAAATCAATTCAAGAATAGAATATCGAGTTTAATCAATTAAATGGATTTTCCCGAGACTTAATGATAGATCAAGGGAGAGTATATACAAGAATTGTGAAAGGATTAGGATCACAGTTGTGGGAATGTGGACCCAGACTAATAAAGAATTTGTTCACCTTGTGGATAATGCTAGACAAGTGGAAAAATTCACTAGTCCATTTTGACAAAGGTCAAATAAGGAGTGAATGTACGGATAAAGAGACCGAAAGACGATATAGCCAGACTTATAAGAAAGGTAGACAAAGGAAAGTAACCAAGAAGGCTAGAACCATTAGTTTGCAATCGAAACAAAGAAGTTCCAGCTTTACAAATCCCATGTACCCGCGATGTGGTAGAAGACACTTGGGTAACCGCCAAGCTAGGACGGATATATGTTTTCGGAATGGAAAGCAAGGTCGTCATGTGAGAGAATGCTCACATTCTGCATAGAAGAATACCACGGGTAACACGAACCAACCGTCTCCGAAAAGACACAATTTATCGCAATGATTTCTGGTTAGGCACAACTAGATGAAGCACATAGTGAAAGTGAGCGTCGTGAAATTCAAACGCGAAAGACTCAATGGTGATCAAACCTCTTGAGCTAGTCTAATACAGACAAGAACATTAAAGACGCAATCTTCGAACGACGTTAGAACTAGACGAATAGAATTACATCTTTTGTACGTAAAGAATGTATATAGATTGCAAACGATAGACCGATAAACGATGAGAATAAGTAGCAATACAAAGTCTAATGTCGAAAGAAACTTACGTAAATCTCGTTTTAGGAAAAGAGAAGTACTTGATCGAAATGAGATGTTTAGAAAAGACACAAATGTGCTTGGATACGAATCATAAAGATATCACATTAACACGGATAGAAATGCATCACTACATCCATATTACATTCATTGGTAGGACATGCATCATTTACATTGCGTATGTCTAGAGAGAAATAGAGAAATGCCATTGCAACTCTTATGATGAGAGAAGTCATCACACCAGTGCACAATTATGACATGATTTGAAATATGAAAAGAAATATGTTTTCAAACGGATGAGTTTTTAAAGGTAAGAAAGCTTATACAATGACTCTGTACATAGAAGCATAGAACAACACTAATCACCTTATTAGGCCTATATAAGAACATGCGTATGTAGTACAACGAGTAAGGTAACGGGAAATGAAACGTATCGAGATTTGAATTGTGAAATCAATAAAGAAGTCTTGTATGTTGAATACAATGACAACGACGCTACTTTACACGTTTGTAAAGTCATCGCGACCACATTTAAGCTAAAGGCATGTGTACCTCTGGAATGAGGAAATTGAACATAGAAGTTAGCTACGTTATGCGATATGAACCCTACGTACGAACAAACTATAGTTCAGAAGATCGAAGAAAGAGAATTGATTCATAATGATTATGAATCAATCATTAAGAAGGTTTATAGTAAATATTGTCGTCATGAAAAATTATTAGATAAGTATTCGAGGTACTTCCACCTAAGAATGGTGTCAGATGAAAAATTGTATGAAGTGAAATGTGAAACCAACAGTTAGTGAATGATTAATCAGAGTATCGCAGCGAAAGCGTGAAGGAAAAGATTGATAAGGAATGGTTAAATGATTGATTAAGTGATATTAGAAGATTATGAAAATTCAAGGACAAATTTTTATAAGGATGGAATAATGTAATAACCTAAATTTTTAACGTATTACGTATAGTGCCACGAGACTTAATCGTGAAGATTAAGATTGAGAATATCGTATTATGATGGGATAATAAGAAATTCGACCAAAACGTGTCTATTAGAATTATCGTAAAATAATAATTTAAGTGGAAAATTATTATGCGATAAATTGGATTTGAGCAGAATTAAAAAGAAAGGAAATAAAATACAATAAATATATTGAAAAGCCAGAGCAAGTATTTTTCACTCCATGGTCTGTGAAATATTATTAATAAGTTATCGTCAAAGTGTCGTAAAATTACGAAATAGTTTCAAAAGTAAGCTCGACGATTAATTAAGGATGCGGGTTAAAGTACAATTTAGCCTTTTGAACTAAAATGGAATTTTACCTAATAATTGTTCAAAACAATTAAAAATCGATTGGAAAAGGATTTCCGAGGAAGTTTGAAAAATTTAAGCACGACGGTTAATCGAGGAACTGAGTAAGTGTAAATTAACCGTTTTGAGCTAAAATAGACTTTTAGCCACTTTGAACCAAAGTGGAATATCTTCCATAAACTTCCTTAAGAAGTTGTTGTCATCATCATCACCATAAGATAGCAAAAGAAATAGAAAACCTCTCATTTCACTCTTACTATGGCCGAACCCTTTTCTAAAGATAGGATCCTAATTTCTTCATCAAACCTTATCATTTTTGATGCAATCAACCATAAATATATTAGGTAAGTGAGGTAAGGTATTGAATTTGTGGTTTCTATGGTTTATTTTAGTGATTTGATGATAGAAAATTCTAGGGTTTATAATTTTATTTGGGGATTTTTGTGTGTTAATGTTATAGTGAGCTTGTGAGCTTGAATGGAGCAACTTTCATGGTGAATTTTGGCTAGAACCCTTCGGCTTTGATCATCAACCTTAAGTGAGGTTCAATTCTTAAATTGGCTATGTGGTGATTGATAAATTGGATGAATGTAATGGTTATGTATTCCGCAATTAGATGTATTGGATGAGGATTGAAAGTTGATGAATTTGTGCTATGAGAATCGTGTTGTGTTGATAAAGATTGAATGAAATTTTGTATGGTGAAGGGCTAAGGGTTTCGGCCCTATGTTAGGTTGATGAAATAAGATGTAGTTGATAGTAAAAGGCATGAATATTAGGTTGCTAGAGCTGAGAATAAGTTAAATGTGATGGAATAAGATTGATTGGAAATTCATAATATTATTCGGCCTATGAAGGGATTTCATGTCTAGATATTTTAATGATAGTAAGTCATGGATTATTAATCTTTGTGATGAATGTTAGTGGCTGAAATGAATAGGTATAGAAAGCGTGTTTGCATTGAGTTTTATGTCTCGACGCGTAGTAAATTACGAATTGAATCGACGCAAACTAGTTTGACGTTTTGCAGGAAAGTTTTTTTGCAAAACATCCATATTGGCAGGGCAATATCTTCAGTTGTATAACTCCAAATTAAGTTTTATTTTTTGGTACTTAAACTTAAGGATGTTATCTACGATTTTTTGAGTTTAAGTTGCTGAATCGGCCTCTAAAATGTTCATATGAAGCTGGACATTGTGTAAACTGCCCTGCATTCTTAGAACCGCCCAAATGATTAACTTCCGGGCAATTTCCGACACCTTCAGGTGCTAATCTTAGTCTGAGACCTAAGCAACAATTGTAGACGACGTTCAAAACCTTAAGAATGTAAATTTATTAGAGCTGGGACTATTTTAGATAAGAGTTTTGATAGCTGAAGTAAGCTACAAAACAGCTTTTAATCGAAAAGTTGTAAATAGAGTTGTTATTAATTCGTGTTACTATCGTAATTGCGTAGAACCGAGGAGGCGACTATCGACGAGGCTCAGAATTTATGAATCAAGATTAATTCTTTGCTTGGTTAAAGTATATGGATAGCAAGTGGTGAGTATACTTTAAATTACTCGTCAATATTCATAGAGGCGCGTATTTTAATATGATGAGCTTTATGAATATAAAAATGATTGAATTATATTTGATTCGTATATCAATTGTAAGTTTGAAAAATAGTATATATATGTTTGAAAAATATACTACGATATATGCTTCAAAAATAATTATTTACGTTATTTGATAATAACATTTTTCAATGAATAAAGAACGTAAATGCTTAAGATACCGGGGATGGGTAAAGCAATACGAAATGAAATCAAATATTGAATGATACACAAGTATCGACAATATACGAGTAAGGAAATGTAGTACATTCCAATAAGTACTATTAAGGATAATCAATACCCTATATGTGCGTGTGTTGTAAATCTATGATTAGATTGTATTATGCATGTCATGATCCATACAGGATCAAGAAAACAGAAAGTAAAGAACATAATGATTAAAATACGAGATACGAAAAATTGTACTACTGTACATTAATAATAAAGATCTGAGATACGAGGCTAAACTCAGTAAAACTATCCCGGGACCTATATCTCACTCATTCTCGATAGAAGTCATCGAGACTCATATAATAAGAAATTAAAACATAAAACATATCGAGAATTATCAAGAGACAAATAATGATAAAGAACGACATCAACAATATGAAACAAATCTTCCTATTAGACGTGAATAGGAGCAATGAAATCATCAATTGGATTCAGAGGACATGCAGTACCAGAATTCAAAGACGGACACGAGGTTGAACTCGGTGGAATCATCTGTAAGGAGTTAAACTCGGCGGGACTATCCCGGGGCTCGCATCAAATAGTACGAACGTAAGAAATTGTACGAGTTTAACTCGGTGACATTATCCCGGGACTGTACCATATGGTTATGGTTAAACTCAGTTGAATTATACCGGGACAAAACCATAAGGAATGAGTTAAAGCGACTTGTCAGAAGAGCATATCGATATGGATGTATTAGGTAAATACGATCCAAAGTTTAAAATTTCCGTCGAAAACCGAAGAAACCAGAAAAGAATGAAATCAAAACCATAATAAGAAAACAAAAGATGTCTACTACGATATGACATATATATAGTTTATGAAAGGAATATACTATAAAAAGTATATAAGATCATTGAAACGTATATAAAACGATGAAGTGGGTAATGAATATATAAAGTATGATTTGAGAAAAGCAATATTTTCTACATAAAGCGATTTTCAAACGTTTTCGCCTTTTATGTTTTATTGGTTGTAATTTGGTGCACTCACTCAGTTGTATATTGACCTCGTTTTTCCTCCCATTTTACAGGATAAGTAAGCTATAATTTGACGAGTCAAGCTTCCGAAGTTTTAATTCTCGTAAGTCATTTGTACGAGGCATGAAAGAAGACTTTCATTCTAGCAGCCCGTAGTAGTCTATATGTTTTTACTAAATATTTGTATAAATGCATTTTAACCCTGATATTTATTGTAAATGTCGTCACATGTATTTTGATATACGAAGTACTCTTTATGAAGCACGATAAATGTATAAGTATTTCAGGCTTGCTACGGGTTTCAGAACTACCATTCCCATTCCCTAGCGCCGGTCTCGGCTCATAAATTTGGGCCGTGACAGAAGCATCACAATACACTTTTAACCACAAAATGCCTGATGGCAAAGCTAAACATGTGCAGTAGTCAAAATCTCTTTAAGCATGTGAAAACTCGTCTCCTACTTGTTAGTCCACTTGAACTTAACACTCTTCTATGTCAGTTTTGTTAACGGTGCATATACGCGGTAGAAATTCTGCATGAAACGACGATAGTAGCCGGCTAACCCAAAAATACTTTTGATCTCACTGAATGACTCGGCCTTTGGTAATCCATAACTGCCTCAATCTTCTTCCAATCAACCTTTATCCTATCGATTGACACAGTGTGTCCTAGAAAGGTAACCTGATCCAACCGAAACTCACACTTGGACAACTTGGCATAGAACTGGTGCTCTCGCAATGTCTATAGCATAGTCCTCAAATAGTAAGAATGCTACTCCTCAACGCGAGAGTGAATAAAAATGTCATTAATTATGAACACGATAACAAATAGATACATAAACGGCTTGAAAACCCGATTCATCATATCCATAAACGCTACTGGTGCATTAGTAAACCAAAACGACATAACCGGAAACTCAAAATGTCCATAACGCATTTGGAAAGCAGTCTTAGGGACATCGACATCCCGAATCAAAGTTGATGATACCCGAATCTGAAGTCAATCTTAGAGAAACACTTCGTACCCTGCAACTGGTCAAAGAAATCATCAAAATGAGGAATAGGACATCTGTTCTTGATAATAACCTTATTCAACTACATGTAGTAAATACACAGCCGGAAGGAACCATCATTCTTCTTGACAAACTAACAGGAGCACTCCATGGAGAAGTACTCGGTTTGATGAAACCATTATCCATCAACTCCTGTAATTGTTCCTTCAACTCTTTAAGCTCGCTATGAGCCATCCGATACGAACATATCGGGCATATCAAAATAGGAGCTGTTCCAGGAACAAAATCAATAGAGAACTCGATGTCACGATCAGGTGGTAATCCAGGTAACTCCTCTGGGAAAACATCAGTGAACTTATTCACTATCGGAACATTGCTCATGCTACCAACATCGGCATCCACATCATGAACCAATCTCTCGACAATCCATAGAAGTATAATGGCGTGACTGCCAATCCATCCTTAAGATGACATCAAAAGAAAGAACGTCAAGTACAATCACATCCGCACATAAATTCCTACCATGAATAACCACAGAAGACGACAAATACACAACGTCTAACCACAACACTATCACACAAAGGCGTAGATACAGATAAATACTCAATCAATCTAGATGGTGTTATACCTAACTTATTAGCAAAACTCGAAGATACAAAAGAATGGGTTGCACTCGCATCAAATAAGACCAAAGAATCTACGAAGGATATCGAAATAGTACCTTGCACTACGGCATTTGATGAACGAGCATCCTATGGAGTCAAAGAAGAAACTCTGGCTTGCCCATGACCCTGCTGTTGCGGTGTCTAAACAGTACTATAACTACTAGCACCACGACCACCGTTGCCTCGGCCACCAAAAACCACGTCCTCCTGAACCATGGCCCCGCTGGCCACCAAAAGAATCGGAAGATTGAGAATACCTTATTGAAGGAGAAAACGCAGGCCTCTCTTGCTGAAATGATGGCTGAGCAACACTGGTTGAAGACATCTACTGCCCAGATGACGGACACTCTCTGGAAAAATGACTCAGTTGGCCACATGCGTAACAACTACCCGGTAACACCAAGCACACTCCAAAGTGTCTGCGTCTGCAGTTATGACAAAACAGAATACTAGAAGCTCCACTATTACATCATCCACAACCACAGCTACTACCATTATGACCAGAACTATGCAAGTCTCGCTGATACCCTTTCCGATCATTTCCTTTCTTGCTCTTCAACTGAGAAGATCTTGATTGATAGCTGCTGCTACCACTCTGTTGTCCAGCACTAGGAACAACACTGCCAATCTTTTTAGTCTTAGAAATCTCTCTAAATTGTAGTAGAGAACTCTCCAGGCATCTAGCATTGTCAATCACACTTGTGAATTCTTGATGAGTACTAGTCAGGAGCCTAAAAAACTTAGAGCCTAAACCCCTCACATACCGGTCGTTCACTCTCATCTGATCAGTCTCATATCTGGAGCAAAACGACTCAAATGGACATAGTTAGTCGTCTACTCTTGCACGGATAGCCTACCCCTAGTGAGCGTCACCAACCTGTCTCTGAGACTCTCAGTAACAGAGAATGGCAAGAAGAAATTCCTAAATCTCGGCATAAAATCAGCCCAAGTAGTTGTAACCATAACTGGTCGGATATCTCAGCAAAACCAGTCCTTAGCCGGACCTCTCAAAGACATCTCCACTAGCATGATAGTCTGACATTCGGTAGCTTGCAAATGTTAACCATTCTGCTCAACCTCCTCGAGAAAATCTAATGTGTCGCCACTGCCGTCAAAATCAATTGGCTTCAGCCTCATGTAAGCCAAAACCAGATCTTTATATGTGGATACAACACTACCAACAGCACCACCACAGCCTGTTGTACCTGTTGCTGAACAAGATTCCCTAACATAGTATACTGATTCAACATAGCGACCTGACCCGCTTGCAGTTGCGCCTGATTATTCTACAGTGTAGCAATCCCAGGCATGAACATAGTGAACTCGAAGGGATCCAAAGGCGGTTGTGGTACACCTAGTGCTGGAAACACCTGCACCACCGCTCCCTCTACCTCTTCCTCAACCTCTACCAGTCTGACCTCTGCCATCTTGAACCCCAGGTTCATTCTGGTTAACCTCGATCGACATAGCGTCATTAGTGTCAGCATTTGATTAAGCCGCAACACGAGCAAGAGTATTCATTCTTAAGAATGGAACAACAAACCTCAAAACACATAAATCGAGCATCACCCAAAGTAATCATATATAAGGCACAATAGCCAACATAAAACACCCAAGTGTAAACAATTATCATATCAAAGTAAAGCATCAATTAAATATAAGACCGACGCACAACATTCCTATAGGTGAAGGCATAAAGTTTTAATAAAATAAAAAGATGACATTTCAAAAGACAAGACTTGAATCTTAATTCCACAGTAGATCTTATGACACAACAACACTTAACATGCCATAAGCAATAAACACATAACATGCATAAAAGGCCTTGGTTTTCATAACCAAAGCTCTGATACCAACTTTGTCATGACCAAATTTTGAAAATCGTGACCACCGCTAGGGTATGGGTATGGTTGTACCAAAACTCGTAGCTAGCATCACAGATAATAACACAATGCAATTAAACCTGCATAAAACCAATTCTTGGGGGGCAACCGAGACTCTAAGCTAGGCTAGCAGTTTATGGATATTAAACTCTGTAGATCATTAGACTTTACTCAAATTATAGAAAGATCAATAAAAAAAGTTTTGTTACAAAATGATCATTGAACTATACTTTTTACTACAAAAATGTTTATGTTGCTACAAAAACAACACTAAACTTTTCTCCAATTACAAAAATGTCACTAGATAATACCTCTTATTACAAAAAGGTCACTGAACTATGTTCCTTTTTGTAAATTTGGCTTGCCACGTAAGCAAAAATGTTGCGTTTTTGCTTAAAATGCAACGTTTTAGATGGATGAACCCCTTTGTAATAGAAGTTATAGTTCAATGACCATTTTGTAACAAAAGTTTTTTTAGTGACCTTTCTGTAATTTGAGGAAAGCTTAGTGATCTACAGAGTTTAATATCCAGCAGTTTATATACACAATTATGTAACCAAATGCTTGGCTCAAACCCGATACTCCAACGGCATGCCAATATAAAAATAACTGAATCCAAAGTATAACATGCCAACAACGTAACAAAACAGTCGGACCAATCCGACAAACCAAAGTATAAATAAACCATAAAAATAAACTAGTTCTATTACGGTCTAAGAGTGTAAAACGATAGACTAGTTTAAATAAAACAAAAGAATCTTCAAAGGATAAAATATATTGGAGATCGACCAATATCCTTTAATACTAATATATATCGCATTATTGAAACAGTATTGAAATGAAACCCAAAGTAAACGAGAACAAATCCTCATCAATCCCAATGTAAGCCAAACCAAAGTACTTGTGGGTGCACACAGTCTCGATAATGCCTATTGAGTAGCTCGTTCCAATCCAGTTCCATAATAATTAAAAACAAATTCGAAAATATTTATATACTAAAATACATAAGTTACTTAATAAAGCGGTAAATAGCACTACAAACTCACTGCCTGTGAAACAATGTGATAATCCTGGCAAGTAAACTAACCCTGCGTGGACTCTGAAGCACGAGTAGATGACAAGTTTAAAAACAAGGCACATGTTAAAATTGATACAACTCCTAAGTCTAAGAATACCAGATACCACATATGACTAGTATCTTAAACCACAAGCCAAAATACAAGCCAAGGAAAATACCATAGCATAACATTCAAACATACTGAAATCAAAACAAACAAGCAAATCTTAGTTGAGTTCCATTTGAAATCATAATTTGGAAAGATAAAATAACTTAGTTCAACTCTTTTAAAAACCAAGTAAATATCCCAAGGTAGTGGGTTAGTCGAGTTAATCAAAACAAGCTAACCTCACATGTTGAGTGATCCAAGTCTAACCCGACCCAAAGATACCAAAGTAATATCCAAAGTTCAAATCCGAAATCTCTAAACCAAAACAATATTCATTTGAAAACATTGAACTTAGCATAGCTTAACAAAAACGATTCACTTATATGGCAAGCTTAAAACTAGACACAAATGGCCAAATCACCCAAAGCAGACACATGTGTGCCAAAACACTTATATGGCAACCTAAGTTACAAACAAAACTTGATCAAATAAGTCTTATAAAGTTTAGAGACTAAACTGTACTTTAGCCAATTAGGGACTAAACTGTACTTTAGCCAAATTGATACCCGAAATCAAATTAATTACTTTTGCTATAATTAAAACAAAGTATAAAATTACTAACCCAAAAACTTACTTAATTAAGTTATAAAAATATTCAAGGGCTAAATTGTAATTTAGCCAATTTGATATTCAAAATCAAATTTAATACTCACTCTTAGTTTATTAAATTATAAATCAAAACAAGGATCCAAAAGATAAATCTTAACTTGAATAAATATCTAGAAACTTTTAGGGGCTAAATTGTAAATTAGCCAAAATTGACTTTTCAATCGAAATTAATATTTAACACGTTCAAATTGTCTATATAAAATCCATGAGTTCAAGTTATTATTTACAACGAGTTTAAACGTTAAAACTAACTTGAAGGATTCAATTGATTTAACAAAACAATATTAATTATCACAAAGTCATATAGCCTTTTCCATTAATTAAAAAAAAAAAACTATTCCCTCCATGAAGTTCACGTGGGCCTAAGGAGAAAAATCAAAGAAATTGGTGGCCTAAGCATACAATTCACCATCTTCCTCAACAAACAAAACACAAAACCAAACTCCTAATTCTGTAACCACGAAACCAAACCCAGACAATCAAACTTTCAAGACTCCTTATCCTCTACCCTAAGCAAGATCATAAACATAATAACCATCCTTAGAACATTACGTATTTATCAAGAATGAGATCAAGAACATGTTACGCTCAATGGCAATTTCACGGAGACGACAGATTTTTATGTTCGAATCCGACGACCACAAGCTTAACCCGATTACTAACTACTAATCCACCACGAAATGTAAACAGAAAAATTCATAGTAAATCATAAAAAGGATTAGCCATAACAGACTCAAGGAACGGCAGATAAAGCATGAACAAACCGACATCGAAACGGCGACAAACGGAGGAAGTTTTACGTACCGTATATGATTCCCAAACGTAGGGATCGAAGAGAATGTTGAGTCGATGCGAACCGTCAAAGAATAATCGGACTTAAGCTAATACAACGAGAAAGAATTCAAGAACCATTTTTTGACGATATCGAAAACAAAGAACAAGTTGAGAGATAGAAGAACAACTTACTGTTACTTGGATCTAATGGGGATTGGATGATGAAGGTTATGATCTCTGAGTTTGAAAAGGAAAAGGGTGGCGGCTGAGGTTGCTTTAACGATGAAGCTTTAGGTTTTAAAAAGAAAACGAGAAGAAACATGAAGTTGTATGTTTAATATAGAGGGAGGAAGGGCTGAGCTGAGGCACGATTGTGCCTTAGCAATTTCTAAAGGGTCTCGTACGAGACCTCAGTTTTGTGTTAAGGGTCTCGTTTGAGACCCATACGCAAAACAAGAATGTAATTATATTTTTTTTCTTTTTTTTTATTTAAAATTAAACAACCAATTTAAGACTTTAACCAATCCAAATTTACTGGGACAACAAACGAAAACACCGAAATCGAAAACGATTCGGATTTGTACTAAAAACTCATCGAAAAATTTTAGACATTTTTTACGGGGTATTACTTCTCCCCAACTTAAAAAAAAAATTCGCCCACGAATTTAAACACAAACAAATAAACATCACAACACAACAAGCACCGAAACAATAAACTAAAACACATAGGCAACGTTACACGTACCTCAAGAAAAGAGGAAAGGATAACGTTTCCGCATATCGGACTCCGTCTCCCAAGTGCACTCCTCAACAGAATGATTTCGCCACAGAAATTTGGCCATCGGAATCTCCTTGTTCCGTAACCTACGCACTTGCGTATCTACAATCTCAGCTGGCTGTTCCTCATAGGACAGCTCCTGGTCAATCTCAACGCTCTGGGGCACAATCACATGTGAAGGATCTGAGATGCACTTCCTTAGCATAGAAACATGAAATACAGGATGCATTAAAGACATGTCTGGTGGAAGAACCAGATGATAAGCCACAACTCCAATCTTCTCTGAAATCTCGTATGGACCAACGTACCTCGGTGCCAACTTTCCCTTGACAGCAAAACGAACCACGCCTTTCATAGGTGAAACCCGAAGAAACACAAAGTCTCCCACCTGGAACTCGATGTCTTTTCTCTTCGGATCGGTATAACTCTTATGCCGACTAAAAGCTGTCTCCAACCTCCGTTTTATCAATGGTACCCTCTCTGAGGTAATCTGAATAATCTCAGCACTAGACAACTTCCGCTCGCCGACCTCTTCCCAGCAGATAGCAGATCGACACTTGCGTCCATACAGAGCCTCATAAGGTGCCATCTCAATGCTCGCATGGTAACTGTTGTTGTAAGAAAACTCAATCAACAGCAAATGAGTATCCCAGTTACCCTGAAAATCAAGAATGCACATCCTGAGCATATCTTCCAACGTCTGAATAGTCCTCTCAGAATGACCGTCAGTCTGAGGATGAAAAGCTGTACTGAAATCCAGTCGAGAAACCAAGGATTCTTGTAACGCTTTCCAGAACCTCGAAGTGAAAACAGATTCTCTGTCAGAAACAATCGAAACTGGTACACCATGCAAACTAACAATCCTGTCGATGTACAACTGAGCCAACTTCGAAGCAGGATACGAAACCTTGATCGGAAGGAAATGAGCTGACTTAGTCATACGGTCAACTATCACCTAGATGGAATCGTCCCTGTCGAGTACGTGGTAAACCAACAACAAAGTCCATGGCAATCCGCTCCCACTTCCACTCTGGAATAGGTAGTGGCTGTAGATAGCCAAAAGGTCTCTGATGTTCCAGCTTCACCTGCTGGCAAGTCAGACACTTGGAAACATACTCTGCAACATCTTTCTTCATTCCGCTCCACCAATACGTACCCTTGAGGTCATGGTACATCTTGGTAGATCCCGGATGAACACTGTAAGCTGACCTATACGCTTCCTCCAAAATCTGGTCTCTCAAACCATCTGAATCCGGAACGCACAGTCTAGAACCAAACCTGAGAACTTCGTCAACAAAAACAAACTCGGAATTCCCATCCAAATGGATCTCCTCCATAATACGTTTCAATTGTGGATCCTCAACTTGTAAAGCTTTAATCCTATCAATCAAAACCGGCTGCACCTGCAGTTGTGCCAACAGACTACCATTCTGAGAAACATGAAAATCGTAGCCCGAAGCTATCAAACCATGCCACTCTCAAACCATGGGTCTACGCCCAACCTCAAAAATATGGGCCAAACTGCCCGAAGACTTGCGACTCAACACATCGGCTACCACATTAGCCTTACCAGGATGGTACTGAATAGTACAGTCATAGTCTTTCAGCAATTCTAGCCACCTCCTCTGTCTCAGATTCAACTCTCGCTGATCAAAGATGTACTTCAGACTCTTGTGATCAGTGAAGATCTCGCAAGTCGCACCGTACAAGTAATTCCTCCAGATCTTCAGAGCAAAAACCACAGCAGCTAATTCCAAGTCATGTGTAGGGTAATTCACCTCATGCTTCTTCAGCTGACGAGAAGCATAGGTGATCACCTGTTCATGTTGCATCAATACGCAACCCTAGCCAATTCGAGAAGCATCGCAGTACACAGTAAAATCCTCAATGCCAGAAGGCAACGCCAAAACAGGAGCTTTAGTCAGAATCTCCTTCAGCTTCTCAAAACTTGCCTCACACTTATCGGTCCACTCAAACTTAATACCCTTCTGGGTCAGCTTAGTCAAAGGTGCAGATATCCGAGAGAAATCCTGCACGAACCGACGGTAGTAGCCAGCTAACCCAAGAAAACTCCTAATCTCGGTAACTGACCTTGGCCTCTGCCAATCCATAACCGCCTCAATCTTCTTCGGATCAACGTTGATCCCATCCTTTGACACCACGTGTCCTAAGAAGGTAACCTGTTCCAGCCAAAACTCGCACTTTGAGAACTTAGCATACAACTGATGCTCTCGCAAGGTCTGTAGTATAGTCCTCAAGTGATAAGCATGCTCCTCCTCACTCCGAGAATAAATCAGGATGTCATCAATGAAGACAATAAAAAACTGATCCAAAAACGGCTTGAAAACCCGATTCATCATGTCTATAAACGCTGCAGGTGCGTTAGTCAACCCAAATGACATGACTAGAAACTCGAAATGCCCATAACGCGTTCTGAAAGCAGTCTTAGGCACATCGACGTCCCGAATCCGAAGTTGATGATACCCGGATCTCAAGTCAATCTTGGAAAAGCACTTCGCACCCTGTAACTGATCAAACAAGTCGTCGATGCGAGGAAGGGGATATCTGTTCTTGATGGTAGCCTTATTCAACTGCCTGTAGTGGATACAAAGCCGAAAGGAACCATCTTTCTTCTTAACAAACAGAACTGGAGCACCCCACGGAGAAGTACTCGGTCTGATGAAACCACTGTCTAACAGTTCTTACAACTGCTCCTTCAACTCCTTTAGCTCAGCAGGAGCCATCCGATACGGCGGTATCGAAATAGGACCAGTTCTAGGAACAACGTCAATGCAGAACTCGATATTCCGATCAGGTGGTAATCCAGGCAACTCCTTTGGATAAACGTCAGTGAACTCATTCACTATTGGGACAGTGTTCATACTGCCCACCTCAGCATCCATGTCTCAAACGACAGCTAAGAAAGCTTGACAACCCTTACTCATCATCCGCTTTGCCTTGATCGCAGAAATCAGGTTCTTCGGTGTCTCCGCCTTTTCCCCTTGAAAAGAAAAGGGTAGATCACCTGGAATCCGAAACTCAACCGACTTCCCTCGACAGTCGATCGAAGCATAATGGCGTGCCAGCCAATCCATCCCCAAAATTACGTCAAACAAAAGAACATCCAAAACAACCAAATCAGCACGCAAGTCTCTTCCATGGATAACCACGGGACACGATGGATAAACAACATCCACCACCACACAGTCAGACAAGGGGGTAGAAACCGATAAAGAATCATACAAACTTGTTGGTGTTACACTCAACTTAGCAGCAAAACATGTAGACACAAAGGAATGGGTTGCACCCGCATCAAATAAAACTAAAGCATCTACAAAGGCAATCTGAATAGTACCTTGCACCACTGCGTTAGATGCATGAGCATCCTGAGGAGTCAAGGCGAAAACTCTGGCCTGACCCTGACTCTGCTGCTGAGAGCTTTGCCCGGTACCATAGCTGCTAGAACCACTACCACCGTTGCCACGGCCTCCAGAACCACGCCCTCAAGAACCTCGACCTCGCTGGCCACCAAAAGAAGCAGCAGGTTGAGAAAACCCTGCTGGTGCAGAGAACACTGGTCTCTGACTCTGATAGGATGGCTGAGCAACGCTAGCTGCCGACATCTGCTGCCCAGATGCCTGACACTCTCTCGCAAAGTGTCCCGGCTGGACACAAGTAAAACAACCCCCTGGTGCTAAACGACACTAGCCTGGATGTCGACGTCTGCAATTCTGGCAGAAAGGAAAACTAGCACCTCCACCGTTACCACGCCTAAAACTGCGGCTGCTACCGCTGTTGCCTGAACTGTAGGTGTACGGCTGATAGCTCTTCTTGACACCCCTCTTCTTGTTCTTGTACTAAGAAGGTGCCGATTGATAGCTACCACCACCACTCTGCTGTCTAGGGCCAGAAGACTTCTTGGTCTGCGAAGGACCAGAAATATCCCCAAACTGCAATAACGAGCTCTCCATACGCCGAGCACTCTCTACTACGTCTGTAAAATATCTGCGTGTCTCAGTCAGCAAACTCACAAAATCGCACCCTAAGCCTTTTACGTATCTGCTGTTCACCCTTTGCTGATCTGTCAGCAAGTCCCGAGCGAACCGACCCAACCTCACGAACTCTGTCGTGTACTCGGATACTGACCTATCATCCCTAGTAAGCAAAATCAACATGTCTCTGTGACCCTCTGTCACTGAAACGGCAAGAAGAAATCTCTGAATCTCGCCACAAATTGAACCCAGGAGATGGTAGCCATGTCAGCATGAACAGAGCCACGAAACCAGTCCCCAGCTGAACCCTTCATTGACATCTCGACTAGAACGACGGTCTGACGCTCAGTAGCCTGTAGTCGCCGAGCATTCTGCTTAACCTCCTCGAGAAAATCCAGCGCGTCTCCAGAACCATCAAACTCAGTTGGCTTCAGCCTCATGTAAGCCAATACCAGATCCCTGTCAGTGGTTCCAACACCACCAACTACTGCACCACCAGCCTGTGGTTGCTGTTGCTGAGCATTCTGACACAAAATTGCATATTGATCCTGCAAAGCAACCTGTCCCGCTTGCAGCTGAACCTGGTTGAGTTGTAACGCAGCGACTCCAGCCAAAAATGTGTTGAAGTCGAAATCGTCCAACTCAGGTTGTGCCGCACCTGGTGCTTGAGCACCCCCTGCAGCACCGCGTCCTACGCCTCTGCCTCTACCTCTGCCAGCTTGGCCTCGGCCACCACGACCTCGACCAGCTCGACCCCGACCAGTTGGGCCTCTGCCTGCTAGTCCTCTACCAGCTCAAACCTCCGGTTCATTCTGGTCCACCTCCATAGAGATCGCGTCATCAGCCTCAGCATTTTGTTGAGCCGCAGCACGAGTACGAGTATTCATTCCTAAGAATGAAACAAAATTTCTCAATATAAACAAAATTTAACCAAATAAACACAACATGGCGAATCAGCCAATAAGTAATCACCCAAGTGAAAACAACCATAAAATAAGCAATAAGCAATTAAATTCACACGACTGACTCACGACATTCCTATAGGAGTAGGCAGAAAGTTTTGAAAACAAAAGATGACGTTTCAAAGACAAGACTCGAATCCTAATTCTGCAGTAGTTCCTAGGACAATTTAGTCTCTTAACATGCCAAACAAATAAACACTTAACATTTAAAAGACCTTGGTTTGAAACCAAAGCTCTGATACCAAGTTTGTCACGACCCATTTTCATGAATCGTGACCGGCGCTAGGGTATGGGTATGGTTGTACCAAAACCCGTAGCTAGCCTTGCGGATAACCAACTTATATCATTTAAAACAATGTACCTGCAGAAAACCACATGCTCGGGGGCAACCGAGACTTCAGCCTAGTCTAGCAGTACATAAAACAACATATATTCAAAGTATGCTTATCTTGAATTATAAATCCAACAGTATGGCAATATAATTTTAAGTACCATAACACTGTAATCATGCCAAAAGCGATAAAGTAATAGTTGGACCATACCAACAAACAATAGTCTAAAAATATAAGTATAAGTCTAAAACATAGATAATCCAATACTACTACTACGGTCTAAGATTTTAAAACAGTTCGACTCTTTTATTCTGAAAATAAATAAAGAACCTCCGAGAATGAAGAAACGGAGATCGACAAATGCTCAAATCATAAACCTGGAAAATTTGGAAAAACAATGGGGTCAGATTTACTGAGTAGAGTTTATATAACCATTTACATTTATTAAGTTAAAAACCTTTAAAACGTTTAATAGAACATTTTCATTATGGATTATCAATGAAACCCTAAACCACAATTCTAAATCCATTGTCGTGTCGGTGAGACGTATCTCAATAACCGATCCCCGATTATCACTTAATAAATAGTGAGCCGAAGAGACGTATCTTCCACCGGTGCCCTCACTAAGGTGAGACGTATCTCAAACCTACCTCATTACCATAATTATTACCGGTGCGCACGCAGTCCCGATGATGCCCATCGAGTAGCACGTTCCAAATCAAATCCACAATGCCGAAAACAGTTCACGTGAAATAGAGATATAAACTCACTGCTTGCTATTCCACGTGAAACTTGACAAGCAATCCAACTCTGGTTCGCCTCTGAAGTACGAACAGTCGACGGGTCTAAATAAAATATTAAAATCATAATTAAAATCAGACCCTAACTCTAAAGAGTACTAGACACCACATAGGACTAGCACAACACAATATCAAGCCACATTTAATAAACGCTTATATTAAATGTATTCTAAATATAACCCCAGTTATAGAGTACAAATCATATAAACATATTTAAATAGATTCGTAAAATAATTTAAATTAACCCAAGTAAAAATCCATATCAGTGAGTCAACCGAGTTATTAAAACTACCAAGCTTCTTCCCACTTGTCGGGCGACCACAGTCTAACCCAAAATAAAACTTATTAAATTTATAAACCCGAGTTTATAGATTAAAATAATTTAATAAAATAATTATCCATTTTAAAATAGAATTCAATATCTTGCAAATTAAGTAACCTAAGTTACAAACAAAATTTGATCAAATAAGTCTTATAAAGTTTAGGGACTAAACTGTACTTTAGCCAATTAGGGACTAAACTGTACTTTAGCCAATTAGGGACTAAACTGTACTTTAGCCAAATTGATACCAAAATCAAATTAATTACTTTTGTTATAATTAAAACAAAGTATAAAATTACTAACCCAAAAGCTTACTTAATTAAGTTATAAAAATATTCAAGGGCTAAATTGTAATTTAGCCAATTTGATATTCAAAATCAAATTTAATACTCACTCTTAGGGGGTGTTTGATAACCCAACTTATAACTTAAATTAATTTTTTCAGCACTTAATTTTTTTAAGTTGGTTTGATAACCATAATTTGCCAACTTAACTTATTCAGTTGAGTCAAAAACTGCTTAAAATAATAAGTTCTAATTTTTGACTTATTATTTCTACTTAACACGCTAAGTAGGAAGAATTTTATTAAATTGACTTTTCTGTCCTTATTGTTATCATATTATTACTCACCTATATTACATCTTCCTCTTTCACGCATTAAACCCTAATTCTAAATTTCATAGACATTACAAATCAGTGAATCTAGGAGCAGAGTAGGAATTATTTGGTCCCAGAAAGGTATGCTTGATGTTCATAATCATGTTTTAATCTAATTAACTTTTCTGTATTTTTGTTCTTTTAAATTGTCTTTACGTCTGTTTCTTTCATCCGGGTTTTTAAGATCAATAATGGGAAACTAGAGCAAAACATTGCTAAAATTGAAATTATTAGATTCACGACAAAATATGAGATTTGGGTACTGTTTAGAGGAGTCCTAGGATTAAAATTATTAGATTATTTTTTGGATTCAGCAAATTGATAATGATCAACTCATCTTTTTTTGTTCAATGTTTTATGAATTAATTATTTGTTACAGTAGCATGCAATTTGAGGGAAAAAAGAATAGATTTCATCAAAGTCAAATTGGGTTGCAGAAACTCATATACGTTTAGTATTATTATCAAATTAAGAAGTAGTGGACAATTAAGATGTTGGCCAGTCTTCTCAGGTTTAGATCCACCGTAATATGTAACTTGGCAGTACATATAATGCACAATATTATACGTGCATATGCATAAATTTCATACATGCATATATTCAAATAATAATCTATATCATTCGGTTTGTGATCTTTGTGCAGGCTGTTATAATTCTGAAATTTTTGAAAGAGTTGCCAGCTCGAAAAGGTAACTGCTTTCTTTTATGCTTTTATAATTAATAGTCATATTGTTGCTGATTATTTCATATATAGGAATGACATCCGATGACGTCAATAGGGCCAATTGGAAAGATCCTACATTAGTTAAGTTTTTTTTAGATGTATGCATTGAACAAGTGAGTGAAGCTGGAAAATGTGGGAGTAGTTTAAAAAAAAATTCTTGGCTAAAAATTTTAAAATCATTTGAAGAGAAAAAAAATCTCAAGCTGAATCAAAAACAAATGAAAAATCAATGGAATTACTTGAAGCAAAAGTATACTATATGGTCAAATATAGTAGGAAAAAGCGGACATGGGTTTGATCCTGTTACAAATACAGTTAATTAGAGTACTGAAGAATGGGATGAATATATAAAGGTAATAGATAATTTATTTTTATTAGTTTTTATATTTTAAAATATTTAAGTAGACGAAAAAGATAATTAATATTAGTTTTATCATTCAACAGAGAGTACCCGATGCAAAACAATTCCGATATGTTGGATTGCAATTTGCAGATGAGATGAAATCATTATTTGATGGTATTACAGCAACAGGAAAAGATGGTTGGGGTCCTTCTAAAGAAACTATGCCTGATACTGTAAATTTAGATGATACACAATCTCCATTTGCTAATGAACCAACATCAGTGAATTTGGAGTCACCCATTGATGTTGACGTTGATCTTGATTCGCCCAATTCAAGTGCAGCTCTTGAAAAGAAATATGGGAAACGTCATAAAAAAATAAAGTCGATGATATTGATGATCAATTGATGGCAGTTCTTAAAACGCTTGGAGAGTCAGATGGACCTACTATAGAAGATTGCAATATAAAATTGGATGAGATGAATACATTGACGGTGGATGATCCTTTATATATTGTTGCTTGTAGTATCTTTTGTGAAAGTAAGGCATATCGAGAGCAATGGTTGGTCCTTTCTAAGAAGTCTGAAGATGTTAGGATTAATTGGATAAAATTAATTGCTAAGAAGTTAGGATTTCTTTAAATGTCTAGTATGCAATTTATGGACATAATTATTTTATTCTAATTTGTTTATTAGTTTTTGAAAAATAAATGTGAACCATACAGTTATATTTTCATTATGGTATAAAATTTATGTTTTTTATATTTTGTTTATGGCTCTGTCAGTTATTGATATTACTATGCATATATGTTAAACTTTTCTTCAAATATTATGGTAGAATAAAGGTACTTGTCGTGAATCTGCTCATATGAATTGGAAATTGTTATTTTATTAATGCTTATAATGTTTTGTGTTTTAAACTATCACACAGTATGTTGACGTATAAACAAAGAAAGAGCTTAAAACTGCTTGCAGCACTTCTTATATATAAGAAGTTCACTAGATGTCGTATTGGAAGAAGGCCTGATACAAACTCTTCTCTTAATGGAAGTGAATATGTACAAGAAATATTGGATGGAAATGCATCACATTCTCTGGAAATGTTAAGAATGAAAAAGGAAGCGTTTTTAGCATTATGCGACCATTTTAAAATTAAAGGATGGTTGCAAGCGAGTCGATATATTTCAGTAGAGGAAAAGATGGCAATATTTTTATTCACTGTCAGTCAAAACCATCGTAATCGCGCCATGAAACGGAGATTCAACCATTCAACTCAAACGGTTCATGTTTACTTTCATGAAGTTTTAAAGGCAATGTTACATTTTGCAAAAGAAATGGTGGTACCTACTACTTTTAATCCAGACTTGGACCAGGTCACTTATCATCAACGACTTCGAAAAATATTCAAGGTAATATATAAGATAAAAAAATAAATAATTTATATGTTTTAAAAAATTGACGGTTGTTTTTTTAGGGTGCAATTGGTGCACTTGATGGGACACTTACCACCTGCCCAACAAACACCATATCGAGGTAGAGGGAGGGGAGACTGCTATCAAAATGTTCTTGGTATATGTGATTTTGACATGATTTTCACATTTGTTTGGGCTGGATGGGAAGGAGTAGCACATGACTCACGAGTATTAACAAAAACTATGCGCGAGCCCAGTAATAATTTTCCTTTTACTCCACATGGTTAGTTATTTAAATCATTTATTTTTCATATTTTTGAAGCATGTTTATTTATAATATTTATATATTAATTTTTTTGTTTATTGTTTAGATAAATATTATTTATGTGATGCTGCATATCCAAACACCAGAGGATTTATGGCTCCCTATCGTAACACACGATACTGGTTATCAGATTTTCGAAATGATCGTCGTGCTAGAACGAAAGAAGAAGTTTTTAATCATGCCCATGCCAAATTAAGAAATGTTATTGAGCGATCTTTTGGAGTCCTAAAAGCACGATTTCCTATACTGAAGACAATGCCATCGTATTCTTTTGCTGTGCAAAGAAACATTGTTATCGCCTGTGTTTCTGTGCACAACTATCTTCGCAAAATGAATGTTATGGATGATTTTTTTGAACAATTTGATACAGAGGAGATGATTTTTCAAGGACCAAACAACAATGTTATGCAAGAAGGCACACATCGGCAAGCAGATCAAATGTTTATGACGAATTTAAGAGAACAAACTGCAAATGAGTTGATGAATAGGAGAGTTTAGATATTTATTATAATAATAAAAAGTTTGTTGTATCTTTTTATTAAACATTAGTACTTTATAATATTATGACAAGTTTATAATATTTATTTTATGATAATTATTGTTCATATATTATTAGTTCTACTTTTATATGTTAAAATAATTTATATCATATGTTTAATTTAAATTTATGATAATTAATGTTAAAAGGTTAAATAGGTAAATTTAATATTTTTTTGTACTTTTTAACAATCATAGTTATCAAACGGGCTTAATCAATTCAGCACTTAAAAAATTCAGCAATTATCATATTCAGCACTTAAAATTCAGCACTTAATTTTCAGCACTTAATTTTCAGTTTTATCAAACGCCATCTTAGTTTACTAAATTATAAATCAAAACAAGGATCCAAAAGATAAATCTTAACTTGAATAAATATCTAGAAACTTTTAGGGGCTAAATTGTAAATTAGCCAAAATTGACTTTTCAATCGAAATTAATATTTAACACGTTCAAATTGTCTATTTAAAATCCACGAGTTCAAGTTATTATTTAAAACGAGTTTAAACGTTAAAACTAACTTGAAGGATTCAATTGATTCAACAAAACAATTTTAATTATCACAAAGTCATATAGCCCTTTCCATTAATTCAAAAAAAAACTATTCTCTCCATGAAGTTCACGTGGGCCTAAGGAGAAAAATCAAAGATATTGGTGGCCTAAGCATACAATTCACCATCTTCCTCAACAAACAAAACACAAAACCAAACTCTTAATTCTGTAACCACGAAACCAAACCCAGACAATCAAACTTTCAAGACTTCTTAACCTCTACCCTAAGCAAGATCATATACATAATAACCATCCGTAGAACATTACGTATTTATCAAGAATGAGATCAAGAACATGTTACGGTCAATGGCAATTTCATGGAGACGAAAGATTTTTATGGTCGAATCTGACAACCACAAGCCTAACCCGATTACTAACTACTAATCCACCACGAAATGTAAACAGAAAAATTCATAGTAAATCATAAAAAGGATCGGCCATAACAGACTCAAGGAACGGCAGATAAAGCATGAACAAGTCGACGTCGAAACGGCGACAAACGTAGGGATTTTTACGTACCGTATATGATTCCGAAACGTAGGGATCGAAGAGAACGTTGAGTCGATGCGAACCGTCAAAGAATAATCGGACTTAAGCTAATACAACGAGAAAGAATTCAAGAACCTTTTTTTGACGATATCAAAAACAAAGAACAAGTTGAGAGATAGAAGAACAATTTACTGTTACTTGGATCTAATGGGGACTGGATGATGAAGGTTATGATCTCTGAGTTTAAAAAGGATAAGGGTGGCGGCTGAGGTTGCTTTAACGATGAAGCTTTAGGTTTTAAAAAGAAAACGAGAAGAAACGTGAAGTTGTACGTTTAATATAGAGGGAGGAAGGGCTGAGGCACGATTGTGCCTGAGCAATTTATGAAGGGTCTCGTACGAGACACTCAGTCTCGTACGAGAAAGCCCTATTTTACAAAAGGTCTCGTACGAGACCTCAATTTTGTGTTAAGGGTCTCGTTTGAGACCCTTACGCAAAACAAGAATGTAATTATATTTTTTTCTTTTTTTTTATTTAAAATTAAACAACCAATTTAAGACTTTAACCAATCCAAATTTACTCGGACAACAAACGAAAACACCGAAATCGAAAACGATTCAGATTTGTACTAAAAACTCATCGGAAAATTTTAGACATTTTTTACGGGGTATTACAGGACCTAATCTTTACATACTTCCTTAAACACGGACTTTGTAGCAAGGATAGAAGTCTGTTATTTTCCAAAAAGACTATTACCTGAAAAATGGTTATATTAACGGGGTCAGTTAAAACTGATTGAGTTTATAGTTTACAAATGAGTGTTGCATAAAACATTAAAACAATGCTATAAACAATCATTTATATACATTCACATATAACACTCCGATTGAAACCCTAAAACCATAGCTTGTATTGTCATAACCGATAACCACTGCTGTCTTGAACGTGTTTTTGATACTTATTCCTTATGGTTTTAGTCCCGAGATAATTCTACCGAGTTTAACTAAAACTGTATAGTACAGTCCTGAGATGATTCAACCGAGTTTAACTAGTACTATCATACATCTAATTAATGAGGCGATTCACGAGATAATTTCCATCGAGTTTAACTACATTGTTAACAGAAGAATATTCAGAAAACGACAGAAACTGACAGCAGTATAAAAATTTGTAATATACTCAATAACTATAAAGAAAAGTCGTTAAAGTGTCGCAGAGTGTGCAATCTAGAGTAAACTTACGATTTTATGAAAACTATGAATTTTTTTAAGATTTTTCAAAGTACAGTTGTGCTTAGACATCGCATACGACATATCATGATCACGATAGGAATGCATAAGAAAATGATTTTCAAAATTTAGATCATGCATCATATCTTTACAATGATAAGGAAAATGCGATTTCGAGCAACTCTTTGGTGATGAGAGGTGTCATCACTCTGAGCTACAATTGTATTGACGATTTCAAACGATTTATGAAAAATAGTTTAAAGAGCTGGCCAGCCAAAGGGTGTTTTGAAATCTTTTTGTTTAGTAAGTAAACTCAGATGTGAAACTCTGCGACAAATAATAAAAGATTCTAATAGATAAGAATAAGACTTATAAAATAAACCCCAATAACAGAATTAAGCCACAGTAACAATAAGTTGTAATGGAGGCTAATAAAGGTAAGGTGAAATGTGAGTAAGAAGTTATAATCGGAAGCATACGCAATCAAGATGCGATGCGCTGGCAATGACTATAGGACACGATATCTATCCTCATATTAGAACAAAGGATGTAATGACAGAGAGTCATATTAAAAGAAAGGAAAGTAAAAGAATACGAAACGACGAAGAATATAATGACTATCTTTAAGTCAAAATAAGTAATGTAGTGATCAAGAATCATATCGGAGGAAAGAGAGTAAGAGTATAAGAGACGATGAAGACGATGATATTGTATAATGAACATCAAGTGATATGCTAAGGATATGCAACCTTATCAATATTAACATCAGGAGATAAAAGACGCATAAACGGATCAAAGTGAAATTAAATCGCAGAAACTCATGTAAAGACAGAGGTAACATACATATCAGTAAATGTAAGGGTGATGAGAAACATGAAGGAAGCGTAATAAGATACGTGTACAAATAAAAGATCTCGAGAACTGATTAGAGAAGTGAGAAGTTTCAGATATACGTCAGAAGGATTATCAAAGTAAATACAGTAATAGTAAAGCTGTCATTAACAGATAAAGGACATAGTGAATACAAAAAAGTAAAGAGACAAAACGATACTTCATTAATTAAATAAGGAGTTAATTACATTTAAGAAGCCACGATGTTATAAGGACAAAAGTTGATATTAGTACAGAAAAGCTGAGTTATTTGAAAGACAATTTGGACCATATATAAGTATTGAAGAAGCATAAAGTGCACGGGCAATAAGATTAAAATTGTTCCCTAATTTTGAAATTAACAAGGTTAAGCATAACCTATACATTATGAATAGTTTGGAATACTTTAAGAAGAAGGTAAAAGACAAGGAAAAAATGAACTAAGGAACGATTATAACCAGTATAAAGTCAATACTTGGTAAAGGCAGAAATGAAGTGAAGCGAAGGCTAGTCAGTGAGAATAATTTTTGAGAAAGTTAAATGTTAAAGAAACATATGAGATTCCTATGAGGTCAACGTAAGTAAGGAAACGTGACGTAAAGGAAAGACAATTTTGACTGACAAGTCAATTAAAGACTCGAGAGGATCTTCAAGAACCAACCAAAGAAGGGCAAAGAAGATTAGAATATGAATAATATTGGTTAAGAAAGACGGCAGTACAAGCTACATGATTAAAATCAACACAAGGAGAAGTGTTTATAACAACGGTAAACGAATAAAGGATCACAACTAACAAAGCGACGTGAAGTTCACTATAGCTTACAAAAAAAAGGGAAAGAGAAACTAAAGGTAATAAAAAGTATATCAAACTCACTACGTTAAGAAATAGTGAATGTGGTAGACAAGGTATAATGTGAAAGAGATTGGTCAATAAGGGACGAAATGTCAGACTGTGAAAGAGGAAAATAGGAAATGAAAGACAATGGTTTAAGAAAGGAAAGTAGCGACGGTGGATGACATCAAGAACTATAACAACATATTTGGGATTATAAAGATGAATACTCACAAAAGTATGAATGAAGTGAATGCGCCACTAAGAATAAGGATAACATGTCGCTGACTGGTTACGCATAAAAGAGGCGGACAGCAATTCGATGATTAATGCAACAGCAAGAAGCTACTATGAGCAAGATAGATAATCGATTAGCAACAATAATTATGAAGTCACAGTTACAAGTGGAGAGCTAAGGGTTAAAGTAAAAGGAAGAAACTGCGACTGATACGTAGTAATGGACGTCAAGAAAGGCATAAGAAAAAAATTTTAAGTTTCAACAAATCTTATGAAAATTCGAGGACGAATTTTTATAAGGGGGGAAGAATGTAATACCCCAAAATATTTAATTAGCTAATTGGACCACGTGTCCAGTTTTAAGTTGCCAGAGTGGCATCATCGGAAAATTTTCCGAGAATTCAAGATAAATAAGTTTTTAGATGTCGGTTTCGGAAAAGGTAATAGCGAAGAGTTTAACATTATACTTCAGTTCTAAAATTTGAATTTAAATAAAAGGAAAAATGTCAAAAAAAGTCCAAAATAAAGTTCAGGGACTAAAGTGGTAATTTAGCCACTATGTTTCGAAAATGGAAATTTTAAGTTTTGACAGGAAGATATTAATATTAGGATTCGTATTATTTATCGGATATAAATAATAGGGTTAATTTCTAAAAAATCACGAACTTTACACGAAGTTTCATTTTAATCATGACCTTTAAAAGTTGTCATTTAAAGGCACGAACTTTCATTTTATTTCAAATCTATCACCAAAGTAAAATTCGGTGTATTTTATCTAACTAAAAATTCCTAATCCTAGATACTCTAACTGAAAGATAATAAGATTTGATGTTGATTAATAACTTTGGTCTTTCATTAATGATTTAGTGAAGAATCTAGTCAATAAAAATACACTAAAATGATGAATTTGAAACAATATGAAAGTTCGTACCTTTAAATGGCAACTTTTAAAGGTCATGATTAAAATGAAACTTCGTGTAAAGTTCGTGATTTTTTTAGGAATTAACCCTAAATAATACGTATAAGTCATAATAAAATAATTTATTGATTTAGCTATGGAGTAAATCGTACAAAAGAAAAGTTTAAAGAATAAGTTGTAACAAAGAAAGAAAAGAGGGATCAAAATGAGCTTTTAACCTTAATATAAAAGGTTTTGAATTATGAATGAGAATCAGTAGAGAGAGCTCCAGAAGCTTCAAAATCCATCGATCGAATTCGTTTCGCCACCGTTTCTCCGTTCGACGTCCGATTCAAGCGATTCAAGCGGCGATTTCTTCGGAACTGGAAGTTCTATCATCTCCGGGCATCAAATCAGGGTAAAATGCTCGAGAATTGGTTCTAAATTCTAAATATGTTGGCTGTTTTAGTAGAATTAGGATTTAAGGTTGAATTTGACGTTTTTGGATTGATTTTAACGTTTTAGTAAGAACAGAGATATGGGTTTTGGAGGTGAAAGTGTTATTAGCACGTCGGAATGGTTGGAAGCCCCGGAAAACGGCTTTCCGGGGACTGTGCACGTGGTGCACGAACGTGCACCCTAACTCGCACCCACCTGCATATAAAACGTATTCGACCTAGGTATTTGACGTTTTTGAATGTTAAACTCTAAAAGACGAATTTTGGATCCGAGAATCATAAGCTTTGAGATTAGCTCAACGTTTTCGATAGTCAACGATAGCGGAAAATGTTAAGAACATTATACGATTCTCGAGTATGAGAAACAGTATTCGTTAAGTCGTTTATACGACTAAAACTTATCGAATACGTAAATAAGAATAAGAATGGAACTAAAGCCTAGAACTTAAAAGTACTATACGTCTAAAAACACGAGGTTAATATCTAATTCTTAAACATCAATTAATTTGTATCTGACATGTCAGCAAGTTGTGAGGACATCAGACGTGGAGTAGCAAGAGCATATCATTTCAATCGACCACGTCATAGATTGGATAGCGGTTTCTGTGAGTGGCACTTTACTTTTGTGTATTGTTATTTAAAAGTTATTAGTTTGATATATTATGAATAAACACATCGCATAGTACATGATTTGATATATCGCTTATATAATTGCTTTTATCGATTATCGTTTATCCTTATTATCGATTATTATATCGTTTGTCAAATTATTATAGTTTTGAAACCAGTGTGTGATCCGAGGAAACGTGCTACCTATTGGGCGTCAATAGGACTGTGTGATCACCGGTAAGTGTGTCAGTCTAGTGTGTCTAGATTATTATCGTGTCATGAAACTATATCGAATATCGAATATCAAACATCGCTTATCGTATCGTATCGTATGGAAGTTGGAATATATATATCGAATGGGATACGAGGTTTAACTCAGTTGAACTATCTCGGGACCCGTATCCTGTGGGTTTAACTCGGTTGAACTATCTCGGGACCCACACCTTGGGATTAAGCGATGGTAGAGGTTTAACTCGGTTGAACTATCTTGGGACCCTACCAAATGGATCGATCGAATTGATTATCATCGTTATGAATCGTATGTAAATTATAGATCGTATCGAGTAGTGTGATTAGGGTTTCAATCGGATCTAATACTTGGATTATATAATAGCATGTCATAATATTTTAATATCAAATATTGATTTTTATTGATATGTTTTATCTTATACGATGTTATGTTTAGCAATACTATTAGTAATGTGCCTACTCACTCAGTAATTTTCCAAATACTGACCCCTCACTTTTGATGTCTTTCAGGTACTTAGAGTGTGGACTTAGATAGAAGCCAATTTTGGAATCCAGAATTCAGCTATGTATGTATAGTCCTCTGACTTATGTGAGTGATGCAGTAGTGGTCCAGTGTTGACAGAGTCATAGCCTAGACAGCGGTACATTTTGATTGTACATATTACTTGCTGTCTTGTTTATATCTTTTTGGTATGCTATGTACGATATATGTTATTCACGGCACCAGATAACGGTGATATGTTTAATACGCTAACTTATGTATATAGTACCGCGAGGCCAGTTTGTACTAGGTACGGTAACTAGAGCCCGCAAGGTTTTTAAACAGTTAGTGTAAATAATTGATTCTATGTTATATATGTATATTTGCTTCCGTTGTTTGATATTAATTGTTTATTATTTGCAAAAAATTGATAGTGGTTTTAGGCTTGCTACGGGTTCCGGAGCTACAACTCCCGTTTCCTAGCGCCGGTGTCGGCTCAATATTTTGGGTCGTGACATAATCAAACCCTTCCAAATGTAGAAATCAAGTTTGGAGGCTAAGAGGACAAGGGAAATCGTTTGAGGGTATTGATTCTCGCACAAAATGAAAAATCTGCGTTTCTAAAAGCTCTCAACAATGACGATCGTCACAAATTAGTAAGGATCATAAATTTCATAGTGACGATCATCACTCAGGTATTCACTCAAGTCGTCATCAACATTTGTAACGTATTTCACAAAAGTGACGATTGTCGTTCAAAAAGTGACAATAAACCCCCTTGCGCAACTCCAAAACTTAAATAAAACCCATTAAATGAGCAACATGAATCAACCAAAAAATATATCAGGCCCGTAATATACCAAGGTTTAGGCATAAGGAACACATAAGTCAACAATTAAAACACGATTTGAATACTCAAGCCGCAAAACATATCAGAAATGCGATGAAAACCCAAAGGAAAAATTACAAGGTGCTGATATAATTTTAGTATATTGTTAGTTTAATTTTTATTATACGATGTGGTGTAATGTTGGTATGATTTTTATTTAATATTAATAAAATTTCAGTATGTTCTAATGTGTATACTCTTAGTATAATGTTGGTTTAATTTTATTATATATTTAATCCATTAGTATACTGACATTATACCAACAGTATACACAGTATTTTTGTAATTAGTTTTGATTATTTTTGATAGTTTTGTAAATATTTTTAAATCAACCTGGTATTTTTGGTTATGAAAAAAGTAAACGGGTATTTTTGTAATTATTTTCATGTTTTTTGGTAAATGATATAATTTCCTCTTTTTTTGTCATGGTAAACATTTCTTTTCTTTTGATGACGATGATTTTCAATCTTCTATATATTTTTGGTTTATTCATCCATTTTTTTACTTTTTTATTTTAATTTTATATTCATTTTAAATTTTATATTAATTTTGTTTTCGTTTCATCATTTTTATTGTTTATCAATTTTTTTGGATTAATATTAAATTTAATATCAATTTTAATTGTATTTATCAATTAATTATCTTTAGAATTGATGGATTCTCATTATTGTTGGTGACTCTTCTTTTACCACATTAAATTATTCATAATGATTTGTCATTATTTTAAATTTGTCTAATTTGTGCATATAAAATGTCCAATAAAATATTATAGTTATAATTATTTTATATATATTCTATAATTGTTTTACGATTATTTTTGTATTCGTCTTTTGTATCCAAAATGTATATGTTCTTAAATTATTGATTTTTGGCTTGCTTTAAGTCGTAATTTCTAATATGCCGTTAAAAATATGCCACTTTTTGTGTGAAAGTTTAGATCTGGTCTCTACCATTTTTTGTGGTTTTTTTTTTGCATATATTTATTATTCATAAAAAATGTTAGATGCATATTTGTTTTATGAAATGAGACATGTGAACTTTCATTATATTTTCATATTTTTTTATATAGTATTTTTATAATTTATTCTATTATAGATTAAATTTCATTTTACTAGATGCATTCATTTCACAACTAATAGATTAACCAGCTAATTAAAACTGATGTTGACTAAATTTAAACACCCAACTCTTTTTGTATGCGTCTTTTTGCTTCGTGTCATATCATTAGTTTGAGCATATGGACAATTTATTGTTTCATTAATTAGTTGTTAGCGGGAGAAACAACAACTTAAACCCTAGTTAGGGGCCACTAAACTGAAAGTCTAATGACCCATATCTAACAAAGTTTAATCAACAAACTTTGATTTTCCCCTCTATCTTTGACCTAACCAAACCATCAAATTTAAAATTTCTTAAATATAGGATTTTGCATAAAGGCAATACTAATCTATTAAGCGACATTATTTTAAGAGTAATTAATTAGATCATTCATAGTTGGTACAATGGCACACCTCTTGCAGTTACATAATATGAATATTCTATTGTAACTTAATGTTTACATATATTATTTTCATTACAACGAATTTTAAATATTTCTTTTGGACCCCATTTGGATTTATGGTTTTTAGAATCAATGATTTTATTAAATTTATGCATTTAAAATTAATGAAATGTAAAATTTATGAATTTATAAATTCCACTGTTTGAATGTATATAAAATCTAAAGATTTATAGGGATATATTTAAAATATTTAGATGTTAGCACAATTCATCATTTATATAGGCATATTTTTAATCCTAGTATGTTAATCATAATAAACTACTAAACTAAAAATGTCAAGTTTAAGGACAAAATAAAATTAAATGGAAGTTCAGGGATCAAATAAATTAAAAACGTAGCTTATTTTGGTAAAAGGTACTTGAGGTGTCCTGAAGGGGTCCTTACTATGAGACGAAACTTTTAAAATTTTTCATATTCGTACTAATCCCCACTCAATCTGGGTAGGTTCCTTGTTGAATGCAAAGTTCTAATTCCAAATTTTAAACGGATGTATACATGAGTACGGTTCGAATCCGCGATCTCATTTAAATTTGTAGAGCGCCTTACCAACTCAGTTACGCCTTAAGACTTTAAAATAGATTAATCATACATGCATATTCGTATGATTGATATATATAGCTACACACATACATACATATAAAAAAACATATTTAAGTAATCCTATTAGGATACAAGCAAAAGTTGAATTTTTTTTCTTATATGTGCAATAATCGTAGTACCTACGCAAGAGATGACTTTACATATTTAATTTTTATTTTTTTATTTTAATACATAAATATTTAAATTTATAAATTACTATATTTTGAGAATAGTCCCTACTCAATTATTTGATAGTATGCTATTTGTTTATTTGATTGGTCTTAAGTTTAATTGATTATTATATGATTACACATGTTAATATTGAGAAAAGAATTTAAATGGTTATTGATAACTCTAAAAATGCACGTGTAATCAACTGAGCATATTTACAGATAGCATTGTCACAAGAAAGCATGTTATGTTAGCCTGAAAACCATCATAATGGTAAAGTCAGCACATTATGCAAGAGATTAGAGGTAATCGATAAGTGTTTAAAGGTACATAAATGATTAACCTCTTCTCAGTGCTGGAATCAAGGTATTTATAACCTTGGGCGATGAGATAACTGCTGGTCGTGTCTTACCCATGTCTAGCGAGAATTTCAAAATATTCCCACGATCCCACCTCTAAGTGCATGTATGGATAACTCGCCTATACTTTAGTATTGCGTCACCTACAAAGGACTAGGCGGATCCTTGTCGGGTTCGCCTAGTGATAGGAGTATAAATATTCCTATTTTCTAGTTGTTATATAAGTTGATTTTTCTCATTTATCTATATTTTTGGAACATAAGTGCCTTATTATTGTGCTTCAGCTGTTCCAGGGTCACATGAGAAATATCAAAGAGTTTTGGGCTTAATTGAAGCATTTTTAATGTTACCGAAGAAAACAAGCATTGAAGCACAATTTTTGACTTGCAATTCTAACCTTACTTCATTAAGTGACGGTTTTAGGACCTTTAGAGACTTCTAATGGATTTATGGTCTTTATGTAAAATTAAGTAGTCATCCTAAGCTTATCATAGAGTCAAGAACCAACTCATTACTGAGATTTATTAAATTCTGAAGTCAGTACTTGAGCATGCCTCGCGATTGCAAGGATATCTTGACCCTGCTGCATTGATTTAACAATTTGGGATTCTTATAAGTTTCTAATTGATTTGTGTTATTTATAAAAAATAAAGTAGACATCCCAAGTGTTCCAAAGCATCAAGAACATATTCATTCCAAGGTTTCTAGAAGGATTTGTAGAATTTTGCAATTGGTGCTAGTGAATGAATTTTTGTTCTTGCAAACCAAGCTCCAAATGAAGGGAGAGCAGGTCCAAGCCATGGTCTGGCCTGACAATGACTTTGTCAGGCCGGACCATGTGTCTAGAGAGCTCCCATTTGGGAGCCACAAAGGGGGGTTCGTCCGGACAACTCTTGGTCAGGCCGGACTACAACCTTTCTCTAGTTAAAAGTGATGTTTTTTTGTCCTCTCTTCCCCCTACACTTGAGAGAAAAATGGTCAATTTTTAAAAGAGATCTAATCCCAAGGATCTGAAGCTGTAAAAGGGATCCTTTAATAAACCTCCATCACCATCTACCTTTGACTTTATTCTTCAATCATTTCTACAAACTCCATTGTTACTAGTTTAGGAAGCTTTAAATTTTCATTATCTTTTTGTATCCTCCATATTTGAAAGTTGAAAAAAATTATTGTGCATGCATATTTTCACTTGGGTACATTATTATGGATTGAAACTCCATTATTTTCTTAATCATCTCTTATTTTTTCAAGTTCACTTCAAAGGTAATGTCTAGCTAAATTTCTTTTATTGGGTTATCATAATTTATATTTAATGCTTGTTGTTGATGATTGTGCTTTTGGGTAGGGTTTTTATGTTGTTGATTTATGCCTAATGGTAGGAGTGAAGTCTTGACTTAATCCTTGATTTTGGTTGTTATATATGCCTATAGGGAGCTTATCTTTTAATTGATCTAATTAACAACAAACTAAAACCCAATTACATGAGAACGAGTTAGGAATTAGTTGCTTCTAGGGTTTGCCTAATAAGTGTTAATTGAATAGCTAATTGAGCTATTAAGGAAGTAAATTATGCTATTTGATGCTTTAGTTAGATTATTGACTCGAGAGAGTTTGATTTGATGCCTTAGAATAGCCCGAGCCTCAAACCTATCCTTCGTTCTTCCACTGATAACATCTCATTAGCATATGTGTGTGTGTTGAGATTGTGATTATTGGTTTGTATTGGTTTATTGTGTTAATTTCTTGTGCTTGAATGTTGGCCTATTGAACCTGGATACATGTGTTAGGACTTGACTCGAGAGAACAGTTTTTAATACGGATCTAGAAATGGACAAGTTAGCATTTAATTACATGAGAATAATTTAATTGTTGATTATTATAGGGGTAGCATAATAAGTGAAAGTTAGTTAATCAATTAAATTAGTGATAATAAGAGAGTGAGTTGACAAATTATTTAGTTAATTGAATTGAGCTTTAGTTGTGTCATTTGACTTGAGAGAGCTTACCATAGCGCTTTCAGATAGCCTGAACCATAAAAATAATATGTAAACCTCCTTTCATGATTAAAATGCCACTTTGAATGATTTTCTCCCATCGCTTTAATTAAGTGTTTACAATCCGCATTTGTTTAGTCTAATTCTTGTTATTTGATTACTTTATATGCCATTTACTTTAGTTTTCCAAAACCAAACCTTTCAATTTCTATCCAAATTGAGGTTGACAAACATTGCTTTCTCTATGGGTTCGACAAAGTTGATAGTCCCTTTATTACTTGTTAACCGTATAAATAGTTCTTGATAACACTTGGTATAAAAATAGTTGGTAGCCGATGTTCCCCCAATTCTATTGAGCTAAAGACTCAATTTTTTCTTTAGACATATTCGAATACTTATCCCCGTATGTCGTCTTTTGGGGGGCTACCGCTTCAGTTTCCTGTGGCTTCTTGCGTACACTTCGCATATCTCGAGGGCAGTTAATTGATCCAATGGTTCCAAATTCTTTAACCATTCTTCTTATATATTTCTCTATATATTTCTTCTTTCTTCTTCATTTTTCTTTTTGCAAATTCCCTCTGCTCTCACCTCAGCGCGATTATTCTCTTCTTCTTTGTCTTTCCTTCATTTTTCCTTCAACAAGTTAACTAGTAAATCTTCCATCCTCTTCTACTTTTATTATTTTCTTTTCCTAGTCATCGTTTTTATTTTGTGTATTTTAGTTAGTTTTTTTACTATGGATGAATTGTCTGCTTCTTCCGAGTCCCATTCTTCTAACTTTAGTGGAGAGAGATATAAGATTGTGCTGGAGGTATTTAACGTCGAGGTTAATACCAAGCAGGGTGAGTCTCCCTTGGTAGTGTCTTAGTCAGATAATGATGTGGAAGTACCCGGTGACCTTCCTTCATTAATGAGTAAATCTATTCCTTTGCTGAAAAAAGTTGTTATTAAGCCGAAGAAAGTTAGGCGTAAGAGAGGCAAGCCTAAGGTTAAGGCAAAACTTGTTGTAAAGAAAACCCTGTATGAATTTCCTTGTATCCTAGATGATGAACATGTAGAAGGCGCTAGTGCCTTGTATGGGATTTCTGAGGAGTTTGAAATCAGGCACACCGGGCATGTATGCTTTGGACCCCGCTAATACACCCCTTGGACCCCGCTGATACACCCCATTAAGGACCGTTATCCTTATAAGCCGGCGTGTTTTTGTCATGTATTTTATTTTAATACTTTAAATGATAAATTTTAAATATGATTTAAATTATCATGAATAACATATTTATTTGATTGTTGTTAAATATGATTTAAAATAGTGAAATAATATGTTTTTAATGTTTATCTTATTGGTTATATGCTTTTCGTGATTATTTTATATGTGATAAGATAGGATAACTAAATAGGATAAATAATTAACCCTTATTTAATATTAAGTCTTCAATATACCTCCCACTGTAACAACACTTATCAAGACTTAAATTGCTATGTATAGGCTATGTCAAAGCATGATGTACAAAGTCATCTAAGTAAGATAAGTTGGATAAAAGTGATATCCATATGTTTGATTTGGTTAGACTTAACTAGGTTATCAAAATAGTTTTGAACCTAGGGTATAAGATAGAATATCAAGATTACATGTGATGTTAATATTCTATGTTCAAGAATTGCATGAGATGTAATTGGTAAAGTGTTACCTACCTAAATCAACCACACTTAAAGTGATAAGCCAAAGCTTACTTGAAGTAGGGTGAAATATGGATCTTGTCCCACTATTATTTGTCAATTGTTGAAATTATCATTAAGGGTTTTGAATTATGGATATATGTTATAGGAATTTTATTGTGCCTTTTATTAAATGCTACTTGTATATTTATTGTTGTAAAGATGGCTATAAACACTACACATACTTTATCAATGCGATCAATCCTTGAGAAGGATAAGCTCAATGGCACTAACTTTTTGGACTGGTACAGAAATCTAAGAATTGTTCTTAGGCAAGAAAGAAAGGAATATATCCTTGATCAACCCCTCCCTGAGGAACCAGCTCCTACTGCTACTAGAGCTCAAAGGGATGCTTATACGAAGCATCTCAACGACTCTACTGATGTCACTTGCATTATGCTTGGATGCATGGAGAATGAACTCCAAAAGAAAATGATGGAATTGGATGCGAACACCATGATTACTGATCTCATGGAAATGTTCCAAGAGAGACAAAGAATTGAAAGGTTCAATACCATCAAGGATTTTCTTTCTTGCAAGTTGACTACTAGCGGCTCAGTTAGTCCTCATGTTTTGAAGATGAACGGTCATCCTGAACATTTGGACAGGCTCGGTCTCGCAATTGCCCAAGAGTTGGCTACAGACATTGTTCTCCAATCTTTGCCTGAGGCTTATTATGGTTTCATCATGAACTTCAATATGCATAATATGGAGAAGACCATCACAGAGTTGCATGAGATGCTTCAAACTGCTGAAAAGAACATCAAGAATGAGATTAAGGATGTTCTTATGGTCAACAAGGGAAAGGGTATGAAAAGGTCTGGTAAGGGCAAGGGAAAGGCTTCCAAGAAGTCTAAACCCAAGTCCAAGCCCAAGACCAAGGATGAACCCAAAGCAAAACCGCCAAAGGAAGGAACTTGCTTTTTCTGCAAGGAACCTGGACATTGGAAAAGGAATTGCAAGAAATATCTGGATGATCTGAAGAAGAACAAGGGTAGTGAGACTACCACTTCAGGTATTCATGTTATAGAAATTAATCTTTCTACTTCTTATTCATGGGTATTAGATACTGGATCTGGATCTCACATTTGTACTAATGTGCAGGGTCTCAAAAGCAGTAGAAGTTTGACAAAAGGCGAAGTGGACCTACGAGTTGGCAATGGAGCAAGAGTTGCTGCTTTAGCTGTAGGGACTTATGAGTTATCTTTTCCTAGTGGACTTATTTTATCTTTGAACAATTGTTATTATGTACCTACCATGTGTAGGAATATTATTTCTATTTCTTGTTTGGACAAGGATGGTTTTGAATTTATTATTAGGAATAATAAATGCAGTATTTCGCATAATAACATTCTTTATGGATATGCTCCACACAGTAGTGGTCTTTATATTTTAAATGTTGAAGACACTAATGAAAAATCAATCTATAACATCAATGCTAAGAAGTTTAAGTTAAATGATTTAAACTCTACTTATCTCTGGCATTGTCGTTTAGGCCATATAAATGAGAAACGCATATCAAAACTTCAAAGAGATGGACTTTTGAATTCATTTGATTATGAAACATGTGAATCTTGTCTAGTGGGCAAAATGACAAAAACACCTTTTATTGGACAAAGTGAAAGAGCTAAAAACTTATTGGGCCTTATACATACAGATGTATGTGGTCCATTAAGTACAAATGCTAGAGGTGGATTTCAGTACTTCATTACTTTTACTGATGATCTCAGAAGATATGGTTATGTTTATCTGATGAAACATAAATCTGAATCTTTTGAAAAGTTCAAAATATTTAAGAATGAAGTACAAAATCAACTTGGTAAAAATATGAAAACACTAAGATCTGATCGAGGTGGTAAATATTTAAGCCAAGAATTTGTAGATCATCTAAGAGATTGTGGGATCGTTTCTCAATTGACTCCACCTGGAACACCACTATGGAATGGTGTGTCTGAACGGAGAAATCGAACTCTATTGGATATGGTTCGATAAATGATGAGTCAAACTGATCTTCCAATCTCATTTTGGGGTATGCTTTAGAAACCGCTGCATTCATTTTGAATAGAGTTCCATCAAAGGCAGTTGAAAAGACACCATATGAGATATGGACTGGAAAAAATCCTAGTTTGTCTTTTCTTAAGATTTGGGGATGTCAAGCTTATGTGAAGCGACTAATTTCAGATAAATTAGCACCCATATATGACAAATGCCTTTTTGTAGAATATCCTAAGGAAACTAAAGGATATTACTTCTACAATGCTTGTGAGAACAAAGTGTTTGTTGCTAGAAATGGTGTCTTTTTGGAAAGAGAATTTATTTCCAAAGGAACCAGTGGGAGTACAGTACAACTTGAAGAAATTCAAAAACAACAAAGTAGCATTGTACCAAGTATGGAACCTCAAAAGAATCAACAAGCAATTGCTGAACCAGTATAAGTACCACAAGGCCAAAGGAGGTCTGATAGGACACGTCATAATCCTATGAGATATGGATTTCTCATTACTGAGAACAATGATGTGATGATTGTGGATCAAGAAGAACCCACATCCTATCAAGAGGCCATAAATAGTCCTGACTCTGAAAAATGGCTCGAAGCCATGAGATCTGAAATGCAATCCATGTATGATAATCAAGTTTGGACCTTGATTGACCCAACGGATGGTGTAAAAACCATTGGGTGAAAATGGGTCTTCAAAATGAAGGCTGACATGGATGGCAATGTGCATACCTATAAAGCAAGACTAGTTGCAAAAGGTTTCAGACAAATACATGGTATAGACTATGATGAAACCTTTTCACCAGTTGCTATGCTCAAATCCATTCGAATTCTTCTTGCCACAGCTGCATATTATGACTATGAGATATGGCAAATGGATGTCAAAACAGCGTTTCTTAATGGAAACTTACTTGAGGATGTGTACATGACACAACCTGAGGGTTTTGCCAGTCCAGAGAATTCTGGAAAGGTTTGCAAGCTTCAAAAATCAATGTATGGATTAAAGCAAGCTTCTCGGAGTTGGAATCTTCGTTTTGATGAAGCAATCAAAGAGTTTGGATTCATCAAGAATGAAGATGAACCTTGTGTGTACAATAAGGTTAGTGGGAGCGCGATTGTTTTCTTAGTGCTTTATGTTGATGACATACTACTCATTGGAAACGACATTCCCATACTGCAAAATGTTAAATCATGGTTAGGGAAGTGTTTTTCAATGAAAGAATTGGGCGATGCTGCTTATATATTAGGCATCAAGATCTATAGAGATAGATCTAGAAGACTCATTGGCCTAAGTCAAAGCACTTATGTTGATAAGGTATTAAACAGGTTTAGTATGCAAGACTCCAAGAGAGGATTCTTGCCAATGTCACATGGAATCAGTCTCAGCAAGACTCAGTGTCCTAAGACACAAGATGAGCGAGACTGCATGACTAAGATTCCATATGCTTATGCTATTGGATCTATCATGTATGCAATGTTGTGCACTCGACCTGATGTCTCGTATGCTTTGAGTACAACGAGTAGATACCAGTCAAATCCAGGTGAAAGTCACTGGGCAGCAGTTAAGAACATCCTGAAGTACTTGAGAAGAACCAAGGATGCATTCTTGCTATATGGTGGTCAGGAAGATGAGCTGATTGTAAAGGGTTACACATACGCTAGCTTCCAAACTGACATTGATGATTATAAATCCCAGTTAGGATATGTGTTTTCTTTGAATGAAGGTGCTTTCAGCTGGAAGAGCTCGAAGCAGGACACCATTGCTGATTCTACAACAGAAGCTGAGTATATAGCTGCTTCAGACGCAGCTAAGGAGGCTGTTTGGATCAAGAAGTTCATAACTGGATTAGGAGTTGTTCCTAGTATATCCGATCCAGTGAACTTGTTATGTGATAACAATGGGGCCATAGCACAAGCAAAGGAGCCCAGATCACATCAGCGATCCAAACACATACTTAGACGTTATCATCTCATTCGAGAAATCATTGAGAGAGGAGACGTGAAGATATGCAGAGTTTCGACAAATGATAATGTTACTGATCCGCTAACTAAGGCTCTTCCACAACCTAAGCATGAGAGTCACACTAGGTCCATGGGAATTAGATTTAATGTAGATTGGGCCTAGTGCAAGTGGGAGATTGTTAGTGATATGCACTAGGTCAATCATGTTTGACCATGTTTTGACTTTATCATTTTGTTATTTATTGATTGGCAGTTTTTAGCATTTTATATTAATGATTAAAATACTTGAATGGTTAATTCTTTCTAAGGTCATCAAGTATCTGACTTGATAGTAGAACCCTTAGGTTTAATAAAAGAATTATATACCATCTATCCCTAGTCTTAATAGAACATTGAGACTAGTATGATGTTGACTGATGATTATGTTTTACTAATCATGTATATGAGATATTAAGTCAAATCATAGGTGCTATTTGAGAAATAAGGCACTGGATGACCCACTGTGAGAATACTACATAGATCATTGTCATAAGTAATTCTCATTACAGTTCTATTAGTATAATCCTTTGACCTTGAAATCATCATGGATTTCTACATAGCTATTCTATATTTTGATACAGTCTTACATTATCTTTAACAGGATAATGGAATAGATTTTCATTGGATATGAAAGTAACTATGTGAGAAATGTGAGTGATTGAGAAGGAATTTGTCCCTCATTTATTTGAGTAAGATATCTATGGGCCCCTTGAAGAAGATAGACTGATGGAAATGCATGGCCATGCTAAATGAATTGATAAAGAGTTATCATTTTCAGTCTACTTAGAGTCAAGAAACTAATGATTGAATATTATAAGGATGACAGGAGTATGCCTTATATTCAATCTGGATACCGAGAGACAAAGGGATTAAAATATTATTGTAAATGGTTAAATCGGATTGTCGATATTCGTATAACTTGGATAGTCATAATGTCTTGCTAGAGGCCACTTATGACTTGTGGGCTGAAATAGGGATTCCGGGCCTACTGCCAACGTTATATGAACCTACAGGGTCGCACACTAAGAACAGGCCTAAAACAGTTATGGGTTGTACAAGCCCAATGTGATTAAGTGATTAATTATTATATATATATATATAATTCGTAATATATATATATTAATTCGAAATTTAAGGATAAGTGTTTTCCTTAATTTATTATTTTTTGGAAGATAATAAATATAGTAATTAATATATATGGATGATTATCAAAAACGGAGTTTTTGATAAACATAAACTTGTAGAATTGCAATGAGATTGAAATTCGAATTTGTCTCAAACCGTAGTGTTGTTGTATCACTATAAATACACATTAAGCAATTGGTTTGATGATCACGAAATTCATTATTCACTAAATCACTAAAATTCGTAATTGCTTGTGAAGCAATAGTGCTAGCACACAAGCACTAGTTTTGGCTAAGGTCTGTTCGTGTGGATACTCGTAGAGGACGCATTCTTTTGGAGGCGTTTCTGATCCGAGGCCAGGTATCACCAAAGTGAACCACCTCCTTCCTTCCTACATTGCTGTTGAATTCGACATACAAGTAAGCACTTATTCTGTTATTAATCTATTAAGTCGAATTACATGGATCTTGGTTTGGATTTTATATAAATTTTTGAAATTCCGCTGCGTTATGAACCTAAAAAACCCAACAGAATTAGCTAAATTATAATAGTATTGGGTTAAGTTTGAATGTATGAAAAATGTGTTAAATTGTAGAATATAGTGCTGTAGAAAAGCCATGTTGTGAAAACAATATCTCACGCTATTGACCTTCAAATCAAGTTCTGTTTGTTGGGACAGAAACTTAAAGATGTTTTCCAAATATGTTTAGGGGTAAGTTTTGGCTAATTCGGACTATAGGTTGTCCAAACAGAGCAGAACAATTTGTCGCGCGTAACAGTTCTGCGATTGTGGACATCCCAAGTTATTACTTATGGGCTAGTTTCGGACATCTTCGGGTGCGAGATTTAGTCCGAGACCTCAACAAAAGTTGTAGGTGACATTCTGAACTTTAAGAATGTTGGTTTCGTTTATAGGTGGGACTATTCAATGGTTAGAAAACGTAGTCGATTTAGGAGTCGATAATATGACAAGTAAAGTACTTGTTATTGTCGAGTCTATGTGTTTATCGAGTTAAATCTTAACTCAATATCTATATGAATTGTCCTGGGTTCGACAAGGCAACCTATTAGCATACAAGGGGCTCGGGGAGCTTACGCTATAAATCAAAGATTATGGATTAGCAAGCCGTGAGTTTATAAATGTTGACATTTGACGTATTAAATGTGCATTACTTTTAAATGCAAACTATTTATGTCAACTTCATAATCATTACTTTTAGTGTTAAAATGTTTTATGTAAAATGCATACATCATTGGTTTTAAACCAATATAGATCCGATGAAACGAGCTTTCCTATTGAGCGGTAATAGGAACTGTGTGATCATCATTTAAGCTTAACCAGTTTGAAGTACTTCATTTGTGCAACAATATGACGTTGTGTGGTGTGATATGAGTCTGACATTGTGTTGTGTGACCTAGCATGAGATAACCCAGTTGAATGACCTCGGGACTCCTGGCTAGAATATTGGTGTGATCTGAGTTTGACGTTGTGTGGTGTGACCTAGCATGAGATAGCCCGGTTGAATAACCTTGGGACTCATGGCTAGAATATAGCTTGACTGATTTATCTCGAGTTTATTTGTTTTGTGTTTGTGTTTTGTGGGATATAAAGAAATGTACTACATGGTCAGGAAACTCGGTTGAATTATCCCGAGACTAAGCCATAAGGATTATGATAAGGGTAACAAGGATTTGTGCAAGATCAAGTTGGAATCATCAGGATTCAACTGAAGCATTAAGGTTTCATCTGGAGACTTGTATTCAAACGCATGTGTAAAACTGTTTATGCATTATTTAGTTTTGTATACTCATTTGAAAATTATGAACTTCCTCAGTGTCGATTGATTCCCCCACAGTGTTTCGTTTCAGGTGAAAGTGTCTGAAGTGCCAAACTTCCATTTTTGTTCCAGATGTCTTTAAGTACAGTAAAGAGGAGTCAATCAGTAGTGCTGCAGGTCGTCAAGTCCTAGTCTAGATGGTATGGATAGTCTGTCAAACAGCTTCAAAGATATTTTGTAACTCTGATATATGGTATATGTACTTTCATAGTTTATGAAAACTATGTTTTAACCGTTTGATTTATTTACCAATTACCTATAAATGAAATTGGTTATGATTATGATTTGTATAAGTTGAAACAGGGCATTGCTTGATATGCGATATCGCTTTATAAGACACTGGTTTCAAAAACTAAATTGTTTGGTATCAGTTTTGAAAAGACGTTGGTATACGTCAAACCTCGAAAGGTTTTATGAAAGGTTTTATGTTTTGACTGATGGAATGTTTGCTAAAAAAATATACGTGTTTTTATAGGCTTGCTACGGGTTTTAGAACTACCATTTCCATTTCCTAGCGCCGGTCGTGGCCCGAGATTTTGGTTCGTGACAATATCAGTTCAATGTTTAGATTCATAACCCATTGCTCATTTGTGATTGAGGTTTATCAATACCTAGGTTTGAAATTGTCACCAAGATTAAACTAGGAACTACTGCAGCTATTGGATTCAAGTCATGTCTCCTCACATATTCTTAGGTCTCATAGGTTCTCAGCCATCCCTTTAGGATATAAGACTGCGATATACGCGTGCTTATGGTCTTAACGATTGGACATTGATGCTTGAATAGCACACATGAAACAACGTGGAATATTGTTGGAGTCATACGACAGTAGTATGAGGGCAATGTCACGACCCAAATGATTGAGCCGAGACCCGCGCTAGGGAATGGGAGTGGTAGCTCCAAAACCTGTAGCGAGTCTAAATTACCAAAATCTTTTTCGCAAAATATAACACGTATACGAACGGAAGCAAACACATATATCATATATTCAAATATTTACATTAACTATTCTGGTAACCTCGTGGGCTCTAGTTACCGTATCATGTACGAACTGCCCTCATGGTACTACATACACAAGCTAGTGTAACTATCCATATCACCGGCATCTGGTGCCGTGAACAAAGCATATCATATGTAGCTTACCAAAAATATATAAACAAAGACAGCAAGTAAAACATATAACCAAAATGTACTGCTGTCAAGCTACGACTCTGTCGACACAGGACCACTACTGCAGCGCTACGGAAGTCAAGAAACTATACATGTACAGCTGACTTCTGGATCCCGAAAATGACCTCTAGCTAGGTCCAGACACTAAGCACCTGAAAGACATCAAAAGTGAGGGGTCAGTATTTTGGAAAATACTGAGTGAGCATGCATTTTACTAACGGAATTATTATAAAAACATAACATCACATTTTAAATAAGCATTAATATAAAAATACATATAAACAAGTATTTAATCCGTTCGAAATTAAAATCCTGTAACATGACACGACTTACTAATATTCAAATCAAAATGATCCATATGGTCCGACCCAGGAGCTATTCTGACTCAACCACGTCAGCCGCGACCAATCTCTTAATCCCAAAGTGTGGGTCCAACCCACTAGATACAGGGCTCAGGTTACTTTAACTGAGTTCTCGCTCGGATCGCATTCATATATCCAACTTTGAAATTCGTATTCATAATCATATCATGAATTTATATCAAATCATTTCTCATAGTCAGACACTGTAGACCGAGTCAATTACTGGTGATCACACAGCCTATTGACACCAATAACTAGCTAGTTTCTTAGGATCTCATACTAATTTTTCGTACTTGAAGTCAATAGGAATATATAATAATCCAGCAAATCATAATGCGATGCGTTTAAATAATGATATGTATAAGATATAATATCAAATAACATAGATAAATAATACGCGAAAGTAAAGTGCAACTCACTATGACCGCTATCCAATCTATAATGAGGTCGATGTGGTAATATGCTCGTGCTAGCCCACGTCTACTAACCTCGCTGCTCGCTGATACGTCTGATAAAAAGTTTAATAGTTAGACGTGAATTTCGTGTTTGTATGAGTAATGCTTTAAAGTGTAAGGTTTTAGGTTTCATTCTTATTATTAAATATGAATTTGATAACCCTTAGTTGTATTTACGACTTAGCCAATATCGCTACTCGTATTCGAGAATCATATAACTTTCTTAACGTTTTTCTTATTTCTAATCACATAAAACGTCGAGCTAAAGTCTTACTTTTTAAGTTTATCGGGGTCCTTAATTTACCATTAGGGTTTAATGTCCGAAAATATCAAATACCTAGGTCAAAACACGGTCCATATGCATACTTGTGCATTTGGGTGCACGTTCGTACTCCTCGGCTGGTGCACGTTCGTGCCCCTCAGCTGGTGCACGTTCGTGAACCAAGTTCACAGCCACTGGAAATCCGATTTCCGGGGCTTTCTGACAATCTCGATGTTATCAACACCTCACACTCAAAATTCGTATCTCCGTTTTTATTAGAACGCTAAAACGATCTCAAAACATCGAATTCAACATTAATATGCTAATTCCACCAAAACAGCCAATAAACTACTAATTCCGCACCAAATGTCGTCCTCTTACCTTGATTCGAAGATGAGGATGGATAGAGCCTTCGATTTCGAAGAAATAGGCGCGAAAAACACTTGAAACAGACGTCAAACGGAGAAACGGCGAGCGATCGACAGTGAGGAACGATGAAAGCACGAGGAAAGGACGAAAGCTTCTGGAGGATTCTTCCTTCTTCTAACTCATATCATTCTCTATATATATCATGGTCAAAGTCCCACTTTGGTCATTGTTCTCTTCATTTGTTACAAATTAACCTTTAAACTTTTCTTTTGCTCAATTTAATCCATAACCAAATCAATTAATACTTTAATCATAATATATACGTATTATTTATATCTAATAAATAATACAACCCGAGAATTTATATTTTCCCCTCAAAACATTCCTGAGACGTAATTGGCTAATTTACCACTTTAGTCACTGAACTCTATTTTGGGACTTTTCGTGACATTTTTCCTTTTAATTCCAATTCTAACTTTAGAACTGAAATATAACATTAAATTCTTCGCAATAATCTTTCCGAACCCGACCTACTAAAACTTTATTTATTTTAATTTCTCGAAAACGTTTCCAATATTGCCACTCCAGCGACTAATCACTTGACACGTGGTCCAGTTGAATAATTTAAACTTTTGGGTATTACATTCTTCCCCCCTGATAAAAATTCGTCCTCGAATTTTCATATAACTTGTGGAAATCTTAAAATTGTTCTTATGTCTTCCTTGACGTATATTACTACTTATCAGTCGTAGTTTCTTCTTTTACTTTAACTGTGAACTTTTCATTTTGACTATTTACTTGTGACTGTGACGTTGTACTCATCGTTGGTCTATCATCTATTCTACTTGTAGAATCTTTCCACCATTACGTAATTGAGAATCGTTTCATCGTTATTTTTGTTCAATCCTTCGCTTTTTCAATAAAGCATAGCTTTAAGTATGTCTTCTAATTTATAGTTCATGTATCATCATTGTCTGGTCTGAACTTCCTCTTTTGACTATCATTAATCATTGATTAATATTATCTCGATCTATTGTTTCATCCTTGGTAGTCATTATATTATTTTCCGCCTCTTTTATACATGAGTAGTCACGACGTATCGTTCACCTCCTTAATGACAGACTTACTTTACTTATGCCACTGTAAGTATTCACTTTTATAATTATAAATCTGTAATTATAATCTTTGCTGTTGTGCCTTGTCATTATTCTCTTTCCCTTAGTGGTTTCTTCCATCCGTTACTTTTCTCTTTCATTATCTGACACTTAGTTTCCTTATCAGTCAATTCTTTTCAGATTGTAATTATTTATCACCATCACTATTCCTTGGTGAGTTGGATTCGATAAACTTTCTATTATCTTTAATCTCCCTTTTTCCTCCTTCTTCAAGCTATTATGAGTTTTGTGTTGCTTTGTTCGCAGGGGACCGTTCATCGTTGCTTTAAACATTACACTTTACGCTGATCTTGATTATGTAGCTTGTACAGCTGCCTTTGTTTACCGATACTACCCGTATTTTCATCTCTTTTATTTCTCTTTATTTGATCCTTTATAGATTATCTTGAGTCTCCTATTAACTCATTAGTCAAGACTATCTTTCCTTTACGTCACGATTCCTTATTCATGTTGATTTCATAAGAATTTCATATGTTTTTTTAACATTTAACTTTCTCGAGAATCTTTCCTACTTGCTAGAATTCACTTAACTTCACTCTTACTTTTAAGTTTTAGCTGATCCAATAGATCTTTAATGACTTATCTACTTTTGTACTTAAGTTGTCCTGAATCTGACATTTCTATAAGTTTTCATCACATTCCTCCTGGTGACTTCTCTTTGTGGTGTAAACAATTGAAATTTTTTGATTAAGACTTCTCATCCTTCCTTGCAAATGCTTGTTTTACTGTACTCTTACCTTTGTCGAGTAATCAGCTTCATACTCATTACAATCATCCTTACACTATCTCCCACCTTCTTCTTGAAGTGTTTCAGGTTACTCGTAACGTATAAGTTATACTTATCCTTACAAATTCCAGAATTAGGGAGTAGTCTTAATTTCATTATCCCGCATACTTTATGCTTCTTTAGTACTTATAACATAGTTCTAATTATCCTTTAATTGACTTGACTCCTTGTTCCATCATCGGGTTTTATCCTTGTAATTTTTAGAACCTTCACTTTTCTTATCATCTTACGAAGTTCCTAGAGTGTATACGTGTCCTATCACGCTTCCTTTCATGCTTCTTGTCATCCTTACGTTTACTGATGCATATATCTACATGCATTACCTTTATCTTTATACTAGGGTGCTTCAACTTAACTTTCCTCCTTTCTGTTTATGTAGCTTATAACTCCTGATACTGGTATTGATGAGGTTACATATACTTAGGGCATTACTTGATATTCATCATATAATATAATTTATCTCTTATTCTTTTAAACTTCGAGTCTTATATAATACAAAATCATCTTCTCCGTCATTTTATATCTTTTATTTTCCTTCCTCTGATGAAATTTTCAGTCGTTGCATCCCCCATCTTGATATAAGGATAAGTATTGTATCCTCCAGATGTTGCTAGTGCATTACATCCTGATCGCCTATGCCTTTCGGCATTTAATTCTTATTCGCATCCCTTCTTAACTTCGTTAGTCTTTATTACGATCTAGCATTAATATGGCTTAATTCTTTTATTGGTGTTTATTTTACAAGTTTCAATTGTAGTTATTAAGAATCTTTTATTACTTGTCACAGAGTTGTACGTCTGAGTTTACTCACAAATCAAAACGATTTCAAAAACATCTTTTGGCTGGCCAGCTCTTTGATCCGTCTTTCAATTCAAACATTTTTCATAAAAATCGTTTGAAATCGTTAGTACAACTGTAGCTCAGAGTGATGACACCTCTCATCACTGAAGAGTTGCTCGAAATCACGTTTTCTTTATCGTTGTAAAGATATGATGTATGATCTACGTTTTGAAAATCAATTTTTTATACATTCCTAACGTGATTATGTCATGCCATATGCGATGTCTCAGCACAATTGTACTTTCTTTTTAAAATTATACAACTTTCATACTTTTCGTAATACGTAAGTTTACTCTAGGTTGTACACTCTGCGACAATTTAACGGCTTTTCTCTATTATTATTGGGTACATTACTAATTTTAATATAGCCGTTACTTTCTAACGCTTCCTGAGCATCCTTATATTAACACCACTCCTTTTTCATCTCTCCGATAACTCAATTCAGTCTAATGCTTCTTATAGCCGTAATCACTATATTCATTTCTTCAATCTACTTGCATCATATCATTTACAAGTACAAGTATTGATCATCCACATCGATTCTTCCTTAGTAATCCACCTTTTCCTTCATGACTTCTAGAACGTAATATAGGGATTATGTTCGCGATTACTGTATTATATGTTGTTTATTAAGCTATTGTTTTTGTAAGTTATGTATATATATTCTTTTATTAAGCGCGTTATCAGCGATGTCTCTCCTTATAGCCATTAGCTACACGAGGTGCTATCCTTGTTAGCGCAGCGGGACGCGAGGGTCCTAATCGTATATTTCAATTCAAAATCGAAATTCCAACAATCCGGATCCTAAAGTTGATCATATCAACAACAAATGGATCGTCGTATCATTTAGTAATTAAAGCACGCATCTAGGAATCGTAAGAAGAATACCTATGTCGATTCTCCAACGATTCTTGTAGTCCCGAAAGTACGGCGACCTCAAGCTCGTCCACACGAGTATGCGTCCGATTGAATCCTCGCTTTGATGTAATCCGCAAGAATTCCTCTTGCCGAGCAGCCCTAAGCTCAAACTCTCGCCGGGATTACGTCCTTGCTCGGATGTATGAAAAACGTCGTCAAGTTTTTCCCGTGATTGATGACTACTTGAACTCCTTCAAGTGCTTTCTCTCTCTACAACTTTGTAGTGAGATGTGTGTTGTCTGTTAAATGAGCAAAGGCAACCTCTATTTATAGGGTAGAGCTTCGCTTAAGAATGCAACACCTCACATGCTAGGTGTCACACAGCAAGCAAAGGTTTTGCCACCATTCGACACCTCACATGCTAGGTGTCACACACCAAGCATAGGTGTTACAACCATCTGACACATCACATGCTAGGTGTCACAATCAAGCATAGGTGTTGCCACCTTCTGACAGGCCGGATGCTAGGTGTCACACACAGAGACATACATGACATCATCACATGACATCATCACGTGACATCATCACATGACATCATCACGTGACATCATCACGTGACATCATTGTGACATCATCACATGACATCATCGTGACATCATCACATGACATCATCTTGACATCATCACATGACATCATCGTGACATCATCACATGACATCATCATATTAACTTGGATAAAATACAATTAGGTGCCTACTAATTTATAACTCTTACAAATTAATCCCTAATTTATACTTGTTTTTCATCTTAGATTAATTTCCGAGATATGCTAGTATCTATATGAAATCGATCTCTCGTAAACTCAATCGGTTGCACACCCTTTTTTGTGTGACTAACTAGGTTCACATCTATATGGCAACGAGAGTCATAAGAAACGCCTTTCTTATATTAAATAATTAAATCCCATTAATTATTAATTCTCGTAGATCGTGAGTGACGTCTAGCAACATATCACGACCCCCAAATAGATATGAATGTTTCGATGCATTATTTATGAACCAATGTTCATAATTACCGTACACTCAAAATTCCTTTCATCTTAGATTCCAATCTCGACTAGTGTCACAGTTAAGTCAAACACTGTTTGTCTTGATCATATGACCTCATCTCTCAAATCTAATTCTTGATAAATATGACTTCCACTAGAAACAACTTTCTAAGTAAGTCATATACACCTGCGTAGGTTTTATCATCCATCAAGAACAATTCGAGATAGCATAGAATCTTGTCTCCATTCATCCAGAGTGATGAATCCTTTCTAGGTTAAACCCCTATCTCCATATACAACTAATTAGAGCCAACACATCCCGCGGCCCTAGCTCATGAAAGATCTAGGGTTAAGGAGTATCAAACTCTAATCACCTATATACAAGATAGTGTCACCGCAAGTCAAAGGACATATGTACAATTATGAACTAGATGACATTAAACTGACTTTGATGAATTACCATGAATAAGTCATCTAGAGTCACTTGTTCGACTCATTCAACACCTTGAGTGTCCACATGTTTATTCTGATCCCCATCAAGTAGTATGAGACTCACTACTTCCTATAATTAGTAACTCTTTACTAATCAGGAGAATAAACAGAGGTGACGATCTTTCCGGGATAATGCGATGCCCTTATTTGCAGGACCCCATTGATCGTGAACGGTTATTTAGATCACTTGTATAATAGAACCTGTCACTCATATTCTTAACACCTTAAGAATAGATTCTATCACAATGTGATAAGGACAATATGTAATAAATAAACACTTAGTTGATGAGACACTTAGTTCAAATAAAACATATATATCATTGCCAATGGGATTAGTTCTTCAAATATACACGATTAAATGGCCCTGGGGCACATACTACAAACAATCTCCCACTTGCACTAGTGCCATTGACAACTATATCTAAGCCCCATCTTCTCAAGATGTAAATCTTAATGACTCTATGTCATGGCTTTGTCAGTGGGTCAACCATGTTATTGGCTGATGCTATCTTTTAGAGAAACAATTTCTTTCTTTCTAACACTTTCTTTAGATAATATGATAATTCCTTTACTTATGTTCGGATAATTTGTGAGACCCGGTTTCTTTTGCTAGGGCAGTAACACCATTGTGGTCGCAAAAAAGAGGAACTGTCGACTTTAATGGAAGAAAACCGTACTTAGTTCGATTACGAACTAATTTATCCAAACACCTTCTATTACGACATCTCATGTCATAATATACTCGGTTTCTATAATGGAATATGGAGTTGATTCTTGCTTAGAACACTTCTAAGTCACTACTCCATCATTATATATAAATATGAATCTGGAGATAGACTCTCTATTATCCATATCTGATTATTAATCAGAATTTGTAAAACGGTCTACTTAAAAATCTCATTCTCCATTTGTTAATACCATATCTTTAGTTCTACAAAAGTACTTAAAGATACCTTTAACATCCATCCAATGTTCTCAACATAGATTGGATTAAAACCGATTAGTCCCACTAACTGCATAGACAATTTCTAGCTTTGTATGTGGCAACACATACCTCACGCTACCAATTGCCGAAGCTTATGGTATCTTTGCTAGATTCTTAATTTCTTCAGAAGTTTCGGAAGACACTCCCTTTGAAAGATTTATTTTATGCCTAACTAGTATCAATCCTCTCTTAGAACTTCCATATTGAACTACTTCAATATCTTTTCTAAGAAGAGCCTTTAGGAGAAACCAATTATTCTCTTAGATCTATCTCTATAGAGTCTAATACTGAGAATTTAGGCTACCTCTCCGTGGTCTTTGATGGAGTACGTATTAGATAAACCAAAGTTTTACAAAAGTTAACATTCCGATATTATTATTTATTAGTAATAAGTTATCTACATACAAGATTATGAAAGTGAGTCTGCTCCCACTAACCTTCTTGTAAATATTGGGTTTATCATCGTTTTTAATAAATTCATAACTCCTTACGGATTTATCAAGACGATGAAACTTGAAGCTTTCTTTCCATCCACTAGGGATCATTTTTGCTTACACGCCTTGGAACCTTCTTCGGATTCAAAATCCTCGACTTATTCCATATAGATATACTCCTTAATTTAACCATTAAGGAATGTGGTTCTTACATCCATATGTCCAACCATAAAATCTGAATGTGTAGCCTTGGTAAGAAAAATCTTGATGGACTTAAGCATGGCTACCGGCGATAAAGTGTATTCACAATACAACTTCTTGTCTCTAGCAAAACTCTTTTGCAACAAGCCTAGCTTTAAAGGTCTCCACCTTTCCATTAGTACCAATTTTACACTTGAAGATCCATTTAAACCTTATTGGTATAATACCTTTGGATGGATCGACTAGCTCCTAAAATTTGGTTTCTTTATATGGAATCCATTTCAGATTTTATTCCTTCAAACCAATTTGAAGAATCTATATCACATATAGTTTCCTCATAAGTAGAGGGATCAACACTTGATCTTTTACTCCATGACTAAACAACTCTTGTTTATCATGCGGGAAAACCATCTCTCTACGGTGGACGAGATACTCTACTTAATCTTCGAGTTGTTAATGTAGATACATCTTTTACTAACTCCGGCTTTTAGTGGGGTTGATCAATCTTCATGGATTCATTATTTTGTTGGTAACTAGATGACTCCTTATCTAATTCTATATTCCTTTCTTAGTGTCCCTCTTGAATAAACGCTTTATTAAGAAAGACTACCACCGTTAAACAACGATTGTTTGTTCGGTTCGAATACAGAAACAATATCCTAAACTGTCTTTAGGATATCCAACATAACCTTTCCATGATTGATTTTGATTCCAAATTTATCGGAGATCAGTTTCCTGATATGTTCCGAACACCCTCAAATCTTAACATCCTTGAGACTTGATTCCATACCATATCTCATAAGGTATCTATGGTGCAAATTTAGTTGGAATTTAATTTAGAATTTTATTTGCGGTAAGAAGTGCTTGACCCTATAACCAGATGGATAAGTCAGTATATAGCTCATTATTGATCGTATCATTTCCCAAAATGTACGATACGTCCTTCTTGACAGACGCACCATTCAACCATGGTGTTTCCAAAGAGTAAGTTGAAAAATAATACCACATTCCTTTTAGGAACATACCAAATTATGTACTCAAGTATTCTTCCCTTTTCGATCACATTGTAAAGTATTAATACCTTTTCCAATTTGGTTTTCTACTTCATTCTTGAAGTCATTTGAACATTTCAAAATCTTCATGTTTGTTCTTCATAAGACAAACTTAACTATATCGTGATAAATCATCAATGTAGAAAATGAAGTAGTATCTACCTTGGTCCGTTTCTTTAAACGTACCATATACATCACTATGTATGATCTCTTAAACGGCTTTAGCTCTACCTCTTTGTCCCACAAAGAATAATCAGGCCATGTTGCCTTTAAGATACAACTCATAAATCGAAAGAGATGCAAAATCTTGATTGCTCAAGATTCCCATCCTATCTAACTTGTTATGTCTATCTTTTGCAATATGTCCTAATTATAAATGCCAAAGTTGTTTAGAAGTTTGATAACTTATGGTATTAATTTCCAAAACATCTTTTGCATTAAACATCTTTATTTAAGTCATAAAGAATATTTTGTACATATCCATACCCAACTCCGTATTATCAAACATAATACTACAAACATCCTTTGTAAATAGAAAATCAACTACCAAATTTGTCATACAAATTCAGATATGATATCTCTATATATATTGGGTGAGTTCAAAAAAACTTATTTAAGTACAACTTATGTTTATTTAAGAAAATTGAAGTTGATCCTATAGCTCTTGTCGCAACGCTTGCGTCATTCCCGAGATTTAAGATTACTTCATCTTTTTCCTTTCTTTCTCACTTTTACTAAATCCGTAAAAGATAAACAAATGTGAGAATTAGCATCGGTATTCAATGTCCAAGCTTTTAAATGAGCAATTGACATTGGAATATGAGATGGACACATTCTTGATGAAATTGTCGTTCCTCTCGTCATTGCCCTTTAAGTATTCATAATACTTAATGTAATTTCCATTTCAATGTCTTTCGGTTTGACAAAAGAAACACTTTCTTTTATTGACTTAACCGCCTTTTAAATATTCCAAATATTTCCGGCTATGACTTATACTGTCCTACATCTTAACAAATGAAAACACTTTTCTTTGTTAACCAATGTGCATTTCTTTTTCGCAAAAGCCTTGGAGGCATCTAAATATCTTAATCAATCAAAAAATGGTTTTAAACCACTAGCCGATTACTATCGTGAATGTCACTTAAAAGGATTCTATTTAATCTTATTATCCTTTAGATAGCAAAGATCTCTAATTAGTATTCGTGTTATTTTGTATATTTAACCATAATGATTTGGTCTCTATCAAAATGGCCTCCCACTATCTTTTTCGAATCCTACACTTCCAAAATAGGAAACGTGAATCTTTGTTGGAAAAGATTTCAAGCGGGTGATTGAATTCTTATACTCATTTATCTTTCCCTCAAGTAATGCTATTCTTGGGATCAAAATGATATATAAGTGAACAACTACTTGTTCATCATATCTCATATGAGGTTCAATCATTTCCGGCTCCTAATGCTTTCACCCTCAAGTACTTAATGCTATTCTTAGGTTTCCACATTAGTTAAGTTTAACCCATTGAATCAACTAAGATGTATCGATTTGAATAATATACGACTCAGGTACGCCTAATTGCCTTTCTCGCCGTATATTATATCGACTACATCCGTAACATCTCATGCTTAACAATAAACTCAACAACATCTCTTGACGATATCATCTCACCCCTATGTATCCATAGCCGACAAGATGATAACTCAAAGTGTGTTAGTTTATTGCTCCAATGGAGAGCCATTGATAAATCAATTTAATGATTAATCAATATAAACTTAATCCTTTTACTTTTAGGAGGGTTTTAAGTTATTCCAGTCTCACTAAGCACACAACACATTTTAGCATGCATCTCATACATATTAAAGCTAAAATGAATCATGCAATCACACATGTATGATCATGGACTTCCTAGGTCTCATTCTTTAGCCACAAAAGAATGAGCAAACTATTACTTATTCCGCATGTTTTGTTGACGACAACATAATGCACAAGCGAGTCATGTATTGTGTTAAATAATCACATTAGAAAAATTCCCAAGATAGATTGGAGGGTCACGAGCGGACCACTTAAGTACCAATCTCCTAGACAAAATTTAATCAAATGTAACTAATGTCACTATAGCATTTGCTCGTTTTTGCAAACAAGACCTAAGCCCTCAGAATTATAAATTACTTGCCCAATAATAATTCCTATGTCCATAATTATTAATACATGCATCCAATCGTAAAGCTTTAATACTTGATGAGACGGTGGCTCTGATACCACTATTGGCGCAGCGGGACGTGAGGGTCCGAATCGTATATTTCAATTCAAAATCGAAATTCCAACAATCCGGATCCTAAAGTTGATCATATCAACAACAAATGGATCGTCGTATCATTTAGTAATTAAAGCACACATCTAGGAATCATAAGAAGAATACCTATGTCGATTCTCCAACGATTCTTGTAGTCCCGAAAGTACGGCGACCTCAAGCTCGTCCACACGAGTATGCGTCCGATTGAATCCTCGCTTTGATGTAATCCGCAAGAGTTCCTCTTGCCGAGCAGCCCTAAGCTCAAACTCTCGCCGGGATTACGTCCTTGCTCGGATGTATGAAAAACGTCGTCAAGTTTTTCCCGTGATTGATGACTACTTGAACTCCCTCAAGTGCTTTCTCTCTCTACAACTTTGAAGTGAGATGTGTGTTGTCTGTTAAATGAGCAAAGGCAACCTCTATTTATAGGATAGAGCTTTGCTTAAGAATGCAACACCTCACATGCTAGGTGTCACACACCAAAAAAGGTGTTGCCACCATTCGACACCTCACATGCTAGGTGTCACACACCAAGCATAGGTGTTCCCACCATCTGACATATCACATGCTAGGTGTCACACATCAAGCATAGGTGTTGCCACCTTCTGACAGGTCGGATGCTAGGTGTCACACATAGAGACATACATGACATCATCATATGACATCATCACGTGACATCATCATATGACATCATTGTGACATCATCACATGACATCATCGTGACATCATCACATGACATCATCGTGACATCATCACATGACATCATCCCATTAACTTGGATAAAATACAATTAGGTGCCTACTAATTTATAACTCTTACAAATTAGTCCCTAATTTATAATTGTTTTTCATCTTAGATTAATTTCCGAGATATGCTAGTATCTATATGAAATCGATCTCTCGTAAACTCAATCGGTTGCACACCCTATTGTGTGTGACTAACTAGGTTCACATCTATATGGCAACGAGAGTCATATGAAACGCCTTTCTTATATTAAATAATTAAATCCCATTAATTATTAATTCTCGTAGATCGTGAGTGACATCTAGCAACATATCACGACCCCCAAATAGATATGAATGTTTCGACGCATTCTTTATGAACCAATGTTCATAATTACCGTACACTCAAAATTCCTTTCATCTTAGATTCCAATCTCGACTAGTGTCACGGTTAAGTCAAACACTGTTTGTCTTGATCATATGACCTCATCTCTCAATTCTAATTCTTGATAAATATGACTTCCACTAGAAACAACTTTCTAAGTAAGTCATATACACCTGCGTAGGTTTTATCATCCATCAAGAACAATTAGAGATAGCATAGAATCATGTCTCCGTTCATCCAGAGTGATGAATCCTTTCTAGGTTTAACCCCTATCTCCATATACAACTAATTAGAGCCAACACATCCCGCGGCCCTAGCTCATGAAAGATCTAGGGTTAAGGAGTATCAAACTCTAATCACCTATATACAAGATAGTGTCACCGCAAGTCAAAGGACATATGTACAATTATGAACTAGATGACATTAAATCGACTTTGATGAATTACCATGAATAAGTCATCTAGCGTCACTTGTTCGACTCATTCAACACCTTGAGTGTCCACATGTTTATTCTGATCCCCATCAAGTAGTATGAGACTCACTACTTCCTATAATTAGTAACTCTTTACTAATCAGGAGAATAAACAGAGGTGACGATCTTTCCGGGATAATGCGATGCCCTTATTTGCAGGACCCCATTGATCGTGAACGGTTATTTAGATCACTTGTATAATAGAACCTGTCACTCATATTCTTAACACCTTAAGAATAGATTCTATCACAATGTGATAAGGACAATATTTAATAAATAAACACTTAGTTGATGAGACACTTAGTTCAAATAAAACATATATATCATTGCCAATGGGATTAGTTCTTCAAATATACACGATTAAATGGCCCTAGGGCACATACTACTAACAATCCTATATGCATATCCTAGTCGTTATACACTATTATGCAATGTAGACAAACATATATACACAAAGCATATTAATCACTTAATACCTGGGGGTGCCTGATGTGGAACACTAGGCTCCCTAATAACTATACCATTGTGTCGACCCCTAACTCTTCTACCGGCGTTGCCTCTGCCTTTATGCACAAATCTGGGGTTAGTCCAAATAGTAGAGGCTCGGCTAACATAGTCTGGGTGAAACTCACGTCTTAAATAGTAAGGTCAAACTTGAGTACCATCCCGCTCGCGGTCGCTTTCGATCCTGCGAGCCATTGTAGTAAGCGTCCCAAAGTGCTCACCAACATACTGATACAGCTCTGCAAACTAGGGTCCCAAACCCCTAACGTATCTACGGTTAATCATCCTGTTATCTTTATTAAGGTCTGGGACTCCTTCGACCATACGCATAAAATCTGAGGAATACAGTCCCACTGGTAGCATTCCCCTAGAAAAGGAGAGCATTTGCCTTCTAACCTGATTCAAAACCACTTGTGCTTGACCGTTAACTATCTCTGCATCCTCTCTCAGATTGCGGTATCTCCGCACATTGGACCATAAATGTTCACTCCGGTACTCTTCGATGTCTGACTCATCTGATATCTCTTCTTCTTCGAAGTCCTCCTCCTGAGGACCCTCTTCTAAATCTTCTTCTGGATCCTCCTCTGGATCTTCCTCTGGATCCTCCTCACTTTCCTCACTATATTATATTTCCGGTGAGTGTGTTCTACCTCTAACCCTAGAAGAACTATCAATTTATGACCCTGACATAAAGCCGTTATGATAGATCTCAGGTGATCTCCTAATGTCTGTGTGGAATCCAGTCTGGTGGACTTCAGATGGTCCGCCTACTTCATAATGAAATCCATTCTGAAATATGGGAGGCGCTTCCTCCTGTTCTTTTGTAGCATGTGACTGAGCTCCGTTCTGCCCAAACATGCTGAAAAGAAACAATTTTGAATGTAAGCGACCATCTGAGCCCATTTCCACACAGAATACCAATATTATCTCATAGAATGCAGCATATACTTAATCAATCCATATAGAGAGTCATAAACACTTAATTGCTTAAAGACTCCTTACGTAGATAATAAAATCTTATTCACTATATCAATTCATATGCGCAGAGAGTAAACGCTTAGTCGCCTAGCAGCTTTGGCACGCGCGCGTTATAAAACATACTAATAATGCACATATAAAATAAATGAAAGCAACTAAGGCTCGACTCTATCGCTGCAGTAGTTCCTAGGTTCAGTTACTGACAGAGTAACTAAACTCGAACATACATCTCAGACAAACTAACAGTGGTAACTAGACCAACTGCTTTGATACCACAACTGTCACGATCCAAATTATTGAGCCGAGACCGGGGCTAGGGAATGGGAGTGGTAACTCCAAAACCCGTAGCAAGCCTAAATTATCAAACTCTTTTTCGCAAAATATCAACATTAATACGCTAATTCCACCAAAACAGCCAACAAAACTACTAATTCCGCACCAAATGTCGGCCTCTTACCTTGATTCCAAGATGAGGATGGATAGAGCCTTTGATTTCAAAGAAATTGGCGCGAAAATCACTTGAAACGGACGTTAAACGGAGAAACAGCGAGCGATCGACGGTGAGGAATGATGAAAGCACGAAGAAAGGACGAAAGCTTCTGAAGGATTCTTCCTTCTTCTGATTCATATCATTCTCTATATATATCATGATTAAAGTCCCACTTTGGTCATTGTTCTCTTCATTTGTTACAAATTAACCTTTAAACTTTTCTTTTGCTCAATTTAATCCATAACCAAATCAATTAATACTTTAATCATAATATATACGTATTATTTATATCTAATAAATAATACAACCCGAGAATTTATATTTTCCCGTCAAAACTTATAATTTCCATTCCTGAGACGTAATTGGCTAATTTACCACTTTAGTCCCTGAACTCTATTTTGGGACTTTTCGTGACATTTTTCCTTTTAATTCCATTTCTAACTTTAGAACTGAAATATAACATTAAATTCTTCGCAATAATCTTTCCGAACCCGACCTACTAAAACTTTATTTATTTTAATTTCTCGAAAAAGTTTCCAATATTGCCACCCTAGCGACTAATCACTTGCCACGTGGTCCAATTGAATAATTAAAACTTTTTGGGTATTATAGGCAAATTTCGGAAGAAGTACGGATTCAAAGAAGTGAAGTAGTACGGAGAATTCTTATTGGTTACAGAGTCTAAGATTCAGAAGAAACTCACAAAACTAAATGGTATGACCTATTATGGTCATTCATTTAAATGGTTTTAAAAAGTATAATTATGATTAGACATGTAATATACGCGTGTCACGACATTGATAAGGAATGCATCACTACATATATATGAACAAGTGCATTAGTAGAACATGCATCACTCATAGAAAATTGATATGTTATGACAACTCTTTGGGGATGAGAGGTATCATCACCCTATGCACAATTATACATATGTTTAAATAAGGAATTTTAAACAAATTGTTTTGAAAATGCTAGCAAATGATTGAAATATTTTCAAACATACTTGTTTTATTATAAGTCTGTATAAATACCTAGACCAAAACTCTATATAAATACTCGAGATCAATAAGAAAGCGATCCTCGAGGGGGCAACAAAAGCATATAAGAATGGAAGTTGGAGAACACAATTGGGACTAGGAAGTACACAACTAGTTGTAGTTAAGCGAACTACAACTTGCGTAGGATCGAGATATACATCCGAGCTACGACGAGCTACGGATATGAACATCTCTAGACCAAATATCCATAGCATTGTACCTTGAGACACTAGGGGGACGAGGAAAAAAGAATATAACCTACTGATTGAGTTGGGATTCACATGTTAAGAATACAAGAGTTCTCACTAGCGATTGCTAAAACCTGAGTTAAGGAAAACTCAAGGCAAGCGAGAGGTACACGTTGTAAGGTATGGTAGATGAAGAAGGTATATGCATGAGATGAGTTTCAGATGATGTCTGAAAATGGATAGGGTATAGGGAAACCCTGATATCTTCTGATTGAACCGTTGGATCGGTGTAGTTTTAGAATATGGTATTCCTAAGATGGGTACCTAGATGTTAACCGTTGTGGTCATCGAATGGATAACCATAGGACAGCTGTTTGCAAAGGTAACAGTGGGAAACTTGCGTAAACTTTGGCAGTAAGACAAAAGTACAAGTGATAAAGTTATGGAGGATATAGTTCAATTAACCTAAGACTATCAATGTAAGCTCCATATGTATGTATGAAATTGAAAGATGTTTTGAAACAGTGATTTCAAATTATGAAAACTCCAATAACCGGGCCTAATGACTATGAAGTCTTAGCTGGCTGGTGCGGAACATACATGTAGAGTACAAGTATTTGATAGTCAAGCCAGAAAAGTGTAAAGTATGGCGACCAAAAGTTGAAGATGGAAAGTAGAAGTTTTATTTTGATATTAAATGTTTTGAAAATGGAGCAAGAAATTGATAGTCAGTTAATTAAAGATAGTAGCGGCTATGAAGCCTATGGAAGTAGAAATTATACAAGGAGAGTAAGTCACCTCGAGGGTAAGAGGTGCAACGATGATCATAGGTCACGAGATTGAAGTATATGATTGGAAATATCAATACCAAGGGGGTATGATCGATAAAGATGATGGGCATGACGATGGGAACTCATAGTATGTGAACACATAAGCCCTAAGAAGAACATAAGTATGGATCGAAAACGCTTAGAAAAGTGAACGAAGATAATGATCGATAAGGCTAGTAAGCCATGTCAACTTCGAATGATGCAATGAAGTAGAAAGGGGAGACTCAACAAAAGAAGTTGGGCTACAACACAGAGGTGTTGTTGTATAGGTCGAAATGAGAAAGTGATAAGGAAGGATACCTAAAAGACATAAGAGCTTGAAGTAAGACGCTGATAGAAAGGCATTCAAGCATAAGGAAGTATAAGAACTAAAGATGGATGAATGTATGCAACGAAATGGATTAAGATAATCAATATAGAGGAAGTCTAAACGACCTAAGTATATGGAACAACACTCGATAAAGGTGGTTGAGGAAAGGAAACAAGAACATTACTTGGAAAGTAACCAGGAGAGTCAACTTCTGTGTAGTCATAAGACACATAGAAGTAAGTTAGAGTGGCCATGAATATAAGACCAACCTGATAATGAATGGATGTAAGTAAGTAAGGATGTGATAGATGGATGTACGCATGACTAAGAGTGCAATCTGTCAGCAAGATTGAGAGGAATAACCTTCGACCTTATGTAAAGATTAAGGTTGGATGTATTGGACTAAGAGCTGGGGTATGATCAGGAGATGTAGTAAGAAGAAGATAAGGATTTCATTGGACACCGGTAAGAACATTTCCAGTCTAATGCAAGACAGTTGAAATTAAAGGATCAAGGACTTAGGCATATCATGGAATAGCGCTCGATACACATCGATAAATGCTAAGTAAGCATTCGACTTCATGAGATTCATGAAGTCATAAAGTATGTGATGAGTAGTTAAGGAAAAAAAAGAATTCCTAACTACTATAAGATATCGATAAGGATATCGGATGATGGGTTGTATAGATCTTAACTGTAAAGACAACAAGTTAAGAAGTGAATGATCAGAGTGTCGCAGTGGAAACGAAGCAGGAAAAGAAAATCACATATATGATTATACAAGGAAGAGGAGAAACATCAAGGAAAACTAACGTCGGACATTAATAAAGTCGAAAGTTTGTAAGGATCAAGAATGGAATAAGAGTTCATTAAGAAATAAGTATAACCTAACAAGTAAAAGTTAGGGTAAGACTTCGAAAGAAAATCAAAGGGATACTGACGGGACTATTATGGAAAATAGTTCATGATGAATACTGAAAGAGGTAAGGCATTAAAGGACATGTGACAAGGAAATACCCAGGGAAAAGGAATATGTGTTAAGTAATAACACATCATAAGATAAGAGGCCTACGAATGAATAAGTCTTGAGATAAGATAAAGGATTAACCTTATACTCGACATGTAGGGATAAGTACAAATGAGTACTTAAGGAAATTAAGAAGATATCGAAAGTAGTTCGACCTAAACAAAAATGGTAGACAAGAAGATTAGGTATGGGAATACGGGTAATTCAGATAAGGACTATCTGAACACTTAGTTCATAGGCTTAAACAACAGCCTATGCAAGCGGATAAAGATAGTCCGAGGAAGCAACTTCTGGGTCGATTTTCGACACCTTCGGGTATCAATCTGCAACTTCTGGGTCGATTTTCGACACCTTCGGGTATCAATCTCAACCCAAAAATCAAATAGAAGTGATGAAGGAGATTGGGAATTATACGAATACCAATTTCGTATAGTGCACAAACACCTTTAAATAAGCGCTTAAGATAGCTGAAGTGAGCGCGATAGACATTTTTTCAGACCAAGATTAAGAAAAACTTAAAAGGTATAAGTCAAGTTATGCCTAAAGCTAGTACGCATAAATCAAAGTGGGTATCAAAGGGAGATGTAACCCTTATAGAACTAAGGAGTGAACGAGGGATAAAGACTATCAAATATGAACGATAAAGATATTAGTGATATGCACTAGGTCAATCATGTTTGACCATGTTTTGACAATATCATTTTGTTATTTATTGACTGGCAGTTTTTATCATTTTATATTAATGATTAAAATACTTGAATGGTTAATTCTTTATAAGGTCATCAAGTATGTGACTTGATAGTAGAACCCTTAGGTTCTATAAAAGAATTATATACATCTATCCCTAGTCTTAATAGAACATTGAGACTAGTATGATGTTGACTGATGATTATGTTTTACTAATCATGTATATGAGATATTAAGTCATATCATAGGTGCTATTTGAGAAATAAGGCACTGGATGACCCACTATGAGGATACTACATAGATCACTGTCATAAGTAATTCTCATTACAGTTCTATTAGTATAATCCTTTGACCTTGAAATCATCATGGATTTCTATATAGCTATTTCATATTTTGATACAGTCTTACATTATCTTTAACAGGATAATGGAATAGATTGTCATTGGATATGAAAGTAACTATGTGAGAAATGTGAGTGACTGCGAAGGAATTTGTCCCTCATTTATTTGAGTAAGATATCTATGGGCCCCTTGAAGAATACAGACTGAAGGAAATGCATGGCCATGCTAAATAAATTGATAAAGAGTTATCATTTTCAGTCTACTTATAGTCAAGAAACTAATGATTGAATATTATAAGGATGACAGGACTATGCCTTATATTCAATCTGGATATCGAGTGACAAAGGGATCAAAATATTATTGTAAATGGTTAAATCAGATTGTCGATATTCGTATAACTTAGGTAGTCATAATGTCTTGTTAGAGGCCACTTATGACTTGTGGGCTGAAATAGGGATTTCAGGCCTCCTGCCAACGTTATATGAACCTACAGGGTCGCACACTAAGAACAGGCCCAAAACAGTTATGGGTTATACAAACCCAATGTGATTAAGTGATTAATTATTATATATATATAATTCGTAATATATATATATATATATTAATAAATATATATTAATTCGAAATTAAGGATAAGTGTGTTCCTTAATTTATTATTTTTTTAAGATAATAAATATAATAATTAATATATATGGATGATTATCAAAAAGGAGTTTTTGATAAACATAAACTTGTAAGAATTGCAATGAGATTGAAATTCGAATTTGTCTCAAACCCTAGTGTTGTTGTATGACTTTAAATACACATCAAGGAATAATTTTTAGAATAACCAAATTCATTATTCACTAAATCACTAAAATTCGAAATTGCTTGTGAAGCAATAGTGCTAGCGCACAAGCACTAGTTTTGGCTAAGATCTGTTCGTGTGGATACTCGTAGAGGACGCATTCTTTTAGAGGCGTTTCTGATCCAAGGCCAGGTATCACCAAAGTGAACCACCTCCTTTCTTCCTACATTGCTGTTGAATTCGACATACAAGTAAGTATTAATTTTGTTGTTAATCTATTTATTCGAATTACATGGATCTTGGTTTGGGTTTTAGTTAAAAAATTTGAAATTCCGACCAGCGGGACCACCGCCTGGGGCTCTGTCCCCGGGCCCAGCCAGGGGCGCTGCCCCCAGACCCCGCCAAGGGGCCGCGCCCCTTGGACCCCGCTGATACACCCCATTAAGGACCGTTATCCTTTTAAGCCGGCGTGTTTTTGTCATGTATTTTATTTTAATACTTTAAATGATAATTATTAAATATAATTTAAATTATCATGAAAAACATATTTATGTGATTGTTGTTAAATATGATTTAAAATAGTGAAATAATATTTTTTAATGTTTATCTTATTGGTTATATGTTTTGCATGATTATTTTATATGTGATAAGATAGGATAACTAAATAGGATAAATGACAAACCCTTATTTAATATTAAGTCTTCAATATACCTCCCATTGTAATAATACTTATCAAGACTTAGATTGCTATGTATAGGCTATGCCAAAGCATGATGTATAAAGTCATCTAAGTAAGATAAGTTGGATAAAAGTGATATCCATATGTTTGATTTGGTTACACTTAACTAGGCTATCAAAATAGTTTTGAACCTAGGGTATAAGATAGAATATCAAGATTACATGTGATGTTAATATTCTATGTTCAAGAATTGCATGAGATGTAATTGGTAAAGTGTTACCTACCTAAATAAACCACAGTTAAAGTGATAAGCCAAAGCTTACTTGAAGTAGGGTGAAATATGGATCTTGACCCACTATTATTTTTCAATTGTTGAAATTATCATTAAGGGTTTATATATGTATTATGGATATATGTTGTGAGAATTTTATTGTGCCTTTTATTAAATGCTACTTGTATATTTATTGTTGTAGAGATGACTACAAACACTACACATACTTTATCAGTGCGATCAATTCTTGAGAAGGATAAGCTCAATGGCACTAACTTTCTGGACTGGTACAGAAATCTAAGAATTGTTCTTAGGCAAGAAAGAAAGGAATATATCCTTGATCAACCCCTCCCTGAGGAACCAGCTCCTTCTGCTACTAGAGCTCAAAGGGATGCTTATACGAAGCATCTCAATGACTTTACTGATGTCACTTGCATTATGCTTGGATGCATGGAGAATGAACTCCAAAAGCAAATGATGGAATTGGATGCAAACACCATGATTGCTGATCTCATGGAAATTTTCCAAGAGAGAGCAAGAATTGGAAGGTTCAATACCATCAAGGATTTGCTTTCTTGCAAGTTGACTACTAGCGGCTTAGTTAGTCCTCATGTTTTGAAGATGAAGGGTCATCTTGAACATTTGTACAGGCTCGGTCTCCCAATTGCCCAAGAGTTGGCTACAGACATTGTTCTCCAATCTTTGCCTAAGGCTTATGATGGTTTCATCATGAACTTCAATATGTATAATATGGAGAAGACGATCACAGAGTTGCATGGGATGCTTTAAAATGCTGAAAAGAGCATCAAGAATGAGATTAAGGATGTTCTTATGGTCAACAAGGGAAAGGGTATGAAAAGGTCTGGTAAGGGCAAAGGAAAGGCTTCCAAGAAGTTTAAGCCCAAGTCCAAGCCCAAGACCAAGGATGAACCAATAGCAAAACCGCCAAAGGAAGGAACTTGTTTTTTCTGCTAGGAACCTGGACATTGGAAAAGGAATTGCAAGAAATATCTGGCTGATCTGAAGAAGAACAAGGGTAGCGAGACTACCACTTCAGGTATTCATGTTATAGAAATTAATCTTTCTACTTCTGATTCATGGGTATTAGATACTGGATCTGGATCTCACATTTGTACTAATGTGCAGGGTCTCAAAAAGAGTAGAAGTTTGACAAAAGGCGAAGTAGACCTACGAGTTGGCAATGGAGCAAGAGTTGCTGCTTTAGCTGTAGGGACATATGAGTTATCTTTGCCTAGTGGACTTATTTTATCTTTGAATAATTGTTATTATGTATCTACCATGTGTAGGAATATTATTTCTGTTTCTTGTTTGGACAAGGATGGTTTTGAATTTATTATTAGGAATAATAAATGCAGTATTTCACATAATAACATTCTTCATGGATATGCTCCACGCAGTAGAGGTCTTTATATTTTAAATGTAGAAGACACTAATGAAAAATCAATCTATAACATCAATGCTAAGAAGTTTAAGTCAAATGATTTAAACTCTACTTATCTCTGGCATTGTCGTTTAGGCCATATAAATGAGAAATGCATATCAAAACTTCAAAGAGATGGACTTTTGAATTCATTTGATTATGAATCATTTGAAACATGTGAATCTTGTCTAGTGGGCAAAATGACAAAAACACCTTTTATTTGACAAGGTGAAAGAGCTAAAAGCTTATGGGGCCTTATACATACGGATGTATGTGGTCCATTAAGTACAAATGCTAGAGGTGAATTTCAGTACTTCATTACTTTTACTGATGATCTCAGTAGATATGGTTATGTTTATCTAATGAAATATAAATCTGAATCTTTTGAAAAGTTCAAAATATTTAAGAATGAAGTACAAAATCAACTTGGTAAAAATATTAAAACACTAAGATCTGATCGAGGTGGTGAATATTTAAGCCAAGAATTTGTAGATCATCTAAGAGATTGTGGGATCGTTTCTCAATTGACTCCACCTGGAACGCCACAATGGAATGGTGTGTCTGAACGGAGAAATCGAACTCTATTGGATATGGTTCGATCAATGATGAGTCAAACTGATCTTCCAATCTCATTTTGGGGTTATGCTTTAGAAACCGCTGCATTCCATTTGAATAGAGTTCCATCAAAGACAGTTGAAAAGACACCATATGAGATATGGACTGGAAAAACTCCTAGTTTGTCTTTTCTTAAGGTTTGGGGATGTCAAGCTTATGTGAAGCGACTAATTTCAGATAAATTAGCACCCAAATCTGACAAATGCCTTTTTATAGGATATCCTAAAGAAACTAAAGGATATTACTTCTACAATGCTTATGAGAACAAAGTGTTTGTTGCTAGAAATGGTGTCTTTTTGGAAAGAGAATTTATTTTCGAAGGAACCAGTGGGAGTATAGTACAACTTGAAGAAATTCAAGAACCACAAAGTAGAATTGTACCAAGTACGGAACCTCAAAAGAATCAACAAGCAATTGCTGAACCAGTACAAGTACCACAAGGCCAAAGGAGGTCTGATAGGACACGTCATAATCCTATGAGATATGTATTTGTCATTACTGAGAACAATGATGTGATGATTGTGGATCAAGAAGAACCCACATCCTATCAAGAGGCCATAAATAGTCCTGACTCTGAAAAATGGCTCGAAGCCATGAGATCTGAAATGCAATCCATGTATGATAATGAAGTTTGGACCTTGATTGACCCAACGGATGGTGTAAAAACCATTGGGTGCAAATGGGTCTTCAAAATGAAGACTGACATGGATGGCAATGTGCATACCTATAAAGCAAGACTAGTTGCAAAAGGTTTCAGACAAATACATGGTATAGACTATGATGAAACCTTTTCACCAGTTGCTATGCTCAAATCCATTCGAATTCTTCTTGCCATAGCTGCATATTATGACCATTAGATATGGAAAATGGATGTCAAAACAGCGTTTCTTAATGGAAACTTACTTGAGGATGTGTACATGACACAACCTGAGGCTTTTTCCAGTCCAGAGAATTCTGGAAAGGTTTGCAAGCTTCAATAATCCATTTATGGATTAAAGCAAGCTTCTCGGAGTTGGAATCTTCATTTTGATGAAGCAATCAAAGAGTTTGGATTCATCAAGAATGAAGATGAACCTTGTGTATACAAGAAGGTTAGTGGGAGCGCGATTGTTTTTTTAGTGCTTTATGTTGATGACATACTACTCATTGGAAACGACATTCTCATACTGCAAAATGTTAAATCATGGTTAGGGAAGTGTTTTTCAATGAAAGACTTGGGCGATGCTGCTTATATATTAGGCATCAAGATCTATAGAGATAGATCTAGAAGACTCATTGGCCTAAGTCAAAGAACTTATGTTGATAAGGTATTAAACATGTTTAGCATGCAAGACTCCCTGGTATCTGTTTTCTTTGTGTTGGTCATATTGTAGTTATCTTTACTTGTATCTTATTTATAATTTTAGCTCCGAAAAGGAATTCTCGCCATTCAGGAAGAGCAGGATTTGTTTAAAACGAGCTATCAGCGTAAGCTGGATTGGGTGAATGCCGAGCTGGTGTATCACCACACACTTTTTAAGTGTTAATATGGGTCACATGTCGTAGGAAATAATTTATAAGTGTCCTAAGAAATATATCATAATTATATAATTTGAAATATTTTAATTTTAATAAGTCTGTCTAATAGAGACAAAGGAAAAGTTTATATATCAAAATAACATAATATATAAGTCCTAAGCGAATATTCATAAAATAATTTTCACGAAATTATCGTAAAAATTTCATAAAATTTGGACGAACTTTTAATAATTAAGTGGGACTGAGCGGGACCTCAGATTCATTAAGAATTAATATAAAATAAAAGATAAGTCCAGTGTGAATAAAAATTATATTTTTATTCGTTTTATATTTTATACGATTTTTGGGTAAAGTTTCGCGAAATTTGAAATTAGTATCCTTAATTGCTACAAACGAATAATTATGAATTGGGTTAATGTCAAAAAAATCATGAACTTTACACGTTTTCTGATTTTAATCACGCGGTTTAAATTTTCTCATTTTCAAGCACGAATTACCACTTTTTCTTAAATTCACGCACGGTGCTGAGCTAGCATTCATTCATATGTGTAAAATGACCTCCACCTCAGCAAATTACACCAATGGAGTCGTGACACCTCAGTACCGTGCATGACTTTTAGAAAAAGTGGTAGTTCATGCGTAACAATGAGAAAATTTAATATGCGTGATTAAAATGAGAAAACATATAAAACATGTGAATTTTTATAACATTAACCCTTAAGAATTTGGGTTTAAGTGGCGCGTTATTCACCAAGGACTAGTTTAACTTTTAGCAAAATTATATAAAAAATTCCATTTCAATTGAAATGGACACTAATCACATTCCTTTCCTTCCTTTCATTTCTTCTATGCAAGCAGAGGGTGTAAAAGAATTAGGGTTTGATAAATTTCTTTAGATTTCGTGTTACGAGGTAATAATTGTTAATTTGAATTAGATTATTTATAATTTAGATTATATATAATTTAGATTATATTTAAATATATAATGGTAATAGTATCGAATCGTCCGAATTCGTATAAGCTTAATGTTATAATTGCGGATTTGGATTGAATTGGATATTGTTTTGTGTTCGGAATGTTTTCGAATGTGCGAACTAGGTCGTAAGGCCCGGAAACAGGGCTGAGCCAGTGTGTGCACAAGCTGTGCGTGCGCACATAAGGCTTCAAAAATATGTAGTTGATGCTGAATTAACGTGTAGCAACCTCGGTTCTATAGACGCACAACCTACATTGTGTGAACATATAGCAGGTTCTGACGGGGAAGTTTCCGGGGGCTTTCGTTCCTAGTAGTTTGACGTGTTTTTCCGTCGATTCGAGAATATTTTAATTAGACATTTACCATAAACGCAGACGTTTGGAAGTATAAAAAGGGTTTTAGAACAAAAAGTAATCATTTCTTAAAACGATACGAAATTTTAACTAAGTTATCGATTAATCAAATCAATCAAAGAAAAGAGGATTATAAGTATACCGAGAATGTAATTAGAGTTTTAAAAGAGTCGTTCATAGACGGAAATGGTTTAATGTCTGTACGTTTATAAGGTACGATCGGCCGAGTTAGAGCACCAGGGTATTTGACTAATGGGCTACCCGGGGCAAATGTTTTGTGGGATATCGGTTTTGCGAGTTTATATTATTTTTACTTTTCAATATTTATGTTTAAACTATTTTAAATGACAAATTGTATTATTATGACATTGAACCAATAAAGATCCATTAAAACATGTTTCTTATTGAACGAAAATACGACTGCGTGATCACCAGTACTGATATTAGATTATGTTTGTGATTTTTATTATGGAGTTATAAGTGCTATGCAACGGCCTAAAAGTCTAGGCGATGACCTAGACATATCAGAAAGGGTTAATGTCAAAAAAAATCACGAACTTTACACGTTTTCTCATTTTAATCGTCCAGTTTAAATTTTCTCATTTTCATGCACGAACTATCACTTTTTCTCAAATTCATCACGGTGCTGAGGTGACACTCATTCATTGGTGTAAAATGACCTCCATCTCAGCGAATTACACCAATAGAGTCGTGACACCTCAGCACCGTGCATGAATTTGAGAAAAAGTGGTAGTTCATGCATGAAAATGAGAAAATTTAAATTGCATGATTAAAATGAGAAAACGTATAAATTTGGTGAATTTTTATGACAATAACCCTATCGGAAATGATCTAAGGTGACAGAATTAGAATTCTGATGAGATCTACACGGTGACGATTCTATTAAGGCGTGACATGGAATCTATAATATTGGACAAATTTGTGAATTGTGGTTCATGATATAGTTTATCCATTATGGTAATTATTGATTGAGGATTCATCTAGATCAACTATTTTGTAATACTATTTATCTAAATGATTTCCTATATGTGATTTTAATATTAATTTGTAAATGCGTAGACTCACTTAGAAATTTATTTATAACCCCGTTGTTTTTCCCCCTTTCATTTTATAAAATGATGACATGGTCGGGCTTCCATAATAATTCCAGAAGCCATCGTCTTTAACTCTAGAGCTTAAAGTAGTTGGGTATCAGGACTTTTGTCTTTCTGTTTTAAGTAGTTCACTATATTTTATATAACTCTGATTTGAACTACTGTATATATATGTTTGAAAAGCCGCGTTATTTTTATCAGTGACAAATTATTTACCAGTATCATATGTTTTATACTGGTTTAGGTTATTGTAAAGGTTTCGATATTGTGTTTGAAACAGGTCGGTTTATGGTATGAGACATGTAAAATACGCCCTAGTTTCTAAGGTGAGAATACGGTTTTTCAGAAAAATATTTACATTCGATAAAAGAAATATTTAAAGGGATTTTCTAAAACAGATGATATATGATATAATGGTCTTGAATTGCGAAAAAAAGTCATAGCTGTTTTAGGCGTGCTACGGGTTCCGGAGCTACCACTCCCATTCCCTTGCGGCGGTCTCGGCTAGAGATTCCGATTGTGACAAAATTAGTAACAAAGCAATGGTTTAGAATCTTAAGCCATCGCTGCTACGTGATATGGAGTATGGTTATGTGTCTTAGGTACCTATAGGAACTACTGTAGAACCTAGGATTCGAGTCATGTCTCTTGCACGTATTCTTGTGTTTCATATATTCTCAGCCATCCTTTCTGGGATATAAGCCTGCGATATACGTGTGCATGCGATTAGATGATTATGATTTAGACGACTCGATTTCAATGCTTGAATGTCAAGCATAGAATAACATGAAGACATTGTCAAAGTCTTTCGATAGTAGTTATGTAAACTGAAACACTAAGGTTGAGTGGAATTCTCAATGATTTGTATTAGATAAATCATAGGTATTTATACACAAGTATATGCTAAAGAAAGGAAAGGAATTCCTAGAGTTATGCTAATCTAATCCCTATAATTAAGCTATGTAACTGACAATTAAATATTTTCACATTGTAACTGTAACACTCCCCCTCAAGCTGGAGCATAGATATTCGTCATGCCCAGCTTGTTACAAATATAGTTTACCCAAACCCCATTTAAAGCCTTAGTAAAAATATCTCCAAGTTGTTCCTCGGTGCCAATGTATTATGTGGAAATAATGTTTTCTTCTAGCTTCTCACGAACAAAATGGCAATCAACTTCAATGTGCTTGGTACGTTCATGGAACACGGGATTAGAAGCAATATGAATAGCTGCTTGATTATCACACCATACCTTTGCTGGAGTGTTGACCTTGAATCCAAGTTCGGACAAGAGATGACGAATCCACACAATATCACAAACAGAATGAGACATTGCTCGATATTCGAATTCCGCACTAGAACGAGAGACAACATGTTGTTTCTTGCTCTTCCAAGAAATGAGATTACCTCCGACAAAAACACAATAACCAGGAATGGATCTTCTATCATTCTTGTCTCCTGCCCAGTCTGCATCAGAGAAACACTTAATCTTAGTATGACCATGATTCTTGTAAAGTAATCCACGTCCAGGTGTCCCTTTTAAGTAGCATAAGATCTGTTCAAGTGCATTCCAGTGATCAATGGTAGGAGAAGACATGAACTGGCTAACAACACTAACAGAATAAGAAGTATCAGGTCTTGTTATAGTAAGATAATTCAATTTCCCCACTAAACGCCTATATCTTCCGGGGTCTGCAAAAGGCTCTCCCTCTGATGTGAGATGAGAGTTTGGAGTCATAGGCGCACTACATGGCTTAGCTCTAGACATTCCAGTTTCTGTCGATAAATTAAGAACATATTTCCTTTGAGATAGGAAGATCCCTTTCTTGCACCTTGATACTTCAATTCCCAATAAATACTTCAGAGCCCCCAAATCTTTTGTATGAAAAAGATCATGAAGAAATGTTTTCAGAGATGAAATTCATGAAACATCACCTCCTGTAACAATAATATCATCTACATAGACAACAAGAAGGATGATGCCTGAAGGGGAACGTTTATAGAAAACCGAGTGATCACACTTGCACTTCTTCATCCCAAATTGTTCAACTACTTGACTGAACTAACAAACCACGCTCGAGGACTCTGTTTCAACCCATATAAAGATTTACGGAGACGAGAAACTTTGTCATACTCCCCTTGAGCAACAAAACTTGGTGGTTGCTCCATATAAACTTCCTCTTGAAGGTCACCATGTAAAAATGCATTTTTGATATCTAGTTGATGAAGGGGCCAATCAGAACTGGTTGTCATTGAGATAAAAAGGCGAATAGAAGACATTTTGGCCACTGGTGAAAAAGTGTCAGAATAATCAACCCCATAAGTCTGAACGTAGCCCTTTGCAACAAGTCTAGCCTTCAGACCAGCAACTGAACCATCAGAATTAAGTTTTTCAACAAACACCCATCGACATCGTACAGATTTCTTTCCCACAGAGAAATGTACCAAATCCCAAGTATGATTAGCATCTAGAGCATTCATTTCTTCCATCATTGCCATACACCATCCAGGATGGGATAAGGCTTCTGACGCCGATTTTGGAACAGGCGTAGAGTCAAGCGAAGCAATAAAACATTTAAAAGGGGAAGACAAAAACTCATAGGAAACAAAAGTAGAGATAGGATAAGTACATGATCATCTACCTTTGCGAAGGGCAATATGAATATCATCGGTAGCATTACTTGACTCAAAAGGATCTTCATCGGAAATAGGAATTAGTACTGGACTGGAAGCTGGAGGTTGCTGACGTAGTGAATAAACTTGAGTAATAGGTGGGTTAGGCGGTTGCTGAGGTAACGAAGTAGGATGAATATGATAAACCAACATATCATTATCAATAACATTATCAGATTTTGACACATTAGAAAACATGGGAAAAAAGGGGAGATGTTCCATAAAAGAGACATCATAAGACACAAGATATTTATCAAGAGAAGGGGAAAAACAACGATACCCTTTTTGCAGGCGAGAGTACCCGAGGAAGACACATTTTAGTGATTTTGGATCAAGCTTTGTAACATTTGGACGAACATCCCGAACAAAGCAAGTACTTCCAAATATACGAGGTGGCATGTTAAATAGTGGTTTATCCGGAAAAAGGATACTGTAAGGAGTCTCACCATTCAACACCGCAAAAGGCATGCGATTGATCAAGAAACATGCTATAGAAACAGCATCTATCCAAAAATGTTTTGAAACCTGCGTTTGAAACAAAAGAGCTCTAGCAGTTTCAAGAAGATGACGATTCTTTCGTTCAGCTATACCGTTTTGTGAAGGTGTATCGACACAAGAAGTTTGATGAAGAATGCCATTCTGAGACATAAACGTTTGAAAAGGACCAGACAAGTATTCTTTTGCATTGTCACTTCGTAAAGTATGAACTGAAACATTAAATTGGGTTTTAACCTCAACACAAAAAGCAGTAAAATGAGTAAACAATTCAGAACGTTGTTTAATTAAATATAACCAAGTAATTCGAGAATAATCATCCACAAAAGTCACAAAATATCTGTAACCTGGTTTAGACACAACAGAACAAGGACTCCAAACATCAGAGTGAACTAATTCAAACGGAAAATTAGACGAACAAAGGATCACTTTGGCCCTTCAACTTGGCACAAAGTATCAAAAACGTTCAAATTAGCAAAACGGGATCACTTTTACCCTGAACTTGTTAAATTTGGTACAAAACCCCCCTCCCCACTCTCACTTAAGAGAGTGAGATACACTCTCCGGGTTTCTTTTATCCTAGGTGGTTTTAAATGGTAAAGAGGTTAAAATGATCCTAATTTTTTCTTAACATTTTAAATTAACTCCTAATAATTTAAAACAAAAACAATTTAATCCTTTTAAATTAAAATTTTATATAACAAATTAACCCCTAAATTTTTTATATATAACAAATTAATCCCCAAATCTATTTTTTAATAAAAACATTAAAAAAATTTAAATTTTTAACAAAAAAATTAAAAAAAATAAATTTTTTATAGACCCGTGGGTCCTCAAGAATAGACCCAGGTCTGTTCTTCTTCAAGAGCAGACCCAGGTCTGTTTTTGAAGAACAGACCAGGTCTGTTCTTCTTCAAGAGCAGACCGGATCTGTTCTCTGAAGAACAGATCCGGGTCTGTTCTTCAGAGAATAGACCCTTCGTTTGTTCTTTGAAGAACAGACGAAGGGTCTGTTCTTCAGAGAACAGACGGCGGGTCAGTTCTCTGAAGAACAGACCGGATCTGATGCTCCTCAGGAGCAGCAGCTTCCTTTTTCCGGCGAGGAGAGTTTCTCCTCGCCGGAAACTGAGAAAAAAATTTAATTTTTTTTTGAAAAAAGTCTAAAAAGGCCCCTGAATTAATTAGGTTTAAATTATAATTTATTAGTATTTAAATATGATTAATTAGGGTAATTTTTAATTAATTAGTAACCCACTCTCCAATTAAGGTGCCACGTCAGCATAGGGGTCTTTCTGTACCGGTTTTGACAAGGTCAGGGTAAAAGTGATCCGGTTTTCTCAATTTGGACGTTTTTGATACTTTGTGCCAAGTTGAGGGGGTAAAGTGATCCTTTGTTCAAAATTAGACCTTTTATTGACTCGAGGAACAGAAGTCAATCGATGATGTTTAGCAAATTGACACGACTCACAATCTAAGCTAAACAACTTTTGAAACCGAGGACATATCTTTTTCAGCAGAGGTAAAGAAGGATGTCCCAACCGACAATGCTCATCAAAAGGGGCGGATACAGTAGAGCAAGCAACAAGTCTTCTAAAGGTTGTATCCAAAACATAGAGACCACCAGATTCCCATCCACTACTAATAATCTGTTTCGTCATAAGATCCTGAAACAAACAATGATAAGGGAAAAATGAGATAGAGAAATTAAGAGAGCGAGTAAGTTTACTCACAGAAATCAAATTAAATGAAAAACCAGGCACATTAAGAACAATGGAAAGGAAAAGTGATGAAGTTGGATTAATAGTACCAGAACCAGTAACCGAAGAGTGAGTGCCATCGGCTACGGTAACGTGGGAAGGAAAAGTCTTATTATAAGAAGTGAATAGTTTAGAATTACCTGTCATATGATCTGTAGCACCAGAATCAATGACCCATTTTGAAGACGAAGAAATGAGGCACATATTGGAATTACCTGACTCAGCAATGGCAGTGACATATGAAGAACGCTCTGAAGCTAATGATTCTTGGTACTTGGCATATTCTTCCGCAGTAATAGTGTAGGATTGAGCAGAGGATGGAGCAGAGGGTGTAACGTCAGTAGTAGAATTGCATGAACAAAAATCTTTGTTAATCTTGAAAAGAAACTGAAATTTGGTGTTTGATATCAAAACCACTTCGGTTAGGTGAATGTTGAGTGAAATCGTATTTTGGGAGAGAATGGGAGTTTGAATTGTGAATTTCAAGTAAAAATAATTTCGTAAACGAAAATCTGCTTTTTTAATAGACCGTTTTAGACAATCGTCTAAGACTGTGGATGATCGTCCAAAATTTTAAAGACAGACGATCGTCTAGAAATTTTCGACGATCGTCCAAAGGCTTAAAATCACATTTTAAACTTTCAATTAAAATTTCCTCAAAAAAAAAAAAACTTTCAATTAAAATCCAAATGCAACGATTTAAAACTCGATTCTAAACGATGCAACCCAAACATAAAACCACACATATGAATACTTTAAAACTAAGACAAAGCATAGACCGTATAAAAACTCAATTAAAAACAAATAAGTGGACAAAAATCAACACGTAAGTAACTGGAAACAAATCTGAAACCAAACTGAAACCTCGAAAAAACTACCGAAAAAATCTGGGATATTACATCCCGAGCTTGGTGGGATGCGCGACATTAAAAATGATGAGGTCGTCACTTATCAACTGGCTTCAACAAGTCCTCCTTTGAAAGTCGATGCAGGTACTGGTAACCCCATCTCGGTTGATGAGAATTTCTAGTCTGGTTGCTCGATGGTTGCTTCCATGTCTATGTACTAACTAACCGTCAACTGACGTTTGACATTCTGGATACCAAAAGAGCAGATGAATCGATGGTTACAAGAAAACTGGTTAGCACATGATGCTTGAAGTGGATGCATCCATAGAGGGTTAATATATTATGTCATTTGAAAATGACATAATCATACGAGAAATATTCAAAATTCTTAATGAACTGGGAAAGGGTAAAGCATTGTGATATGAAATCAAATGTCGAATAACATACAATGATTGACAAGATATGAATAAGAAAACATGGTACATCCATATATATACTATTAATCATAACAAATACCCTATATGCACTATTAGAAATTCTGCTTTTAGCGACGGATTTTTCCGTCGCTAAAAGCAGAAAATCCGTCGCTAAATGCATTTAGCGACGGATTACCGACAGACTATGTCCGTCGGTGGATTTCTGGTCGCTAAATTTACAACGACGGAATAATTAAAAATTGCGACGGATATAAAAAAAAATTTAAAAAAAATAATTTTTTAATTAAAATCATAAAATTAAATATTATTTAAACAATCACCCACCGCCACACACCCACCCGCTATACACCACACACTATCAACTACTCGCAAATTTCGCAAATTTCTCAACTTCCCAGTAGGTCACCCATCCTTCACATTGCTCCCACCAAATTCTCTTTAACCTTGTAGTTCCCCTGCTCAGATTCTTATCCAGCTCAGATTCTTATCCAGCTCCATCTTATCCATCTTATCCAGCTCCATCTTATCCATCTTATCCAGCTCCATTTTTATCCGTGACTCCATCTTATCCAGCTCAGATTCTTGTGTTATATCTATGTATATTATATTTAAATATAACTGAAAGTAATAAAAAGTTACTCACACAATTTACTCCCGTATTTTAAAATAATTATTTTTCATATTAATTATTTTTAAATAAATAATTGATAAATTATTTTTTTAATAAAAACAACAAATTATTACTATTAAACTTCACTCCCGTATTCTAATAAAATATTTTTTTTCCTAGATAATTATTTTGTTAATAAATAATTATTTTTTGATAAATAATTATTTTTTAATAAATAATTATTTTTTTAATTATTATTTTAATAAATTTTCTTATAATTAATATTATTTTAATTAATATATAATAAAAATAATATTTTTTTAATAAAAGTAAACATTTAGCGACGGATTGTGAAATCCGAATCCGTCGCTAACAGTGACACATTAAGCGACGGATTACAAAATCCGTCGCTAAATGCGTAAAACAGTTTGGCGGGATGAATCCCGCCACTTTTAGCGACGGAATTTCCGTCGCTAATAATGGCGGGATTCATCCCGCCAATTTTTTTTAGGATTTAGCGACGGATTTCCTAAAATCCGTCGCTAATCGACTGTTTTCTAGTAGTGATGAGCGTGTGTTGTGAATGTGTAGTTAGATTGTATTGTGCATGTCATGGTCCATAAAGGATCAAGAAAACTAAACATATACGGAACACAGAAATAACAAACTCGACAAACATTATACACAAGCCATAAGAACTAACACATATGGGTGAACTCGATTGAAATGTCTCGAGGTGCATAGCTAGAGAGTAACTCGGTGGAATGATCCCGAGTTTGTTGTTTGTTCATTCGTGTGATTGTGATGTGTGTGGTTGTGATTTATGTGGTTGTAATTGGTGTAAATGTTTTGATTGGTGTGGAAGTTTTGAGACAATAGGTTGAGCTCGGTTGATTTATCTCGGGCCACAGACCTAGGTCTAGTGGGAGAACTCGATGAATTATCTTGGGACCCACAAGGTGTAAAAAGGAGATGGTACAAGGTAATTCGTTGACATGTACCATTTTGGAAAATGTGACATGATAAGAGGATAACAATATGTATACTTGCTATGGAAAGTACGTCTCAAGATTAAGACTAAGGTCTCATTCGGGACCAATAACTAAACAAGAAATGAAAGACAATCAAAATCATAACAGTAAACGAAAGATGTCAAGTACGTATATAATATAAACGTACATGAGATATAAGAATGAGGAAAAGATGTCAAGTACGTCTATAATATAAACACTTAGTTCATAAGACGTACGTGACCTATGAAAGTGTGAACAAAAATACGAAGTATGTTTTGAAAGTAAGATCATATGGAGTATGATCCAAAAAGAATATTTTCTACATAAAACGATTTTTAAACGTTTTCACCCTTTATGTCATATTGCTTGTAATTGGGTGAACTCACTCAGTTTTATACAGACCCGGTTGTCCCTCCAATTTTTACAGGTTAAGTAAGGTACGATTTCGAGAATGAAGCTTCCAAAGTTTTAATTCTCGGAAATAGTACGAGTCATGAGAAAAGGTTCTCATTCTAGCAAGTCTGCAGTAGTTAGAATAGGTTAACTATAATTTTTTATAAAGCGCTTTTAACTCTGATGTGTATTCAAACAGGGGTTGCATGTATTTTGATATTGTGTATGATATGAAAAATGTTCAGATCATCAATTCTTCATCAAAACTTATAATTCTTGAAGAAAATTAATCATAAGGCTTAGATGAGAAAGGTCAGGTGATAAATTTAGGGATCTTGTGTTCTTGATTTTGTAAGGTGAAATTAAGTTTCCATGGATGATGTTGATGATGATTTTTTAGCATGAAACCTACAGCCAAGAGACAATCACTCAAGGTAAGGTGATTTCTGAATTTAGAGTCTAAGGGTTTCAACATCCTCTTAAGATTTTGTGTGTTTGATTGATTAATATTTTAGTTATGAAGATGAATTTTTCTAGTTAAGTCATGTTGAATATGTGTTGTGTTGATTGAAAATTGGAATAGGAATTGCACTAAGGGCTTCGGCCAAGAACTGAATTCATGATAGGTAGATAAGATGAGATTCAATTGTTGATTTTGAGTTTGAAAAGAAGTGGTTAAAGCTTAATTATAAGGAGTTTGAATAATGAACATTGCTTGACAATTTCCAGAAAACTGTTCTAGAGAACATTAATATTGCAAGGGAAATATCTGGAGTTGTATAACTCCAAATCAGGTTCTGTTTATTGGTCCAGAAATCTGAAAGTGTCCTCTATAATGTTCTAGCTTTTAGTGTTTCCTAATTTTGTCTCTAGGATGTTCATATATAGCAGAACTTAAAACTATTCAGAATAATTATGCCTTTAGGACAACCCAAGGACTTAACTTAAGGGTCAGATTCTGACACCATCGGGTGCTAGTCTTAGTCTGAGACCTAAACGAAAGTTGTAAAAGACATTCCAAACAATAGGAATGTCAATTTTTTTTATAGGTTGGACAATTTTAGGTATACATTTTAAATAGTCAAAGTTTGCTAGAAAGCCAACTTTATAGATAAATAATTATAGCTTGAATTAAATTAATTCTTGCTATTATCGTAATTGCGTAGAACCGATGAAGCGACGGGGTTCAATATTTATGGATTGTGACCAACGCTTCGCTTGATTAAGAGTATATGGATAGCAAGTGGTGAGTACACTTTAATCACTCGCTAATATTCATAGAGTCGTGTATTTTATATACAAACGACTTTGGGAATATTAATATGTTTGCAATGTATGATTTGAAAAGTATATATGTTATTTGTTTTGAAAATGAGTGTTTGATTTATTATGTCATTTGAAAATAACATAATCATACGAGAAATATTCGAAATATATAAAGAACCGGGAAAGGGTAAAATATTGTGATATGAAATCAAATGTCGAATAACATACGATTATCGACAAGATATGAATAAGAAAATATTGTACATCCCTATATGTACTATTAATCATAACAAATAACTTAATTTATAAGAGTCAATAAAATGATAATTAAATTATTTTTTATTATATATATAAAATAAGAAATATGTATTTGTTTAGCAACGTAAAGATATATAAATGTAGTTTCAGTACGTTTCCATCAAGTACTAGTAAGATTTAGTAAATTCAAATCTAATTTAGAATGTTTTAAATATAGTTTCAGAAGATTTATGTATAGTTAGTTATTTTCAGTAAATTTACACATAGTTTAATTAGTTTCAATATAATTCTAATGATTTTAAGTGATATAGTTATTATGTTGATAAATATTTAATATATGAAATCATATTGTTTACGTCCTAAAATTATATTGAACCCTGCCTAAGATAGCAATCAATATTTTTATTATGACCATATTTCATACAATAAACATATTAAAGTCTATGGTACATGTGAGCATAATATGGGTAACTCTTGACTCTTGGAGACTTATATGTTTGGGCATAGCAATGTGCACAAGAATGATCATATGTGTATGCATGAGAATTGACATGAGAATGAGCATAAAGATATGAATGAACATGATTTTTTTTTCATACTTCTCTTCTCCCATTTGAGACTATATTGGGAAGTATGGGTATGTCTAGGGGGCCTTGTACCCGCCTTGATCTTAGGATTAGGAACTAAAAATTACTTTGCCTTTGGAGTTTGAGCATACCCCTTCTTCACCCCTTTTGATTTGACAAAAGTAGGAGGAATTTTACATAAGAAGTTTGAGGTCAAGCATAATAACCCGGAAATTTAAGAGATAAAATATAGTCACGTGCCTAATATTTTATTAGACGGGAGTATTTAATTTACAATTATTCCTAAATTTATATTATGGCTATTGGATATCAAATTTAAAATTTTAAAATTTAAATTTGGCTAACTATATAGTTAGGGGGAATAGAATAAACTTATGAATTAGGTGCATAATAATTCATAAGTCCCTAACGAATATTTTTAGTGCCAATATTCGCGAAATATTTTAAAAAGGTTATTGTGAAAATTTGATAAAATTTGGAAGTATAAATTTTATCAAGCGTAGTCAATACGAACTTAATAAATCGAAAAGAATTCATTAAAAATAAAATATAAGTCGGATCAGAATAAAAATTATATTTTTATTATTTTTATATTTTATTAGATTTTTGGGTAAATTTTCAAGAAATTCGGAAGTTGTTTCTGTTTTACTACGGATGACTAATTAACAATTTGGTTAAAAGTACATGATTGAGCTAGTACTAAAAAATACTTTTGCCAATCTTTTTTATATATGTATATCATTTGCATAAACATTAAGGCTCAGAGCCTTATTCTTTCATTTGAAAGAAAGAAAGTGAGCTCCTTCCTTCTCTAAGACGCAGCGAACCTAAAGTTTTCGTCCGTTCCGATCGTTTCTCGTTTCTAACTCCGCTTCTTCAATGATTACTCAAGTAATCGAGGTATTTTATCTATTTTAAACGGTTATTTCGATATATTTTGAATATATATTCGTTTATAAACGGTTACCGGTTTGAATAATCGTATAAAAAGACCGAATTGAGTTTGGATTGTGTATATTTGATTTTGGACGTTAGAATAACGTTTTACACGTATAAAGGTATGACGGGAGGCCTCGGAAATCAATTTTCGGGGCTGTGCGAAAGCACAACCCACTGTGCGCGAGCACAGTGCGCTGTGCGATCGCACAACATGGAAATTGTGTGCGACCGCATAGCTGCTTCTGTGTGCGCATACAGCAGTCCTGACTGGGATTTTCAGACGGCGTTTGTGGACTTTACAGGGGCGACTCCGAGGGTTTTTCACCTAGTAACCCGAGGTATTTTCCGACTGAACCTAAAACATTTTAAATAATGTTTTGAAACCTAAAGCTAGATGTTTTAAAATAAACTTTTAAAAGTAAACTTAAACGTTTATAACAGAATTTAAAAGAGTTATAGTCGGCGTTTAAACGGTTTTAAAGATTTAGCAATTGGTTTTTCTAAATACCTAGTATATGACTAAGATTTTTTTTAAGAATTAAGTCTATATTATAAATAGTTTTTTTAGGTATTGCTATACCTGAAATGACTTCTAGAGAGAAGTTTGAACATTTTCTCAAAATGAGTAATGATATAGTTTTAAAAGAAAAGAGACCATAAGTGTCTTGTATTTAAATGATTATGTGCTTTACCTGCAACTAGGTTTCTAAACCAAAAAAGATATATAGAAAACCTATATTGATGTTTTATCCTGTTTGTTTTGTGTGTTTTGTCCGACCAGCTAGCCAGCAGTCAGACCACGACCATAGGGAATGTAACACACATACCTCAGGAATAAGTATCAGACCTAGCGGTTTTGTGAGTTCATTTGTTTACTTTTGAATATTAGTATTCAATTGTTTTAAATCCAGAAATCGCACTAAGTACAAAACTTTTCCAAGGAAGATCCACTGAAACGTGCTATCTAATGAGCAACAATAGGACTGTATGATCACCGGTGTTAATGAACTAGAGTGTGAGGTAAACATCATTAGCATATATATATTGAAGTTAGGTTGTGTAGCCAGATGCTTGGGAAGCGGCTTAAACCTAACGGGTAGTCTTGAGGCGGCAGTGACTTAAGTTACGGCCTAGCAACCCTATACAGAGTTAAGATGGATGTGATACATAAGTATACACCTTATCTTGTATTAAACAAGATTTGAGCATATACTACAAGAAATCAGTCAATTAGCGACGGAAATTTCCATCGCTAATTGGCTAAAATCAGTCGCTAATCAAGATTAGCGACGGATTACCGACGGATGTAATCCGTCGGCACATTTTGGGTCACTAATCATTTAGCGACCCAAACATTTGAACCGTCGCCAACTTACCGACGGAAATTCCGTCGCTATTTTAGCCCGGTTCTGTCGGTAGTTTGGTAGGGTTAGCCGACCAAATACCGACACATTAGCGACGGATTTTGCCGTCGCCAATTTAGTGACGGACAAATCCGTCGCTAATTGTCGTCGCTAAACTAGGCCATTTAGAGACGGAATATCCGTCGCTAATAATCCAGTTTTGTCGTTTTTTAGAGCAATTTAGCGACGAAAATTCCGTCGTTAAAAGCTCAAAGTTGGTCGTTAATTATTTATATTTTCGGGAGAAAATTCCCGTTTTTAGGCATTTTTCGGTTTTTCCTGTTTTTTAATAAACCAGTTGACTCACTAATCACATACACGATAGACAACAAATAAACATAAACCGAAACCATTATATATAAATAAACGGTAAAAAGTATACAATTTGATAAATACTAAATAAGTCAAAATATGCAAATTGTATTATAAAATCCAAGTCCAAATACTATACTACCCCAAACTAGTAGTGTCATCAGCAGGTGGAGGTGGAGGTGGGGGAAACTGCGGCCGTAACTCTAGTGGGAGTGAAGTCATTAGCCGCGCAAGCTCAGTACGGATCCGCTCGTCGAAACCCGCCTCCACAGTACGGATCCGCTGCTCGACCCGCTCTTCAAAACCCGCCTCCACAGTACGCATCCGCTGCTCGAGCCGCTCCTCAACCTCTCTAGCAATGCGCTGCTCGATCTCCTCACTAACGACTGCCTGCTGCTGTGTCTGGGATGATCCGCCGCGGCGCAATCGGCTGCTCTGGCCGACGTAGGATGCTTAAGCCGAACCAATACCATAGACTCGCTGCTTCTTGATTGCCTCGAGAGACAAAAACAGCTCGTTCTCGTCGATCGGCTCTAGAGCCGACGAACTCCCTTCCCCAGCTGCATGAGACTAGGTCGCTGCAGCACGCTCTCCCTGGAAACGGTCTTGAGATTAAAAAATATAAATTTATAATTTAGTGAAACTTTGTAAAAATACTTCACAAATATCAGTTTAAACCTACATTTCTAACTAAAATTCGACAGCATTTTCTCTAAAATTTGATCATCACTCATTTTTCAGGAACATCCTGCAAAAACTACAGACAACTCTATTCAACAATACGTAATAGCAATTACAACACCCACAACAAACACGTAAACATCCTATAAACAACTAACTTTATAAAGTTATATCTATTTCATATTAAACAGTCACTTAAGGTTAAAATAAACTTACATTTTTATCCTTTGATCTCTTGTCAAAAAAGACAGTCCGATCAGGTTTGGTCAGGTGCAACCGCACATGCAACTCAGCCAAATTGGGCTCTCGCCCGAGCTCCTCAGTCTATCATATGACATGAAAAAGTTAATTAGTAGATAAACAAAATATATAACACGATTATTAATATTAAAAACACACCATAACTGTCTTATGCCTCGTAGCCGATCGCGATCCTGCGGTATGTCGAACTGGTCCGGTGCCAGCTCCGGACGGCTCACTCATCCGATTAGCTCGTGCTATCTCAGACTTCTTCTTAGCCTCAGCAGTATTCCAGTCTCGCTTCCATGACGCCCAAGTATCAGCACTAACACTGCCCTCTTTTTTATCCGGCTTCATGTTGTGGAGAGTATCTTTGTACCGATTTGCCGCATGTCGGTAGAAGGCCCCTCTAATCAGGTCCTCAGGGTAGGTCGAGTCCCAGCAAAAACCCTTCTGCAAACCATAAATTAATAAAAACAATTAGAAATCAAAAAAGAAAGTAAAACATAAATTTAAAATATTAATTTAACAACCTTGAACTCCTCGAAGTAGAAGCTCTTATGCTCTGCTGTCAACTTCTTCCACGAGGAACCCTCAGCGAACCAGCTAGCTCAGAAAATGGGCAAGATCGCCCTAGATATGTTCCCGCTGTCGCTCCTGCTATCTAGTAACCTTTCTCTGTACATTACAAAAACACTTAATTTTCACATTTTTGAAATAATATTTTTTTAAAAAAAGTTGTCAATCATACCTTGCAGCATCAGGGGTGACTCTAACCCTCCCAGTCTCGTCTGTAGCTAGCGGCTCGTCCTGTGGCTGCGGCTGTCTCGTCGCTCTCCGCGGCGCGGGTCTACCCGCTAGCACCTGCTGCTCAGCCCCGGGATCCGAGCCCTCAAGTGGATCATGCTCTAGGTCGCCACGGCCGCGTCCACGTCTGCGTCCCTGACATGTATCCCTACCCCTGCCTCGGCCGGTAGAAGAAGAACCTAAACCTCTCATATCAGCAAAAAAGATTACAAAACAATATTTGACAAGAAAAAAATAAACACATCTATTATAAAAACTATAACACATAATTTTTTAACAAAATAAAGTTACTACATCAACAAACGTAAATAAAAGTCAAAATTCTATAGAAATGACATTAAAACAAATCACGCAATTTCTATATCATCTTCCGCTCCAATGTCATCATCGTCTGATGAGGATGGTGGATAATCATCTTCCGTCTCTATTACTGGAGGGTTGTGTAATGCAGCCTCGTTTGCCTTGCCATTCGGATCAACTAAATTTGTCGGTTCGTCATTTGTTATGACATCGAGCGGATGTTCTGCACTATCATCTTGGAAAGCTGGAACAGTTGTTTCAGGCATGTCAAGCTCAGAGCGAGCTTTTATCTTGCATGCTGCACATCAATCTTTCTTGTCCCGCTTTTTGCTAGGATAAGGTAAGTAATGTACTTGATCGGACTGTTCAGCTAAAATGAAAGGTTCGTATTTGTTGTACCTCTTTATGTGATTAACATCCACTATGTTACACCGAGGATGGACTAACATACCAACCTTTTTCGTAGGATCAAACCAATTACATTTATATAAAACCATCCTTTTTATTGGTAGAGCTGGATACTCTAACTCGATAATGTCAATCAACACTCCATAAAAATCGCTTTCAGCCGGGTCGTAGAGTGATCCTTTTACACAGACTCCGCTATTCATTGTAACCCGATCTTGCCCATATTCTTCAGTATTGAATTTCAAACCGTTCACACAATACCCCTTGAATGTTTTGACCGATCTAAGCGGTCCTTTTGCAAGACTTAGAATATAGGGATTGGTACAGACAGTTGGGTCTTTCACCTGTAGCACAGTTATTATACGGATCAACACGATAATATATACAACTACGACGATAAAACAGTTGGGTCTTTCACTTACATATTGCTCGAACCAAAAGGCGAATTCACTCTCCAACTTGACTACAACTTCGGTCTGTGTAATTTTGGGGTTGATTTCATACAACTCGCCTTTAAAAGCTCTATTTACAAGAATACGAGCGAATTAATACAATTTGTATCAAATTCTTCAATACTGAACTTAAATGTGTATATTAAGACTTACTCTCTGTAAGGTTCGATTTCAGGCAATTTAAAAGGATATAGCTTCGGGCAGCAACATATTCAGCATCATCCAGATATATTTTCCGACAAGCACCTACAGGTCGCCCTTTCGGTTTGAAAATAGATAATCTGTCGAAATCATCATAAACGTTCATTTCGCAAACTTCATTTCCATTGATTTTTCCATTGATTTCACCAAGCGGATAATGCTTACCAAACTTCTTGAGGTTGGAGGTGATTGCAAGGAGTCTATTGGTGATTTAAGTTACGTTCTCATTGGCCTTGTGATTAAATGCTTCATATTCCCCAATTAAAGCTCCACCTTTTTGTTCTTCTCTTAAACCGTACCTTAATTGTAATTCTCTAGGATCTTCCACATGTCATAAGGACAAGCACAATGTTGAACTCTTGATTGTTCTTCTCTAGATAAAGAACCAAAAATAACACACATAGCTTTTTGGTTGAGAGCATTAGCTTCAATTTGCTCTTTTGTCCACTCATCTCTTGGCCATGGAACTTCAACATCATCAATTATTTGAGAAGGAGTTTTGTATTCTTTTATGACAATCCTTCAAAGATTTACTTCTTCCATATCTAAGTAGTTTTCCATCTTGAACAAACAATTTGGAAAATCCGGCCAATTAAAGATCGGCCTAAGTGTATGAGTGAAATTTTCGGTAGCCATTAACATCTTTAAACTCTTAATTAAGCACTAAATGAGCAACCGTGCTCTAATACCAATTGAAATACCTAAGAGGGGGGGTGAATTTGGTTTAGTTAAAAAATTGGTTAAGAAAAGATTAGAGGAGATTAGGGTATAAGACAAGAACACAAAGTAATTTTAGAGTGGTTCGACTTAAACACAACCCGACATCCACTTCTCAATCAATGATTGAGATTTTCACGAAATAAAACTTGATTACAAGTTATAAAAATGGTGTTGTAAAACTAAACACCCAACTTAGAGTTTTTCCAAAGCTAAACTCATAACTTGCAACTAATTTATTTTAGGATTAATTTCTAAAAAAATCACGAACTTTACACGAAGTTTCATTTTAATCATGACCTTTAAAAGTTTTCATTTAAAGGCACGAACTTTCATTTTATTTCAAATCTATCACCAAAGTAAAATTCGGTGTAGTTTATCTGATTAAAAATTCCTAATCCTAGATACTCTAACCGAAAGATAATAAGATTTGATGTTAATTAATAATTTGGGTCTTTCATTATTGATTTAGTGAAGAATTTAATTAATAAAAATACACTGAAATGATGAATTTGAAACAATATGAAAGTTCGTGTCTTTAAATGGCAGCTTTTAAAGGTCATGATTAAAATGAAACTTCGTGTAAAGTTCGTGATTTTTTTAGGAATTAACCCTTTATTTTATAAGACTTAATCAATAACTCACAATCAAAACAATAAATGCTCTAACTAACTAGAACAACAAGAAATCAATATGAAGAATTGATGCACAATAAATTTGAGAGAGTTTTTGATAGTTGAGAGTTTTGAAGGTTTGCAATAATTGTTCCAACTAAATACAAAGGGTTAGAATAAGTATTTAATGGCTTCTTGATGATGTGCCAAAGTCCCATTGGTCTAAACCAGTTTCTTCCCGTTATTTTCCCTTGAATATCTTCATTAATGAAGTGTTAGAACAATCTAAACGATCGTTCAAAAAAGTGCACGACCGTTCACTTTAAACGTTCGAAAAATAATTTAAAAAATCATTAGTAAACGATTGTTTAAACGTGTTAAATGATCGGTCATTTTACTTTGAACGGTCCTTCCCTAAACTGTCTAGAAAACGAAAAAGTAGAGCTGGGCAAAAATTATGAACTATTGTATACAATATGAACGATCGTTTAAAACATGAAGTTTACAAAAACGTCTAGAAAATGCTGTACAATTGCATGAAACAAGTTAGACTTTTTTTAAAAAGTTTTTTTTTTTTTGAAAAGAAGTTAGACTTAAATAAATGTCAATTTTTTAAATATATTAAAATAAGATTAAACGGCACATTGGAAAATAAATTTTTTTGAAACTAGTTAGACTACTTATCGGAAAATAAAATTTCCGTATTTTATTTAGTCCTAACAAGCGAGTCAATGGACGCCACTTAGGGTACTTCCCGTGTTACATTATCTTATAACCATTAATAGTTCACGTTTCCTTGCTTCCTTTTTATGCTCTCTAAACGCAAATAACATACGGTATAGAATGCAAATTTCTACATCATTATTAAATAAAGCACTATTAGATGAGTGTATAAAAAGTACGAGACTTGATGAAATTTGTTACGTAATAAGGAAGTAAATTCTAAAAATTCATAATGTTCTAATAGATAATAAAAAAGGCAAGAAAGAATATTTAATTGAGATAAGGATTTAAGCAAATGTGAATACAAGTCCACGATTAAGACCCTTCAACACCTCATCCTTGTTTATGATTAAAACAGCTTACCTAATTATTGGAATATTAATTATCCATCAAGTTGCTGTTCTGGTACTTAGCAATTTCAAATTATTGTTATGGACGACTTAAATTAGATTTGAGTGATTACTACATTCATCAAATTAAGATAAACCTTATGTTCTATCTATGCCATGTCCTACTAAACTTTCTATTGGTGACTAATTTGTTTTCAATTTGATTTAATTTCTTAAGCTTTTATTTGGACATCAATGTCGCGTTTGGTAATAGATTTTATTTGTTAATAAATATAGTTGCAATTGATTTATTCAGGAATTCATTTAATAGTTCTATTTTGGGTTAATGTAAAAAAAATTACGAACTTTATATATTTTTACATTTTAATTACGCAGTTTAAATTTTATTATTTTTATACATGAACTATAATTTTTCTCAAATTCATACGCGGGGCTGAGGTGTCACTCATTTATTAGTGTAAAATGACATTCACCTTAGCGAATTATACCAATAAAACTGTGACACCTCGGCACCGTGTAATAAGCTGAAAAAGGTGGTATTTCGTGCATAAAAATGATAAAATTTTATATGCGTGATTAAAATGAAAAAACATGTAAAATTCGTAAAAAAATTTACTTTCCCTTTTGTTTTTTTTAAGCTTTCTAGAATCAACTATGATTAATGAATTATCAAACGAATTTATTTATAAATAAAATGAATTTTAGAATAAAATTGAACCAAATAAAAGGTAAGTAAATTTTTAATATATCTAATCAGAACATGTTCTCTCTCTAGTCATCGAATTATAAATATGACACTTGTTTTATAAATTTTTATAGGAAGAAAGTAAAAAAACATCTTTAATTTTTTTCTTTAGAAAGAGCACATAATATTTTTTAGTTATTTGTTTTCCATTTGGACCTTTAACTTCTAGTGCAAATAGACACCCACACTTGAAAAATAATTAAAAATCTTGAGGAGCTAAGTGACAAAGAAATAAATTAAAACAGGCTAAGTGTTTTTTAAAAAAAAAAACTTCAAACGTTTTTTTGTAGTATTTTAAATCGTTGAGAGCTTAAATGGCAAAAAATAATTAAAAGGGATTATATGCTCTTTCTAAAAACCTTAAACGGTTCTTCTGTACATCTGGCTATTTTTATATTTATAAGGTTAAACCCATTTGAAGGTCCATGTTATTTAAACCTTTTTTAGGAGGTCCTTATATTTCAATTTTGTATTATTTGGTCCCTTTATTTATTTATTTTTTAATTTTTAGGCCCTTTATTAGTTTTTTTCAGTCCTTCTACTTACAATTTTTTTTCTTTATTCACACAAAAGGACATAAAAATTGAAAAATAAGTAAGTACATAGACCAAGTAATACAAAATTAAAGTAGAAAGACCTCCGAAAAAAAAATTAAAGTACAGCGACCTCTAAATGGGTTTGGCCTATTTGTAATGAGATTTGAAAGTGAATGATGCAAGAACACAGATAAGAGAAAATTGCTTATGCTTGTAAGTATTGCCAACTTTCTAATTAGGACCCCTAAAATTAAAGGGCTTAAATTATGATTTGAACATTATAACTAACAGAAAATCATGATAATGAAATGGATATGGTCAATTCATATGAGTCTTTTAAGCACTTCCTGTTAACTGTTTGGAAATCTTAACGTTGAAAGCTCTCATATAACCAACCACTTCAACCCTTTAACTTTTGTTCACCATTTGGTACTAAAGTCACATTCATTTGTTTCAATTTCAAAAAGGACGCTTGTTTTAAATTTCATTCTCACTCCATCATTTTTTTGCTTATTTCAATTTGGTTCTTAACTTTAACTGTGTTTCTAGCGTGAACCTTATATTAATGCATATGATCATAAAATTACTTATATTTTGATACTGGATTTACCAAAGTCCATATGTATCGATTTTTAACAAGTTTTATGTACTGTGTAACACTATTTATTTTTGAACTCACGACAATGTGTGATATCATATTATAGTCGCCCAGCGATCAATCTATCTTAAGATTAGGTGAAAATAATTTCTTCCTAATTAAAAATATTTTTTAATCAATAGTATGTATATTAAAAAGATATAGATAGTGACAAAAACCGACACTAAAACATTTTCGCACAAAAAATGGTTTACAGAAAAGCACAGTAAATACTTAGGCCAAGAGCAAATGAAAAACAAACTCACATGTCTGAGAACATAATACAATATGGATTTCGAAATAAATCAAATTCAGAATAAGGAAAATTCGTATTACGAAGTTTAAAGAAAAAAAACATCCCTTATAACACAATTAAAGATCACATCCTCCTTGGTTGAACTTTTGCTTTGAAAAATTCTTCTGTTTCTGCACTTCCAAATTTCGCACACCATAAGATAACTAAGAACTTGCCAAAGCATCCAATAAGAACTCAAAGGAATAAAATTCTGCCATTGAATCAAGAAATCCACAAACGAAGAGGGAGCTACCCAAACAACATCCAACTTCTCAAGAATACTACACCATATACTAATAGTAAAAGCATAATGAATAAAGAGATGTGCTTGTGTTTCCATCGCATCAAAAAAGGAACACAATGAATTCTCTAGCGGGATGATAGAACGCTTCACCAAAAATTCAAGAGTATGCACTCTTTCATGTAAAGCGATCCACAAAAAGAACTTAACCCTTGGAGGAGATTTTCAATTCCATAGTTTCATAAATGAAGTTTAAACCCGAAGTCTACTTCTCCCTTACTCCATTGTATGCGTTCCCTTCCATATCCACCATTGAGTTCTAACAACAACCTGGACGTGGAAATGACACTCACTAACGTTGGGCATACCTGCTGCTTCTACTCGACCCCAACGAGGAAAAGGAGCTCGACCACTAACCCCCAAAACGTACGCCCATTGTAAACACCTATTTTCCGGACAGGTAAAATGTGATAAAGGACTAAAGCGTCCAATGATGATTTCTAGAGAAATTCGTCCTGTTGACGAGCTATCAATTTATTTGTTTAAATTCAAGTAGGCGTGATCAGTGCACAGCTGCGAACTTGAGGGATTGAAACATAATTAGCCATAAATAGCTTATAAAAATCAAAAGAAACTGTAGTATAACTCTAGAAATTGGACTGATTCCAATATCTTAAAAATTTATGGGCCAATTTGCAAGTTTTACGGACTAAAATTGACCACACCAATACCCACAGGGTCCCATAAGATTTTTTTAACACATAAGGGCATCAAAAATGACTTTTAAGTATACTTTACTAAGCCAACAAGCATTAATAGGAATTTAATTAAAATAAATAGAAGTTTTGCTTAATCCTAATACTTACAGGTCTAACACTTCACACTCTTTCACCTTTCTTGTTTATCTACAACTCTAGAAACCTAACCTGAATATGATTCAACTACTGGCTAACCCTAAGCTACTTTTAACTAGGAAAGCCTAACTAGGGTGGTTGAAAAAGTTGATCGGACCTGCAAGTAATTAAACATAAGAAAAAGCATACCAAACCCTAGGAATCCTTAGTGTTGGCTGAAAAAAACACCACACCACACACACACGGCTCGATTAAACAAACTAAAGACGATTTAATCACTCAAAGATGTCCTACAGCGCATTGATACGAAGTTGGATTCCACATCTAGATCACTAGAAAACGAGTCAAGGACTTAGAACGGTACTTTTGAGGACCCTTAATAACCTCTTATCACTTTGCATGTCAAATTAATTAAAACTTTAAATTTCGTATGTTTAGGATGCATGTTTAGGTGTTTTTGTCGTTTTTTGCCATGAATTGCTGAAATTGCAATAAACTGCGATAATTTCTATTTTAGTATATTTGCCATGATTTCCATGCAAAACTATTTAGAAACATGTATTTGGCTGTTTTAATCATCATACCCAAATTTCATTTGATTTCGGTGCCTAGAATGCATGTTAGGTGTGTTTTATGTTTCTTTTGCCATAAACATGCCCTTTGTCAAATTTACTTTGGTTAATCATCAAAAACATGTTCTTTGGTTGATTTAGGATGTCTTAGAAGTTGTATATCACTTCTAGTGCACGTTTAGATGCTTTCATATTCATTTTTATGCATTTCAGAGTGATTTTTCATGAATTCCCGTGCCAAACGACGGACTGTCGCCCTACCAACAAACTGCCGTTGCCGCCAGAATAGACTGCCACGGCCGACACTGTGGAGAGGCGCCAAAATCATCATCCCCCTTGACCCGGATTTGACTCCCAAATCCTTCGGACTCTAGTTTGACCTAATTTTCATGTTTCCGTGTTCGTTTGAACTTAGAATTGAGCCCTATTTGAGCCCACTTATAATGAATTAGTTGTATAATTATAATCTGATGTGTGATGAGCCTTTCCCTATTTACTTTGGGCCTCAAATCCCAAACTTGTAACCTGGCAAGCAAACCAGGCTCTGAAGCCCACAACCGATGAAACTAGCCACTTTTAGAAGGGATCCTGGGGTCATTTGATCTCATAATCGACTCGAATCTGTATCGACAAGATTAAGGACTTTCATGTTCTTACCGAGTTATAATTCTGACCAACTCGACATTCAAACTACATCGAGTGCCTGACACTCCGGTCTACATGGTTTAAAGTATCTTTAACCTTGTATGTTTATCACCTGCCTTTTGTGAATGTTGAAACTGTTTAAAACGCTTTCCAAAAGCATGTCAAATCCAATCAAATCCCGCAAATCCCCTAGACATCTCAAGACTGCTATGAAAATGTAAATATAGGTTGTATAGGTTATTCAAGATGACTAAATAATAAAAGCAATCACACCTAGAAATCCGGTATTAGGCTTTATGCATGTAAAATGATCCAGACCAGCCATTATCTAATACATGATAGAAACCACCAGGATTAGATGTATGCCTATAAGTATTTGCTACCCACCTCACATGCCAGAATTGAGTCATATGTGACTCCTAAATTGGGTCATTTACCGCTTTCATATATGTTTAAATTTCCGCATTTTATACCGTGAACTGCATGAATGTTGAGATGGGATATAAAACAAATATGTCCAATAGATAATAACATAACTAATAAGCCAAGTACACGTTTTCCGATAAAATGTCTGTAAACCCGGTCTTTCGATCCGATGTATGATAATCTCACCCATAAGCGAGTTAAGTTATCCAGTCGGTAGAAAAGGCATTCCTATCTAGGCTATGTGGCGACTCCACATTTTTCAAGACCTTTTCATAATAGAGTTCAGCAATAAACATGGGCGAGCGGCTCCTAAACTCCACTCCGCTTATAGTGGCGAGTCGACGAGGGATAATTAAAATCATACTGCTTTTAAAACATATACATAAAAACATTTTCATAATTGTTTTCAAAAACGTTGCCATGAACATAATCGCATGACTTGCGCCTTGTTGATCACTTTTTTTACCGAACATATTCGCACCTGTTGTATAGCATTAGAAATTTCTCTTCTCACCTATTCTCTAGGAGTCCTTTTATCAGCCCCGATGCTCATAGATGATCTCACATTCTGGCATTACACTCCTACATTCAAAACGTCTTATGCGGAGTAGCATCACTCACAATCCAATACCTCGTTCGCTTGTACTCGTGATTGAGTAGACTCATCAAAGGTATACTTGTATATGGGGATGTTGAACCGGTTACTACCAATACCCAATGACTCATCCCACATGCATTCCAGGCTAGATACAACCCTCTAGGAAAACACCCAATATAATGTGTGTATTTGAAGTATGAATATCAATGTAAGGATTCTAAGTCCATTTTATAAAAATTTCCATTTCAATCAGTCTTAGGTTAGGCCTAACAACTTTTCTAGTTTTAAAAATGGCATTTTCAAAAATATCCTGTTAGGCCAGGCCTAAATACATAAATTTGATCAAGTAAAACTCCTTTACTTAGTTAAATCCAAAAATATCCAGTCCAGTCAAGTGTCTGTCCATGCACTTGACTAGCCGCCTGGCTAAATTACTTCCCAGATTTAAATCTGTACCGCTAGGTCAACTTTCTATGTTTGAACACCTTTAAAAAGGAACAAACAATTCTTTCATTGACTATTGTCGCTTGTATGTTTAGAACTGCTAAAGAGAGTTGCCAGGTATACGTCACCTTTGCATTGCGATGTGAGGGTCCATACCAACAATCCTAAGAAAGAAACCTCGACCAGAATATGTGTGTTGGAGGAATAAGGTTTAAAGGAATAACTTGTCTCTATAATATCAAACTGCTCTACATGCTAAATGCTAAGTGCTACGTGATGCGTGTTAAATTGACCATGCATATTACGCATCTCATGCATTCTGAATGATGTACATCATATATTAATCCCTTGTGGATGCAGCCACTAGAGAAGCTCACCCAACTGCTCTCTGGAAAAGATAATCAAGAAGATTAAGCAAGCCGGCATGCCCTAAAAGGACATCAACAACTTCGATTACATCAGCACATATAGCTAGACAGCTCTGCGAGTAGTTAAACAACTCCGGCTCCAGAACATCGTCCGCAGTAAAATCTTCAGATTAACCAGCGCCTCCAACATCTCAAAAACAACTGAAGGAGCACTGATCGTGACTCAAGCCAATCTCGATCAAATGAGGGAGGAGGTCATGGACTCTATAAAGAAGGAAACCGACAACTTGAAAAAGTGGTTTGCAGAACTCGTGAAGTCCCGAGAGGGGACATGAATTGGCCAAGAAGGTGATTTGTCGTCTACCACTAAGTGGCAGAATATCGCTAATGACCTCCCTAAAGAAATGAGAACGAAAAATGATGTTGAGAAAAAACATAGAGAAGAGTATGAAAGACTTAGGAGGGAGACAGATAAGCCGCCTACCATCTATCAGAATTGGTTCACCAATGTCTAGTATGAAGATCAACAGAAAGTAGAGACATAGAGTGCAAAACTCAAAGCTTTAGGCTCAACCCAATCTTATTCCTACCAGGATTTGGCAAGGAAAGTGGAAAAACTCAAGGGAAATAAGGAGAGAATAGCAATTAATTCATCAGCTTGGATGAATACTCTTTAGAAGAGGATGAGAAACTATCAGACAAGTTCAAGATGCCTGGTCTCAGTTATGGAAGAGGCGATCCTCTCACCCATCTAGTGCAATTCATTTCTGTAATGACTACAACAATCTTGACAACGAAACAGATCGTCAAGGCCTTCCTGAGGTCATTAGAAGGAAACATAGCTCGTTGGTACTGTGACCTACCTATGAAAACGAGAAGAGACTGAAGCAAATTATCCACCGCATTCATGAATCAATACAGTTGCAGCTCTAAGCTATAAGTCACCCTGAGGGACTTAGAACTGAAAAAACAGAAAACTTGGAGAGCCACTCTCCGAATTCATAGCCAGATGGTTTGATAAGGCTGCTTTGTTGAAAGAAAAGTCGTCTTAGAAAGATAGAGTTAGAATCATTGTCAAGAACGTTCACCCATATTAGGTCGAACTAATCCAGACTATGAATCCCAAGACCTTCAACGATCGGCTAGATGATAGGATGCATGTGGAGGAAATGTAATTTGAGAAAAAGTGTAACGCGCTGGCAGGAGGTTAATGGTCAAAGTATCAACCAGCCAGCAAGAGCACTAGTGTGAATTTCGTTCAAAGACAAATGACCCAGGAAGTTTTTAGAATTTCATATCCCTATTACTAAGGTCTTTGACAGGCTAATGAAGCAAGACCTCCCCCAGGCCACCCAAGAATCCTCCAAATTCCAATGCCCCGAATTACAATCCCAACACTTATTGCAAGTTCCATCAAACACCTGGGCATTATACTGATTCATGTATCACACTGAAACCTGTAATTCAAGATCAGATAGACGACGAAAAGAACAATGATCCGTTAATGGGACGACCCAGCATGCAGAACAATCCACTAACAAACTACCGCGAGGAGCCATTGCCGAAGAACTTGTATACTATAAATTCTAGCCCAACTCACAATGAGGTCATGAATTCTTCTACTGATGGTGACTCCATTAGGCTGCAAAAATGGAGGCCGAATAAGAAACACTGATGGAAAAGCCCTTGGCGGCTCGTTTATGGCAGTTGAAGTAGCAAGGACTACTATACCATCCTGCATGGAATGACGAGTTGTGCGAATACCACAAAGAGTTCACCACTCGATAGAGAGCTGCACGGAGTTGAATAGTGCCATCATGAGCCTAATCGGACAAGGGAAGATTGAGAAGCCTTCCATCCAATAAATGAAGATCGATGGAGGGCATGAGAATGGGAAGACCGAGAAAGAGGTCATGAACTGTTTTTCTGACGTTAAACATGATGGACATATGGACACATTGGGTCAGCCATCCGGAACGTACGATGTCCTTGTGTATTATACACCCTCGCCTAGGATCCCTCTCGAGGACATTGTACCGAACGACTGGGGTCTGGAATTTTGTGATATCAACCATATAGTTACACCTCCCGAAGGACAATCAGAAGTGCAAATCGCCAAAACTGTCGGGGCCATCAATGTTTGGTACGATTTAGACAGAGAAGACGACGGTGAAGAAATAGTATTCAAGAAAGACCCATGACCTTACTCGGGGAACGTAAAAAAAATCCTTTCAATGGAAGAATCGGCTCCATCGGAAAAGGTGGGAACGTCGGACGAAAAATCTTTCCAAATTGACGAATTACAAGTAAGTGAGCTCGGGAAAACATGTACAAGCCAGAATATTTGGGACCTACTCATATGTTCCAAAGATCATGCCATAACAATAATATCTCAAAAACCACATTGCTAGCATAAATAAGAATGTGACGACAACAAACAATGACATAGACAAAATCCAAAGCAATCCATCCCTCACCTTTTAAAATAGTGACATGTTTCAATAAAATTGAATAGCAGATAAGCAACAAACCACCAAAGCGCAACCTAAGCATACCCAAATTAGGCCATAAATGTTTAACTATAAAATCTTTAATAATTTCCCTTTTATATTCAATTAAACCAAATAAATGATAAGTTATAAGTTGTGACCAAATTTCAAATTTCAAATAAATGCTTCCTATTATTCAAGAAAACTTCCCGACAATTATATGACGCAAAAGTAAGGGGGCAAAGACATGGAGTACCTTCAAGGTAAGGTATTTTTATGAAATTAATGATTTTGAATTAAAGAAATTGGATGGTAATTGTAGCTTGTGTATTCGGTATTGCTCTTGAAATGGTGATATTCAATGATTGATGTTGTAGTTTATAAGGTGTGTGTTGATGATATAGGTTATGGTTTGTAAGTGTTTATGATGTATATAGTGGCGGGAATATAGTTCTAAGGTATTATGGCATCAATTGGATGTTAAATATTGTCATGTGATTAGTTACAAGTCAAGTGTACGAATTAATTTGACGTATGGCAGAATGTTACGCTGCAGAACAATGACATTGCAAAGACAATATCTCGAGCTGTAGAACTCCAAATTAAGTTCCGTTTGTTGTTACGAAAAGTTAAAGATGTTGTCTAAAATTTTTTAGGTTTAAGTTTCTGCCAATTCGGCCTGTAAGCAGCATAAACGAAGCAGAACAGTAAGTTGCACGCAAGTTCTGAAAATTAGGACAGCCCAAGATATCAACGTTTGGGCTAATTTCCGACACCTTCGGGTGCAAATCACAGTCCGAGACCTAAACAAAAATTGTAGATGGAACTTCAAACTTTAAGAAATGCCAATTTAGTTTGAGGGTCGGACTATTATAGGCAAGCGTAAATTGAAGGGTATCGGGTTAGACGCGATAAAGTGACGAGCTATACGCGCGTAATTTAATCTCGAGTCTAAATCTTCTATCGAATAGATTCTCACTCGAGATTTATTTGGAAAATTGTCCTAGGTTCGATAAGGCGACCAACTGGCGGACAAAGAGCTCGGGGAGTTTGACGGGCATATTAATTGATCGAAGATTATGGAAAATAGCAAGCAGTGAGTTTATAAATACGTTTACATTTGAAGTATTAAAAATGCATTTCTTTTATGAAAATTGCTTATACAATTGCATAACATATTTTTATATAAAATGCCTTGCTTGAAATTCATGCATCATGGGTTTGAAACCAATATAAGTCTGATGAAACGAGCTTTCCTATTGAGCGGCAATAGGAACTATGTGATTACCAGTTACGATTAAGGGTTATATAAGCATTAGAAATCAAAATATCAGAAGCCGGCATAAATATTCTCGAGAACACAAAAGGCATAGGTTAAACTCGGTAGAGTCATCTCGGAACCTATGTCTAGGGAGTTAAACTCGGTAGAGCGTGGTTCTCGGGACTCGCCTCATTGATTAAGAATACAAGATAATACTAGTTTAACTCGGTAGAGTCATCTCGGGACTCTACTATACAGTTTTAGTTAAACTCGGTAGAGTCATCTCGGGACTAAAACCACAAGGAGTAAGTATCAGAAACTTACTTATGAAGTGAAATGATTGGATTGATTGGATCTATGGAAGGGATTGGAATAAGGAATGGGATTGGATTATGATGAGACAAGCTAAGGTTTAGCGTTTCAATCGGAAGGTTATACGTGGATGCATATGAACAATTGATTGTTTTGAAAGCATTAATTTGAATGTTTTAATTCGTACTCATTTGTAAACTTATGAACTCACTCAGTGTCAATAGACCCCCCTAGTGTTTCTTTCAGGTGAACATATTTTGATAAAGCAGACTTCTACCTTGTTCCAGAAGTCTTACGTATAGAAAGAAGGAGTCAAACATAGTGCTTTAGTAGTCGGGCCTAATGTGTATAAGTGGTTTAACAAATGGCTTGCATGTTTTATCCGCACTCTAATATTTATAAACGATTTTAAAAACTGCATTTTAAACTGTTTGTTTTAATGCGGAACGGGCTATGCTAGGATGTGAGACATCGCATCATAAGACCCAAATTCGTTTTTAATGGTTTCAAGAATTTGAATAGACGTGTGTAAACATCAAGCTTTGAAAAGGTTTTAAGGAAAACATTTTATGAATATTAAGTGATTGATTGATGAAAGATTTGCGAAAAAAATTATAGTGTTTTTAAGGTTTGCTATGGTTTTCGGAACTACCAATCCCATATCCTAGTGCCAATCTCGACTCGAGATTTCTGGTCGTGAAAAAAACACTGCTCGTTAATTCCATTTATTTCTTTGATCCTCTGATCCAGTAACTTTTTGATTCATCACATCTAGTTAAGATTCAAGTATTAATTTATAATTCAATTCATAAATTTCTAACTCTATAATTTACTCTAGACACAAAATATACGTTTATAAAAAAAATCAAATCGGATAATTTACTCTTTTAACCATTTCCTCAGTTTTGTAAATTTTTTAAAAAAATTTAAAATTTTAAACCATTTCAGTTATCGCTTTGATAATTCAAATATAATTCTTTCATAGTCCGATTTATAAAACCGAGATTTATAAATTCATTTTATAATCCATAGATATATCCACATTTTCATTCTATATTTTTATTTAATCTTTTTCTACCTCTTTTCATTTTATTTCGAATAACTCGTAAGTTACACATTTGCTGGTCAAGTTTCATCGAACGTTTTTCGTTTAAAATCTATAAATTGCGTCGGGTTCCAATACACGTTGGGAAAGGCGCATCCTTCCCTGTCCTTATCTCGGTAGGCCTTGGCACAAAACAGGGCACGTCATGCCCTTTTCTACCGAGAGGCTTCGACAGAAGAACGAGTTACGTAGTGCCCTGTTGTACCGGTAGCCTTCGGCATTGAATAGGACACGTCGTGCCCTGTCCTGCCGTACTTTTGTACAGGAGATCACAGACCCGATAGTAATATCTCCAAATTCCGTCCATATAGATACAAATTCATTATTTAACAAACTAGCAAATCACCTTCTCCATTTCATATAACATCAACTCATATTCATTAGAAATGCTCAAACACCATTTAACTACTCAATAACTCACTATTTGATACAATTTCACTTAAATCATAACCATAACGTTACAATTCTAGTGATTAAATGAAAATTAAGTGAAATTGGATGAAAAACTAAGGACCCAATCTTACTTTTTTTTTGGCAACCATGGAGATGAAGGTGGTAGGGATAGTTACTAGGATTTTGTATCAAACGGGACACGTTGAGTGGTATATAAATAGAATAGGAAAAGAGTGTAAGTTGGTCGTTATGTTTAGGTGCATATCTAAGAACCTTTTAGGTACTTTAACTCAAATTTTTAATTATTCAACTACACCTAATAATAAAACTAACTCACTTTACGACAAAATTTTCCGAATAAATTTCTAACATTATATCACGGATAATAACCTCAAAATTATTATCCCATGACTTCTAATTTATTTTATATTAATTTTTTCTTATTTTTTCTCAGTCCCGCTCAAACCCACTTTATCAAATAAAAATTTACAAATCGAATTTTTAAAAAATTCAATAATTAAAATGAATGTCTCTAGACATTTAAATGTTTAATTTGAATTTAAATTATATTTGGCGTGACCCTGGTTATCTAAATCACGACTTATGGCTTCATTTAACAGTTAAAATTGTGGGGTATTAGAAACTGAAATAGCACTTCTCCGTCAATATGAAAACTTACTACTTCCCCTCGACAATAAACATTAGCATAATGTGGTACCAACCAATCCATTCCCAAAATGACAAAACGTAAACCAAAATCAAATCCATTAACATTTCTCGACCTTAAATTAAGACAGTATACCTAAGAAATACCATGTCAACATTGACGCTGTCACTCATGGGTGTGGCTACCTAAAATGCATTAGGTAATTTTACCGATATCTTTATTCATCTTAACAACAAATTTGGTGAAACAAATGAATGTGTTGTACGATCAAATAACACCAAACCATCTAATGTAGATATAGGAAGAGTACCTTACACCAGGTATGTGCATCCTGAGGTGGTAATGCAAAAACGATTGCTTGTCCTTGTTCTAATTACCCAATATGTCCATATGTTCTTACTCCCGAACCTTAACCTCCATTTTCTCTTCCTCTAAAACCTCTACCACCAGCATAAGAATCCAATTGCGCTTGTCAAAAAGCATTCGTAGAAGTAGACCTTGGTTGTTAATTAAATGGTTGAGCTACACTTATTAATAAACCTTGTTGACCCAAAGATGGACATTCTCTTGCGAAATGACCTTGATGGCCACAAATAAAACACGATCCTACCGCAAGATGACAAACTCCATAATGTGTTCTCCGATAATTCTGACAAAAAGGGTGTAATAGCCCATAAATGTTTACAATTTGAAATTTTGCCACGTGTCCTAATTTGGAATATTTAACCAAAATAGTCCAAATTAAATTAAAATAATGAGAAATTAGACCAATGAAAGCCTATTTTAGTTATCAGGAATTGATAAGTTAAGCTGACAATTTTATTGGTTAGGAGTGGAATTCACACACGAAAAAAAAGTAGAATTAAGAAAAAATAAAATAAATAAAGGTTCCGGGCTTATTTTTCGTATGCCAAAGTCCATTAATTATTATTAAGAAAGTATCGTCAAAGTTTCGTTTAATTACGAAATTATTTTGGATCAAAGTAAAAGAAAAGTTAGCTTTTGGAGTTGATAGGAAAAGTGTGAATCATGAGGGACTTGTATGCTATATTTTCCCACTTAGCCTTTCCTATGAATAGGACCCTCCACTCATTCACTCATCTTCTTCTTCATTCTTTATTTTAGATAGCAACTATAAACCTCCTCTATTTTGCCGTGCTCCTCCACTCACCACCATCATTTCACCATTTTTCTTATTGTAACAAGGACGGCAGAGCTTATTTCTTTTATTCCGACATCTGTTTTTGCTAATTTCGGCTCGGTTGGACAACCACTTCATCAAGGCTCAAGGTAAAAACTTATAGAACTGAATTTGGTTAAGTATTTGATGAGCTATATTTAAATTAAGTAGAGATAATTTTCTTTTTTGTGATTAGTTGTTGAGCTGAATTGTTTGGTATTTGGAGGTCGGTTTTATAGCATTTTCTTGTCGGAAATTCTTAGTCTATGGCGTGAGCACGTCAGGATAGGTCCCGCCAAGCTCAGTTCAGCTCCGAGGAGCAGAACGAAGGCTGTTTGAGGTGCGGGAAGCAGCTTCGTTTAGAGATTAAACCAGTTTCCGGGCTAATTTCCAACGTTTTCGGATTCTATTTTCAGTCCAAGGTCTAAAAAAAAGTTGTAGGCGACGTTCCAAAATTTAAGAATGTCAATTTGATTTAATACTGGGACTATTTTATGTTAGCATTTTGATAGACCGAAGTTTGCTCAAAAACAGTTTTGAAAAAGTTGGTGTTAGCTAGGAATTTTATGTAGTGGATAATTTATCAGTTAATCGGATAATGTTTTGAGATAAAGTAAAATATTGATAAAGTAAATTATAAAAATAGAAAAAGTGATTTAATAAATTAATTATCGTATTAGCTCTATAATTAATTTATTTTAGCTAATTTGGATAGCTAATTTAGATAACATTCGGAAAATGTTATTTAAAGAACAAAATCGTTTAGTTAAAGATTATCGATATCATGTCAAGACGAGTACGATACGAGTTTGACACGATGTTAGTTAATTTATTTGTTCTGCATTTTGAGTCTAGAATGTTGTTAGCTTAGAATTCATTGTAATTGCATTTTATAACGTTTTTCAAACTAGATCTGACGAGGCAACCGCCGGCGGGATCCGGAGCTCGAGGGGTTTAACAGAGTGCTTGCTTGTTGGATTATTTTTGGGATATCAAGTCGTGAGTTTACATATTTACTTTTTAGTATTTAAAGTGCAAATGTTTTATCGAAATGTTTTATTAAATTTTCATATGCATGATTATTTGAAACCAATATAGACTCGGTGAAACGTTCATTCCTATTGGGCGGTAATAGGACTACGTGATCACAAGTTTTGATTTGAGCTCTTTGTGGTTGTTGTGATGATTTGAAAAGGTGGATTATATTTAGTAGATACGAGGATAATCGGTGGAATTATCTCGGGACCTGTAGCTAGTGAGTTAACTCGGTTAAACTATCTCGGGACTCACACCTTGGAGTTTAAGCGATGGTAGCGGTTAACTCGGTCGAACTATCCCGAGACCGTACCACTTGGATTAATATGATTTGATCCAATATAAAATGGTTATGATGATTCTCGGAATGTTTGGGTTTAGGGTTTCAATCGAGGTCGGTATTTGGATGCATATAAATGAAATGTTTATGTATCGAAGTATCATTTTACTTCATCGCGCCGCAGAAGACCGAGTAGTTTGTAGACGTCAGACCATAACTGTTATATTTTGTATCAAACGGTGTTATTTTTCCAACTCGGATATGTATGAGATGCATGTATATAGTTTTACAAAACAGCGCTTTTTATCCCGTTTGGTTGTTTTGCCAATTGTCTATGCTTAGATTTGGCTATGTGCTTTTATGGTTATGTGTCTGGATAGGGAAACGGTATATGTGTTTTCGCATATTAAGACCTAGTCCCTAACGTTTACGCATCGATTTTTAAGGGGCGTTTTCGACGCCTGCCACTTATTTTTTGTACGAAGTTTTTTGAAAAACACTTTACGTGTGTTTACGCGATCGATTTGCAAAATTATTTTATTCATTTTTAGGCTTACTACTGGTTCCGGAGCAATCACTCCTGTTTCCTAGCGCCGGTTGTGGACCTCGGCTATGGGTCGTGACAATGGGAGTCCCGATCCGAAACTTCTAAATCCACAACTCTCACTACTAACATTACTTCTTCCTCCTCTAATTCCACACCTAAATTGATATATTATATTACTTTGTAAACGTCTACACCTTGACTAAAACAAACTTCCAAAATAACTGCCTTCACTACTCTTTATAGGAATTCCATGTCCCACACTCACATTTCCTCCTACACTCTGCCTAGACTGGATTTGTCCAGGATTTCTTCCATACTATAATAAGAAACTCTGTAGTTGTCGAGCACAATCAACTATTTGCGCAAACTCACAATTCACCTCCATCAGCATTCCTATAAACTCAGGGCCGAGTCGCTTGATATAGCTAATATTAACTCTAACTTTATCAGTCATCAAGCTAGAGGCAAATCTACTAAGTTCGTTCCCAATCTTATCATCAAGAGCTAACGCTAAGAGTTTATCACAAAACCCTTTCCTTTACCGAGAACGGCAATAAAAACTCCCTAAACCTATTCACAAAATCTACCCACGTCCATTGCAATACCCCATAAGATTTAAGATATTAAATAGTGTCGCGTGTCCTAATTTGTTATAACTAGAGTCAAGGAGGTCGAGAATAAGTTAAAGTATTATGGGATAGGACCAAAGTGGATCTATTATTATAATCGCAAAATAATAATATAGTTTGGAAAATATTATTCGTAAGAACGTGTGTGAACGTGATTAAATAAAGTTAAGAAAATTAATATAAAATATAGTAGTCCCAGACTAATAATTTTTATGCCAAAATCTGTGAAATGTTTTTAAGTGTTTATCATTAACGTTCCGAAATTTTCCGAGATTGTTTTGGAATTGGACGCGGACGTTAATTAAGAAATTGAGTTAAACTACAAGATTGAGCTGCTTGAGCCAAAGTGTCAATTGGCCATAAGTATGTGCCTTAAGAAATGAAATTAGGTCTCAGGACCAAAATTTCACTTCTTCTTCATCTTTCACGCTCAGACCACACGAAAGTCTAGGGTTTCCATTCGATCGTGTAGTGTAGTTTTTTCGTTTGTTACTCCGATTTATTCAATAACACGCTGTATACTCAAGGTAACTAGCTCGGTTTTGAATTCAGTTATATGATTTTTGATATATATAGAGTTTTATTATGCGATCTGTACTGTATTATCAAATTCAATATGGTGTTAAGACGTCGAGCTATAGAGTCAGAATGGCGGAGTGTGATGGCGACGGGCCCATGTGTGGTGCAACGTGCTCCCTTCATTTGAAAGGAGGCACGTCATGCCAGGGGGAGCACGTCATGGTCCTCCCATTTCCTGAAGGGCCCGACGTGCCGTGGCCCGACACGACGTGCTTTGACCCGATAGTGACCCCAGACTCTGAAAATGCGATAATCGGACGTTAAACGTGTCTGATATTATTAGGGTTTCAAAATGAATTTGAATGCAAAAGATGTATGGTTTGTCTATAAGACCTAAAAACCTAATCAAGATATGAATCGAATTACGATAACAAAAGAAAAAGACGTGACAATGTGTATCGAGAAAGGTACGACTAGAGCACGACATATGCGTTATGTTTGTGTCTTGAGTCTAGAGTTGTCTCTTGAATAGGATTCTTATATGAGTTATGTTTTGATATTTGAATCCTTTATTGTCACGATTCTAATCCATGAGTCGCGACCGGCGTTAGGGAACGGGAGTGGTTGCTCCAGAACCTGTAGTAAGTCTTAAAATAAAACATTTTTTCTTTTAAAAACCTTGTATAAAATAAATTTTTCGCGATTCAATCAAATCGAAAGCACATATTACGCATGCATACAATCACATTGTTATTCACCATATTATTATTCGTACTATTCCATATTAATATGAGCATGCATTATTGTTACCTCATGCCTAAATCACTTTTACCTTAACATGGACTCATATTCCCTTTTGTTCATAATCTCATAACAAACAGCCCAAGCTAATCATATTATCGTAATCGTACCAACGTACAAAAGCACAAACATGTACATAGATGAATAACATATTGTCAGACTCGATTTTGGTTTGACATCCTCGTCATCAAAGACGGCTAACTAATACCAGACTATCTACTGCTTACTGCGGATTCTCTAGAGTGAAAACTGTACAACTCTTCAAATTCCAAAATGTATCTCCGAGAACAGAAGGTCGGTAGGTAATTTTCAAAACATTTGAACCAACCCAGAAAATATTCAACTATAAAATGGATCATTTAAAACTTGTGAGTTTTCACTTTTCAAAGAAACATTAACAAAATAGATAATACATATAACCATATACATTATCAGACGAAATCCTAAACTAGAGTCCAGTTATTATTGGATATTATTAGTATGACTTTCTCGTCGATCTTTCAGACATTGGCGTTTTACAAATTCATCATAATAATTGTGGACGTGCAACTTATACAAAGTACTCGTACATACGCACTTTTGTAATATCTCAATCCTGAGATTATCGGGGCTTAGCTCACCGTGCCTTAAGCCGGGAGACCAAACTTTCAGACCCATAGTCTGACATAATCTAACAGACCCACAATCTGGTCATATCCTTCAAACCGGAAACTTTACAGTTGTCTGGTATTTCCACACATTTACATTAGTATATTGTATTCATTTTACCACTGTTGTACATACAGTTCTATTTCCGCCCAATAGAAAAGCTTATTTTGTTGGTATTATATCAGCACTTTTAAACATACGTAATCTATACTTTTAAAACTATATATATAGATATAGATGTATGTATACATATATATGTATACAAATCTATATATACATGTCTATGCACATGTATATATATATATATATATATATATAGCTGATAGTTAATGCCGAAATGTAAACAACTTGCTACTCCAAAAACCTTGATACCTGTTAGCAGTTCGGTCCTCCATCCACTGCTTATAGACACATGGGATCCTAAGACATTAAGACAACGTCACTATCTTACTCTATAACAATTTAGCACATCATACACAGACCATTTAAACATATAACCTATCAAATCAACAAATCTTAACATCATGTTTAATACCTCATTAAAATCTTGTTATCGCATTTAGCTCCGTTAAAAAAAATTATCTCAAATCATAATACCAATGACGTATACGACACGTTGATCGAATGTCTCACATTCAGATCCAACGGCGACGTCTCAACCTCGCCTTTGTATCAACCCGTCAATTTATGCAATATCCTTTAAGTCAAATTTTCCAATACGGCGGTTTAAAATCAAAAACTCACATTTTCCATCGCAGAGTCTAAACCGATAAAATATTTTTGAAATCAAATTCATTTTCTAAAAAATAATCAAAACAACCCCATATTGGCTTAAATTCTACTTTTGTTAAATTACTAAAAACATCCTAAACTTTTCAAAATCGACATTCTAGTCCTTAACCAATTTCTTTCTTTCACAAATCCTCAAATACTTTAAAACTCATATTTTGAAAATGTTTAGGGTACTATTTCAATCCTGTTCTTCAAAACAAGCCCTTTTGATAAAACGACCAATTTGGCCCTTAAACTTTATCTTCGACTACTTTGGTTCAAATCATAAATTTCAATTACAAATTCTCCAATTCAATATTTTTAATTTAAAATCACTCCAATTAAGTTTGAGATTCCAGAAACTTACTTGTTTGGTCAATTTGCTGAAAAAAACATAAACTTTATCAAATTATTAAATTTAGTCTATTTTCTTTCAAATTTCGATTCAATCGATTTCAAAATCATTTTAAATCATAAAAATTCTCTAGTTTAGACCCCATATGTCAATGAACTAGGTTTTTCCACAATAACACAATACACCCCTCAATCTTTGGTAAAATACAAATAGACCCCTACACTTTATCTTTTGCCAAATTCATCCAAAACTCACAACAATCATATCAACTCAACCAACATCAATTTTGAAACATACAATTACAGAAATTATATCTTTATTTATCATTCAAACCCTACTTTTAGTAATTTCATGTCAAATTCATATTTTATTCCAATTTCACAATTTAATTCCTTTTTAATTAACAAACCCCTGATCAATTATCAATTTAATCATTCCAGCCCCTATTTAATCATGCATGTTCCATATTATCAAAGAATCAAGCATTAAAAACAACATGCATATCAACTTAAAGAAAGATCGTTTACAATAAAGAACGATCGTTCACAGCATGAAACCCTAAAAAATAAATACATAGGATTGGTTCCTAAATCAAATCCAAACTTCAAAAAATATTTTAAGCACATACATGTCATATACTAAGTATACCATTCACAATCCGACGATTATCGGATACGCCAAACTCGTCAGAAATCGCACGTTTCACGTTATAACTCTACGAAACTTACGTCACTCATCCAAAATCCTACATCACTCAGTTATGGGGTATTACATTCTTTCCCACTTAAAAACAATTTGTTTTTAAATTGAAAACAACTCGTAAGCACCAATTAATTTCTCATATTAATTTAGCCAATGGGCTCTTCATGCTTCCACTGCGCTACGCTGATACTTTATTTCTCTTCTTAATTTCCCTTTTTAACATTTAACTTCCTTCATTATTCCTTATCCCATTAACTACTTTCGCTTTCTCATTAGCGTTTACCCACTTTATTCTTATTCTCATTACGTTCACATCGATTTATCATACTCTTTTCTTATTCCCATTTCTTTAGTCATTTTTCGCAACTACTATATTTCCATGACTCTTTTGTGTTTTCCATGTCCCGAGTTTTACATTTCAAACTCGTACTTGCCATTTTTGTATATCGAATCTTATCCTTTTAATCCTTGAAATTTCTAAATTTGAATACCAACTTCCAGGTTACCATCTTATTCAATATTGAGTGAACATTCAATATTCACTCCCTTTTCTCTATTTATTTCTTAACCTTAAGCTTTAAAAAATTAATTCCAATTTTCATCTATCGATATTGTTAACATTATTTCAACATCACAATTCTATTTTAATCCATTGCTTCCACCATATTTTCTACTTCCATTTCAACCATGTATATCATAAAACACAACGATGCATCCTTGTTTACTAAATATAATTCTTAATCATCTCAGTTCAAGAGCAAGAAGGGGAATGATCGGAAAGGGTATCAGCCGTACTCTAATAGTTCTAGTCACAGTGGGAGTAACCGTGGTTCAGGGCGCGATAACAGTGAATTTTCTAGCATTCTGTTTTGTCAGAACTGTAGGCGTAGAAATTTTGGAGTGTGCTTGGTGTTACCGGGTTGTTGGTATGCATGTGGCCAATAAGGTCATTTTGCTAGAGAGTGTCCGACATCTGGGCAGCACATGTCTTCCGCCAGTGTTGCTCAGCCATCTTCTCAGCAGCAAAGGCCTGGATTTTCTCCTTCAATATGGTATTCTCAACCTGCCGCTTCTTTTGGTGGCTAGCGGCGCCGTGGTTAAAGAGGACGCGGTTTTGGTGGCTGGTATGCCACGTATTTTAAATTGCGATAATTAAAGTAAAGGAGGTCTAATATAAGTTAATATAGACCGACTTGGGTCTAATTTACTCATCGCAAAATAATAATTTACTTGGAAATTATTATTCCTTACAGGGGGGAGTGGGACTAAGGAAAACCTAAGAAAATTAATATATCAATCTGCATCTCTAAATGGAGAGCTAAACGTTTTAGACAAAATCTGAAAATTAAAACGTCGAAATACAGAATTTTGGGTGTAAATATTTAAGGATATTTAAGATAACGATTAAGGATGTGTGGCGTGTAGACAAGGCAATACATGGCAATACATGTGCGGCGACACGGGGTGATGCATCGCGGCTACACGCGGCGATGCATGCGCGACGACAATTGGTGGTGCATGCACGGTGACACGTGGCAATGAATATGTCTATATATTTAGAACATGTTTATAGTACATTTTTCTTCTTTGATCGATATATACAGATATATTCTCTGAAAAGCGGTTTTGATACGTCGAGTTTGTTTGGTCGATAGCTCTCTACTCCTATATCGTAATTCGATGTTATTTATATCAAATTGAATCTATCAACGTCCTATTCAACTCTATCATTTTTTGATTTGCAAAATTTGGCCGAAAACTGATCAAACTCGTGATTTAAATTTCTTCTCAAAATGCACTTTTTGTTTAGTCGTGTTCTGGATATTTTCTCACCATTCTAACACCAGAAATGGGCTCAGCGGTGTCGAGAATCTTATAAATGACTCAAACTTTCGGGCTCATGGCTACTTCAACGGAGTTAACTCGAACATACTACGTAGTTCTGACGAGTTCATTATCTCGAAATCAGGACGACAAAGAGTAAAATTGGAATAAGCAAGTTATGAGTTTGCAATTTACTTTTGTGTATTGTCATTATTTAAAGTTATTTTTGATAGTATGATTAAAGTAAATGCATTGCATATGATATGGTTTTGTTACGATGTTTTTTATATAATAATTTGTTTATAAAGTGTGATATTTTTTATAATGATCCGAGGGAACGAGCTACCTATTGGGCGTCAATAGGACTGCGTGATCACAAGTATTGCTATCAGTCTCAAGTGTCGACGTTTTGGTTACGTTTTGATTGAGCCCTTTATGATTATGTTTGTGAAATGAAAAGGAGGATTATGTATGATGGATACGAGGTTACCTTTGTGGAATTATCTCGGGACCTGTATCTAGTGAGTTAACTCGGTGGATTTATTTCGGGACCGTACCATATGTATTGATTCGATCTGATACGATATGAGTGTTATACAGATATAGGGTTTGTGTTTTGTATTATGAGTTTAAGATTTGAATTTTGATCGGGTCTAATGTTTGACTTATTTTTTTATAAATGTTTTATGTTTATGCGATTTATTTTGTAGAATACTTTTAGTAAATGCGAACTCACTCAGTGTTGACTGACCTCCCCACAATGTTTTTTCTTTTACGTTTTTATCGGTATGAAGTGGTCGAGCTTCCGTTCTTTGTTCCGAGAGTCTCAGTTTAAAGTATCTACGAAAAGTTTATATTCCTATCTAGAGCTTTTGTAGTCAATAGTGCAAGATCCAGTTTGTATTAAATATTTGTATATGTTTTAATTTTAATATAATATCATCGTAACAGCAATCTTATCGAAATTTGACGAACCTTTCGTCATTTGTTTAAAATCTTCATTTTTAAAATTAAAATACCTAGGATTACTTACTAATAAATTAAAGACTACTACTAAAAGAATTAATTTATTCTTCTTTTTTTATTTCTAATCACAATTTTTATTATTTACTATTTATTTAATTAATTTTATCAAAAATAGACCTACTCTAATTGTTAGCGAGAGTTAGCGGGGTCAATTATTACTGTTAGCCATTTTTTAAACATGCAACACATCCTGTGAGAGTTGGGGGTCGAATCTCCAACCTCATACACAGTCCTTGGAGCTTGAAAACTAGGCCTAGCCTTCATGTGCTACTATTTATTTAATTTGACATGTATGTTTTAAGGTTTATTTTATTTTCATAATTTCACAAATTTGAACTTTTAAAGATTAATTTAAATAAATAAATAATTTTAACTTTCGATCAATTAATTGAGTATTTTTCATTTAATTATTATGTAATCAATGGAATATTATTTTAAAGATTAGAATAATTTTTTTATTCATAAATAAAATGTTCCGAATAATTTTATTTTGTTAAGATTATATAAATAGATATATAATATTTATATTGAAATGTAATAATTATAAATTAAGTTGAAATATTTTTTTTTAGACTAAACTTGTTAGAAAATGATTAGGGCTTTTCATAGGATTTACTACTTTTCTTATGACATTTATTTTTCCACCCTTCTAAATTTTTTACATTTCATATTAAATATCTTTTCTTTTTAGGCTAATTTTTTTAAAACTTTACTTTATATACTATTATTTTTCAGTATTTTATTTGATTAATTTTAATTTTTTATTATTATATTATTGCACATATTATTTATTATATTACTTATTTTTTGACTTCTTAAAAAAATTACGTTTTTTTGCTAGTTTTAAGAGAAATTAGAGATCAACCAAAGATTGACAGCATGTAATAAACTAGATAATTTAAATTTTTAAATTTTTTTTAGCTCTAATCTTTATTTTTTTCAACATCTTTTTTATTTTTGTGATTTATTTTTTGCTTACAATTAATCTGCACTTTTATTTACCATATATTTCAATTTATTTATTTTTCATTTATAATATCTACTTCGTCAAAACCAAATATCAACCAAATATATGCAAAAAAGTAGTAATTATTACTTCTCAATTTTAATTTAATTTTTTAAGATCAATTGAGAGGAAACTAATAGTGCAGATTAGATAATCTTAAGATCAAACAAAGATAAACCTAAAATCAACTAAATATTAGCAAAATAGCAATCAATGATCAACTATAGATTAATGTATCATTATTTTGTGTTAATTAAATTTAGTTTATTTTTAGTTCATTTTATATATAACATCGTCTTCTTCGCTAATATAAAAATCAACCAAATTTAAACTAAAGATCAACACAAGATTAATATGACTACAACTTTGTAACATTGTAAGTATTCATAAATATTAATAACTCATATTTAAATTGAATGAATGTAAACAATATCATTATACTTAATTTTATGACAAACTATATTTTATTGTTTTGTGGTAAAAACAAAAAGCTGGCAAAAAACAATCCTTTGAATAGATTCATTCTTGATGGATACTGAATCCTACCATAAGTACCATAGAGCCAAGTCACAGGAAATCCACTCTCAGACGATATCGGATTCCCGCCCAAAAGGCTAAGCCAGACAAAACCGGTAGCCGAATCTATAAGATCTGCCTCGACCGGAATATAATCTCATCCACAAGGATATAACCGAATCCATGAGGACTCGGACAAAGCGCGTTGACCCTCGGACAGGTCACCAGATCTATAAGAATTCTCGGATATCTTTCTATTTGGATACAAACTCCAACTTAGGAAGATAACCTCTAACTTAGAAAGACGAGACTATTTAGGAAGACGTTCCTAAATAGGACTCATGTCTGAATAAGGAATTATACTCCTAATCAGGGTCAAACCCTACTAAATAGGATTCACTTTCCTATTCCAAGTCTACAAGGTATACATTTAACTACTATATAAAGAGCTTGAGGTATGCCTAAACACACAATTATATTCATATACTAAAAAAGCTGCTCGAAACTCAACATTGACTTCAGTATCGGAGAGCTAATCGGACAACCACCGTCTGGTTAGCTTCTACCTTATTTTGCAGGTTAAATCACCGGATAAGAAGGCAGACTCTATCAATTGGTGCCTTCTGTGGGATAAGCTTGACAACTTCAATTCGAAGGAGCTTGTCTGAACTCAAATAAATTCTAGTGAAGAAGGTTACTTCTAATGAATTAAACCTCAAATGAAAAATAAGCAACATACGCATTATGCGTCGAAAAAGAAACAAAAGATGCAGGAACCTATGATTCCACCATCGGTAACTTTCGACGAAGAGGACTTCGGAAGAATCACGGAGACGCATAATGAGACTCTAGTTGTGTCCATGATTATCGAACAATAGAACTTCGAGAGAATATTGATTGATGAAGGAAGCGCTATAAATTTGATGACAAGAAGAGCTTGTGAAATCCTTGGAAGAGTTCCCGTAGAGCTAAAAAGGAATTTCAGCCAGTAACCTTGTTTAGTGGGTTTCCCATCAGACCCATGGGCACGATCGTTCTTAATGTTAAATTAGGAAGAGAAAGAAAAGATGAGGAGCTACCAACGCGATTTAGCATCGTGGATATTGATCTGCCATACAATGCAATCTTGGGGAGGCCATTCCTCCATGACTCAGCAGCTATAACAAGATAAGAATACCAAGCATTAGAGTGAACTCATTGGAAAAGGAGACGAACGAATCGAAAATAAGGCTATGCCTTGACCTGCAGAAGAACAAAGAAACCAAACAGGAATCTGAGCCGTGGCCTACAAGAAACAGGCTGCCAAATACCATCACAAAAGGATAAACTCGAGGTAATTTCAAATAGGCGATCTCGTTCTACGAAACGATAAATAGGTAGGGGAAACACTGGAGTAAAGAAAATGTGGCCAAACCGGGAAGGACCCTACATAATTGAAGAAACTACAGTAAACGGCGCATGCAAGCTCAAAACAATGACCGGGTCAATAGTCCCGAGATAATGTAAAAAATGTAAGAAAGTACTACCAATAGACTATCTCGTAGCATGTACAGAGTTTTATTTATGAAATAAAAATTCAGATTCGCCGGAAATATATATATATATATATATATATATATATATATATATATATATATATATATATATATATATATATATAATTTAACAAGCTTTCTTGAGCTCAGGTTAAAACAGTAGGCTCGTTTGAGTTTAAAACAAAATTATGAAGGGTTCGTTTGGACCTACAAACAATAAAATACATCTGAATCCCAACTAGATCCGCGAAAATACAATCATGGAGTTTAGATTAACTTCAAAAAAATAAAAGGCAATGGACACACGAGTTTAAATTAACTCGAAAAATAAGCAAATAGGGACAAGCAAAGATCGAAAAATTCTTATATTTAATGAAATATTATTACAAGGGATTTACTAAAATCCATTACAAAAAAAATAATATAAGAAATCAAAACATTTTCTTCAAGGCTTCGAATTTTGGCTTGTCAAATTTCGCCTCAACCTCATCAGAATGAGAGGCTGGATCCAACTGATTCACCCCAGAAAAATCAACGTCAGGGTTCTTCTCTCGCAACTTCGCCCCAATCGCCAGCTGGTACTGGGTCATCACTTGGGAATAAAAACTTCCCGACTCGGACAATCGGCGGCGAGGTCGTTCCTCCTCCTTCTTCAACAGAACTCGTTCCTTGGTGAAGGCATCTGAAGAGGTCTTTAGAGACTCGATCTCTTCAGACAAAGTCGGAACCCGAGTCTCTAATGCAGCGATCTCCCTCTCTTTCAAAGACTTGGAGGAACGCATCTGCTGGTTGAGACCCTCGTCCCCATTCAAAGATTGCTCCACCTTCTCCTTCTCGGATTGCCAGGACTCCCAATCTTTTTGAAGCCGCTTCACTTGATCAACCGCATCCCAGCGGCGTTTCTCTAGAATGACTATCGATTGGACCACCTACAAAGATGAAAAGCGATCTAATAACCTGAAGGGAAAAGTGGAAAAAGGAACTAACCGAAAAATTGCCAAGGCAGGCGAGCTCCACGAGACAATCGCCATGGTCCCGATCTATGGACTCGATGTCCTCTTTCAGCATAATGTTCTCCGTACAAGCACGAAGAACATTAGCGTTAGATATCCTAGGCGGATGCTGCACATCTTCCCACTCTTCGAAGGGAGGTGATTCGCCAACAGAAGCCTCTTACGAGGTCTTCCTTTTCTTCAACTTCTTTGAAGAAGGAGCGGTCTGGCCCTCAGCAGGTCTTTTCTGGCCGCAAGATGGCGAATCCTCTTGAAAAGTCTTAGGATCCTTAGATTGAGGCAAGAAAGCCTCCGATCCCACGCTTGGGACCTTGTCAGCATTACGACTCGGAGTAGTCGTCGAGCTCGGGCTCAGATCAACAGCAATAGGGGGAAGAATCCCGCTGGTCACCTCGCCCATATCTACTGACATGTCCACGTTAAAATTGTCAAGCAGATGAAAAAGGGAAGTCGACATCCTACAAAATGATAAAATAAAAAGTTAGGAAAATACCTTCAAAAGGAAGATCCGCCAAAAGTAAATCACTGCGATTCAAAATTACTCGAAAATGACGCTGTATTTAGGCTTATCAGCTAGGCAGTCTGATAGAAGAGTATGGGTAAAGCTTTCTCTTCGTCACACAAGGCTGGAACAGAAGAGAGGGAAACTTTATTTTGAGTAAAGCTCCGCGAAAAAGAAGAAAAAGAAGAATGTTAAAGTAGAAAGAACTTCAGAGTCAAACCTTTCAAAGAGGAAGGGAGAACAAAAAGAGACCGATTCGGCCGACCACCAGCAATAATAAACTCCTCGTCCTTTCGAATGGAGGAAGTATAAAAATAGTTAAATAAACTTATTGAGGACTCCTGACTACGAGACCTACATTACTCGATGAAGTAGCAAATAATGCGAATCGCATTAGGATGAAGTCGGCCAAGGGGAATACTTAAATTTGTACAAATGTCTATAAACAAAGACTCAAGAGGAAAACGCAAACCAGCTACACATTGCTCGTGGAAGACAACGATCTTAGTGGCTGAATCAGTAATATGGTTTGCCCGACATTTTGACCAAGGTTATATAATTTAAAAAGACTCAGGAAATCAAATTATTCGACGAACTCTTTTATCTTTTCAACAGATAAGGAGCTTCAGGTGTGCTCTAGATCATCACGAACACCCCGAGACCCTTCGCCTACCTCTGACATTGTAAAATTAAATTTGGGGAGAATAAGGAGGAATAAAGAATTTCGAATGTAAAAGATCAAAGCAAGCAAAAGCGGGAAAACTAACTACAAAAACACGAAGAACAATGATGACAGAGAAACGAAAACCCAGAAATCAAAATACATAATAAAAAGAAAATCACAGTACCTTGAAATAAAGTACGCGGGTTCAAACGAAAGATAGGGAGCAACCTTGAAACGAGGAATCTTGAAGCAAATACAGCATAATGCAGTAAGAAATTGCCTTATGAAAAACGAGGAAATGACAATGAAAAATTGAAGTAAAATGAAAGAAATGGTAAAAACGAATATATATGCCAAAAAATTGGTGTTAGGAAGATAAAAAGACATAACCCCAAGGGTCGCATCAGATGAATGACAAATGTCACGAAAATAAGACACTTGTCCATCATCTGGCAACAACACTCACCGATGAATGACACATGGCAGAGCTGAAAAAAATAGAAATCTTGTTGAAGAAGCAAAACGAAACGCCAGAACATGAATCGACTCGCCTCAAATAGAGCAAAACTTTACCAAGGCATAAATACCATTTCTTCAACTCAACTTGCAGGGGGGGGGGCTAATGATGGATATCAAATCCTACCATAAGTACCATGGAGCCGAGTCGCAGGAATATCCACTCTTACACGATATCGGACTCCCGCCCAAAGGGCTAAGCCACACAAAACCGGTGGCCGAATCTATAATATCTGCCTCGACTGGAGCATAATCTCATCCACAAGGATAAAACCGAATCCCTGAGGACTCGGACAAAGCATGTCGACCCTAGGATTCGGACAGATCACCAGATCTATAGGAATTCTCGGATATCCTTCCTATTTGGATACAAACTCCAAATTAGGAAGATAACCTCTAACTTAGGAAGACGAGACTATTTAGGAAGACGTTCTTAAAAAGGACTCATGTCTGAATAAGAAATTATATATCTAATCAGGGTCAAACCCTACTAAATAGGATTCACTTTCCTATTCCAAGTCTGCAAGGTATACATTCAACTTCTATATAAAGAGTTTGAGGTATGCCTAAACACACAATTACATTCATATACTAAAAACGCTCTTCAAAGCTCTAAACTGACTTTACCATCAGAGAGTTAATCCATTAACCACTGTCCGCTTAGCATCTACCTTGTTTTGCAAATTAAATAACCGGATCAGAAGGCAGACTCCATCAATTCTGATTGAAAAATAATGAGGTTTTTAACAATCGCATTTTCTCAGCTGCAATAACCATAGAAAATCTCAACTCTGTTTTGATAATAACTTAAATACCTGTATTAAAGAGAAAAAGTTGCCAAGAGTTAAATACCATAGACAATATAAACATTAATTTGAAATTACTATAATATAATTTACTATCCAAACAATAATATTGCCACTAGTTACACACATGTGTATTGTCAATTATTAAATTTAGTTAGTTTAGAGTAATTTAGAAATTTCAAAAAGAAAAAACTGAGATAGTATTTTTTTTCTAAAAAATGAAAAAAATCAAGACATTTAAAACGAATTTTCATTTTAATCACGACTTTTAAAAGTTGTCATATAAAAACATGAATTTTTTTTAAAAAAAATTATCGCCAAATTAATTTCTAGTGTATTTTTTGCTGACGTGGCCACTGTAATCCGGCAGATCTGAAAAAAAAATGAAAGGCACACTGGAAAATAATCGGTGATAAATTTGGAGTCGTAATCATGGTGGTTTTTTATGGTGTGTAACCCAAATTTATAAGACACATTACATATCAAAGTTTCCAAGTTGTCCTTACTATACTTTTAAATGAGCTTTTTTCCTTTTATATCAGCAAGTTCGGATATGAGGGATTCTAACTCAGCCATAGCCAACTCAATCTGCAAACCAAAAATGTTCGAGGGAATAACAAAAACATACGAACAAAAATCTAAGAAATAATTCAATTGAACTTTTATGAACCACTTACAGAACTACAAGGCAATCCTCATAGATTGGCATAAAGGAAATGATTTTTTCGAAACTTTTGAGTGCAAGATATAATCCTACCTTATAGCGTAAGAAATTAATGACTCATATAATTATAATAAAATATTAATGAATAAATTAGGGTTAATATCACAAAAATTTACCAATTTTACACGTTTTCTCATTTTAATCATGCCGTTTAAAAATCGTCATTTTCATATACTAACTATCAATTTTTCAAAATTCATACACCGTTCAAAAATCCGATTAAAATTGCTGAGTTGCTAACCAGATAGTGACATGCCATAACGAACCAAATAGTGACACGTCAGGAATTTTAGCCGGATTATTGAACGGTGTATAGATTTGGAAAAAAATGGTAGTTGGTGTATGAAAATGAAGAGTTTTAAACGGCGTAATTAAAATGAAAAAATGTGTAAAGTTAGTAAATTTTTGTGACATTGCCCCATTAAATTATATTTATTAATTAAAGGGAAATTGTCATAAAAATTCACGAACTTTACACGTTTTCTCATTTTAATCACGTAGTTTAAATTTTCTCATTTTCATGCACGAACTATCATTTTTTCTCAAATTCATACACGGTGCTGAGGTGTCACGGTTCTATTGGTGTAATTCGCTGAGGTGTAGGTTATTTTACACCAATGAATGAGTGTCACCTCAGCACCGTGTATAAATTTGAGAAAAAGTGGTAGTTCGTGCATGAAAATGAAAAAAATTTAAAGTTCGTGATTAAAATGAGAAAACATATATAGTTCGTGATTTTTTTGACATTAACCCTTAATTAAAGGATATGAATTAAATAGTTATGGCTATTAGTAAAGGTTAAGACATGAAAGAGTTGTAATCGTTGGTCTATAATAAAAAGTCATTACTAGTCTATAAATATGAGTTGGTCCTCTATCCAACTTTAATCACAAAAATTATAATAAACGCTGAATACTTAAAAATTAGAGCTTCCATCATTACAATATGGGTAAAGAAAGAGAAACCATACTCTATTAAATATAGATTAAGGTATTGTCTTTTTTCTTAATATTTAATAATGTGAAAAGCATGAAGTTTTAGATTATGAGAATTATAGTTTAAATGTGGTATCACGTTTATGAAATTATGTTTTTCAATAATTATTGTTGTTAATTCATGATGGATACCGAATCCTATCATAAGAACTATGAAGCCGAGTCACAGGAGATCCATCCTCAGACGATATCGGACTCCTGTCTAAAGGGCTAATCCAGACGAAACCAGCAGCCGAATCCATGAGATTTGCCTCGATTGGAATAATACTTCAATCCCCAAAGGGCTAATCAAGACAAGACCGAATCCCCTAAGGACTCGGACAAAGCGCGTCGACCCAGGGATTTGGCCAAATGATCAGATCTACGAAAGATCCACGAAGATTTTTCGTATTTGGATAAAAACTCCAACTTATAAAATAAACTCTAACTTAAGAGGGCGAGACTATTTAGGAAGACGTTCCTAAATAGGACTCATGTCTGAATAAGGAATCACACTCCTAATCAGGGTCAAACCTTATGAAATAGGATTCACTTTCCTATTCCAAATCTACAAGATATACATTCAACTACAATATAAAGAGCTTGAGGTATGCCTAAACACATAATTACATTCATATACTCAAAACACTGCTCAAAGCTCAATATTGACTTTAGCATCGGAGAGTTAATTAGAAAACCAACGTCTGCTTAGCTTTTACCATGTTTTGCAGGTTAATCCACCGGATCAGAAGGCAGACTCCATTTATTTTCTGCCAAATTAGATCAAGATAAATGTTTTGCAAAATTAACGTAATTAGAGTTGATGGATACTGAATCCTATAATAAGTACAGTGGAGCCGAGTCACACAAGATTAATCCTCCAAGATGATATCATGGTTTCACCCAAAAGGCTGAAATCCAGGTAATACAGAGGACCGAATCCAAGAGATTTTCCTTGACTAAAAGAATAGAACAAATCCCGAGAATAATCCAGAATCCCTGAGAACTTTGATAAAGCGCTTCGCACTAGGGTTTCGCCCAAGGATTAGATGTACGAAATATCTCTCCTATTTGGACTCAAACTCCAACTTAGGAAGATAAGCTTGTTCAGAAAGATATTCGTGAATAAGACTTCTACTTGAATAAGAAACCTCTTTTATATTCAAGGTCAAACCCTATTAATTAGGAATCACGTTTCTATTCAAAGTCCATGAGGTATACATTCAACTACTATCTAAAGAGCTTGAGATATGCCTAAAAACACAATTACATTCATATACATAAAACGATGCTTGAGCCAATAATGACTTTAGCATCGAAGAGTTAATCGGACAACCACCGTCCGGTTAGCTTCTACCCTATTTTGCATGTCTAATTACAGGATCAGAAGGCAGATTCCATCAATTGGCGTCGTATGTGGGAAAAGCTCAAAAAACTTCAGATTGAAAGTTGCTTTTTTGAACTCAAAACAAATTCTGATTGAAGGAATGATTTCTGATGGATCAGACCTCAAGAACAAACTAACAAGAACGCAACATTACCCACTAGAGAAAAAACAAAGAATGCAGGAACCCGGGAAATTGCCACCATTGAACTTTGACGAAGTGGATTTTTGAAGAATTAGCCAGGCTCATAATGGGGCCCTAGTTGTAGCTATGACAATCGAGCATTGGAATGTGGAGAGAATTTTGATTGACGAAGGAAGTGCAATTAACCTAATGACAAGGAAAGCAGACGAAAGTCTTGGAAGAATTCCTACAAAATTAAAAACAAACGTTATCCAAGTAACAGGGTTGGGCGGATCTCCCGTCAAACCCATGGGAAGAGTCCTTTTGGATGTCAACAGGGGAAGGGATTTTGGGAGAGTGTTCCTCCACGAATTAGCCGCTATAAAAAGCATAAAAGCCCTCACGATGAAGATACCCACGAGGATCGTTACAATATAAGGCAACCAAAATAGCGCGAAAGAATGTTACAATAAGGCAGTACGAGAATCCTTTGAAACAATGCCAACCGAAGAGATCCTGAATTATGATATCGAAGAAAAAGAAAGTGCCCCCAAAGGCTAGATGAAAAAACTGGAATTAGACAAGGAGAAAAAACTAAACTTGGGAGTGGACATAGACCCCAAATACGAAGAGGCGATCATGACTATGTTGAAGAGGAATGTCGGAACGTTCGCCTCCAAAGCCTCAAAAATCATTGGAATAGACCCACAGGGTATAACTCACGAGTTGAACGTGGCTGAAGGGACGAATCTCGTAACACAAAAAAGAGAAAATTCTCTGAGTAAAAGCAAAAGATAATAGCCGACGAAGTCGAAAAACTCAAAAAAGATGGATTCATCATAGAGGTATATTACCCCGAATGGGTAGCCAGCGTTGTGATAGTGAAAAAAGAAAATTAAAAAAATAGGATGTGCGTGGATTACACTGCCTTGAATAAAGCGTGCCCCAAAGATAGTTACCCTCTGCCCGACATTGACCAGTTGGTCGATTCAATAGAAGGACAATGTATAGCCTGGCGGACACCGCCCAAGTCTATCACCAAATACAGATGAAGCAAGAAGATCAAGAAAAAATGTCGATTATCACGGAAGACAGAACCTATTACTACACTGCAATACCCTTTGGGTTGAAAAATACAGGAGCAACTTACCAGAGGCTGATGAACTTCATGTTCAAAGATGAAATCGGAAAGCGAGTCCAAGTATATGTAGATGGTCTAATCATCCAAAGTGAAAACATTGAAAGCCACGCGAGAGATTTGGAGGAAACATTCAAAATTCTGAAATAGTTCGGAATGAAGCTGAACCTAGACAAATGCGCATTCGGAGTGCAGGAGGAAATTTTTTGGAATTTATAATCTCTCAGAGAGGAAAAGAGAAGAATCCTGAGAAGATTAGAGCAATCATGGACATGAAACCGCCTAAGAACATAAACGGAGTCCAAAAACTAAACGGGCGAATCGCTGCCCTCGGGAGGTTCATGTCCTACTCGGAAAAAGGATGTCTACCATTATTCAAAGCTCTTAAAGGCACACACAAATTTAACTGGAATGAAGAATGCCAAGAGGCATTTGAGGAGTTACACAATTTTTTAACCTCGCCACCACTCTTAAATCGACCACTGAAAGGATAAACACTCTACTTATATATTTGAGCAAGAAAAGAAATAATAGGAATTGTGCTGGTAAGGAAAGAAGAGGGAGAATTGAAGCCAATTTACTGCAACAGCTGGATACTGAAAGGAGCTGAAATCAGATATCCTGAGATAGAGAAAATGGCACTGCACGTCGTGACAACCGCGAAAAAACTGAACTACTACTTCCAAAGCCACAACATGGTAGTAAGCACCAACCAACCCCTTCGGAAGGCGATACAAAGACCGGAACCTCTAGGGGACTTGTCCATTGGTCCATCCAATTTAGCGAATATGACATCATATATGAACCGCGCCAAACGCTCAAGACACAAGCTTTGGCGAACTTCGTAGTTGAAATTACCCCTAACGAACAAGAAGAAACTATACAAGATTTCTTATGGAAATTACACGTGGACGGAGCCGGAGCCATCCTAATAGGACCAGAAAAAATTAGGACCGAACACGGAGTAAAAATCATATTCGACGCGAGCAACAACGTCGCCGAATACGAAGCCCCTAATCGGTGGGCTCGGTCTAGCACTAGAAGTGAAAATAAAAATTATAAAAATCTATAGCGATTCCTAGCTAGTAGTGAGCCAAGTCAAAGGCGACTATCAAGCTAAGGAAATGTGAATGATGAAATAACTGGCAAAAGTTATCAAGATTGTTCGGAGAGTTAATCGGACAACCACCGTCAAGTTAGCTTCTACCTTTGTTTGCAGGTTTAATTACTGAATCACAATCAAGAGTATATATATATATGGCCTATAATTACGCTTCTTTTACAATTTATGTGGACAATTTAAAGTTAAATATTCTGCAATGTTTGTGTATATCTTGTTTGGATTGTTATAGTTGCGCTGTTTGTTTCTTTTGGATAGAAACACATGTACTGTTAATTATATGCAATCATGAAATGAAAAGTGACGATTGTTTGGTTAAAACATCAGTTTAATCCAAGATGTTAAACTGTAATGAATAAAAATGATTTGCGCTGCAATGAAAGAGCGCGACTCCACTGTTAATTCAGTTTTTAATGATAAAGGCCAGTGTAGTCACTATATTTTTTCCCCTTATCAGATTATATATAATATTTATATTATTTCAATTAAATTTGAAATAATCTACATATTTAATTTATGAAATTTAATTAAATATTTAATGAAAATAAATATATTTTTAAATATATTTATTAAAGACTTTGGAAATTTATGTTAAGAAAAAAAAATTACTTACCACCAAATTAGCCGAATTTTTAAAGAAATAAATTCCAAATTACTGATTACAATCTCAAATATTTTAAAATTACATTATGATTTTTACATATTTATGAGTAAATTGAAATTTACCATTATAGAATATTTAGGGATAAATATAAAGGCTGATTATTTATTTTATATTCAATAAACATGATTGTAATGATTAATATGTTATACTAATTTTACTTTTCATATCCAAAAATAGAAAAATTCATTTTAGTTATGCAAATTGCCTATAACTGTTTACATAAGTACTCCTTGCATCCCATTTAAAAAATTTCATTTGCTTTTACACACGGAAAACATTTATTATCTTTGTCTTTTTATATTTTTTCATGTTCTTTCTCTATTAATGATAGTGAAATTTTTCAAAAAAAAAATTAAGATGACTAAAAGAAGTGTAAAATAGGGTAATCAATGGAAAAATATTTCAAAAATAGTAGTGAGACTTTTTAAATGAGACATCCCAAAATGGAATATGTAACTTTTTAAACGGGACGGAGGGAGTATGTATTAGTATCACCCAATGAAGAATTTTGATATATTTATGTTTATTTGTGGAATAAGCATTAATGTATGAGTATTTTAAGTTATTTTTCTTTGCAGTATATCTACATATTTCTCTTCATTCGCATGTTTCATCTGTTCCATTATTTAATGGTTTGAATTTTCCTGATTGGTGCGAACAATTCTAGTTTCACTTAAGTGTCCTGGATCTTGATTTGGCACTTGAAATTGAGAAATCTGCTACTATTACTACTGAAAGTAGCAATGAAGAATAAGTTTTTTATAACATTTGGGAAAGATCGAACAACTTAAAAGAATAAGTTTTATGCGAATGACTTTTAAACAACTTAAAGAGTACAATTCCTAAAACCGACAATGCTAAAATATTTAAAAGATTTATTGAGGAACGTCGTCAAACAACTACAAGTCACTTGATAGGACACTGATGAGTAATTTGACCAACATGAAATATGATGGTTCACGTGCCATGCATGAGCATGTTATTGAAATGACCAATTTAACGGAAAAATTAAAGACCTTAGGAATGAATGTGGATGAGTAATTTTTTCAGTGCAGTTTATACTGAACTCCTTGCCTCCTAAATAATATGGTCCATTCCAAATGAACTATAATACTTGGTGGACTGATTCTGGTTCAATTACTCATCTTTCTAATACGATATAGGGATTTCTTACGATTCAAACTATAAAACGAAATAAAAGTTTTGTCTTCATGGGCAATCAAAAGAAAGATTTTATTGAAGGTATTAACATTTATCGTTTAAAGTTAGAAACATGATATTATTTGGATTTATTCCAAACTCTTTATGTACCCACATTTTTCCGCAATTTAATCTTGTTATCAAAACTTGATGTAGCGGGATTTTATTTTAAGTTTGGTTCTATATTTTTTAATTTAATTAAGAATAATAATATTATTGGTTATAGATTGTTATGTGATGGTCTCTATAAGGTTAAACTTGATAATTCTTTTATTGAGAAATTAATGACTTTGCATCATAATGTTGGTACTAAAAGTAGTTTAGTCAATGAAAGTTCTGTTTACTTGTGACGTAAACGTTTGGTTCATATATATCAAAAGAAAGGATACAAAGATTAGTAAAGAATGAAATACTTCAAAATTTGGACTTTACTGACATTGAAGTGTGTGTTGATTGTATTATAGGAAAACAAACAAAGCATACTAAGAAAGGAGTCACAAGAAGCACACAACTTCTTGAAATTATACACATTGGTATTTTCTTTTGATGCTTCAAGTTTTGATGGAGAAATATATTTCATTGCCTTTATCGACATTTTTCTCGTTATGGTCATATTTATCTATTGTATGACAAATCTTAATCAATAAATTCACTTGAAAATTATATTAAAATGGTCAAGAGGCAATTAGATAAAAAGGTAAAAATCATAAGGTCTGATAGAGGTGGAAATAATTATGAAAAATATGATGAATCTGGACAATGTCCAAGTCCATTTGCCAAATCTTGAAAGACGTGGTATTTTGCTCAATACACAACGCGAGGAACACCGCGACAAAATGGTGTTGCTGAAAGGCATAATTGTACTTTAATGGAAATGGTTAGGAGTATGGTGAGTTATTCTTCTTTACCCTTGCCATTGTGGAAAGCAGTTCAAAGTACACCTTTTGAATTACGGCCAGGAAGGAAACCCAGTTTAATGCATTTATATCTTTGGGGTTGTCCAACAAAAGTAAGACTTTACAATCCACATGAAAATAAATTTGATTTTAAAACAACCAATGATTATTTTATTGGTTACCTAGAAAGTTTTAAAGGGTATAGATTTTACTGTCCTAATCATAGTACACGAATTGTTGAATCTAAAAATGCAAGGTTTATTGAAAATGGTAGCGAAGAATACATGATGTTAGTATTGAAGAAGTTAGGGCTGAAATTCCAATACCCAAAGCTTCTGCAATTGTTATTCCTAATTTTGTTGCTAAACCCAATGACATTCAAGAATAATAAACAAATGATGAAAGGCTTTATGATGAAAATGTCTATAATGAAACCATAGTAAATGAACAACAAGAAGTAATTGTAAGAAGGTCTCAAAGAGAAAAAAGATCTATTATTCCTAATTACTATCTAGTTTATCTATAAGAGTTAGAAATGGACTTAGTAATTCACACCAATCTATTTTCATATTCAGAAGCCAAGAATTGTGATGATTCAAATTGATGCTATGGAAAAAGAGTTAACATCTATGGATCAAAATCAAGTTTGAGATCTTATAGAGTTGCATGAAGGATGTAAAAGAATTGGATGTAAATGGATTTCTGAAACCAAACGCGATTCAAAAGGCAATATCGAAAGTCACAAAGTAAGACTTATTTCCAAAGGTTTTACTCAGAAAAGTGACATTAATTACAAAGAGACTTTTTCACCAGTATTTGAAAAAGATGCTTTTAGAATCACTATGGATTTAGTGGCTCAACTATTATTTCGAGGTACATCAAATGGATGTCACAAACGTATTTCTTAATGGAAATTTGAAGATCAACCTGAGGGTTTTTTCATTAAAGAAAAGGATCATATAGTGTGTAAACTATAGAAATCAATATTCGGACTTAAACAAACTTCCCGCCAATGATATATTAACTTTAATGATACCATTACTTCTTTCGGTTTTCAAGAAAACATCGTTGATCAGTATATATATATAAATATCAACGGGAGAAAATTTATTTTTCTTATTCTGTATGTTGATGATATTTTACATGCTGATAATGATCTTGGTTTGCTACATGAAACCAAGAAATATATTTCTAATAGTTTTTAAATGAAAGATATAGGAGAAGCCACCTATGTGATAGGAATATAAATATTTCGTGATAAATCACAAGGATTAATAAGCTTATCTCAAAAGGCATATATTAATAAAATTTTAGAGAGATTTAAAATGGACAAATGTTCAGCTGGGATAGTTCCAATTCATAAGGGGGGGCAAACTTAATAATGCAATGTCCGAAAAATGAATTTGAACGAGATCAAATGGAAAATATTTATAGACGCCTATTTTTCGGACAGGTAAAGAGTGGGAACTGAAGTCTCCCATGATGATCTCCAGAAAAATCTATCTGGGTTATGAACTTTCAATTTACTTGCTGGAATCTAAGCAGGCATAATCTGTGCACAGCTGCAATCTTGGAGGATTAAAATGCAATTAGGCATAAATAGCCCATAAAAATACAAAGTAATTGTAATCTAAGTCTAGAAATAGGACTAATTGCAATATCTTAGAAGTTTATGGGCTAATTTGCGAGTTGACGGACTGAAATTGACCATAAAGGAAGCCTTTTTAACACTTTCGGTCACCAAAATACACTTTTAACACCCTTCTACCTAGCTAACACGTCTAAATCCGAATTTAATTAATGAATGTTTATTCCACACAACTGTTGCGCCACGTCATTTTTACAACAAGCCAATGAGAGTTTGCGATAGGGAATCTTTTAATTATCAGTTATTTTTTTTATCATTAATTTTTCCACATGGCTAGCGCATGATTGATTTGTCGCACGAATGACATGGCGCAACGGTTGTACCCAATAATTATTCTTAATTAATTTATTAGTGTTTCTAGCTAATCCTAATACCTAAAGACCTATCACTTCACACACTTTGACCCTAGAATATTCTAGAAGATTCTAGGAAACCCTAGGTCATACCATTCCCCTATAATACTATTGTTAGTCAGTTGAGTCAAAGGTCGGACCAGAAAGGTAAAAACCACATAGCAAAATTCAATCCCCACCTAAAAAACCTAGCTTTGGCCGAAGCCCCTAGCACAATACACACACAAATCACATCAATTCCCGTCTAGAAAAACACCTAAGATCTCTTTGATTCTCCAAGAACGCAAGCCTACACAGACTCGAAGCTGGATTCCGCATCCACTTCACTAGTAAACGAGCCAATGACTCAAACAGGTAATTCTGAGAACCCTCTTATTATGTTCCTTTGATTTTCCATTAATACATGTGTAATTGCCATAATTGTTCTGATTATGTGCTTAGGATGCATGTTTAGATAGCTTTATTGTTTTTTCCATCGATATTGCTATAATTAATCCATGTTTTCAATAAATTGCTATGAAATTTGATGATAGACATGTTAATTTGCTGTAATTAACCACGTTTAAGCTTAAATATATAAATCCAGTTAATCTAGAGCTCTTAGAATGCATGTTTCTAGGAGATCTTAGCTCTTTTTGCCATGAAAATTCGAAATTCATACTTGCTGCCCAGAAAAATATTTCATTTAAATGAGCTTTAAACACTCTGAGTATACCATATTTGGATTCCTTATTCGATTTTATGCGGTATTGAATACTTTTGCATAAGAAACAGACTTGAAACGAGTGAGAACGAACCAAAATAAAATCCTGGAACTACTGTCGAAAATCCCCCGCCACCGCTGCTGTAATTGGCGGCGCCGCATAAACAAAGTGGCGTCGCCGCCACCTTATCCTGCCGGCGCCGGTAGCTTAATCTAGCGCCGTGTTCGTTGTACCTGCTTCCCCGAACCTGCTACCCAGATCTTCTAGACTTCGATCCAAACGTTAAAACGTGTTTCCGGGCTCATCTGGACTCAAATTTAGGCCCAGTTTGAACCCAGACGTAGAGAACATCATGTACATTCATATTATGTATTATAACGGACCAGATCCGATGTAAAACGGACCCAGAAGTCCAAATATTTAACATACTGTATAAACCGGGCCCATGAGCCTGAGGCCCAGCAAACCAGCGACTTATATAGCCGATTCCGGGCTAAACCAAACTCAGAACAGGAGAACAGAATTGACGAGATGCACAACTCTTGTGTTTTGACCAAGAGCCCATTATAACCAGACCGATGGTCAAAATCCGCGCGAGTGCCACACACTCAAAAGTCAACGAGGTTAAAAAGTATTCCTAACCTTGTATGTATATCCAACTGCCCCTGAGCATGCCAGCATTGTTTACCGCTTTCCAAAAGCATTCCAAATCAAATAATAACCTGTTAAAGGACTAACCACCTAAAATTAGCCCATTAATCAATTACAGCCTCTCATTTAGACATTGTAGTAATGGTTGTATAGGTTTTTCAAGACTAACCTAATAAAATCAATTAATCATATTTATACATCCGGTTTAGGCTTTGTGCATGTAAAATATCCAGACCAGCTAGACTTATGACTATTTGCTAGAAACCTCTAAGATTAGATGTATGTTTAGGAGTACCTGCTACTTGCCTCAAATGCTAGTCCAGATAGAGTCATATAAGGGTCAAACCCGTTTACTGCTTTCATACATTTCTATTTACAAATTTTATATCCTGTGAACTGCATATGCTGCTGAAATGAGATATAAGACGAATATGTTCACAAAATAAAGCCGGTAACAAATAAGCCAAGCACAACAGTCTCGGGGAGGTCCACAAACCCTAGTCTTTGGTCCGATGCACGATAATCTTACCGGAGGCGAGTAAGGTTTTCTAGTCGGTTAAAAGGGATTTCCTAGTTGAACTAGATGGCGACTCCATTTTTCAAACAATTTCCAGATCGAGAAGTCAGCCATAAGCCTTGGGCGAGCGGCCACCGAACTCCGCTCCGCTCATAGTGGCGACTCCGCTGGGGATTAAAATCAAATGTTTTTAAAACATAAACATAAAAACGTTTTCATAATTATTTTCAAAAACGGTTTCCATGGACCTAAACCGCACGGCTTGCACCTTATCAATTACCGGCTTTATCTCCCAGACATATTCGCACCAGTTGCATTGCACTAGATATTTCTCTTCTCACCTACTCTCTAGGAATCCCTATCCAGCCCTGATACTCATAGCTGATCTCACCCTCTGGCCTTGCACTCCACTGCCCAGAACGTCTTATGCGGAGCAGTATCACTCACAGCCTAGTACCTCGGATGTTTGTACTCGTGATTGAGGAGACCTATCAAAGTTATATCTGTATGTGTGAGCCTTAAACCGGTTCCTACCAAAACCCAATGACTCAACCCACATGCACCAGCTTAGACACTACCCATTAGGAAAATACCCAACATAATGTTTGTAGTTGAGGCATATGCCGTCAATGTAATGATTCAAATTCAGTGTTTCAAAAACTACTATCTCAATCTTAATCTTAGGTCCGGCCTAACAAATTTTCTAGTTTGAAAAACAAGGTTTTTAAAACTTCATGTTGAGCCAGACTTAAAAGAACAAATCTGATCAAGTGAAACTCCTTTGCTAGAAAGGGATAAAAGAGTCATTACATCGACAAATATCGTCTATCTGCTTTAGAACTGCTAGAAGAGAGCTTTGCAGGAACACCAACTCTTGCATTACGATGCAAGGGTCTAGGCCAAAACACCTAGGAATAAATCTCGCCCGGAACACGTGTGTGCCAGAAATAAGGTTGGAAGGAAACATGTCTCTGTGATATCAAGTTATTCTATGTGTCAAACTTGCTACATGTTATGTGTTAAAAATTAACTCAGCATTACATAACATATCATGCATCTCATACATCCAGTATCATAAAATGCCATATACTAACTCCTTATGGATGCAACCACCAACATTAATCGCCCTGCTACTCTCTACCAAAGGCAATCAAGAAGACTATTCAGGCCTGAAAGCCCTCCCAAATCACCAGCAACGCCTCTCATGCCAGCATAGCAAGCCAAGTTAGTCTGTGACCGACTCAGCAAGTCTGGTTCTAAAATTTCCTCCAGCATATTCTCTCGATCAGCTAGATCAGTCAACATGTCGGAAATGAACACGGGGGCTCCTGTCACTCAAGGCCAACTCAACCAGATGAAATGGGAGGTCATGGATTCCTTCAGGCAATAGAATGAAGACCTTAAAAATGGTTCAGAGACATCATAAGGGCCCAACTAGGTGTCCAAAATAATGAGCAAAATGCTACTGGTGATCAAACAACAGAAGCAACAAGAAACGACAAGTCTGGAAGAAAACACAGAGAAGAGTTTGACAGGCTCAGAGGGGAAAGAGGCAATCCGAACTGGTCCACTAATGCGATATATTAAGAACAGCTTAAAGTAGAAGCTGAGAACAAAAAGCCCATGAATCAAGAGTTATTGCAATCTAAATCCTTTCAAGATCTGGCGAAGAAGATCGAACAACTCCAGGCCACCATCAATGGAAGCCAACTCATCAACTTTGATGAGTATTCCCTAGCAGAGGAAGAGAAGTTAATGACTAAGTTTAAGATGCCAGATCTGAGCCACTTCAGCGGAAGGGGGGGTCCCCGCATTCACCTGAACCAACTCATCTATGTGATGAATACCACTATCCTGAGAAACAAACATATCATCAGGGCTTTCCCAATGTCGTTAGAAGGGAATGCAGCCCGATGGTACCATGAATTGCGTATGAAAACAAGAGGAGATTGGAATGAACTATCTACCGCCTTCATGAATCAATACGATTGCGGTTCCAAGTTGGAAGTCACTCTATGGGATCTAGAGATGACGACGCAAAAGCCTGGAGAACCATTCTCCGAATTCCACGCAAGATGGTTAGATAAAGCTGCGTTACTGAAGGAGAAGCCGTCTGAGAACGACCTAGTCAGAATTGTCATCCGGAACGTTTTTCCACACTGGGTCGAGAGGTTGCAAAACATGAATCCCAAAACCCTTATGGATTTACTCGACGACGAGATGCAAGTGAAAGAGATAGAGTTCGAGAAGAAGCACAACGCTCCGACAGGAGGTTATCGGTCGAACTACCAGTCTGCTAGCAAAAGCTCCAGTGTGATCTTCGTGCAACGATATGGTCCAGCAAGACGAAGGTTCTCAGAATTCCCTATTCCCCTCACAAAGGTCTTAGACAGATTGATGAAGTAACACCTTCTACAATCCAGGCCACCCAGGAATCCACCGAATCCAAATGCGCCAAATTACAACCCTAACGCCCATTGCAAGTTTCATCAGACTCAGGGCCACTACACTAGCTCTTGCATCACACTAAAGAATGCTATCCAGGACCTGATAGATGATGGAAGAACTACTGATCCATCAATGGGACAACACAGCATGCTGAATAATCCGCTGCCAGTTACCACACAATGCAAGTTTCATAAGGTTATGGATTCCTTCGTTGATACCGTCCCACCAGTCCAAGCTTGCTCCAAAGCAGCCAGAGGGGGTGAAAGCACTAGATGAGAAGCTGGCTCGAGCTGACGAACTATAAGAAAGCGAACCGCGAAAGACTACCTTGAATCAGTATATTCGGGACTTGCTGACAAGGTCCAAAGAGCACAGAAAGGCAACGATGCTAGCACTGACGGTAATGACAATTGAACCAGACGTAACCCCGGCGGTCATGCTCAGGCAGTTGACCGAAAAGAAGGCAGGCGACATAGTCTTTGTCGAAGAAGAACTACCACTAGAGGGTAGACAGCATATCAAAGCGCTGTATATCACAATAGAAATCTTGGGGAAGCGCACTAACACTGTGATGATAGACGATGTGTCCGCTATCAACGTCTGTCCTGCGCTAATCCTCACAAGGCTTGGACTAATACCAGTAACGTGGAAACCTTCAGAGTTGGTCATCAGGGCCTACGACGAGACCACGAGGGGAATATAAGGAACCTTTAAGGCTTTGGTCAAAATTGGACCCATCGAGGCATGGGTATAATTTGTCATGCTGGACATACTAGTTACCTTCTCACTGCTATTAGGAAGACCATGGTTCCATGAACTGGGAGGAGTACCCTCTAAAATTCACCATAAGATAAAATTCCCATACGAAGGATGGATAGCCACAATCGAGGGTGAATCAAGAAAAGTTGTCAACATGATCAAACTGGCTGAGAATGAGCTGATACCGAACCCAGGGTTCTGGATCTCCGCAATACGAACAGAGGAAAGAACGTTCATGGATGCTAAAGGGATCTTCATGATGAAGAATGCTAACTACATGTCCGGAATGGGAATTGGGAAATCGCTAAAGGGTTTGTTAGAGCTCCCAAACATCAAAGGACAGACCACCAAGGCAGGCTTAGGTTTCGATCCAGAAACTGAAAGGGAAAGGATTCCAGGGAGCACGCTATCTGACTACTTCATCAGAGAAGAGCACAAAGCACATCAGTATCAGGGTTAAGCAGAACCAGTTATGATCATGGACAAAATGGTCCCAGGATTCAGAATCTTCCAGAATATCATCAGTGAAAGGATGGAGAATTCAGATATGCCAGCAATAAAGGAGATAGACATCGATGATCTACTCTACCCAACAGTCGAAGCACTCAGCATCGAGACAATCACGGAGTTGGCCTCCTTCGTTAGCCTTAGCATCCATGACACCGCTAGTTAGACTGAAGTGGTAGCTCCACCCATGTTCAGAGCATTTAGGGATTTGTTCTCCTAGACTATCCAATTATGGAGTAGCTTAGTTTAGCTGTAGTTTCTATTTTTACATCATGGTATTTTGAACGATTTGCTTTGTTTATTTTATATTCTAAAGTCAATGATAACACCAGATTTACTCATTCATATGATGTCTCACCTGATGGACATGCTATTTTAAATTGTTTCAATATGCATACATATGATGAAATTGAGGTATTTCACCGGTCCATTCAATAACCGGTACAAGGAAATAAACACTTCCATAGATAATCCTATTTCAATAAGCCATGCCCCTGAGAAAATATGAGTTGATCAAACTATCTCAAAAAGGACAGAGGCCTGCTAATGGGTTCCGGCCCATTGGCTAAAAAAAAGACTCGGTCACAAAAAGTTCTACAAAGTTGAGGCACACGCTAAAACGGATAGGAAAAAACAACAAAACTCCACCGCCCAACTGCCGCCACTCAGCATCATATTTTGGAGCGGGACGGTCTATGTAGTGAGCCGCAGCACTCACTAGAAGTCCTCCCAAAATCATCGGTTACGATCTAGTAGAACACTCATCTAAAAAATAGTCAATCCTGAAAATCCACACAGACCGTTTGATAACTGGGGTAAACCGCTTGAAAAAGGTAATATCCAATTGTACCGACTATTGAATGAACCAGTTTAATAGATCTTTTATAATATATCCATATCGAGATCATTTTCTAGCGCATGTTCCTATAAAGGACAGACAGATGATCATGAATCCTTGCAGCATAAATTTTTAAGATAGTGGAACAAAAAATTTCAAAACAAAAAATCAAAACATTCAAATTTTCCTCATGCATTCACAGTTGCGCCAAGAAAAATGTTGAAATGCGCATTAACTGTCATAGAAACAAACATATTCCGCCAGAACAGAAAACAGAGCCCTGAGCGAGCCCAGTCAAAGACAAGATGATTCATCAAAACATCCAGTTTCCTAGATGAGAAAACTGAACGCTCCGATGAGGGGGAAACACAGGGTACGACGCAAGCAGAAGAGTTCACTCCACAAGAATGTGGAATGTAGGGCCAATTTTTGTAAAATTGGGCTCCAGAGTCATAAGAATCAACAGCCTCCAGGCCGCTATCTTCAAAGATCAGCTCTAGAGCCACAAGAATCGACAGGCGCCAAGCCTACATCCTCAGGAAATACCCAGAATAGGTACCACGCCTGTGATACCCGGAGATAGAATTTGGCCAACATGGGCCACCACAACCCTCACAATAAGAGACAAGCCTCTACCTCCAAGAGAATTACATAATAGGAAACATGCCTCACTACCCAAAGACAGAAATTTGATAGCATGAGGCATTAAAATCCTCAAATAGAGAAGGAGAAGACTTCCTCAACCAAATAACACGAACATAAGAATCCCTCATCCAGAGATTAGGGGGATGTAACGTTCCCGTCGCCCAAAAATCACGGGCACTAACATCACAAAAGTCGGAGAATAAGGGGTATCAGGTCTCCACCAGCAATAGAATCGAGGGCATCAGGTCTCCACCAGGAGAAGAACTGGGGGCATCAGGTCTCCACCAGTAGTAGAACCGGGGGTATCAGGTCTCCAACAGCCAGAGAACCTGAGTCATCAGGTCTCCAACAAGCCAGAAACCAGAAGCAGAGAGGCTCGAAGAGCTAAAACAAAAATAGCGAACAAAACAAAGCTACAAGAATAATGCGTCCATAACGCCATATCTACATAATATTATGACGACCTACACAGTCATCAATAAAAACAAGCATTAAAAGCGTGACAAAGACACATTACAAGCCTAATCATCATAGTCCAAATAGAGCTCCAAGGTCTTTAAGTCTCCATAATGGCTCCCAGAGGGCGTGTCACCTGGATAGCGCCCAGTCTGCACACCACCAGAAGAAGAAGCGAAGTCTCCACGACCTCCCCGGATGTCAGATCCTCAACTACCACGGGCTCCACGCCCACAATCAACAGCACAAAGTCCACCTCCACCGCCAGGGAACCCGGGGGGATGTCGCTGTAAGCTGGACCCAACCCTGTCAGACGCACTTGTTCCTCCAGGTAATCAATATGCAACTACAAAAGAAACCAGAGAGCACTCAGAGCTATAGGATTGCATACATGCATACATATAGGATAGAAAAATTGCATATTGTTTTTACCCTCATTTGTGCATAGATAGTGCACAAGCGATCGCGCCAGTAGTAAGCAGCATCGGCCAACTGAACTACGTCAGACAAAGGTACCTGAAAACAAGAGGAATTACGCTCAGTCCAACAGGGCAAACGGGCCCTCAAAAGAAAAGTACAAAAGAGAGAAACATATATGTACTGTCGGCAGGCGCAAAGGAATGCGTCATGTAACACAGGGAACAAAATACTGCACGGGCCCACGCACGCCACCTTGAAGCGCAGATCTCTCCAGCATCTGGCTCAAAGAACCAGAGACCATCTAAGCAGCACCAGGTCGCCTACCTGAAGAGACTCGACTAAAAGAACCAGGAACGTCTACCCTAGCACGAAAAGAACGAGATCCACGTCCAGCACCTCCCTGAGAGAACATCAGAAAAAGAACTCAAGCAGAGAAAGAAATCCAGTAAAAGAAGACCAGAAAGTAACACATAACTGTGCCCCTGCAACCGCCTACTCAACCTGAACAATAGGCACTCCGTCCAACAGAACCCTCCCTAGAAGACGATGTCTCGCGAAGTCGTCTAGATATCTCAACTGAAGGACAAATACCAGACTAGCAGCACAGTAACCCCTCAAATCCAGGCAAAGAGCAGGCAATACCATGTCCCTACCACACAACATCAACAAAGGAGGTCTAGTTGGGACCATACGAGTACGTGGGCCACCCCACCAATGGAGAATACGCTCTCCCAAAAACCAGGACCTACAACGCGGGCCATGCATCAGATAACGCATGCCCGATCTCTCTACAGCACCATCTACCCACCGAGGCCAGCGAACTCCAGGCGGAGTGTTCCAAGAAGTATCCACCTATAACCAACAAAACGGGGGTCAACATTGTAAATAAGACCCGGAGTAGTTCTAAAATATAGTTCATTACTCACATTTTTCCATGCCAGCTCGTTCACCCGACCTCTACACTCAGCTCCCTGACTCTACGTCAGAGTACGGGAAAAGTCCCAAAACCTAAGCATAGGGTATCCTAACCCTGGATCAACACCAAAGTCGGTCAAAAGTCCCATTTGGATAGCCCAAATATGAAAAAGAAGAAAAACCGGCTAAGATAACGAAATCAAAAACATGATGCAGTTAAAAAGCAATAAAACAACTCACGTGTACAACAGGCCACATCTGTAATACCCCGTAAGTTTAAGTACCATCTAGTGCAACGTGTCCTGCAGAGAGGGACCGGAGTTGCAAAAATACAAAATTTTGAATATTAAAGAAAACGGAATATCGAATAGGACGTGTTTATTTGAGGATTGGAATAAGAAACGAGGAAGTTAGGTCTTGGAATAAAACTTAAGTGTTTTAGCCGAGAACAAATTAAAAGAATCTGTCAGGCAAAAAGAGATTATCAAAGCTATATAATAAGACAAGAACCGAGAAGGTCGGTTATGAAATTCCAATATGCAAATTTTGAAAATTAATATCGAATAAAGGCAAGAAATTGGCACTAAGGAAAGTAGTAAGAAAAGTTATTAAAATAAAGTTTAAGTCCCAAATTGGTAAATAATATATTAATTCTCGGAAATTGCAATCAATAGATTATCGACGGAAAATAATAATTATGGATTAGTATTATTTATTTGGGTATAAATAATACGTATGTAGTTGAGTTAAAGCGGGTAATTAACTGTTTGGTTAAAATAAAAAGTTCGAAAGAGAAATGGTTTAAGTTAAAGAAATAAAGGATTAAAATGGCTAATTAGCCAAACTATATATGAAGGAAACATATGAATCAGATGATTCAAGAATGTTACAGAAGAAGAAGAAGAAAAGAAGGAAAGATGGCAATCAACTTCGATTCGATGCGGTTTCTTCGTTTCTCGACGAAATCGAGTGATTCTCGTGCCGTTGGATCAAGAATTGGATCCTACATCTTATAAGCCCTTCAAGTCAAGGTAACCTTGTAGTTTTTGGTAATGAAATGGAAGGGTAAGAGATGTTTCGTTTTTTATAGAGTTGAATCGATTATAATTGTGTTATTTTGACGTTTTCGAGTAGTTTTAAGAGAAATGTTGTTAGAAATGTTGTTTGAATCGCGTTAGGAGTATCGGAACACGTTGGGGCAGCCCAGAGATGAAGTTCCGGAGCTGTGCGCAAGCAGAGCCAAAGCTGTGCGGGCCCACAACAAGGCTGTGCTGGCGCACAGCCTGAGCAGGCTGTGCGGGCGCACAACGAGACTATGCGGGCGCGCAGTACCTCCTGTGCGACCGCACAGCTGGCACGAAGTACCTGCTGGGCATTTTCGCCCTGTTACGACCTAGTTTTCTGAATTCAAGTATGTCAGACATTAAAAGTGAATCATGGGCCCCAAAAATGTGAAAAATGACGGACGATAAGCGAATCAAACGTGTATAGAAATCGATAGAATGAATACGACAACTACCTCGTCTAAGTATAAGGATTTTTGTTAAGAGTTTATCGAGGCTAAGAATTATTTTTGGAACAAGATCAAATTAACCTAAGTTTATAACGGTTTTAGCACTAAGTCTACGTTTTTTAATTAAACGTATAGGTAATTCGGATGAGTAATTGATGTACCAACAAGCTACCAGGCCAACGAGTTGGAATAGCTACGAGATCGAATGACGTATGGAACTTGCACGATTTGAATTATGAAATTGCATTTTTGGACAGCGGTCACTGTAAGTTGCATTTTACTTTCGCGTATTATTATAAAAGCTAATTTCATATATTACGAATGTTATTATCAAATACATCGCATTTATATGATTTGGATGTATGATATATGGTTTTATCAATTGTTTTGAATATATGAATGTAGTGTTCAATCCGAAGAAACTAACTACCTTTTGGGTGTCAATAGGCTGTGAGATCATCAGTAATCGAGTCAGTCTAGCGTGTCTAGATTGTTATTGAAGATATGAATGCGCATGCGATTGAATATGGAAAATGGATTATGAATGAGAGATACGAGGCTGCATCTGGTGGAACTATCCCGGGACCCGTATCTAGTGGGTTGAACTCGGTCGAATTATATTGGGACCCAAGACTTGTGATTACGGGATTGGTCGCGGTTGAACTCGGTTGAATTATCTTGGGATCGGACTATTTGGATTGAAATGATTTGATATGGTATAATTTGATATGAATACGATATAGTAAGATGAATTAGAGCTTAAGATCAGGGTTTCGATCGGATCCAACGCTTGAGAACGTAAAATTATTTTCCTATATCATGTATCAATTTATATATGTTTTGAGCATGCACATGTTAAGTTTTCATAATACCATTAGTAATTTGCAAACTCACTCTGTATTTTTCCAAAATACTGACCCCTCTCTGTTGTATTTTTCAGGTGATCGGAGTCCGATCAGACAGACCATCTCCTCTGTGCCAGAAGTCTTTTGGCTTGCACAAAGCACGAGTTCCTATAGAGCTACAGTACTAAGTAGGTGTCGGTATAAGATTAATGGGTTGTCTTCAAACGGTATTTTATGTTTTAAATTCTGATGTGATTTATAAATGGTGTTTACTATGAAAAGATGTCTTATCTGTTTGATTCCTGTACCAATATCTGTAAGTGGAATTGGTTGTGATTATGACTAGAAACAGTGCGGTGCTGGATATTGGATATCGCTTTGTAAGACCTTGGTTTCTACGAATCGTCTTGCAAACGTTTTCAGAAAGGAATACGATACTTCTAATATATGTAATTATATTATCTAAAAGAATTTTTTGAAATGTATTATATATAATAATATATTTTAATTTGCAAAAAATTTATAATAGTTTAGGCTTTCTATGGGATTTGGAGCTACCACTCCCATTCTCTAGCGCCGGTCGCGGCTAAATAATTTGGGTCGTGACAACATCCTTAAAAGACGGGATCCCCCACGGACCACTCGGTCCATGCTGGTGTAATGATAGGCCAAAGCAGCAGACCCCCAGTCATAGGAACTGACCGCGTCCAAGTCCTCTAAGGCTGGTAGCACGCAAAGTGGCAGAGTCGCACCTGAACTACAAAAGAGAGTAGGCCCCAGTAGATAACAGATGAAATCTCGGGTAATCAGATCAAGCTCGTCGCTAGTTTGAGGAAAGCTATCCTTGTAACACTCATACAGCTCAGGATGTCGAAGACTGCGACCCTTCATATCTGGAATGAAACCCAGCATCTAGAAGATATACACATCCCTCTGATCGTAAAATCCCAAACCGCCATAGAAAGGCACAGGCGAACCTCTGAAAGTCATCCCCGTGATCAACGAGAAATCCAAAGGAGTCACTGTCAACTCCCCAACTGGTAGGTGGAAAGTATGGGTCTATCCATCTACCGCTCCATCAGCGCACCCAGAGTAACGCTGTCACAGATCCACGTCGCATTAAACAGACCACTAGCAAGACGGCCAAAACCCGTAGCGTCTACCCGAGAACGAACAACATCAGGCAAAGCACCGTACCAGAAGTACAGAACACATCTTTTTCTTGAAAGCACAAAAGGATAAAAAAACAGGGTCAAAATCATCAGAAATCAAACCGGAATAGTCAAAAAAACGCACTAATGGTCGCGTGCAACAAAGACACTGGCGCCACTACCACGGTACCAGTATCACTGGCGACGCCGCCAGCTTATTTTGGCAGCACTGCCAAAACATAGTGGCGGCGGCGCCACTATGTCTTGGTGCCACCGCCACTTTTTTCCCTCTCCGGGACAATCTTTTTGGGATTGGGCCCACTTTCGATGAAGTTTCCAACGTATTTCAAGCATACAGACAATAAAACGTCTATCTACAAGCTAAAAACGATGAAAACACACCTCACTATGAGTCTTAGCACATAAATGCCTCTCCAAATGCAATAAAAGCAGGACCTCTTTACCCGCCTCGTATAAAACAGCTTGCCGGTCAGGATCAGTGCACGGCTCCCTAAAAGTCCAGGGTGGTGCCATAACTTAAATTTTCAGATCCAAAGAATAGAAAAAGAAGAAAGAGAAATGCAAATGAGAAATGAAGGGAGGGCTCTCTTAAAAAGGCACAAGCTACTAAAAGACAAAAAATTACATCGTTTAAGGATATGTCGGTAAAGTACCTTTAAGGATGTGGAACACAAGATCATACGAACGACAGATGATCCTGAAAACAGACAAACAAAAATACAGATATTGTAGAAGATGAATATCCAAAAAATGACAGTCAATCCTGAAAACGGACAGACAAAAGATACAGACATCCCAGAAGGTGAACAGCTAAAGAATAGAGAAAATTCTGAAAACATACAGAAAAAAATTCAGACATGTCCCGGAGCCTTCAAAACCAAGCCCAAATAATTAGACAAGTCTCAAAGCCTTCATAGAAGCCCTAGAGTCTCCAAAGAAGTCCCAGAGTCTTCAAACAAGTCTCAGAGCCTTCAGACAAGCCCCAAAGCCTTCAGACAAGTCCTAGAGCCTTCAGATAAGTCCTAGAGCCTTCAAACAAAGTCCCAGAGCTTTCTGAGAAACCCAAGAGTCTTCAAACAAGTCCCAGAGCCTTCAGAGAAGTCCCAGAGCCTTCAGACAAAGTCCTAAAGCCTTCAAAACATGCCCCGGATGATCAGAGCAAGCCTAGAGTCTTCAAATAAACCCTGGAGGAATAGAAAGTTGTCCATAAGAAGGGATCAAAACAAGCAATAGAGCCAGACTCCTCAAACGGAATAGAAACGCTAAGATACGGTAGAGAGACACCGAAACATGATATAGAGACACCAAAAATGGCAGAGAGATGCCAAACCTGGTAGAAAACATCAGCATACGGTAGAAAAATACTGACGATCGATAGAAAGACACCGAGAATGGCAGAAAGATGCCAAAGCCTGGCAAAAGGACACTAGCATCCGTTAATTGTGGAATGATTATCGTAATCCAGGCACCTGTTCAATAGGGTGGCCCTTGGGACGGCCAAGAGGATGATGTCCCTTCTATAAAACTAAAAAGGTCTGGACAGGATAATTACCGGGGTCTGAGCCATCAGATCACTCTCAGAACGGCTAAAGTTTATAGCTCCATTCCATGGGGCATGCACTCTGGCAGCCCGGGTTCAACGACAACTGAGAAGACTACTCCCAGCTAGATGAGGAGTAGACCAGAACCAGAGGTGCATGAGGCCAGAGTCATACAACACGACGGGTAATGCACAGGCTAGGGCATTACCATACCACCGGGCGAGCGAGCGCCTCTGATGGTTGGCAGTATCCCTGTCACTTGTCTAAGGGAAAGTCTCTTCTTAACAAAAATTAACCTACTTTGTCAATTCTCGTTAAAGAGGGGGCAAATTGTAAACACCTATTTTTCGGACAAGTAAAAAGTGATAAGGACCTGAAGCGTCCCATGATGATTTCCAGAGAAATCTGTCCGTGTGACGAGCTTTCGATTTTCTTGCTGGAATATAAGCAGGCGTAATCTGTGCACAGCTGCAAACTTGGAGGATTAAAACACAATTAGGCGTAAATAGCCCATAAAAATCCAAAGAAATTGTAATCTAAGTCTAGAAATTGGACTAATTACAATATCTTAGAAGTTTATGGGCCAATTTGCAAGTTTTACGGACTTAAATTGACCATAACCAAACCTATAGCGCTCAAGGAACCTTTATTAACACTTTTAGACACCAAAATACACTTTTAACACCCTTTTACCTAGCTAGCAAGTCTAAATCCGAATTTAATTAATTTAATAGTATTTCTAGCTAATCCTAATACCGAAAGGCCTATCACTTCACACACTTTCACCCTAGAATATTCTAGAAGATTCTAGAAAACCCTAGGTCATACCATTTTCTTATAAATACTACGGTTAGTCAGCTGAGTCAAAGGCCGGACCAAAAAGGTAAAAACTACATAGCAAAATTCGATCCCCACCTAAAAAAACCTAGCTTTGGCTGAACCCCCAAGAAAAATACACACAAATCATATCAATTCCGGTCTATAAAAACACCTAAGATCTCTTTGATTCTCCAAGAACGCAAGTCTGCACAGACTTGATGCTGGATTCCGCATCCACTTTGCCAGTATTAAAGCCAAATACTCAGACCGACAATTCTGAGAACCCTCTTATTATGTTCCTTTGATTTTCAATTAATACATATGTAATTTCCATAATTTCTGTGATTGTGTGCTTTGGATGCATGTTTAGATAGCTTTATTTCTTTTTCCATCAATATTGCTATAATAATCAATTCGATATTTTCAATAAATTCCATGAAATTAGATGATAGAAATGTTAATTTACTGTAATTAATCACGTTTAAGCTTAAATATATAGATCCATTTAATCTAGAGCTCTTAGAATGCATGTTTCTAGGAGATCTTAGCTCTTTTTGCCATGAAAATTCGAAATTCCTACTTGCTGTCCAGAAATATATTTTGTTTAAATGGGCTTTAAACACTATTATTATGCCATATTTGGATTTCTTGTTCGATTTTATGCGGTTTTGACGACTTTTGCATGAGAAACGGACTTGAAACGAGTGAGAACGAAGCAAAATAAAATCTTATAACTGCTGTCAAAATCCCCTGCCGCTGCCGCTGTAACTGCTGGCGCCGCCAAAACAAAGTGGCGACGCTGCCACCTTATCTTGCCGGCGCCGACAGCTCAAGCTAGCGCAGTGTTCGTCGTACCTACTTCCCAGATCTTCTAGACTTCGATCCGAACTTCAAAACGTGTTTCCGGGCTTATCCGAATTACAAATCAACCCCAGTTTGAACCCAGACGTAGAGAATTTCATGTAATTTCATATTCGGTATTGTAACGGACCAGACCTGATGGAAAACGGACCCTAAAGTCCAAATATGTTATATAGTGTATAAATCGGGCCCACGAGCCCGAGGCCTAGCAAACCAGCGACTTTCAGAGCCGATTCTGGGCTAACACTAACTCAGAATTGACTCCTGATCAAACCAGTAGATCCAAATTGGCGAGACGTGCAACTCTTGTGATTTGACTGAGAGCCCATTCTGATTAGACCTACGGTCAAACCCGCGCGAGTGCCACGCACTCAAAAGTCAACGAGGTTAAAAAGTATTCCTAACCTTGTAAGTATATCCAACTGCCCCTGAGCATGCCAACATTGTTTACCGCTTTCCAAAAACATTTCATATCAAATAATAAACGGTTAAAGGACTAACCACCTAAAATTGGCCCATTAAGGCAATTTTAACCCATCACTTACACATCGTAGGACTGATATGAAAACGTAGTAACAGTTATATAGGTTTTTCAAGACTCACCTGATAAAATCAATTAATCACATTTATACATCCAGTTTAAGCTTTATGCATGTAAAATATCCAGAACAGCCAGACTTGTGACTATTTGCTAGAACCCTCTAAAGTTAAATGTATGTTTCGGAGTACCTGCTACTTGCCTCAAATGTCAGTCCAGATCGAGTCATATGCGGGTCAAACCTGTTTACTGCGTTCATACATGTTTATTTACAGCTTTCATATCATGTGAATTTCATATACTGTTGAGATGAGATATAAAAAAAATATGTCCAGTAAATAAATCCGGTAACAGATAAGACAAGCACAAGAGTCTAGTTTTTGGTCCGTTGCACGATAATCTTACCAGATACGAGTAAGGTTATCTAGTCGGTTAAAAGGCATTCCCTAGTTGAACTAGGTGGCGAATCCATTTTTCAAACCATTTCCAGATCGAGAAGTCAGCCATAAGCCTTGGGTGAGCGGCCCCCGAACCCCGCTCCGATTACAATATTCCTTATGCATCCGTGCAACACCTCGTAATTTTAAGTAAATAAAACAGGCGACGAGGTCAAATTTGGATAATTAAAATATTAAAAATAATATTTTGGGATTTGAATATTAAAAAAAAATTCGTAAAAGACTTAGTTTATTCATCGAAGGATAAAAGTCAAATTTGACTATTTTAAGTCATTAATTAAATCACGGGAACTGATTTAATGAGCCGGGAGTACATAATTTAAATTTAAGTTTATATTTAATTTACAAGTGTCCCTATATGTGTATAACAATTATAAGAGTTTAAAATTTAAATTTTAATAATAGGATTTATCGGGACTAAGGAAGAATTATAAACTAAAATAATTTTAAGAAGCAATCGTCAAATTTTTATGAATTAAGGAGGCTGCGCAACATCATAGCCTGTGACCGAGGTGGAGGAAACTTAGGGCTTTCAAACCCGACTTAGTCCGATTCATTTATGCAATCCAAAAACAAACTAAATGGACTTGTAACACATATTAATAGATGTTTAAACGAATCAAAAGAATAGTAAAATAAAAGGTGTTCGGTCTATTAAAATGCTACGACGTTTTAGTTAACCTAGACATTAATCAAAGTGATTAATGACAAATTGAACTATGTTTTATACCAAGAGTGATATTACGATTTGAACGAGAAATTCAATATCGAGATTTATTTATACATTTTGTGATTGAGTCATTTATAAACGGCAGGTTTAAGTGTATCGTTTTTATGATAGGACTAAAGTTAGGAATTCGACGTCTGATATTGTATTGACATGTGAATTCTAATTAGATATGACGAGTATCGATTTGCCAAGTCAAGACCCCAGGGTGTTTTACTAGTGGGCTATCGGAAGAATACGCTTTTGGGGGATACTGGTTTTGTGAGATTACTTTATGGTTTTTACTTTTGAATATTTATATTAAACTACTTTTAAATAACAAATTGCACTAGTATAACAGAACGAATAAAGATCCATTGGAACAAGCATCCTATTTGTTGTCAACAGAACTGTTTGAACACAAGTATTGTTCTAGATACGAGCTTGTGTCTGGTATAAATGTAAGTTTGTCAAGGAGTTAAGTCATTGGGTATTGGAAGTCCTGACGGCCCTGACTTTACAGGTAATCCCGAGACGGCAGTAGCACGGTTACGGTCACGAGTGACGCTATGATGGCACTATCGTGGTTACGGTCCAGATACCCAAAATTAGATGGCGGCGATTTAGTTCACGGTCTATATTTTAAGTTGTATGAGTCAGGGTCGATACAATAGTTTGCCTTGTAGGGTTTCATTTGGATCGACTAATTGGTAATACTTTTATATAGAACTTATTTCTTATATATATATGATTTTAATATTCAATTGTAACAATTAGACTCACTCATAAATATTTATATTTCTGACCCCCCCCCCCCCCCCCATATTTACCCTTTTAGGTTATTAAGTTATGAGGTCGGACTTCTAACATAATTCTAGAAGTCAATGTCAACCATATCTCTAGAACTACAAGTAGATGGATACCGGGAAGTCTGTCTTTATGTTTACAATGGTTCATCTTAATTTGATATACTCTAATTTGAACTATTGTATATGATATATGATTTCAAAGCTGCATGTTTTCTAAAATGCTTGTACCGGTTGTTTAAAGAGGTACACTGGTTTTATATTAATAGAATTTTAGTATTGTCTTGGAAAAAGAGCATGTACATCCTAAGAGATTGATATTTGTGCTCTAGTTTCTTGAAATACAATCAGGGTTTTACGACCCAGTTTTAATATATTGTTGGCATCGTATTAAGACAAGGCTCATATGTTATGTAAAGTGATAACTAAGCCCAGATGTCTAGAGATACAATCACATTTTATTCCTGCACTTTCAGTAAAAGGTTTTAATGTACTTGCCAATCAAGTTGAAAACTTTTTATGTTTTAAAACGCGAAAAATTTGTGAAGGTTTTAGGATTGTTACGAGTTTCGGAGCAACCGTTCCCATTCCCTAGCGCTAGTCTCGGCTCGAGATTTTGGGTGAAATTTGGGTCGTGACAATATATCGTTGGGAGTTTGATGTATGCTCAAACTTGCACCAGACAGGAAATCAGTTTTGCTGTCGGAATTCTGGGCAGATATCAAAATAATCCGGGATTAGATAATTAGAGAGCTGCAAAGAAATTCTTAGATACTTTTTTATGAATAATTCTTAGATACTTGTAAGGAACAAAGGATCACATGCTCACTTATAGAAAATCTAAGTTGAAAACTTTATATGTTTTAAAACGCGAAAAAATTGTGAAGGCTTTAAGATTGTTACGAGTTTCGGAGCAACCGCTCCCATTCCCTAGCGCCAGTCTTGGCTCGAGATTTCGGGTGAAATTTGGGTCGTGATAATCTATCGTTGGGAGTTTGATGTATGCTCAAAGTTGCACCAGACATGAAATGAGTTTTGTTGTCGGAATTCTGGGCAGATATCAAAGTAATCCGGGATTAGATAATTAGAAAGCTGCAAAGAAATTCTTAGATAATTTTTTTTATGAATATTTCTTAGATACTTGTAAGGAACAAAGGATCACATGCTCACTTAAAGGAAAACTTTTTATGATCGAATATTGTGATTATGATTTTAGTGGATGTGTTGATACAAGAAAATCAACATTTGGCTACTTATTCCTTTTAGCTGAAGGAGCAATTTCATGGAAAAGTGCAAAGTCGTCTGTCATTATTTCATACACTATGGAGGCTGAATTCGTAACTTGCTTTGAGGCTATTATTCATGGATTATGGTTGCAGAATTTTGTTTCAGGACTTGGAACTGCCGACAGTATAGCTAGGCCGCTAAAAATTTATTATGATAATTATGCCGCAGTTTTCTTCTCTAAAAGCGACAAGTATTCTAAAGGTTCTAAGCATATGAAAATAAAATATTTTTCCGTTAAAGAAGAAGTTCAGAAACAAAGAGTGTCAATTGAACATATGAGCACACACCTTATGATTGCAGATCTTTTAACAAAAGGATTAGCGCCTAAAATATTCAATGAACATGTTGTAAGAATGGGCATTATTGGACGTCATTACTAGTATTCTGTAATACCCCGTGTTTTTCCGTCTAGTTCCGATGAACTTTCTGATATACTTTAGATTCGTTTGATTTGGATTGACTACTTGGAATCATGGTTTGAGGGTTCTATACCTTTTATATGTTGTTTGTAGTTATTTTGGGTGTGGCTCAGGCTTTAAGAGCGATCCCGAGCTTAGTTTCAAAAATTTAATTTTCGAGTTGGTAGAAGCTTTTCGCGGGCGCGAAAAACTCAGGTCGCGGATACGAATTATGTGTCGCGGGCGCGATGTGACACTGTCCAGTTCGCTGTTTTTCTATAGCACCTTATTTTGAGCTAAAATATTTTCTTTCATTTCTGAAAAACCCTAAATCGGCTGAGGCACATCTTTTACTCATTCATACACCCTCTCTTGCATATTGGATCACTGTAAGTGTTCAAAACTAGTTTTAATTGTTTAAATCATTGATTTCATGTTGAGTTCATCCTAGATTTTATATCTATTGTATTTGGTTGATTGTAGACTTGTTCTAATTTATTATTTTCTAGGATTTTAAATCCTTTGGCTTCCATAAATGTATTCATTTTCTTTGATTTCATATAAGGTTTCATAAATTATTATGCTAGATTAAAACTTCGGGTATTGTGGCTTTTATTTTATGATTTTATTAGGTTTTTAAAATCTGAAAATGTATGCTTGGGTTTGATCTTAACTTGTTTGATGGTGTTATACATTGGGGTTTTGGAATCATGATTTGATTCATGGTTCTATGAAATGGCAAGTTATATTATTAATTAATACGCTGTTTTTAAGAATATAAATGTGTATGGAAATATTATTTAAGGACTGATTTAGTAATTAGAAATTGATATCTTGGTGATTCAATTGTTTGGTGAATTGTTGGTTTTCGGATTAGTCTTGCGTATGTATATATTGTTTGGTTTGATTTTGTGTTGAGATACATTAGGAGCTGCCTATTTATGTTATAGGGATGTTTTTGGTGATTTAATTATGTTATCATTATTTGGTTTAAGTGGTAATCGAATGACGGAATGGTACAGAAATTATGTTAAGTTTTGCTAAGGTTTTATGTTAAATTAAAAGGTTATTTCAGATCTGAATGATAAAAAAGTGTTCAATATCATGTTTGATTTCATTTAAGATGGTTTAATTAAGTTGTGTTTACTTTGGATGAATTTTCCAAGTATTGAAAAATTATTTGACTTGTTGTTACTTAGGAATATTAGTTTGGTTAAGCTTATAAATGAGTTCTATGTTTTCAAAATACGTTTGTTATATTTAAAGCATTTTGAACTTTGGTTTTCACTCTGGCTTATGTTGGGTCGGATTAGACTTGTGTCGACCGACATATTGTGTTAAGATTATAGTATGGCATATGGCTAGTGCACTACTTTCGGATAATTGGTTATAAATGTTTTATCTAAGTTTGGCAAGAACTCTGGGTTTTGTTTTAAAACGAGAATCCATCTAAACATAATTAGTTATTGGTTTGGTAGTTAGGTGTGTATACTTTGGCTTGTATGTTGGATGTGGTTTGAGATGCTAGTCCTATGTGGAGTTCAGTGTTCTTAGAGTTAGGGATTGTATGGATTTTAACTTATGCCTTGTTTTTAGACCGTCGTCTGCTCGTGTTTCAGAGTCTGTGCATGGTTAGTTGCTTGCTTGGATTTTCACGTGGTTTCTCAAGCAGTGAGTTTATATCGCTATTTACCGCTTTATTAAGTAAATTGTGTATTTTAATATATAAATTTTTACGAACTAGTTTTAAGTCAATATGGATCTAGATCGAAACGAGCTACTCGATAGGCTTGTATCGAGATTGTGTGCACCGGTAAGTACTCTTGGATCAGCAGACTAATGTCATGCTTATGCTAAGAATTGACGGGGATATATTCATGTCCACTCTATGATTCGGTGTGATATGTCACACTTACGCTAGGATCATTCAATATAGTATATCCATAATGCTATATACTAGTATATATATGTTTCAGATTTTAAAGATTTTCATTCAATAAATGTAAATAGTTCTATGAACTCATCACAATATATCTAACCTTATTTTTTTCCCCATTTCCAGGTTTATGATTTTGAGCGTGTTAGACCACCATCTTTGTTGATTTCCTCAGAGGTTTATTTTTATTTTAAATAAAAATGTCGAACTCATTTAAAACTATTAATCGCAGTAGTACTAGTATGTCTTTACTTTTATTGTGTACTGGTTGTTAGAGTGGCTTGGCTGATATACTTATATACATTGGCATGTTTTACTTCATATTCAAGTATTTATATTAAGACATACTGTTGGAGTCTCGGATTTGAACCGAGAATTTTGGTTATATAAATTGTTTTATTAACTTCTAGACTTAGGTAGTAGTCTCGGTTACCCCCGAGCATTGGTTTTGTGCAGGTTTAATTGTATTATGTGGTTATCCGCGAGGCTAGCTACGGGTTTCGGAGCTACCACTCCCATACCCTAGTGATGGTCACGATCTCTGAATTTGGGCCGTGACATATTGTATCAAGTTTATTGTAATACATTTGACACTTTATGCTCAATTATGTGTTTCTAATTTTCTTGATAACTTGTGGATTGGAGGCGTGTCCTATGTCCGGAGGAATCTCCAGAAATGTTCATGAAAAGCACAATGTAACCGTTAGAAGGGTACCGGAAAGGGATTCCGGTAGACCTCTCCGACGGTCAAGTCAGCGGGTGTTTTACTGAGAGAAAGAATAAGAAGTGAAAAGGAGTTAAGATTCAAGATAGAAAAATAGTATCAACCTTTTTACCTACTTTTCCTTAGTCTTTTATACTATACCTTTGTTTTCTCTTTGTCTGCGCCGACAAGTCTGATTTCGTTCTCTTTGTTTGTGTAGATATGGTTGGGAATGTCAGAGTACCTTCTGTCAGATTACTGTCCTTGTAATCAGTGTGGTTTTATTTGGTTTGGTCGAGATGGTGTTCTGAAGGGTCCTGCTCGGTTGTCCGAGATTGTGTGTTTAAAGGATCCTGCTCGGTTGACCGAGATGGTGTGTTTGGAGGATCCTGCTCGGTTGGCCGAGATAATATTCTGAAGGGTTCTTCTCGGTTGGCCAAGTAGGTTTATCTTGCATGTACTTGGTGGGCTTGACCGAGATAGTTCTCAATTCTTGTTTGGTGTTTATTTTGGTTGTGTGTATGCTCGGTTAAGCTTCTTTTTGAGATTGTTCATCTATCTTGTTATCACAAGTCCCCCACTAGTCTCTTCGGATATTTATGTCTGAGCTGAGTTTTTCTTTTTGATTTCCTGTTTGCTCGGTTCTTTCTCTTGTTCGGTTTTTTGTTTCTCGGTGAGGTTCTTTTAAGTGTCTTTTGGGTTGCTTTCTTGTTTGCTACGCTTTGATCACACGTGTCTTTCATTTATTGCCGTCTGTTGACATTTGTTTCCCACTAGCACATTTATTGAGGCGTCGTTTCAGTTGCCCCGTATCGGTTTCTATATAAATCCTTCTTTTTTCATTTCCGCAATTTTTCCTTTCTTCGCTTTCTTCTTTTCTTTGTGCTTTTTTCCGGAAGTTTTCGTCTGTTTTTTTTGAAGATTCATTAGTAAGTTTAAGTTTGATAAGTAAGTTTTTATGTTCTTGCTTTTTTCTGTTTGTTTGATGTTTTTTCTTCTTGTTTCATCTTCCTTCTTTTGTTTGTTATCTTTAGATTTTTAGGTTTGTATAGTTGATTTAGGATGTTAGTATTTATTTTTTTATTCTTTAGAATAATGTCGTCTATGGAAGATTCCCAAAATTTAGACGAGGAGACGTATTTAGGTGACGAGGAGACCTCAGATGTGAATAATTCTGAAAAGGATGTTGGTGCCGATGATAGTGAATCGGTTGGCATAATAAGGAGGAATATCTTGGTGATCTTCGTGAGATGAATAAGGGGGCTGAGGAGGTCGGCTGTTTGGAGGTGACCTCATCTCTTCGGCCTAGATGAGTGAGGCCTAGGAGTAGTAAGACAGCTGAGAGCCGTAAGGTTAGGATGGAGACTACTTTTGCCGAGCTCAACCAAAATTACCTAGATTATCTTTTAACTAGGTTTAAACTGCCCGAGGGGTAGAATTGTCTCCCCCCGGGTTGACTATAAATGCTCCCGTCGATCCCGAATTTGTAGTAATAAGTGTAGAACATCTTCATTCAGGTGTTCGTATCCCTTTTCAAACCGACTTGATTTCTTTTTTAAAGTTCTATAACATGCCCCCTCAGTTTCACCCAAACGGCATTAGGCATTTCTATGTCTTCCAAAGTTGTGTCGTCAACGAAAAATTCATTTTTCTGTTGAGCTTTTTGCGAGTATGTATGGTCTTCTCTTCGGCGAGTCTTATGATTTTTCTTCTATTAAAATTCTGAAATCCGAGCCTATACATGTGATAGAGAAAGTGTCTACCTCTGTTAAGAGGTTTAGGGAAGACTGGTTCTGGATTAGGCATCCTTCTGCCTTTTCCGACTTGCCCCGTTATTGACAGTGTGTGTCGCCGGTTACACTTCTGAGGCGAGATGTGGTGGGCAATAAGAGTCATAAACTTCTCCAGGACGTTTTGAAGACGACTGGTCCCTTTAATACTTACTCTCTTATACCGAAACTGCCCCTTGTTAAGTTTGATAAAAAAACGACAAGGTTGTTTTTAGTGCCGACTTATCCTATATTTTTTTGTACTCTTATATTTTTGTGTTTTTGCTATATTTACTCGGATTTTGTTTCTTGCAGTGTTTAATATGGTTGTTTTTGCTAATGCCCGTCGAAAAGGCGACAGGTCTTCTAATGGCGGGACTTCTACCGAGGTGGGGCAGGTTAGTGATAAGGCTGCTGGGGAAAAACCTATGTCGTTTGTACCGACTGTTGCGAAACCTTTGTCTACGGTGCCTCCTCCACCAAAACCTAGGAAGCGGAAAAATTTGGAAAAGAACGAGGAGAATATTCCTTTCGGCTGAAAAGCTTCTGGTTTGGATGAGAAGCAGGCTGTTCGTCCTGGTGACCCAGGTGTCGTTGTTGATTTTGGTGCTAAGTTTGCTGCGCCTGCCGAGAAAGCCGTTGTTTCTCCCCCCCCCCCCCCCCCCGAAGAAGAGAAAGAAACATGTTGAAGAGGTGGGTACTGGGTTGGTAAACTTGGAGGATGTGAAGTTGACTCCTCGGTTTGTTGCTAACTATCTCCGGGCTAAATCTTTGGATGATTCCGTGGATTCCTTGTCGACGTCCATTTGTTTAACTAGGATGGTTTCTCTTCCTCGGGACCGCGATGCGCTTGCTATTATTGATCCAAAGGATTTTCTTGACACGAGCGTGTCCCTCTCTCTTCAGGTATATTTTGCCTTTCTTGCCTGGTTATTTTTTGTTCGGTTTTGTTTTTCTTATTGTTTTCTTTATTTTGTTCTTCTTAGTGCCCGGTCATACCAAGAAGATTTAGCTGCGCAAGCGTTTGGTGACAGAGAGAAGCTTACTACATCGCTGGCCGAGTTGGAAAAAGAGCAAATCCAACGGGCCAATGTGGAATCTGTTTTGAATAGTACTAATGAGAAGTTCAATGCTCGGATTGAGGAGTTGAATAAAGAGCTTGCTGAGGTGAAGAAGGAGCGAGATGATTTAGCCCTTTTGAAGGATTCCTTTGAGAAAGAGAAGACTGAACTTAGCGAGAAGCTGTCTAAGGAGTTTGCTAAAGAGAAGGAAAACCTGCAGAATATCATTACTCTAACTATATAAAGCTCCATGATATTCTGGATGATACCACCAAAATAGTTCAGACCCAGCAGCATGATATGATGGTTGAATTTGCTCATTTGACCGATGCCATGCAAGATGGCCTGAAAGAGCGCGTTCGTCCTTTGCTTCTTCTTGATGCCAATCCCCACTGCTTGTATTTGAATATGGGGTATGTATGAAAAGATGATGGCTGCTCGGAAAGCTGTTGCAGATCGGGAAGCTGCTGAGGTTAAAAATGCTAAGGATTTTGAAGCTAAACTTCGGAAAGAGCTTGAGGATGATGCTGCTCCTGTTATTGATGCCGTGCTTGGCCAGAACACTGTTAATGCCGAAGTTGCTAAAGATGTGGCTAGGTCTCATACTCTTCTGTAGGATGTCCGCCATTACGAGGAGGCTGGTTTGAGCGAAGGGGGAGGTACCTCATCTGGGCCTGGCATGTCGGTACCTGACGATGTTAGCAATGACGTGCTAGATTAGTTTATCGTGTATAATATTTTTGTAAAAACTCTAGAAGTAATATATCGGATTTTTTGGTGCCCTTTTTGTGGAGTTGTGTTTCGGCTTATGCATTCATGTTTTGAATATACTTTTTGAAGCGATTGCTTGAATTCTCTTTTCTTTTGTTCCTTATTATTTATTACTCGGTTTGATTTGTATGGTTTTTATTCTTTAAATCTATTCTTTTGGTCGGTTTGTTAAGCGATCGTTTAACTTGGTTAAAGTTATTGCTTGATTTGTGGCTTAAATTGGTTAAAGCTTATTGTTTTAATTGAGGTGTAAGTTGTGGCTTAACTCGGTTAAAGCTATTGCTTTGACCGAGATGTTCATTATGGATTAACTCGGTTAAGGTTATTGCTTTGATTGAGATATAACCCTTAGTTTAACTCGGTTAAAGCTATTGCTTTGATTGAGATATAAGTTATGGATTAACTCGGTTAAAGCTATTGCTTTGATTGAGATGGTTTAACTCGGTTAAAGCTATTGCTTTGATTGAGATATAAGCGATGGTTTAACTCGGTTAAAGCTATTTCTTTGACGGAAATGTAAGCTATGGTTAATTCGGTTAAAGTTATTGCTCTGACGGAAATGTAAGCTATGGCTTAGTTCGGTTAAAGCTATTGCTCTGACGGAAATGTAAGCTATGGCTTAATTCGGTTAAATCTATTGCTTTGACGGAAATGTAAGCTATAGCTTAATTTGGTTAAAGCTATTGCTCTGACGGAAACGTAAGCTATGGCTTAATTCGGTTAAAGCTATTGCTCTGACGGAAATGTAAGCTATGGCTTGATTCGGTTAAAGCTATTGCTCTGGCGGAAATGTAAGCTATGGCTTGATTCGGTTAAAGCTATTGCTTTGATTGAGATGTAAGCAATAGCTTAATTCGGTTAAACCTATTGCTTTGATTTGTTTGTAGTGATAAGTTTTGTTTTTGTTTTTCATTTTTATTTTATTGATAGGGGAAAAACTTGCATTCTTGCCTACAACTGACTTTGACTTGAATGCAAGTAAAAAACCCCTAACAGACTCGATGACCTTAATGTTTTCTACTGATAGAATCTTTTGAGAACTCTGGCATTCCAGGTTCTTGGAAAATCTCGACCTAATAAGTAGGTTAGGTAATAGGCTCCTCTTTTTCCTACTTTCTTTACTTGATAGGCTCCTCTCTTTCCTACTTTCTTTACTTGATAGGGTCCTTCCCATTTTGCTCCAAGTTTGGATACTCCTGCGTTGCTTCTTGCTATGTCGGCTCTTCGAAGTACAGGGTCTCCCACTTTGAATGTTAGGGGTTTAACCCTCTTGTTGTGATACGTAGCCATTCTTTGCTTGTATGCTTCGATGTGCATCAATGCTTGCTCTATTCGCTCTTCTAACAGATTAAGGCATAGTCTGGTGTTTTCTTCATTTTGTTGCTCATCAAAGTATTGTACCCGGATGGTAGGCATGCCTATCTCTATAGGTACCATTGCTTCGCATCTGTATGTTAAGCTGTAAGGAGTTCTTCTTCTACTGGCCTTTGGAGTGGTTCTGTATGACCATTGTACACTATGTAATTCGTCTGCCCATCGGCCTTTTGCTTCATCTAAGCGTTTCTTCAATCCATTCACGATGGTTCTATTGGTGACTTTGGTCATTCCGTTGGTCTGGGGATGGGTGACCGATGTGAATCTTATATCAATTCCCTTCTCAGTACAGTAGTCTCTAAAGTTTTTGTTATCGAATTGTTTGTCATTGTCGATTATGATGATTCTTGGTATGCCGAAACGACAGATGATTTCTCTTCGGACAAAGCTTCGCATTCAGGCTTCTTTTATGGTTGCGATAGCTTCGGCTTTGACCCATTTAGAGAAATGGTCGACATCCACAATCAAGAACTTTCTTTGTCAGCTTGCTGTCAGGAATGGGCCGACGATGTCTATACTCCATGTGCTGAATGTCCAAGGAATGATTATATGACTTTGCTCGGTTGTGGGCTGATGGTGTACATTTTGGTGATATTGACATTTTTTGCATTTTTGCAACAAGTTTACTGCGTCTTGTGCTAGTGTTGGCTAGTAGTAACCTTGCAGTACCGCTTTTCGACAGAGCGCTAGATGAGAAATGTGGCTTCCGCACATACCTTCGTGCATCTCGGCTAAGACATATTTTCCTTCTTCGGCCGTGAGACATCTGGACCATGGGTGCGAAAATGATTTTCAATACAAGGTACCATCTCGGTACGAGAAATGTGGTTCTCGGCGTTTTACTTTCCTTGCTTCTTTTTTTATTCTCCGGCAGGCTCCCATTTTCCATGTATGTTATGATATGTTCCATCCATTGATCTAGAGGATTGATCCGGAATGTCACCTCGGGATTTTGGATGCTACTGAAATTTTGGACCGATGATGGTATGCCTGGTATTGTTTCTTTGGATGCTCCGGCTTTTGCTAGCATGTCTGCTTCTTTGTTTTCTTCTCTGGGTATTTGCTCTAGCTCCCATTTCCACCTTCTTCGGAAATCTTTGCAAACAGCTCCTTGACTCGGTCCACATACTTTCATTTTTGGATCTTTGACTTCGAATAGTCCGAGCACTTAGTTAACGTTGAGAGTCGCTGTGAATTTTGATGCGCTCTGCCTTGACTACTGTTGCCATTCTTAACCCTGCTATTAGAGCTTCATATTCTGCCGAGTTGTTGGTGGCTGGAAAATTTAGATTGATCGAGTTTTGCATTTTTATTTTATACAGTCCTCTCAATATCATGCTTGCCCCTGATCCAGTCATATTTGATGCCCTATCTACTTGTAGTAACCAACTGATCATGCTCCCGTCTGCCTTGGCAGGTTGATCGTGCGTTGTTGTTTCGGCCATAAAATCTACCAAAATCTAAGCTTTCATTGCTGTTCTCGGTTTATATCTAATGTCATATGATCCTATCATAATGGACCAATTGATCAGTCTTCCCGATGTTTCTGGCCTTCCCAGAGCTTTTTTTAGTGGTTGGTTTGTTCGGACTATCACCATGTGAGCTTGGAAGTATCTTTTAAGTTTTACCACCGTTAATATCAGCGTGAGCGCGAACTTTTTGATTTTGCTATATCTGAGCTCGAGTCCCTTTAATACTTTGCTTGTGTAGTACACCGGTTTCTGCTCTCCTCCTTCTTCTTTTACTAGGACATATGCTAATGTCTCGTTGGTAACACTCAAATATAAGTATAATGTTTCTCCTACTTCAGGGCGTCCAAGCAGCGGTGGTGAACTAGGAAATGTTTGAGCTCTTCAAAAGATCTTTGGCACTCTTCGGTCCACTCAAAAAATTTCTCGTTCTCAGTGTTTTGAAGAATGGGAGACATCTCTTGGCCGAATTTGACACAAATCATCTGAGAGTTGTGATCCTTCCATTAAGCTTTTGAACTTCTTTGGATGTCTTTGGTGCTTTCATGTCTATGATTGCTTTTGTTTTCTCCGAATTAACTTCTATGCCTTTCTGGGAGATGAGGTAACCGAGGAATTTTCCTGCTGGAATCCCGAAAGCACACTTGTCTGGGTTCAATTTGAGCTTGTACATCTTTAGCTTATTGAATACCTCTTCTAGGTCTTTTACGTGATCTTCTACCTTTTTGGATTTGACGATGATGTCGTCAACATAAACTTCCATGTTTCGACCGATCTGGTCCTTGAATACGAAATTCATCAATCGCTCCTACATTTTTTAATCCGAAAGGCATTTGTTTGTAGCAGTGTGTGCCATTATCTGTTACAAAACTTGTTTTCTCTTCATCGTCTTTATGCATTGGTATATGGTGATATCCTTGGGTTGCGTCTATGAACGAGTAGACTTTGTAGCCGCTTGTCGAGTCGACCAGCTGATCAATGTTTGGTTAAGGATAGCTATCTTTAGTGCATGCTCAGTTCAGATCTGTGAAGTCTATGCATAATCTCTATTTTCCGTTTGGCTTTTTAATGAACACGACGTTTGATAACCACTCCGGTTAGTACACTCTTCTGATGAAGCCAGCCGCCAATAGTTTGTCCACTTCGGTTCTAATAGCGATTTGCCTATCCACCGCAAAAGCTCTTTTCTTCTGTTTGACCGTCTTGTGTTTTGGATCTACGTTTAGCTTGTGTGAAATGATTGTTGGGTCTACCCCTTCTATCTCTCCTGGAGTATTGAAAAACTCTACTTCATTCTTGAGTAGCATGTCAGTGATCTCTTGTTTTACTTGTTTAGGTAACTCAGCGCCTATCTTGACCGATCTTGGGGTTACTCCCGTCAGATTTACCTTTTCTAGCTTTCTGTGCGGTTCAAGCTTTCCTTCGTCTGAGTCTGGTATTTCAATTGATTCTATGGCCATGTCCTCTGATACATCTCTCATTGACACTAAGTAGCATGTTTGGCTATATCCTGCCTTCCTTTGACTATCACCACTCCCTCTTGGGTAGAAATTTTCATTGACAAGTATTTGATGCATGTGATTGCTACTGTGTTGTATAGCATTGGTCTGCCGAGTATAACATTGTAGGCGAGTGGCATATCGACTACCATGAACAATGTTTTGAATTTTTTTGTGATGCCGATTAAGCCCCCTTCTGGCATACCATTTTCTTTTCCCAGCTCGACCGTTAGCTCAGCTACTCCTTCTGCTCGTACTGGTGATTCTCCTAGTCAGACTAGAGGTGTTTTGACTGGCTTGAGGCTTATTATTGAGCATCCTATACCGAGGTATGCCTGCTTTGTGATGAGGTTTACTGAACTTCCTTCATCTACCAACTGTCTCATTACCCAGTAATTCTCTATTAGACCCGAGATTACCAAGGGGTCTTGGTGGGGGAAGTCTATTCCTTCGCCATCGGCTGGGCCGAAACTGACCTCGGGTAGAGGTTTTGCTACCGATATGTTCATCACCAGTTTTTGCCTTTTGCGCCTTCCTCTCTTGTATTCTGGATCAGCCATTCCCCTTGCTATAGTGTTGATTACTCCCGATATGTTTTGTCTTTTCGACGGTGGGGCCTCTTCTCTCTTTCTGCTATGCTCTCCTCGGGTATCTCCTGTTGGATTATAACTTTTGCTCTGTGCGACAAAATCTTTTAGACGGCCGACTTGCACTAGTTAGTCTATCTCTTTCTTGAGGCTCCCGCATTCATCAGTTACATGCCCGTGACCATCGTGGAATTGGCAATATTTTTTTCTGTCCCTTTCGTATTGCAGCTTCGGAGGGTAGCGTACTGGTTTGTTGTTGTTCTGAATCCACATTAGGATGTGCGATCTCGGTGTGTTAAGTGGGATGAAGGCTTGGTCTTCTATTTTTACTAGCTGATGTGGCTCTATTTGAGGAGGTATGGGGTTTCGTGGTTCTCTCGGTCTGAACCTGTCTTGCCAGGTGCTTTGATTGTAGGGAAGTCTTGCCATTTGGGGTTGTACACTTGTTTGGGCGGCATTCCTTCACTGTTCCTCATCCAGGTTTATGTAGTTCCAAGCTCGGTCCATGAGCTGGGTGTAAGTTTGTACCGGATTCATAATCAGGTTGTCTTTGAATGCCATCATTGTCATGTTATCTTTCATCGCGTCTATCACGGTGTCATCATTCAGGTTTTCTACCGATACTGCTTCGGTGTTGAATCTGCCGACGAAGCTTTGTAGGCTTTCTCCGAGTTTCTGATAACAGAGTTTGAGATCATTGGACCACTATTTGCGCTGTATGCTTGGTGCGAAGTGAGTTTGGAAGGCTCTTGCTCGCTCCTCAAAACTTCGGATGGAGCCCTCTTTCAGGCTTTTGTACCAAATTGTCGCGGGACCTTTCAAAGTTGTCGGGAATAGTTTGCAAACAGCAGCCTCGGATAAGCTTTGTACCATCATGACCACCTGAAAACAACTTAAGTGGGTGATCGGATCTCATGTACCATTGTAATTATCTAACTGTGGTGTTTCGTAATTTAATGGAAAAGGTTCATCTCGGATCTCAGTAGACAATGGGTTTCCAATATTTAGGAAACTCGTGCTCTTCGTCTCCCTTCTTCTAAACTTCTCCATCTCAGTTCTCACCCATTCGTTATCTTTTGTTCCAAGTTTTTCTTATGTCCCGATTCGGCGCTTGAGCTGTGCACACTTTCTTCGATTTCTACTCTTTTGGAGTTTTTTTTGCCCTTCAGGGGTTTGTGACCGGTTTAGTTCACGTGTTCCTCTCTTGGAATATGTTGCTCTAGCTGATTTTTCTCTGGGTTAGCCTCCTCGGGCGTGGTTTGCCCTTGGTAGAACTCTTGAGGGTGAGGGGGTGGTGTCGGCACGTAAGGTGGAGTTGTGGTGTTTTATCTAGACTTTGTGGGTGGTGGGGGGCCGAGCATGGCCTTGTTGAACTTATTGGAGGAAAGCTAATTGTCGAGCGTGGAACTCGATGTATTATTGTAATTATGCCGGGGTGGGATTTTAATTTTCGGTGGTGGGCGTAGTCTGAGGTGTAGGCGTAGTTATCGGGGTGAACGTAAGGTTGATGGGGGCCAAATCGGGTCTTACGAAAAAATTTATGACATTTATTGTGTAGGCGTGAAGTACGAGGTTGGTGGGATAGCTCCCGAGAAGGGCATTCCCCACGGGTATTGAGTTGTAACTCTGGATGTCGTGCCGAAATGAGTACCACCTCCTGATGTTGTAGCTGGGCAGAACGAGCTTTCGCCCATAGCTCTTCGTGTTGGAGCGTTCAAACCATCTCCCTCCACATTATCGTTCGTACCTGTTTCCTTAGTCAGTGGGTCGTCACCCTCTACTCTACTCATCCTTACCTCCCGACGGTGAGATAGAAAGGGGAAAACTTTCTTGCTTTCGTTCCCACAGACGGCGCCAAATGATAACTTGTGGATTGGAGGTGCGTCCTATGTCCAGAGGTATCTTCAGAAACGTTCCTAAAAAGCACAACGCAACCGTTAGAAGGGTACCGGAAGGGGATTCATGTAGACCTCTTCGACGGTCAAGTTAGTGGGTGTTTTAGTGAGAGAAAGAATAAGAAGTGAAAAGGAGTTAAAATTCAAGAGAGAAAAAGAGTATTAACCTTTTTACCTACTTTTCCTTAGTCTTTTATACTATACCTTTGTTTTTTCTTTGTCTGGTCCGACAAGTCTGATTTTGTTCTCTTTGTCTGTGCAGATATTGTTGAGAATGTCAGAGTACCTTCTGTCAGATTATTGTCCTTGTAATCAGTGTGGTTTTATTTGGTTTGGCCGAGATGGTGTTCTGAAGGATCATGCTCGGTTGTCCGAGATGGTGTGTTTGAAGGATTCTGCCCGGTTGACCGAGATGGTGTGTTTGGGGGATCTTGCTCGGTTGGCCGAGATAATGTTCTGAAGGGTTCTTCTCGGTTGGCCGAGTAGGTTTGTCTTGCATGTACTTGGTGGGCTTGACCAAGATAGTTCTCAATTCCTGTTTGGTGTTGATTTTGGTGGCGTGTACGCTCGGTTAGGCTCCTTTTTGAGATTGTTCATCTATCTTGTTATCATTTCTTATATTTTATTTGGTATACATAATGATATTGAGTAATATTAACAGGAATGGTCTTCAATTAAAGGACTATGTCGATAAAATGACATATGACTGCCATGACCCGCATTAATTTTTCTATTTAATAAATGATATTATATCAGGATTAATTACATATAAAATTACCACCTTTACACGAAATCGCAAAAATAACATGACCTTTAAAACGTGGCAATTCAGGGCACCACCTTTCATTTTGTTTTCAAAAACAACATGGGCACATTTTTAGTGGCGTTTTTGCTGACATGGCATGACACGTGGCACTCCTATTAGGTGTCCAAGTCAGCAAAATTTTATCTAAAAATGTGCTCATGTTGTTTTTGAAAAGAAATAAAAGGTGATGCCCTGAATTGACACGTTTTAAAGGTCGTATTATTTTTGAAATTTGGTGTAAAGGCGGTAATTTTATATGTGATTAAATTATATTACAGCCTATGTAAGAAATAATATAACATTAATTTTGTGCACTTTATATTCTTATTAAAATCATATGAGTCAAGTGGGAGAATGTAAGAAATTTTTTTTCTTTCAAAAATAAAAATTCATTAAGAGGATTCAAGTACAACATATGAAAGTCATATCACAACACACATTATGATCTTTCAAATTTGAACAATTAGAAGCTACGTAACAATTCCGGATAAGAAATAAATAATCAAAAGTGAGAAAAAATATGTAACTATGTTCCCGCATAAACTTAACAACAATGAAACTATAATTCTCGTAGACAGAGAACTTGGATAGTTCTTCTTCCGATTTACTTTTGAAACCGCTCTATCTGGTTGAGTTTAGCATTCCAATCTTCATCTTCAATAAATTCTTAGCAAAGATAACGCAACAAACCTCCCTACTTTTAGATCTACAATAGTTTAAATGGGTTCTCAAAGTCTCCGAATATAGATCTGCAAGAATTTTGATAGATCTAAAAAAACTCTCATTTTTTAAGATCTTCAAGAACTTGCATAGATCTAAAAGACACCTTACATATATTTTAGATTTTAATGAATCGGATCTCAAATTCGAAAACCCACCAAAAACCTCCAGATCTAGCACCTACAAGCACCAAACACATATAGACTTACTCAAATATGAAAAATACAAATCAAAACCCAAAAAACTTCATAATCAAAGACTTTATTCAACTAAAGAGAACATAGTTAATCTATAGTAAATAGTATTATGGGCGGAGAAAAAACGATTTTCTAGCTAAAGCCGGAGAAAGCATCTTTTCCCATCCTTAAAAAGATGAACAAATGAAGAACTTTTTTTAAAGAGAAGGGAGAGAAAATATTTTAAAGAGAGAAGGCTATAGTATCATATGTTCATTTTCTTTCTTTTTAAGAAGTTAATAACTCATACAATTATAATAAAATATTAATGATTACATTCTATTGATTTAATGAAAGGTTATGGATTTAATAGTTATGGATATTGGTAAAGGTTATGATATTAAAGAGTTGTAACCATTGGTGCTTTGATAGAAAGCCACCATTAGTTTAAAAATAAGAGTTGGTTGTCACAAAAATTATAGTAAACATTAAATACTTAAAAATTAGAGCATCCATCATTACAATAAAGACAAAGGGAGAAAAACCATACTCTATTAAGAATGAATCAAGGAATGTCTTCTTTTTTAATATTTAATGGTGTGAAAAGCATGAAATTTTAGATTATGAGAATTATAATTTACATATAGAGCTTATCATCACATAGTTTATCACCAATGTAATACAAAATAGCAGTGAATGGAAATTGGACTGGATTGTAGATGGAACGGCGGCAACAGCGGAACGATGGTGAAGACGGGACGACGATATTAAGTTTTAGTGTGGTTCCTCCATAACCTTCATTATCGAGATTGAATTTGTTGAGAGAGAAGATGAAGTGACGACTAATGTTAATAATTATATCATATGTAGTAGTTATATAATATGAAAGTGTGTGTAGTATTTTTGATAGCCAAATTATAAATAAATATTTACATTTATACCATAATAAGGTAAAATATTTACAAACTTGCTAATTTATACTTCTCTTTATAAGAGTGTTTTTCATATTTTCAAATATACCACCTTATTTTTTTTATTAGCTAAAATACATTTTTCCTCTTTTTCTTCATCTTCTCTACTCAAACCCTATTTTATTTTCTCTCTTCCTCCATTAACATCCAACACCACTAACATCAATCTCCATCTTATAAAATCACCACCACAATCTACTTTCCTTCTCTTCCACTCGCGCCACCTCCGTTACTCTGCTCGCCGCTGCCACTGTGCCCTCCACTTCCATGCCGCTGCTGCTGTGCCCTCCACGTCCACGCCGCCGCCGATGTGCCCTCCTCGCCCAAGCCGCTGCTGATGTGCCCTACACGGCCACGCCGTTGCTGCTAACTCCTCCACACCGCCGCGATTTAAGTGTAATATTTTAAAATTATATTTATATGTATAGATCTAGTACTTATATGTGTAGATATATGATTTGTGTGTATAAATCTATGATTTGATTGTACAGATCTAGAATTTATTGTTGTATGTATGGATCTATTCAGTTTATTTTTAAATTTTCAGTTGGGTTTCATCTTCATCTTCTCCGTTTTTCAAATTTACTATTTTCATTTCAGATCTGATTTTTTTTTTGAAAAAAACGTATATAATTCATATTATATACGAATTATATACGGCTTATATACACAATTAATGAATTATATACATATTATATACAAAATATATATAAAAACTGAAAAAATCGAATTTTATATAAAAATTGTATTTTTGTAATTATTGTTTTTAAAAATTGTACTTTTGTAATTATTTTTTGTATTTCTGTTAAGAGAAAATGCGTATTGTATTGTTATAAATATTTTCATTTTTCCCGGTATTTTGTAAAAAAATCTCAATTATAAAAAGGGTAATGTTATACAAATTTTTAAACAATATATGTGTTCTCAATTTAATCACGAATTTTAAAACATCTTAATTGTATGCATAAAGTTTATTTTTCTCAATTCGATACATAAGGTTATAATATGATGACATAGCTACCAAAGTTGATGTCTACCTCAGTAAAATCACACCAATGAATGGCTCATGTCATCATATATATCGAATTGAGAAAAAAAACTTCATCCATACAATTGAGACGTTTTAAAATTCGTTATTAAATTGAGAAACAAATATAGTTTATGAATTTATTTAACATTATTGGTTATTTTTGTAAAAAAAACCCAAGTCTTTATATCATTAGTTTTTATTTCATCTTATTCTTTATAAAATTGACTATTATATTAGGCATAATGCCTCAAAACCCCCGACCTTTTAACCCCTTTCCACTACTACCCTGACGTTGAAAACTGGTCAATTTTATCGTATTTTGCATTTTTGTTTCAATTGTACCCTGAAATATCAAATTGACGTTTATTTCGTTTGAAAAAAATTAAAAAACATTCTCCATGTCTAGCATATATTAATTGTATATGTTGAAAATTTATTTAGATTTAATTAAATTAATTTTAATTTGATTATGGTTTTTAGTTAGTTTTTCAAAATAAAAGACTTATTTATACTTTTTTGAATGAAAATAAATTTAATTTTATCTTTAAACTTAGTTAATTAAATGATTTCATCATTTAAATAAACAAAATTGTGAAAAATTTAAAAATTAGGGTACAATTGAAACGAGAAAAAATAAAATAGGATAAAATTGACCAGTTTTCAACGTCAAGCTAGAATTAAAAAAGGGCTAAAAGTTAGGGTTTTTTTAGGTATTAGGCCTTTATATTACTATTAGAAAACTACATTTTATCAACATATTTTTTCGTCGCTAAAGGCTGAAATCCGTCGGTAAATTAAATTTTTCATTGGTAAAAGGATAAAATCCGCCGTTAAATCAAATATATTTCATTGGTAATTTTCTGTTTTGTAGTAGTTATGTGGTCTTTATATCGACGGAATTACAAAAAATGTCGTTTTATTAATATGAAACGCACATCGTCTTCTGCTAAAAAAGCTACTAACTTATACAATAAATAATTAAAAAACTATTTAAATATAGTGTTAAAGGTCAAGTGAAATGTGTTTAGCCATTTATTTTTGTAAAATCTTACCATTGATGTACAACTTTTAGCACTGAAAGAAAAGTGTATAGCATAAGCTACCTCATAGTCCCCACAAAATTGACCCCATTGAAGCTTCTCTTTGTATATACAATCAAATTTTTCTAATCAATCAAATTTTTACAAATCCAAAGGAGTGGGTAGGTTTTCTAATCAATCAAATTTTTCCATTTCTATAATTGGTTTTTACAAATCCAAAGGTTTATTCATAGTAGAATAATGGAGTACAATTTACGATTAATAAATCAATAAATAGTAATATTGACTTTAAGGTAGCAAGAAACCCGAATTACTCATCTTTTTTTTTTTTGATGAATAATTACTCATCTTATTCTTCTTATATCCATATCCTGTTTACTTAACTTTCGATTTTAAAATTTAGTTGAAATTTATGAAGTACTCTTATATTTGTTACTTTTTTTTGTCTTTCTCTCTTTATAGTTGAGTTAATAAATAAGTATTTATTCAAAAAAAAACGTTGAAATTCATCATATTCATGTTTTTTTTTTAATTTGTTAATTCTTCTTTTAATAGAAATTAAGTGAAATGAAAAAACTATAACCACACATCAATAGTTAATATTTATAATTTTTTTGCTTAATCAATTATTAAATTTTTCAATTATACATTTTTTGATTAAACTGATCCCTAAATTAAATTTTATCTTTTTCTGGTCCCTGAAATCAGAAAAAACGTGTCATCAAATCTTCTGATGGATCTCTGTCGGAAATTTAGTTAGTTATGTGGAATTTTTTTATTAAGTAATTCATCAGTTTTGGAGCGTGAAGCGCACACTCTTAACTGAAGGATTTAAAGACATTTTTTCATAAGTTCTAGAATCAGAAAGAAAAAAAAAAGATTTAGAGACCAGTTAATTAAAAAATGTATAGTTTGGAAATTTAATAATGAATTTTTTCTAATTTGTTGACATTAAAAGTAGAAAAATAATCTAAAAAACATCCAAGACAAAGTCAAAGTATAATTCAATTGAGAAATTATACTTTGACATAATTTTTGATAATATGTAAACTTATTTTTTTACCGTTAATGTATAAGTTATGAGTGATTATAATTTCTTCATTTTAATTATGATAAGAATTTTATAAATGAAAAATAAAGGTGTAAGTACCTGATAAAGGTTTGGATAAATAAAAGATAAGCTTAATATATTTTTTTTTTTTTTGAGAGAAGAGGAGCTTTATTAACTTAGAAAAACGAAGTTACAAGCTCATTGACCGGGAAAGGAATTTCACCGTCAAACAATCGATCTTTGCCAAAGAACACACCCCATTTGGCGAGGGCATGGGCAACAATATTACCATCTCTACGGATATGTTGAAACGTAACATCTCTATTCTTGGCAATATCTAAACAATCATCAGCTATAAGCTGGATACTATCGAGGGCCATTGCAGGCTGCTGAAGACGACGTATCACATTTGCTGCATCAGATTCGACGATAAGCTTCAAACCTGGAAATGATTCAGCAAGCTTCAGCCCAAGGAGGACAGCCTGCACTTCAGCTAACTCAGCACTAACAGTTCCATGCAGCACGATGACTCCACACTTCAAGACAGCTCCCTCGTGGTTCCTGCACACAGCTGCAGCAATAGAAAAGTTCTTATGTAAAGCGACGGCCGCATCAGAATTGATTTTCAGAAACCCAATGGTTGGGGCTGTCCAAACCGTTGGCGACAGCGGTTGGGGAAGACTATCTCGCTGATTCGTGGAGCAAACTTTCATATCATAAACGTTGTGAAACAGGGCTTGAGTCGCAACTCGATAGTTATTGAAGACTATGTTATTACGATCATTCCATATAATCCACATGATAATAAGAAAATCCTGGATTTCTTCAGATTTTAAAGACGAGAACACACCAGTTAACCACTCCACCATCGAAGAGACCCGAACAACATCAACTCGTAAACTCAGAGGGGACAACAGCCATAAACCCCTAACCTCGTCACAATCTTTAAGCGCATGAAGATCGGTTTCAGGAGAGGCACCACAATGGGGACAAATATTCAGTATAGGGACTGAACGTTTAACCAGGTTGTCATTACAAGGAAGCGAACCTTGACAAACTCGCCAGATGAAATGACGAATTTTGGGTTGGACTGAACAGCTCCAAACTTTCTTCCACAACGCATTATGCTGCGCCCCTGAAGATGAGCTACCCGAGCCTCTATTGATAATTTCACAGGCTTTATAGTAACCTGATTTTACCGAATAAAACCCATTCTTATTAAGCGACCAGAATAGTTTGTCCGGCGGAAGCCTTCTACTCAGCGGCAGCTTCACAATATCTTCAACTTCCTGAGAGGAAAAAACTGATGCCAGCTTGTCTCTGTCCCAAGAAGCAGTGTGTTCATTAATGAAAAAACTGACCTTGCAATCTTCTGGAATGTTCAACTGCCCGATGGGTTTCATGTAATGAGCAGTTGTGATCCAGTTATCCCTCCTTACATCCACTGTCTGACCGTTGCCTATTCTCCAGGCGATACCCGAATCAATAACACGCTTCCCTTCCAAAATACTCTGCCAAACGTAGCTCGACCCTCTTCTAGTGGTGGCCTGGAGGAAATCGACCGATGGGTAGTATTTGGCCTTGAATACACGGGCACAGAGAGAAGTGGGATAGTGAATTAAACGCCATGCTTGCTTAGCTAACATAGCTATATTGAAAGCACGCAAATTACGGAAGCCCAACCCGCCCTCGCTCTTAGCTTTGCAAATTGATTTCCAACTGACCCATGCTATCTTCCTTTGGTCGTCAGTACCGCTCCACCAGAACTTGGATATAATTTTCTGCATGTCTAAACAAAAGGTCACAGGCAACGCAAAACAACTCATAATATAAGTCGGGATAGATTGGGCAATAGATTTTATTAACACCTCCCTACCCGCCTTGGAGAGAAAACGCTCCTTCCATCCTAAAACTCTTTGTGCAGGCGGTCTCTGAGAAACGCAAAAATTGGCTTTCTAGAACGACCAACCATGGTGGGCATTCCCAGATACTTCCTGAAATGTGGGACTGCCTGAATGCCGAACAAACTCTGGATAGAGATCCGACTTGCTTGCTCCACTTTCGCACTAAACATAATCTCAGATTTTTCAAAGTTCACTAGCTGCCCAGAGACAGCTTCAAATGATCCAATAACCCGTTTTAGAGCAGTGCATTCCCTAGTGGTTGCTTGGGCGAACAAGACGCTGTCATCCGCAAAAAATAGGTGGTTTATCTTAGGAGCCCCTCTACACAACCGACTACCAGATATGAGCCCTTCACTTACGCTCCTACGGATGAGAGCCGATAACACCTCCATGCAGAATAAGAACAAATAAGGGGACAGAGGATCCCCTTGACGGAGGCCTCTCTGTGGTCTGAGAAAGCCAAAAGGAACACCATTGATAAGAAAGGAGAACGTAACTGAAGAGATGCAAGCTGAAATAAGCTTGATAAAATGCGACGGAAAGCTCATTTTCTCCATAACCTTCACAATAAGGCTCCATTCGACCCTATCATATGCCTTGCTCATATCCATTTTAAGAGCTATGGATCCCTTCTTACCCTGTGACCGTTTGTTCATAGAATGGAACATCTCGAAGGCAATAAGTGCGTTATCAGTAATGAGCCTACCAGGAACAAACGCACTCTGCGACTCATGTATCAAACTGGGAAGAACACCTTTAATGCGGTTAGCTAGGACCTTAGCTATCAGTTTATAGACAACGTTGCACAAACTAATGGGGCGCAGGTCCTTCATAGATTCGGGAGAAGCTTTTTTAGGAATAAGCGTGATGAAAGTATGATTCATATCCGCAGGCATTATTCCAGTATGTAAAAAATTAAGCACGCACCTAAGAACCGCTTTGCCAACAATGTGCCAGTAAGTGGTGTAGAAGATAACAGGCGTACCGTCAGGACCCGGAGCCTTAAGAGGACCCATTTGCTTAAGAGCCAGAAGAATTTCCTCTTCGCTGAATGGCCGCTGGATACCATCAATCTGCTCTGAAGACAGCGCGGAGTCTATGCAGTCAATTACCTCATCTTGGTTAGTAGGATTGGACGAGGAAAAAAGCTTTCGAAAATACTCTGACACAACCACCGGGACAGCCTCCCCCATCCTCCAGTTACCGAGCTCATCCCGGATCCTATGAATCGTGTTGTTCTTCTTCCGACTAGAGGCTTTATTGTGGAAGAATTTTGTGTTCCGATCCCCCTCTCGAAGCCAGTCCGCTCTAGAACGCTGCTTCCACATGGTTTCCTCTTTGAGTAGAAGATCATCTAGCTCGGTATTCAGCGCACAAATGCTACTCCGCGTACTATCAGAATCGGTCTGATCCTGAAGTCTTTTAAGCTCTGCCATCTTGTCCTTTATTTTGTGCCTAACACTGCCAATGTTGTGATAAGCCCATGACTTGAGTGTTTCCCCGCATGTAGCTAGCTGATTCATGAAACCATCATTTATCGCCCCCCCATTGTACCAAGACGAAGTAACAGCCTGTTCGCAATGCTCGTGATTCATCCACATCTTCTCAAAGCGGTACGGTTTAGCCCCCTTGGTGACTGAACTATTCAGCGTGTTCAACACTATTGGGCAGTGATCTGATCTTTGCTTAGCCAAGTGAATGACTCTCCACCCCATATTCTGCTCCTGCCATTTTTCATTAGCAAGAAATCTGTCCAAGCGAGCTTGAACGTTATTCTCATCCCTCCGCATATTTGACCAGGTAAACGCCGTGCCTTCGTAGCCCAGATCATCCATCCCACAATCACTGACAGCTCTACTAAACTCATCAATTTCCCTCTGATCACGAAGCCGACCCCCTATCTTCTCAGCGTGGAACAAGCACATATTGAAGTCACCAAAGAAAACCTGGGGATCAGTGTTGTGAATACACTCTTGACGCATCAAATCACAAGTTCTACCCTTATTAATCGTTTCAGGCCAGCCATAGATACCAACCCCAAACCACTTCGAATTAACCGCAACATCAAAAGAAGAAAAAGAAATATGGTTATTAGAAAAACCAATAATGTCTACAGCGATGGATTTATTCCAGAAAAGAATTAATCCACCTTTCCTACCTATGCAATCAATAGTAAAAGAATTAAAATACTGAAAGCACCTCTTAATATTGACTAACTCACTATCGACAAGTTTTGTCTCCATTAAGAAGAAAAAATCCGGAGAATTTAGATTAACAAAATGTTTCAGGGCACGAACCGTCCAAGGATTCCCCGCACCTTGGAGGTTCCAACTTAGGAGTTTCATTGCTTCCGGCGAGACTGCTCATCAGTCTCCGCCGATATCTCAAAATTGTTAAACTTATCCAATAATCCATCTCTGGTTTTCTTAGAGAAAAGATTATTTGGATCAACTGAAAGCTGTGCTTCGGCGAGGGATCTTTTAGGTGCACCATCAGATCTTGAACTCTCTGCCCTCTCCTATCCATCCCTTCTCAGCACTTTACTTCGCGTCCATGTGGTTTTCTTTGACGATTTGCCACTGTTTGTAGGGGTAACTCGTATATTGTTGCAAATCTGATGAGAATTCTGCACTTGCGCAACGTTGACATCAACAAAACCTTCGCTCTCATCAAAAAGGGGATTAATTTTTCCTCCGCTAACTACTTGAGCAGCAGCATCAGAATGTGCAACACCTTCCTGCCTGAATTCCTGTCGGGTACCACCATTATTAACCTCATTCTCTTCCAAATTCAGTTCTCGCCTGGTCTTTGAATTATTACTGGCTTCCTCCCCATTAGTTCGTCTGTTTGACAGGCTATCCTCTGAATGTGTGTGACCATGCCTCTGCCCCATCATTATTCGCTTCTTAGGGGTGGCTCGTAAAACAGGCCCGTAAGGCCATTCATTAACTTCCAGCTCCTCAGGTTTTGTCTCACATTCAATCAGCGTATGGTCCAGGTGCCCACACCAGTAACAGAAATTCTGGATCCTTTCGTATTTGAAAGCAACCCAGCAATGCTCCCCCATTAGGTTAATAACTTTCGTCCCTCTAATCAATGGTTTTGTGCTATCAATAAGAACACGAACTCTACAGAACCTGTTCCATGGCCCATCGGCATCACTATTCCATTCGATTATTCGCCCTACCTTACCACAAATCTTGCTTATCGCTGCCCTTCCCCTACAGTTTAACGGCAGGTCGTATATACGCAACCAGATAGGGCAATCCCGCAATCCCATGTTATTAGGTTGCATGTTGCCTGACATTGGTTCGAATATAATCAATTGTTTGTCGAAGTGCCAAGGCGATTCACGCAACACCCTAGTTCTATCTGCCTTAGAACGGAATTGGCACACAAAAAGGTTATCTCCGATATCCTTTAGCTCAAAACCCTTAGCCATCCTCCATGCACTGGTTAACGCGTTCCTCATATGGATTAGGTTATATGGTTTTTTCGTCAGTAACTTCCCAACGAGACTGAGATTGGCTCTCATCTCAATATCGTCATCCACGACGTCCTCAAGGTTGATGGCCACACATTCCTCTTCCGTGAGACTGAGGTTGGCATACATCGCTGTCAACTCCCCTTCCATAAAACTAACGTGATTGTAACCAGGAAACTGATAAACAGAAAGCAACAACGGAATAAATCCGATCGAAACTCCAAGGAGAAGAGGCAAAAACCCTAACCCTAGAAGCCTAGGGTAGAGAAAAGAGGCTCCACAAAAGACGGGAGATTTAATTCTTTTTATTTAGCTTAATATATTTTTTAATCTCTAAACTTTACTATTTTATTTCTTGTGACGTATAAAATTTTTTTATTTTTTTTTGAATTTTATTATGCTTGGCCCCAAAACTATATTATTTTGACCAATAATGTCCCTTAATTGATTTTTTTCTTTGAAAATCTAAACTACTATTTTTAACCCATTTAATATCTCACACAATGTATTAATTTTAAAAAAATATAAATATATTTCTTATATTTAAAATAAAGAGCGATGTATTTTATATATTATTTAAAAATTTATTTAAGGCTTAGTTGCTTTTAAAATCTTGAACTTTAGTGTGTTGTGTAATTTTAACACAAATTTTAAAGATTTAGAATTGATTTGAAAGTTTGAAATTGCAAATACTGAATGCTGGTATCTTAAAAATTTTATAATTGAAAATTTGTGCTAAATTTGCGAAACACACTAAAATATATAATTTTTGAAATTTTTCATTTAATATCATTAAAGTATAATAAATTATGTATTCTATAAACATCGTTAAAAAGAGACAAACTCTTATTATCATTGTTGAAATAAATATTCTTTATTTATTTTTCATTCTTTATGTAAATATGTGACTAATTTTAAATATTCTTTATTTAATTTTACCATTTTATTTCTAATTTCTATCATCGCTAACAATTTACAAAATATTATTAAAATTTAAAATAAATATTTTTTTAAATTATATATCATCGTAAATAAATTACGATGACATATAATTTTAAAAAATATTTATTTTAAATTATATGTCAACGTAAATAAATTAATTTGACATGTTTATAATCATTCATGCTAATATGGTTGAAAATTAAATAATTATATTTTCGAGGAGGTTAAATGGATAAAAATTAAAAATTTAAATGTGCAATAGAAAATATAATAGTTCAGAGGTTAAATATAATAAAATAATATAGTTTAAGTGTTAAATTATGCATTTTTGTTATCTTTCACGTGCTTTATAGCGTTTGAATTTTTCCACGCTGGACAAAAAAGGGATTAAATCGACAAAAAAATTAAAGTTGAGAATTAAATAGAAGAAAACTGAAAGTTAAGAGGTTTATTAAAAATAAAAAAAATTATAGGTCACACCAAATAAAATATAAAGTTTAAAAATTAAAAAATATATTAAACCAAAAAAATACTATATAATAAAGGAATCTTGAGATGAGTTTTGCCAACAAGAAGTGATAACCCATGCATGTAGTTTTCTCTTCAAACGGTAGTGAAAGCAAATGATCAATAAATTAATCTATGAGATGAGAGGACATGATCAATATCTTTCTTCTAAAGAACGTCAAATAGATGGCTTGTTCAAATTATTTATTAATTATTATACTTTTGAATTCAAATATTAAATTGTTAATTAATTAGTAGTTATAGTACTATACGATTATGCATGCATATTACTCATCCAATTATGTTAATTAGTTGTATGGATGCTGATGTGAAATAAAGTTCATATTCTGTGAGACAATCAGAGGCGGATCCATCCATGTATACAAACAGACATTAAATTGCTCTCTTTTGGTCCATGAATCCAACCTTTTAAAATTCTAATTAAGCTGACCTGTGTTAATCAACATTTCAAATCTTATTAACAAAGAATTGCAGCAGTAATGTATGGTAAATTAAAAATTAAAAATTATTTAGTACAAGCTCAAACTGTAAATAATTGAAGTAACAATATAATTAGGCACATAAATTTTATACGTATTTTCTGTTTCAGTATTGTGTTGAAATATTTTAAAAATAAAATTCTCTGCAGTTAATTAATCGGGTAATTTATTCATGAGCAAATTATTTTGAGACACCTGATATATTTTATAATTTACACTTTCATTTCCTACCTGTTTGAAATCAAACAATATAATCTTGTATTTTTATTACAATCAATATTGTAGTCTCTCTATCTATTTTTCCATCAATCAACTGACACTAAAAATAAACGTAACGACTAAACTGTTGATAGAAATAAAAGTAAAGAATTGTACCGTTTAACTTTTAAAAAAAAAGTGGTAAAAATATGAATTATTACATATATGGAAAGTCTCCGAATGATTAGCTTAAATTTTTTATATCAATGAATTTTTCTAAGATAAAAAAAATTATAATTTTAAATATATTAATTACTTAATAAATCAAATACGATCAATTTTTTTGGATAAATGAACAATATAATAGCTCATCCATAAATGATGGACGAAAAAAAAGCATCAAAACAGAATCATTAGCTAATAGAGGTTACAAAAGAATTCAAAGCATCTAAAAACGCCATTGTTGCTTTACTAACACTCAAGTAAATCAAAGAAGTTACGTCTTGTGAACCTTCTTCAAAGACCCGATTATCTCTAGCCCTCCATAAATGCCGAACTCCATAGAACCAAAAAAGCTTCCAAAGCTTGCGATGCTTATGATCCGATAAAGATGCCCATTGAATATAGAAATCATCTAGAAAATCCGGAATAACCCAACTAACTCTGCACTTCGATAATAAAATAGCCCAAAAATTCCATGCAAAATTGCAGTGTAACACAATATGGAGAATCAGAATGGAGAATCCCTCTTCGAACCAAGGTAGCTTTAGAAGATATACAATCTCTATCTAACAACCAAACATAAAATTGTATCCGAGGAGGAATTACTTCCTTCCAAATCTGATGCAGCAGAAAAGCAGAAACTAGACTATTTAGTTTCTGCTGAATTAGCGCATACATGGAAGTTGAAGTGTACTGCTGATTCCATACACAAACTGGAATGTCCGATGAAAGGTGAAGAGCTGAAGTTTACGGGACCAGATCAGAGAGCTGTTGCTGTTCGCCAATGCGCAGGCGACGAGACCAAGAAAAAACCGTGAACTGCTGCAGTTCATTATAAAAAAATGTGGAAACCATACCATCTTTGCTTCGAGAAAGAAGGAACTGGTCCGGGAAGGAACGATTAAGAGAACCGGCTGACAACCAATTATCTTGCAAAAAACATATAGAATTACCATCCCCCAAAACCATTGAAATATAATCTTTAAAACATCTCCAAAGTTCCTTATTCTTAACGCAAGAATTATAAATATCTTTCCAAATGTGTGAGAGACGCAGGACATTTACTGAATCAAGATCAGCCCAAGAAACGATAGACGAACTACTCGAAACCATAGAAAACCATATTGAGTTCTTATCAGATACCAAAAATTTCCAAACCCACTTCAAAAGTAAGCAATAATTCTTAGTACACAAAGGAGTTATACTAAGACCACCGAAGAATAAGGAACGCAAACATCCGACCAAGCCACTTTGCTGAAATCTTTAATATTCGAATTTCCAGTCCATAAAAACCTTCTCAAAATACGCTAAACATAAACAAAAGACTAGGGAATACGAAAGGTGCAAAGAAAATAGACATACATACTACACAAGATAAATTTAATGAGGGTTAATCTTCCAGAATGAGACAAAAGATTACCTCTCCAAGTAGACAGCTGAACAAAAATGTAATAACCCAGAAATCTAAGGGATAAAATATAGCCACATGTCTAATATTTTATTAGACGGGAGTAGGTAAATTAAATTTAAAGATAAATTTAATTTACAAGTGTCCCTAAATTTTTATTTTGGCTATAGAATTACAAATTTAAATTTTTAGAATTTAAATTTGATTAATTATATAGTTAACAGAGACAATATGGATTTATGATTTGGGTGCAGAATAATTCATAAGTACTTAGCGAATATTTTTGGTGCTAATGGAACCGAAAGAAGGGAAGCTTGCGAATTTGAGAGAGAATTAATGGAAGATCATCCAGAGAGAATCAAACATGAGAGTTCCTTTTAAACAAAATATTGTAAAAAAAATGCATTCTTTGTTTAATATCACCAAGAGAGGTATAACAAACACCATCAATAAGGAATTCGGTAATCAAATTATTTTTTGAATGAAATAGAAGTAACCGTATGAAAGTCTCCATTTAAATTCCAATTAAGTCTTGATTTCTGGTGGCAGAGCGACTCAATATGATTTGATAGCTGATCAAACTCAGACCGAAGGCTTGCAAGTCGATTACTCTCGGCGTCACTAAGGGATTGAAGGTCCGAGGAAGCTTCCAAGGATGTGATATCGTTCTTTTCAACGGCTAACTGGCTATCCAAATTGCCAAAAATCTCACGATTCCGAACCTTTAATACTTTACGAAGCTCCTTCAATTTAATCACCAAATTTAAAGTTGGCAGCCTATTAAAAATAGAAGACCAAGAATCTGCAATAAAAGAATGAAAATCCTTAGGACTACACTAAGCACTAATTGGCTTAAAAGGCTAAGGACCCCAATCTGTAACCAACTTGGAGCTGTAAAGGGTTGGAAAATGATTTTAGTACGATCTAGGTAGCGCTTTCAAAACATAATACGGCTAAGAGGAAAAAGCAGAAGGGGACAGGAAGCATTTGTCGATCTTGGATTTAGCAATACTGTTTTTCCAAGTAAAAAAAACCTACCTTGAATAGTAGCTTCTACTAGATTAGAGTCCGACACAAAAGTAGCAAACTGTAACATAGAAGGAGAGAAACTAGAACAATGTAACCGTTCAGAGGGATCCAATATCTTATTAAAAATCACCAACTAAAATGCAAGTAAATTCCGGGCAAAGCTGAGGAAAAATATCGGCCCATAAAGAAGCTCGTTCTCTAGGAAGATTACTAGTATAAACCAAAATAAATCTGATATTCAAACCATCCCACATAAAATCCAAACTAATCCATCTACTTTTTTTGACAATCCGTGAAGGAGAAATAAATTTCGGATTCCAAATACACAGAAGGCCACCAGAAGCACTAATAGACGGGAAAAAACTATACTTAAAGTTTAAATTAATTAGGCCATAAAAAGCGAACATTAAAATCATCAAACAACCCTTTCTTTGTCTCCACAAGACCCAATAGAGAAAGATTATTAGTACACAATGAAAAAATAAAATGATTATTTCTAGAAAAAGACAAACCCCTCGAAATATGATTAATATTTATTTATGAGTAATTAAATTGATTAACATTTTATTAAATTATTTGCCCCACACGTTTTAAACGAAAATGTATTGTTACAAGTGGTTTGAATTTGATTATTTCATTTACTATAGACTTTTTTGCTTCCTTATTTATTAAGACAGTACATCATTATGTAGTCCTTTCAACTTCATTATTATTAGCAAATGGATGAATGAGTGAAGTATAAATGATGTCTTACAATCTCTTTTTACAATACTTATATCTTCGTTTGTCCAATTTAATTTTATTTTTGATACAAGGGAAGAGGCAAACGCCTAAAGCAACCCAAGCATAGATGCTCCAATCATTAGATATGCCATGCATATCATGCAAAATCCAAGACACCAAACTCGACAGAATACTCTCATGAAACTCACGCTCGAATAGCTCTCCATGACCTTTAGAAGCCAAATGATCCGCGACATTGTTTGCCTCTCTATAGATATGATGAACTTGAACCTCCCAATCCCTTAATATCAGATCTACACATTAGAAATCCATGTCTTGTACATGTCAGCAATCTGTGCACCATTTCAATCCAACAAATGCGTTGAGCATGTCACAGAAGCAGTTACAGAAGCAGCCAGGTCAGCAACATGAAGCAGTCATGTTGCGCATGCAATAAAGAGTAACAAATTCACAAGGAAAGCATGCAACTGAGATTACTTAGCTCATAAGATAATGAATTAGTTACTTATAAATAGTCTCAAGTTATTTTGTTAAGTAAGGTAGTTATTTTAATAGAATAAGTATATTTAGAATATTCCATCCATGTGCTAAATGTATATAAGGCATCCTGGATTTAGTTTGTAACTACCTTTTGATAAATCAATAAAGATTCATTTTTCATCATGGTATTGGAGCATAGTTTTCTGTTTTCTTCCGCATAAAACTATGATAATCTTCTTCCTCAAATTTCTTTTTTTCTAAGCTTTAATCATGGCTAATAATGTCAATCGTGATGTTAGACTAGAGAAAACTATGTCCAGTCCATATTTTATGCATCCTAGTGAAAATCCTTCACTCATTCTTGTAACTAACTTGCTTGTTGATGGACATTTTCATACCTGGTCAAGACAGATGAGAATCTTTCTATTATCCAAAAACAAATACAAATTTTTTGATGGATCAATACATGTTCCAGCTACAACTGATCAAATGTATGATGTGAGAGATGCAATACTATGATTGTTTCATAGCTGAACATGTAAGTTTCTGCAACTATTTATCAAAGCCTTTCTGGTTTTGATAATGCAATAGACATATGGAATGATTTGAGAGAAAGGTTCTCTCAAGGTGATGCAACCAGAATTGGTGATCTTTATGTAGAAATCTATGCTTTAAAGAAGAATAATCTGTCTGTTAGTGAGTATTTTACAACACTTAAAACTATATGGGATGGATTGACATGCTTAAGGCCTATTCCTAGTTGTGTTTGTCTAACTAGATGTGCTTGTGAAGTGTCAAATAAAATTAAGAGCTATCATGAGGATGATGATGTTATAAAGTTTCTCAAGGGATTGAATGAAAATTTTGCTCAGATTAGGTCTCAGAGCTCTATGACTGAACCTTTACCTCCCATCAACAAGGTGTTTTCATTAGTTCTTCAATTTGAGAGGCAATTGGGACTAAGTTAGACTGGTGTAATTGACTCTAATGAGGCTACAGAATTTGATTGTTGAAAAAAAGAAATGCAAGCTGAGCTCACTGCTTTAGACAACAATCAGACCTGGAAAGTTACAGAATTACCTGTTGGAAAACATTTTTTTGCTGCAAATGGGTGTACAAAATCAAATATAAAGTTGATGATTCAGTAGAAAGATGCAAGACTAGGTTGGTAGCTAAAGGTTTTACACATCAAAAAGGCATAAATTATTAGGAAACGTTCTCACCAGTTGCCAAAATGATAACAGTAAGGACTCTACTTTCTCTTGCTTCTAAAATAAAATGGCATCTTTTCCAGCTTTATATAAATAATGCTTTCCTTAATGGATACTTAAATGAAAAGGTCTAAATGAAATTGCCTCCTGGTTTTGAAATCACTAGTCCTGGTCAAGTCTGTCAGTTACAGAAATCTTTATATGGCCTCAAACATGCTAGTAGGCAATGGAATGCTAAACCAACTCAGGCTCTCATACTTCAAGGGTTTTCAGTTGCAGCATCTGATCCGTCATTATTCACTAAACATACTGATCATGGATTCTTAGCCTTGTTGATCTATGTTGATGATATGATTATTGCAAGCAATGATTTACTTGCAGTGCAACACATGAAAAGTTCTCTTCATGCTCAATTCTCAATAAAAGACTTAGTAGTTCTCAAATATGTTTTAGATTTTGAAGTTTCCAGAGCAGGAAAAGGGATTAGTTTATGTTAAAGAAAGTATTCCCTGGATTTGTTAACAGGAACTGGTGTTTTAGGGGCTAAACCTGCACCTACTCCTATGCTTTAACAGCTCAAGATTATATATTGATGATAGTCCTCTCTTATCAGACAATGCAAAACACAGAAGACTAGTTGGCAAACTTATTTATTTGTGCAATAGCAGACTAGAAATCACATTTGCCATTCAGCAACTTCCTCAGTTTCTAGAAAAACTTACTGAGACTCACATGTCTGCTGTCTATATAGTATTAAAGTATATCAAATCTTCTCCAGGCAAAGGTTTATATTTCCAATCATCCAGTACTGTTCAATTAAAGGGATTTACTGACTTTGACTTGGCAACATGCAAGGATAGTAGAAGATCTATTTCAGGGATGTGTGTGTTTCTTGATACTTCTTTAATTTGTTGGAAATCAAAGAAGCAAACTACTGTCTCTAGATCTAGTTCAGAAGTTGCAACTCTTACATGTGAAATTCAATGGTTAATCTATCTGTTGCAGGATTTACAACAATCTCATTCTCAGCCTGCTTTGGTGTATAATGATAGTCAGTCAGCAATCCAGCTTGCACATAATCCCGTCTTCCATGAAATGACAAAACATATAGAAATTGATTGTCATTTGATAAGAGAGAAGATATCAAGTGGCCTCATTCATTTGTTACCAGTTCCTTCTGCATTACAAATTGAAGATTGCTTCACTAAACCTCTAGCTCTTCATACATTTACTATTGCTATATCTAAGCTTGGCATGGTAGACATTTTTTCTTCCAGCTTAAGGGAGGGTAATATTCAGATCTACACATCAGCAATCCATGTCTTGTACATGTCAGCAATCTTTGCACCATTGCAATCCAACACATGCGTTGAGCATATGACAGAAATAGTTACAGAAGCAGCTAGGTCAGTAACATGAAGCAGGCATGTTGCACATGCAACAAAGAGTAACAGATTCACAAGGAAAGCATGGAGCTGGGATCACTTAGCTCACAATATAATGAAACGATATCAACTTATTCTATGAAGGTAGTTATTTTAACAGAATAAGTATCTTTAGAATATTCCATCTATGTGATAAATGTATATAAGGCATCTTGGATTTAGTTTGTAACTACCTTTTGATAAATCAATAAAGATTCATTTTTCATCATCCCTAACAATCCAAAGCTCGAATGGCAAAGAGCATATTCGAATACTGAGTTGCAATCTCAACACCATTAATCTTCTTGACCAGCGCTTTGTTATCAACATCTAGAATAACTCTTCGACACCCCAAATTCTAGGGAAACATGAGACCTTGATAAGCTCCTTTAAACTCAACTCCCATAATTGAATCTTGACCAATCGTCATCGAAAAACTCCCAAGCCAGTTCCCCATCTCGTTTTTCACTAGCCCACCCATTCTAGCAATTCTTGTGATCTGATCAAAAGCGCCGTCGGTATTAATCGTAACCCAGTTATAAGGAGGGCAAGACCAACCAACATTCACTCTAATTCTATCCTTAATCGCTTGGTTATTAAAACCAGAATTAGACCCCGTCAGCTTCATATATTTCACCTGAGAAATAAATTTACTTTAGCGGATACATTTGTTTCTGCGCGGCTTTAATTTCTTCTTCTCTAAATTTGAGGTTAGAATCTGCTTCCTGCAAAAAACTTACACTACTCGGATGAAAATTAGTCTGAATATGGAAGGTTTAAAGGTGTCGTTTATAATTAACACCCCTTTAGAAAATCTCATAATGTACCCAAAAAAACCCTCTTTTCATAATCTGAATTTTCATTGAATTACACTCGGTTCTTCCTAATTAGTATTTGGTTATAGATTAAATAATATTTGTTAAAACATCAATATACGAGCACATGAATTCATATTAAAAAAAAAAAAGAGATCACGTACCTAATATAACAATTTTTGTCCTCTCAAAAAAAAAAAAAAACAATTTTTGTATAATCAAAGTAAATTTTAGAAAAATGATGGCGACAACTTTACAATATGACAATTAATCATAACCGTCCCAGCCTGTGAGAATATGTAACTTTTTTGCTTTATTCCCCCAAAAATATATGAACTAATTTAGTTTTAAAATTACTTTATAGTGAAATAATTATTTATATGTGCTGGTTCAAATAGTAAGGAAATTTATTCCTTCAAGCCAGGTCTCGAGTTTAAGTTTTATAGACGAGAAAAGTATGAGTTGGATAAAGATTAATTTAGCCATACATGAGAGTTATGCTCCAAAAGATAAAAGCTTTTATATATCCACAAGACAAGGTTATTTTGTTTTCTAAAAAATAATTGTTCACTTATCATCATTAATGAATAATCCATATATGCAAAATATATTAACAATAAAATAATTTTAGAATTCTAATATCCACAAATATGGTCTAATTGATACGTACATTTTTAAAAAATAATTTTTAATCCGTCAATTGTGCGGATCATTATAATTAACTTTTTAGAATTATTTTTATCAATTTAATCATAATTATTGATTATAAAATTAGATCTAATAGTGAAAAAATTCAAATTTTGAGTTCTTATAAATTTATCTAGAAAAATAAAAATCTATAAATTTATCCCAATTTAATAATTTTATATTAATTATATCCAAAACATTTATGTCAATTTTCATCCCGGTATGAACTTATTTGTCTTTTTTATTTGAGCTTGAATTTTTTTTTATTATGTTGTTTTTGATCTTTCAATTAAAATTAAACTTTTATAAACCTGAGAAATAAATTTTATTAATTAAGAAGTTAATATAAAAACTCAACTTAAAATTGAGACAATTAAATTAATTAAAAAATTGGATAGAACTACAATGAAATTTGATAGATTTAGAAATTTTGAAAGTCTTTAATATAAACTTATTATAAATAAAAAAGAATTGGATTTTTTTCACTATTAAATTATAAAATTATTTTTCCAAAAATAAATAAAAAATTCCTATATAAGCAGTAGTAGGCCTATACGTTCATGGACACACCAATTCCATTCCAAATAGAACAAAATGTGCACAATGCCAAGAATTAGCTTCCCCCATGCAAAGTCTAGCCATATCAAAACAGTATTTTCATTTTCTCTTCTTTTATTCTGCTTAGCTTCCATAGCAGAATCTTCTAATTCTCAATTCTCTAAACTTTCAAGATCATCATCACAATCTTCTGATCAACCTTCACCAAAGCAACTCTTTGACCATTCTGTTCATCACGCCTTTGAACAAGTTCATTCGGCTCTTGAGCTTGCTTCTATTGTTACTGTCTCTCGCCGTACTAATACGGCCGCCGGAGCCCATTTGACGGGCGGCCCTGGTGGTGGAATGGTTGATTGCGTGGAGTTGCTTGATGATAGCCTAGACTTACTGTCTAATACCATCAACCGCAAGAATAACCCTAAATATACAAATAATGATGTCCAAACATGGCTTAGTGCTGCACTTACTGATCAACAAACATGCATCCAAAGCCTTCAAAATGATAAATTAAGGAATAAGTTGTCTGGTAATAAAGGCCAAGAAATGATTCCGATAGCCAGAAATTTAAGCCAACATATAAGTAATTCTTTAGCATTATATATGTCTCATCATTATAATAACGAAAAAAGGTCTGACAATAAAGGTGGTGGCCGGAAATTATTGTTGGAGGAGAAAGACAATAAATTTCCGGCATGGGTGTCGGAGGCGGAGAGGAGGCTTCTAGAAACTCCGGCGGAGGAGATAAAAGCAGATGCGGTGGTGGCAGTGGACGGGAGTGGAACTCATACGAGCATAGGGGAGGCGATAGCTGAAGTGATGAGTAAATACTCTTTGGCAGGAGAGGGTGGTGGGGGCAGAAATGTCATTTACGTGAAAGCAGGGACTTATCATGAGAATCTCAAGCTTTCCAAAAAGGAAACGAATGTTATGTTAATGGGTGATGGTAAGGGCAAATCGGTCATTGTTGGAAGTAGAAGTGCTGACGAGGGATGGTCAACTTTCCAGACTGCCACAGTTTGTGAGTATTTTCTTTTTGGGTCTAAACTTTTAATACCTTTTAATAAATTATTTAATTCTTTGTGGTTTTTTTTTTTTGCATGGATTATTTTCTTTATTGAAAAGCTATTACGTAAACTAAAGAAACACAATAAAATTTTGAGAAAAAAAATAGATTTATTTTGATATTTACAATTTCTATCATCTAATCATCTAGTGTATAATATTTTTTCTAATGTTAAATACTCCAAAATAATTTCAGCGTATCACTATATTTATATTCTTAAAAAGGAAGAAATTTTCGTCCATACTAGGTGGTTTACAGCAGACAATAGAATCTAAGGTCGTTGTTTAGACCTTGAGACATGCATTAAATTTTTATTAATTAAATATAGAATACTTAAAAAAACGTATTATTAATTCAGTGATGCGTAGCAAGAATATTCCAAAAAGTATACACATACATACTTAAAAGAAGTTACAAAAAAGTAAATTGTTTAATATTGTTGGTTTTAGTTTTATTAGATAAATGGACTTCTTTTTCTTTTCATTACGATAATCTATTCAATTTCCAATCAAGTCAATTATTCATGACAATAATTTAGCAAATAATTATTTAAATTGCAAAATAGATAATCAAAGTCATAAAATATAGACCTTCCAACTCTCTTTTTCTTTATATGAAAAAAAATAGTGTATTTTTAAATAATTGTTAATATGTCTCATTCTTTCAACTGTATAGCTTTTTAAAGGCATGAATAATTGAGAGCTAGCTATTTATAAGAATTATTGTGAATATAGCACTATGGAATTTTAATTGTGACAAGTAGAAATGAACAAATTTAAAAGTTGATAATTAAGTTTGTCATATTAAAATTTGTAGTCATTCAAATCAAAATAAGGGTCCGAAAGAAATCAAAATATATATATTTGAATAAGACAGCCATTAAAGCTCTAATTTAATAGGAGAATCAATTAGTGGAAGCCAGAAAATGTAATTCCTTAATTTTTTTGTACTTAATTTGATCTTACTCCCTCCGTCCCGTTTAACAAGTCTCATATTATATTTTGGGATGTCCCATTTAAAAAGTCCCATTACTATTTTTAGAATACTTTTCCATTAAATATCCCATTTTACCCTTATTTTAGTTATCTTAAAAGAGTTTTATGGAAAATTCCACTATCATTAATAGGGGCAAAACATGAAAAAACATGAAAAGACAAGAATAATTAATGTTTTCTTAATCTGTGTGTAAAGTCAAATGGGACTTATAAAGTGGGACGGAGGGAGTATTAATTTTGGGGGAAGAACCAAGCGATTATAGCCGGCTATCAATTAAATATTACCATTTGATACTATAAACTACTAAATTTGCTGAATTGAAATTATTCTACAAATAGTTATTCTTTTTATTATTATTCTTCTATAAATAGTTGATTACTTCTTTTTCATGGGTTTGAACTCATGAAGGCTTGCGATAGCGACAATTTTAAAATATATATGTGGTTTAGATAAACACAAATTTAATAAGAAATAATTAGTTAAATATTGTCTTGATCAAGTATTTATTTTATTGGTCTGGACGATAGATTGGTGTTTCCCACAATAGACAGCTGGTTTCTTGACTTGCAAGTTAGTCAAGCAAATAGTAACATTTTGCCCTGCAGTATTTGTTTTTTATTTTTTTTTATCACAAATGGTAATCGACTTTTTAAAATGTCAATTGTTAGTTGTTAATTACGGAAGCGTGATTCGAACCTACAACTTTTTAATGTATCGCCCTTGCATTAGTTTGTTAGTTAGTATAAAGAGAATTATATAGTTAATAATAGCCTAATTATTTAAAAACCCCACCTTATAATATTTTTTCGTTTATACCCTGACCTAAGAAAAAGTTCATTTGTACCCTTTTTTTGATTTTTCATTTTCATCTCTACCCTAAAGAGCTAATTTGACCTCTTTTCATTTGGAAAATTTTCAAAATGATCCTTTATATTTAGCTTATATTATAATTAAACATTAATATTATTACTTATTTATAATGTTTTCATCCTTTTATTAATTTAATTGTCAAAAATTTAAATTTTTAGGGTAGAGATGAAAACAAAAAATCAAAAAATGAATACAAATAAACTTTTTTCTACGTGAAGGTATAAACGAAAAAATGTTATAAGATGGGGTTTTTTTTAAATAATTAGGCCTTAATAATATGAAAATTCAACTCAAGTTTTCATAATTATTATTTTATCATTTTATTACTAGTTCTCAAAATCTAAAAACTAAAAAGCATGAATAACATACGTAATTGTGTATTCAAGAAAGAAATATGTTATTTTAGAAAAACTATGATGATCGGTTCCTTTCATAAAATAATTATGGTTGTGGTTTTAGAGCTAAGTATTTATTTTGAATAAAATAATTACTATTTATACCAATGAGTTATAGCTCAAATGCTATAAGCGCTAGACAGTAAACTGCTAAATCGTGAGTTCGATTCTTCCCACAAACGCTCCCCCTCTTCAATTATCAAAAAGAAAATTATTATTTATTTTTCTTTGTACATATGATGTAATTTGTAAATTATTATCAAAATAAATACATCAAATTATCAGATTCTCCGTCTCATATTGAGTAGGCTAGACCTAGCTACGTAGGTTTGGTACCGACGACTAGTTATAATGAGTTATCACAACAATCATACCCATAATCTTACCCTTCTATCTTTAATCTCTTACGTATGCAAAATATTTTCATAAATTACTAATAGTTATATTTTGATTTAATGGTGCAGAAACTCAAATTTCGTTTTGTGATTTTTATGAATTTATTTTAAATCTTCAAAAGTTTAATAATTATCTCAATTTCGTTTTCAATAAAAAACATTATCTCAATTTGATAATTTTGTTTAATATTTTTTCAATTTTCTTCTAATTAAATTAAATTTTTTAATTTTCAGTTAAAATTTAAAAATATTATTTAGTTTGCAAATATTTTTCAAGATTATAATATTTGACTCCTAAAAAAATGAAAAATAATAATAAATTTTAGTTATAAATTTTCTTTCTTTCTTATCGGTTAGCTAAAAAACAGTTTAGTTTGAATTTCAAAATAAAAAAAAGGCGAATGAGCATTGTACTTAAGTGAATGATAGACGCAATTTAATTGATTGAAAAATATAAAATAAAATTTTAATAATATTATTAAATAAAAATAGATTTATGAATTTTAAAAGTATTGAATAAATTTATAAATAATTGAATTTTTTTAATTATTGAATTATTTAGGCATTATCTTATGGGCTTGTATAATTGTTTTTAGCGGTAAAAGGTATAAAAAATTCATTAAATTATTTAAAAAGAATATATATGTTTTTTAAATTTTTTTGGGGTATTTAAGTCCTTGATATTTTTAATTTGTGCAAAAAGATCTTGTAATATTTTTACAAAAAAACATTAAAGCCCTTCTAATTTATTTTTTGGATCCTTAACTCTTAAAGTTTTGATAAATATTTTGAATAATATATTTTTAAATCTTTTTTTAATATTATTACGAGAGATGTTAGCAATTAACGGGTGTTCTTAATAGTGTTAGATAAAAGAGGTTATTTATTCTATTTTAAAAATAAAGAGGACTTAGTTATGTCAAAAATTATTTAAAAAATTTATGTGTACTTGAGAGTTTTTTTTTGATCTTTTATCTTATTTTAGCTGAAACTAAGTTTCAAAAAAAATTCAGTATTTTTTTTTGGTAAATAAAAATTTAATACCTTCAAAGACTGCCGTATACAAAATTCAGAAAAAATAAATAAGTCGGTCAATGTGTAGATTGCTTCTTGGCTTATATGGGGCATCATTATTCCAGTTCAATGAGCTACCATTATCATTTTCTTAATGCTTATTTTTCTTTTGAGAAAATTCTTAATGCTTATTTACTTGTTCATTTTTTTGAAGAAGACAAATAAACGCTTGATTGTTACTTATTTTCATTTAATAGATTATTCATTTCAATCTTTTTATATTTCATATTTTTCTTCAAAAATTTAAAAAATATAATATAATAAATATCATTTGTCAAAATTCTAAAAATATTATTTAATGATAAATTTTCAACTTCATAAATATAATTTCGATAACTTGAATTTGAACTTTCTCTAAGAATTTTCCAGCTTTGTGCCTCGAATTAAAAGAAATGAAATACAAATTACAAGGAATCTCTAGAGTTAAATGTGTCAATTGCAGCTGAACCAAGGAAGCAGTTGTAATTATGCTCAGTCAAAAATGAATGACATTGTTACTAACATGTTTTACTTGGCTTAATATATTTCAGCTGTAATGGGAGATGGATTCATAGCGAAAGGCATAACATTTGTGAACAGCGCAGGTCCGAACAAGCACCAAGCTGTTGCTCTTCGAGTCGCATCGGACAAATCCGTAATCTATCAATGCTCACTTCAGGCCAACCAAGACACTCTCTACACTCACTCCAAGCGCCAATTCTATCGAGACACCGACATTTACGGAACAATAGATTTCATATTCGGTAACTCTGCTGTCGTTTTCCAGAACTGTAACATCTTCGCGAAAAAACCGTCAGGGATTGACAGAAACTATGTGACGGCTCAAGGCAGAACGGACCCCAATCAGAACACGGGAATTACGATACACAACTGTAAGATAACATCAGAATCAGGTGGAAAGGGTACATATCTTGGAAGACCGTGGCAGAAATTTGCCAGGGTCATTGTAATGCAATCTTTCCTCGATGGATCTATTAATCCTGCAGGTTGGTATCCTTGGTCCGGAAGTTTCGCCCTCAGTACACTCTTCTACGCGGAATACATGAATTCCGGCCCTGGATCTTCTGTTTCGGGTAGGGTGAAGTGGCCGGGATATAAGGGGAACCTCTCACCGGCGTCCGCTCAGACATTTACAGTCAGTAATTTCATTGATGGCAATATGTGGTTGCCTTCCACTGGGGTATCTTTTGATTCAGGACTCATTGGTTAAAGGCAGTGTGTTATTGTGTGGAGTGCCCTGAATTTAGAACATGATTGTGTGTATTAATTGTTAATGTTTGGCTGCTGTTTTCCTGCTTTTGATTTTAAATGCATATGGAACAAACGGAAATATGTAAATATATCTCCATGTGCATGTCCAAGTGTAATTGTAATTTGTTCTGTAAGATCTCAATACCAATTACATAAGAAGTTTACTGTTCATTTTCATTTTTTTTCTTATATTTCCATGGGCAACATTCTAAGTAGATTTACCACATATTCATCACGAGGCTGCACAAAACTGCTGAAAAACTCAAAGTACAACATCTGGGTTTAGCATTCTACACAACGGTCTCATAAGCTTTCAATGTTTGATTAATTTAGAACTTCAAATCACCAAAAGCTAGAAGCTAGAAGCTTAATTTGCCTTTATAGTTATTTAGACAAGTGGTCCAACAGCAGTTTGTCAGTACAAAAAGAAGAAGATGCACTAAAGATAAAATCACTAATTCTTTATACCTTATTTCAAAATGGAACCATAGCTATAATTTGTATCATTATTTTTATTTTTATTTCATATTAGTGTTTCCGATCGTTTTATATAATTTTAAGCTAACGTGGCAGTATATAAATGAAATACCTCTTCTATGAAATACTCAATTTTTTTTTGATGAGATGAAATACTCAATTTGGTTGCTAGCTAGGTTGGCTTCAAATAACCTAAAATTGTTGAATAACCTTATTTAAAACAAAAATTAAAATAATGCTACCAAAATGATAAACATTATATAAAGAAAAAGACAATTAAACAGTATATATTGAGAGAGTTCTTCTCTTTTCTCAACGTGAGAAGAGAGTTCAATTCTTTCTTTATTTATAGATAATATTACAAAGGAAATAATACAATTAAAGGAAAGATATAAGTTCAATCAACTCCTATAATTTGAATCGTGGGGATGAATACTCTTTTGTTGACTTACCATTTTGACATGTATTACTCTCAATACAGCCCCTTTGATTCTGTTGCGGAAGCTCAATCGATTACGCTAGCGAATCACGTATTGTGCTAAATAATTATACCGGAAAATTCCCAGGAAAGAATGGTGGGTCACAGGCGGACCACTTAAGTACCAAACTCCTTAGACAGAATTTCACACGATATAAATAACTTCACAATATATAACTCCAACTAGCCTGAGCGTTAGCTAATAAATAAACAATAAAGAGAACACCAACCTTTTAACGAGGTTCAGCCAGAAATGACCGGCTTACATCCTCGGGCACTGCCCAAAATACTCCACTAATTGTTTGTAACAAAATACAAACTCGAGAGAGAACCAACTAAGCCTTAGGAGTTAATAAGGCTTGTTGTGGGATGAGTTTCAATGGGTAGAGGAGACTCCCTTTTATAGGCTAAGAAAGTCCTCACCCTTCCACTCCTAAGCAATGTGGGATTTCTACACTATATGTATATAACTCAACAATTACAAGTTCCTTTTCTAAACAATGTTGGACAAGTCTAAAATGAGCCATATCCAACAAATCTCCACCTTGGCGAATTTTCTTTCTACCATCTCGGACTATCTTCAATAGTACCTTCAACTGCGCTTCAAAAGCGCCAACTCTCAACTGTAACAGTCAAGTATCAATGTGGGATGATCCCACTTCAACGCTCTCCCTCACGCATAGCATGACCGAGCAGAGCAACCAATCCCCCCTTACGCATCGCGTGGGCCGGGCCACATTCAAATCTCAAATATTGAGAACACTAATCAAATTCAAACAATGTTTGAACTTGACTGCTTTCACAATCTTTGTCATCATATGAGCAGGAGTTTCCATGGTCAAAATCTTCTGACGTAGGACTCCACCTTCTTCAATAACCTCTGGCACCAAATGATATCGAACATCAATGTGCTTCGTCCTTGCATGATGAACTTGGTCCTTCTCTTCAATTTCCAATTCACCAAACAACCCATGAAGCCAAATTGCTTCCTTAACAGCTTCTGCACTTGCCATGTACTCTACCTCCATGGTAGACAAAGCAACTATTGGCTGCAAGGTAGACTTCCAACTAAACGACGCCTTTGCTAGTGTAAACACATCGCCCATAATCAATCGCCGTTTATCAACGTAGTCCGAATCATTGTACCCAACTACATATTGACCATCTTTCTTGTCCTGCCCAAATATTAGACCAATATCCACAGTATTCAAAGTATACTGTAGAATCCAATTTTCATCTCCAGCCACCTTGAGTCCATCTGGCTGAGTCGAATTGATTTCCCCATCCAAGAATCCATGTAAAAACACTGTTTTTACGTCCAATTGAACTAGTTCCATATTCAAATTTGCTACTAAGGCCAACAAAATTCTAATGGAAGAATGTTTAACAACTCGAGAGATAGCCTCAATTCCTTCCGTCCAAACATAGCTTTTAGCTACCAACTTTGCCTTATAGCCAATATCATTCTTGTTCAGAAATCCTTCTTCATATATCCAATTACAGGGACGTAGTCCCTCCAATAATCCTTGAGTTGCAAGAACCGTCAAGAATTTTCCACCATCATGCCCCAAACGCCAATGCCAAAGACTGATTTCTTCTAGCTCATTATCATCACTAGAAGCAACTATAGCCGACCCAATAATTGCATTACCCTGATAGTAATACAAGTTATTGTTCTTCCGAATTCCTTTCATGACAACCTGTGCACCCGAGAATACCTTCATAACTCCATTTAATGCAGTCACAACAAAGCCCTTTGATTCTAGGACTCCTACAGAAATGAGCTTTTTCGTCAAACTCGGCACATAGCGAACATCTTCCAGAATCCTTATTAACCCATCATGGTTCCTTAAGTGAATTGAACCAATTCCTTTTGTCAAACAAGGATTGCCACTTGCTGTGTAAACAACTCCACCTTCTAGCTCTTTGAAGTCAACAAACAATTCCCGATTGGGACACATATGATGACAACAACCCGAATCTAGAAGCCATTCAATAGGAGTATTTACCGATGACACAACAACCAATGAAAGATCTGAATCTTCGTCGTCACACTCAGCTACATTCGAAGCAAACTCAGCTTTTTCTTTATCAGTCTTGCCTTTATTCTTCAATTTGGGACAATCCCTTTTCCAATGCCCTTTCTCTCGACAAAAGGCACATTCATCTTTCTCTGGTCGGGATTTTGATCTCCCTTCCTTTCCAATTGTTTGGCTTTTTAAACGGCCTCTAACAATCAAAGCTTCTGCTGCACTACTAGTATTTTCTTTCTTATCTTTTCTTCTCAATTCATAACTATATAATGCAGCGCAAACTTCGGTAAGAGACACACCAACCTTCCCATGAAGTAGAGTAGTTTCAAGAAACTCAAACTCTTCAGGAAGTGATCCCAACAACATCAAAGCCAAATCTTCATCATCAAACGTCACATCCAAATTCAACAAATCGGCTACTAATTGGTTGAAATTTGCGATGTGCTCATTCATAGTAGTACCTGGGAGATACGTGAACCGAAACAGCCTTTTCTTCATGTGAAGCTTATTCTGACTGTTCTTTTTCAAGAATTTCTCCTCCAATGCTTTCCACAAACTACTTGCAGATGTTTCCTTTGAGAAAGGATATTTCTGCTCTCTGGAAAGACATGACCGAATGGTACCACATGCTAAACGATTGATGCTACTCCATTCTCTCTCATCAACATCTGTTGGTTTCTCTTTTTCAATAGCGACATCTAGACCTTGCTGAAATAAAGCGTCTAGAATCTCACTTTGCCACATGCCGAAATGTCCTGTACCATCAAAAATCTCCACCGCAATTCTTGCATTTGACATTGCCATTCTTCCCGAGGAAGAAGCTATCAATGTGGACAGACTTTTGCTTCCAGACATTTCTGCTCCAACTTTTATTTAATAGCTAACCGATATGCCAAGGATAGAACCTTAGCTCTGATACCAATTGTTGCGGAAGCTCAATCGATTACGCTAGCGAATCACGTATTGTGCTAAATAATTATACCGGAAAATTCCCAGGAAAGAATGGTGGGTCACAGGCGGACCACTTAAGTACCAAACTCCTTAGACAGAATTTCACACGATATAAATAACTTCACAATATATAACTCCAACTAGCCTGAGCGTTAGCTGATAAATAAACAATAAAGAGAACACCAACCTTTTAACGAGGTTCAGCCAGAAATGACCGGCTTACATCCTCGGAAACTGCCCAAAATACTCCACTAATTGTTTATAACAAAATACAAACTCGAGAGAGAACCAACTAAGCCTTAGGAGTTAATAAGGCTTGTTGTGGGATGAGTTTCAATGGGTAGAGGAGACTCCCTTTTATAGGCTAAGAAAGTCCTCACCCTTCCACTCCTAAGCAATGTGGGATTTCTACACTATATGTATATAGCTCAACAATTACAAGTTCCTTTTCTAAACAATGTGGGACAAGTCTAAAATGAGCCATATCCAACAGATTCCTCTCATAATCTTCTTTATTAGGAATGAGAATCATGACTTGCTGCGATTGATTAACTTCCTCATTATTGTTATTTGACTCAATTTGGCTATTGTTAACACCTTCCCTCAAAATGTGCCGAGGTACAAGGCACATTTTGCTGCGAAAATGAATTAGTGAAGCCTTGCATAATGGTTTTGTGAAGATATCCGCAAGTTGAGGGGTAGTGGGAACATGACGAGTCATAAGAAGTCCCATTGAGACTCTCTCACGAACGAAATGGTAGTCAAGTTCAATATGGCGAGCATGAAAGACTGGGTTAACAGTGATATATAACGCGTTCAAGTTATCACAATGAAGTATTGGTGGTCGGACTTGAGGAACTTGAACATCTCGTAGGAGATAAGTGAGCCATGTTAATTCAGCTGCTGTGTTTGCCATAGCACGGTATTCAGCTTCGGTACTAGAACGAGAAATTGTTGGTTGTTTCTTATCACACCAAGAGATTATGTTGCGTCCCAAAAATGTGCAAAAACCCGTTGTAGACCGTCTCGTAGTAGGACAACCTACCCAATCTGCGTCAGAAAAAGCTACAAGATCAAGTGTAGTATCTCCTGTTAAATGCAACCCCAAAGCAATTGAACCTTTAACATATCGTAAAATACGTCGAACCATTTTTATACAAGCATTAGTTGGTGATTGCATATATTGAGAGACATAGTTAACACTAAAAGATAAGTCATGCCGTGTAGTGCTAAATATTATAAAGCGCCAACAACACTACGATAAAAAGTGGGATCAGAAAAAGGAGTGTTATCATTAAGACCCTTAATCTTAGATTCCATTGGCGTATTCATTGGTTTGCAATCTAACATTTGAGCTTTCTCAAGAATGTTGCGGGCATAATAAGTTTGCGAAAGATGTAAATGATTAGATGATCGTTGAACTTCAATTCCTAGAAAATGATGAACTGGTCCAAGATCTTTCATGGAAAATTCAGAATGTAAAATGATGATAAAATCAGAAAGTAACTGTGAGTTTGATCCTGTCAATAACATATCATCAACATAAAGAAGTAAGACCAATGTTCCATGCGATGAATGCTGAATAAATAAAGATGGATCAGCGAGACTACAAAAGAAACCATGTTTGAGTAAAAATGTACTAAAACGATCAAACCAAGCTCGTGGTGCTTGCTTTAGACCATAGAGAGCTCTTTGAAGTTTACAAACATGAGATGGAAATTCAGGATTATGCATACCTGGTGGTTGCTCCATATAAATATCTTCAGTTATGAAACCATGGAGGAAATCATTTTTAACATCAAGCTGCCGAATATCCCATTGATGAACCATAGCTAAACTAAGCACTAATCGAATAGTACCTGGTTTTATGACAGGTGAAAAGGTTTCAGTATAATCAATACTGTCAACTTGGTGATATCCTTTTGCAACGAGTCTCGCCTTGAGCCTATCAAGTGTTCCATCAACCTTTAATTTTTCTTTGAAGACCCATTTGGATCCAACAATATTCATGTTAGATTCTCTGGGGACTAAGGTCCAAGTTTGATTTTGATGTAAGGCATGAATTTCTTCGAGCATGGCTTTCTTCCATCTGTCATGTTGAAGGGCTGTCTTAACTGACCGTGGTTCACTTGGTATACCGCCGCTTGTTATAACTAAAGCACATCGAGGATTTGGTTTATGAATTCCATGTTTCACTCTTGTAACCATAGAATGAGAGGTTGGCGAAATCTGCTCAGAAGAATTCATATCACGTTCTTGCGGTAATAGATCAAGGTCGATATTATTGAAGGCGTGATCATGTTCATGATGAGATAATGACTCAGATGGTACATCAGAGCTTGTGTCGTCTAGTGTAGATGGTGACAAGTCCACGACATGGGCTGGAATTGAGAAATTAGTTGGATCCACAGATGTGGATGAGGGTGTTGAATTCACTGCGAGAGGGAGAGGGGTATCAAGAAAATCTGCAATCCCTACGTTAGAAGATGATAATGACCGTGTTGTCTTGTAAGGAAACATAGTCTCATTGACTACGACATATCTGGTTACAAACATCTTGTGGGTTTTGGAGTCGAAACAACGATACCCTTTATGCCTATCACTGTAACCTACAAACACACAAGGAATTGTTTTAGGGTCAAAATTTTATTTCTTAGTGTCCCAAGTATATGGGTAACATCTCGAACCAAACATACGTAAAATTGAATAGTTAGGAAGAATACCATATAAACGAAAGTAAGGAGAATCATAATTAAGAGATGAAGAAGGCAAACGATTGATTAAGAAGGTTGTTGTAGTAAAAGCTTCAACCCAGAGAAATTTAGGTGCTCCACTATGAAAGATCATGGTCATGCCAAGTTCTCGGATAGTTCGATGACGTCGTTCGACAATACCTGTTTGTTCAGGTGTATGAGGACACAAAAGTTGATGAATAATTCCCTGCTGCTGAAAGTGTAAAGTGGGTCTTTTGTTTACGAACTCACCGCCACCATCAGAGTGGAAAATTTTAATTTTTTTATCAAATTGGCGCTGCACATACCTTTCAAAGGCTAAATAAACATTAGCAAAATCAGACTTGGCACAAAGAGGAATTATCCAAATTTAATGAGAATAATCATCCACAAAACAAGCATAATATCGAAATTTACCAAGAGATAAAACAGGGGCCGGTCCCCAAATATCACAATGAATATTTTCAAAAATATTATTGCTAGAAGAATGAGATGAACTAAAAGGTAATTTGCTGAGTTTTCCCAATTGACAACTTTCACAAATGGTGTTTTCCTTTTTATTTGAACTAACATGAATTAAACTAGTAGTCCTTAATAATTGAACAGTTGATTGTTGTGGATGTCCAAGTTGTTGATGCCACAGTTCCTCACTCCCTGAATTTTGTCGATTTGAGAAGTGTGCTTCCTTTAGTTTTGAAAGAACATAAAGATCCCCTTTACGTTGACCCACTATCAAAATTCGACCTGTTGCTCGTTCCTTAATGCAAAAAGATTTGTCAGTAAACTCACAGTTCATAGGGTATTGCGACGTTAACTGGCTAACGGAAAGTATATTACGAGTTAACTGAGGAACATGAAGAACATCACGAAGAAATAAATCATTTTTACCATATGAAACCAGAAAATCTCCAACTGCATTTATTTTTAAAGGATAGCCATCACCAATGAAGACTGAATCATGACCAACATATTTTTTAAGATTTTGTAACATACCAGATTGTGATGTCATATGGTTTGAAGCGCCCGTGTCTGTTGTCCATTCAACATCAGGGACATAAGTATCCATGGTAAGAGCAGCAAGAGCATGAGGAAGATCATTGTTTTCACCTGATTGATTTGATAGGTTCCAACATATTTTAGCAATATGTCCCTGTTTTCCACAGATCTGACAGATTTTGTTCTTATATAATTCTCGTTCACTGATCGTCATTCGTCGTTTGCCAAGTGGTGGTGGTCGTGGAGTGTGATTGTTCACTCTTTGTGAATTATTTCCTGCATAATATGAATTCTGAAAATTATTATTAGTAGCATGAAAACCTTTACCTTTAGACAAGAATTGGTTATTCTGACGATTATTGTTGTATGTTTGGTGCTGATTTCGGTTTCGTTGCCCATAGAAGGCATAATGTGGTGGGTGAGATTCTTCAACTCACGTATTGCGTTGTTCGAAGCCATGTAGTAGCGACACAACCTTGCAATAAGATGGCATGGGAGGTTTGAGCATTACCGTTGTAAATGATTCATATTTCTGACCAAGAATGGCAAGTAAGGAGTAAGCTTTGGACTCGTCAGGTATTGGATTGCCTATGGCTGCAAGGCTATCACAAATACCCTAAAACGTTCTTAAATATTCTGCAAGGGACTGATTTGGATCTTTTCTGAGATACGTAATTTGTTGTCGCAGGGTAAATTCTCGTTCTTGTGAATCTTGAGCGTATGCTTCTTTCAAAGCATTCCATACTGAATGCGATGTTTAAAGGCCAATGACGAGACCCAAATCTTCTTCTGTAAGTGTGCCGATGATCCATCCCCGTAAGAGACGATCTTCTTTCCGCCATTTGAGATATTCGTCTAAAAGTGGATTTGTTTCCTTGGTTAAATTTTCTTGAGTTGTAATGTTGTTTTTGTACATGGATGGTTTCTCTTTCTCACCTGTGAGAAGTTCAACCATGTCTTGGCTCTCTGCTAGAGCAAGCAATTGTTCACGCCATAATGGGTAGTTTTCTGGAGTGAGTTTGAGTGTAACAAAATTGGCTACATTCAAAGATATTATAGAAGCCATTTTGTTTTTTTTTTGTATGGAACTCTCTGCTTCTCACAAAAGCTTTGATATCATAAAGAAAAAGACAATTGAACACAGTATTGAGAGAATTCTTCTCTTTTCTCAACGTGAGAAGAGAGTTCAAGTCTTTCTTTATTTATAGATAATATTACAAAGGAAATAATACAATTAAAGGAAAGATATGATTTCAATCAACTCCTATTTTGGTGCTGTTGTCTTCCTTGAATCGCGGGGATGAATACTCTTTTGTTGACTTGCCATTTTGACATGTATTACTCTCAATACAGCCCCTTTGATTCCTCTCATAATCTTCTTTATTAGGAATGGGAATCTTGACTTGTTGCGATTGATTACTTCCTCATTATTGTTATTTGACTCAATTTGGCTATTATTAACATTATATCTATGGTATGTTCGCCTAAAAATATTTCAGACTCGAATATTTTAATTTATATGTGGGATCGGCTTGAGATTTGATGCTTTAACAAACTTTTAAAGATATTCACAGGGCTTCTTTGGTTAAAAACACTTAATCACGTGATCTAAGTAGTAATAATCTAAGAGTTAGTAAACTCAGGCGAGATTAATACCGAAAACTACTCCGAAATTAAAACAATCCGGGGATTGCGAGATAGAAAGCACAGGGCTTGGTTTTTGATTGATTGATTTGTTTATCGAAAAATAATAAAGCTCTGAGCTATTTATAGATCTACAAAATCAAGATTTCTAATTTAACTACAATTAATATTCCTAAAGAGAAACAGTCCTAATGAGTTGCAAATTCCTAATAAAAATAAAAGCTAATCTGAAAAAGGCTTTCTGATGGGCTCAATTCCCTTGGTAAGCCCATAAGATGCTCTGACCCATAATATTTTGGGCCGGTGTAAACAATGCCCCCAACAACCCTGAAATACTTGTTTTGGGCTTGTTTTCTTCTCAAGCCCATATCTGACGCTGCTTGATCCATCTTCTTCGGTCCAGATTCTAGTGTATCAAAACTTTTAAAGGGGTGCGCATCTATAAATTGTTCGTACCCCCTTAAAGCCACGTCACCTCCAGCTGTTTTCCACGATGACACGTAGTAATGGCATGAACCCTTCGGCTTCCATCAATTTTTCACTTTTAAGAAAAACACCAAGTTACTTTCTCATTACCTACTCTTTCTGCAAATTTCAAGGCTTTTTCTCTCCTCTCAGCAATCTCAAGCTCTCAACAACTCTCCTAGTAAGCACTCGCCCTCTATTTTTTGTTTGCCCCTTCTTTCAATCGCCTAATCTAGGCAATTTATTTCAGGTACCATGGCCGCTCCAAACAACAACCTTGTTGAACAATTGATCGCCAAGATTGATAGAGTTCAAGGTAATTACTGACGCGGGCGATAACCAAATATGTGTCGGCCCTATTGTCACCTCCCCAAGCCACCTGTGCGATCTAGCCTCTCCTTTTCACGAAGCAGCTCCTCCTAGGTTTTCCCTGCCCCACCAATCGTCTGTCTTGGTCGGCACCACCTTCAGAAACTGGCCGATCGAACACACTGGGTTCTCCAAATGGGTTATCAGATTGACACCCCATTTTCGCCAATCATGGATCGACACCGACATTTAGGACCTTATCGAATTATGTATGGCTAGCAGACCAATGGCCAAGCACTATATCATGGGTGCGTCACTGTTCTAGTCGAGTGCCATAAATTGCTTCTACTTCAAGTCTGGGTCGATGACCATTACCTTGCTCGACCTGGCCCTCATGCTCAACATTCCCATCAATGGTGATCGTATCAACCCAAATCTCCACGCCGATATCCCAGAGTTCAACCTAACCAAGGCGCAGAAAAGCTATGGTTCTTTTGTGAAGCTATTTATGGGCGAATAGCCATACAAACCAGACCACAAAGAGCATGTCGCCTTTCTGGCATTTTTTATCGCCGAGTAAATACTGTGCACATCCTCCTTCCGAGTAACTCAAAACTGCTTCCTGTTGGCCATATCACTCGCTGAAGGACGCCGATGCAATCTGGGCGAATTTATTCTAGCACATCTGTACCGTTATTTGGGCGACTCAAAGATCTAAGAGTTTTCAAGAGGAGGTCCTCTCTGGATTTTTCAACTATGGCTCGCCATGTACTTCCCTGAACTATTTGAAGTTGGTCCATCCATCAAGGCCGAACTCTGCGGTTTCCAATTGATATCGGCTGGGACCCGCCTTCCATATTTACTTGATGTTCTCTAAGTCTTCAAGAACCATGCGATTAGGTCACCCGAGCTGATGTGCTCTGCTTTACAACTTACCTACCCACCATCTTCGCTCCTCGCCGGGTGGGATATCGAGAATATGGAAGAAGCAATACAAGCCGATCCAAGAATGAAACTTGGTGGCCCTTACTGGGGAAGCGCCCTTAAATCAAGAAATTTGGTTGCCGAGCTTGATTACGACCGAAGTGGAGTCGAACCTTATTGTCCAAACTATGTGTCTCGTCAGTTCGGCTTCTGTCAAGGCCTTCCATGTCCTTTATTGATCGCCTTCAATAATCGCGGGACCCATGGAGCTTCAATAGAAAATTATTCTGAACTTCAATACATCACTCGTCTAAACAGAGTCTACCTCCCCCTTTGTCCGAACTGTCTCGCCCAAATGTCATTCCCTCATGCAATCTGGAATTCACCAACTGGTGGACCTCCATCGTTCAAACCTCCTTCGACCTGTCGCCTAAAGAAATTCTTTCACTTCATAATTTTAATTTGCCTCCTTTAAACAGAAAACCTACTCTTGCCAATTTATTTCTTTTGCAGGCCCCAAAACGTCAAACTTTCACAGGTATTCTCGGTTACCATTTTGAAAATTCTTGCTTTGAACGTTTTTCCAAATTCAAATTCGACCGTTTAGATCGTCCAGGTATAAACCTTAAAATGCAAGAACATAGGAGAATAGCTCGGCTTAACTTCTATAAAAAAAATGGGATAAAATTTGGGAGGGAAAATGTAAGCACCTGCCCTACCAACTCTTCTTAGAAAATGTTCGGCCAAAATTCAAATATAAGTCACCGATCGTCCCTAAATGTAACATGACCTCGGTCATACCCATTAAAAAACATAAGAAAAGAAGTCTAATAAATCAAAGGTAGATTTAACCGATCTGGGTGTAACTTACACTAGCATCCGATGTCCACCTAATGAAGAAGCCATAAATGAACTGGTGCGCATCGGTTACCAGAAAATCCCAGGTATGGGCGAACACTTATTATTTTTTATTTTTTAACCCCTTTTTCTTTTTTTATAACTTGTTCCTCCTTAGTTGGCATCCCCCATTTTAAAAAACAGGACAATTGGGATAACGATCATGAAGAAGAGAACCCTGCGGCAAAAAAGGCAAAGAAGAAAAGGCCCGCCAAGACATCATCAAAAGTAAATCTGACAGAGTACTGGCCGAGAGGAAAGGCTCTTCGCTTTTTGACCCATCTCCAGCAAACACTCCTTCACAAAGCTGCCACTCATCGTCGAAGGGTGATACCCAGATTGGGGGTGATACTAAAATTGAGGGCGATACAAAGACCATGGGCGATTCTCAACCCATAGAAGGCGAAGGAAACACACAAACCTGTCTAGCCACTAGCTCTCAAACTCCCAATGCTTCAGAGATCATGAGGCGAATGGAAACCCCTCAACTGTTGTCGCCCTTGGCATCAGAGTACCTTAACTTCAACCCCAAGTATAAAACTCCAACTTCTAAGGTATGTTTTTCAAAGCCCTTTTGTCACGACCCGATTTCTCGAGCCACGACTGGCGCTAGGGAATGGAAATATTGGTTCCGAAATCCGTAGCAATCCTAAATTTAACCTAAAAAAATTTCGCGTTTAAAAATCATTATAAAACATAAGTATTTTATTTTCGAAAATTTGGCAATATAACGGCTGCAATTTTAACTAGCCAACACCTGTTAAATCTCAAACCACCCTGCACGATAAACTTTATACAACCATTCTAAGTATTTACAAAATATACATATTAAGTAGTTAAACTATAACTACCTCTGATGTTTATTTGTTAATCAGAAAACGAGGCCTAACAAAAAGCTAGACAGAAGCGGTTACTAGCCCAAAACATACGTACTTAAACCGCTAATAGGAACTCGACAAAAGTGTAAGCCTGAAAAACTGCAGCACTAGAGAGTCAGAAGCTGTACATGCAAAAAGTGATAAGCCTTCCGAAATAAGGAGTGGAGGCTCGACCTGAACGCTATCTACTGAACACCTGAAAAATTTAATAATCAACGGGTCAGACATAACTAATTGAGTTCACAATTTATTAACGGTATTATAATTAAAAACAAGGTCGCATTAACGATAAAACATACTTTATATATATTCAATCAATAACTTATAATTTAATATACTTTAATAATAAACGATTAATTAAACATATTTTGATAACAAATGATTATTTTAAACATAGATAAACCTAAAATATAATTTAATAGTTTCCAATATCGGATCCGTTCGAAACCCTAAACCCAAGTGTTATGGACTTATTGGACATAATCGACAATAACTGTTTTTCGATCATATCGTCCAAGTGGCTGGGTCCCGAGATAATTCGACCGAGTTACCCTCAACCATCTCTTAATCCCAAGTTTTGGGTCCCGAGATAGTTCGACCGAGTTACACACTAGACACGGGTCCCGAGATAGTTCCACCGAGTTACCGCACGCCTATCACATTTCTATTTATCATCCTTTTCCTTATTCCATTGATATTCATAATTTATCATCGCAAATAACTGACTGTATACGCATAGACTCGACTCGTATCAGTACTGGTGATCACACAACCTATTGACGCCCAATAGGCAGCTCGTTTTCCCTGGATCACTTATTGGTTTAAATAATAATTCCGCAAAATAAATGATTTATAAATTCGTATGATAAACGCATGCATAGCGAAGCTAGAAAATAATAATTACTTTAACTAACTTCTCAAATTCTTTTTGCCAATATACATACTTTAAAGCATAAAAATAAAGAGCATTAATTGAATAATAACACATGCTTTTTTAATTAACCGATACTATTTAAAGGGCGATTTCACAATCCAATCATCGCCAATTATAAATCATATTACCCTTAATAACACCAAAATATAATTAATCATTTTCAAAGCGTCTCAAATTCACCTTTTGCGACCTTTTTTTTTTGAGTATATCAAATTTTAATCATTTATAAGATAAAAAGCTTATTAATAAAAACATAAGTTTGTTACTTGAAATACTTTTAATGAAGTTCTAACAATATTAATAATAGTTCTATAAATAAACATATTGATTCAAACTAAAACATTCAATTAAACACATGTATCTACTTTTATATATAAAATAATAATACACGAAAGTAAACCGCGAACTCATCTCGATCGCTTAATCCAAATTTTTTAAAAGAAAAATATAAAATAGCCCGAATTAACTCCAATTCTTCTATTTCTCTAATCCGACCACGCGTAGGATTTATAATATGAATAAATGCTAAAGTAACATTCTATTCAAACTAATTTGCTTATATCCTTTTCAAATACAATTTCAAATATTCGAACTTGAATTAATACTAAGTCCTTTTATTTTATTCTTTCCTTCTTAAAACGTATCCCACAAACAACTTTAATCTAATTCTACACGTTCTTTAAATTTTAGGTTCTATCTACTTAAACTTGAATTCAATTATACCTCAACCCATTTAAACTTTAACTAACTCACTCTTTTATTTATTAATAATTCTAAGCCAAACGGACCTTATCGTATTTATTCATTTTCTAATCATTTTAAATTCAATTAACACAAGTTAAATCTTATACTTAAACATTTAAACTTGAACTAATCTAAGCCATAACTCATTTTTACTTATATCTCAAAATAATCCATTTGGTAAGTTTTCTAAATTCATTTTCATCTTTACTTTCACACTTAAATTGATTTGTTTAAATTCCGAAAACACCCTATTTAGCAAAAAGTTTCGGTGGCATGCGGGTCCGGAACGACCAGCTGGTCTGCCCAATGAGAAGACCAGCTGGTCTGCTCGTGGCTGAGCAGACACAGGTCTGCTCAACCTGAGTAGACAGGTCAGGCCAAATGACCGGTAGGTCTTCTCTCCGGCCTCCGCTTTCCGCTCCTAGCCCAACTCCAACTACGATTCTCCAAAAATCAAAATTTGCAACAATTAAAAATTTCCAGCTTTAACTTCTAACTCTTTTTCTTTAAAAAATTTGATTTGAAACCCATTAAAATCTAACACCTTAAATCACCCATAGCTAATCAATTTAAACTCCACACAAACTCTTTGATTTATGTTTAATTGTAAAACTCATAAAATTTCAGCTTCAATTTACATATTAATTGACCTCAAATTTCAATAAATAATCATCTAGTATTGATTTAAACCCATACCAACTAAAACCGAATTGAATAAGTATAAACCCTAACTCTCTATTTCAAAATCAACCCATAATTTGAGATTACTAACCTTAATTTAAAGCTCCAAATTGATGCTAGATGAAGACTTCAATCTTTTCTAAGAGTGGGTGTTTGAAGTTGATATCAATCCATAAACTTTAGCTTCTCCATTTTTGTTTGAGAATAGAATTCTCTGGAATGATTTTATGTTTAGATAAAGGAAAATGGAGTTTTCTAGAAAGTGTTATGTCTAGAGTAAAAAGAATGGGTTGGGCTTTGTAAATGAAAGTGGGTTGGTTAGCTATAATTAATCTTCTTCTTAATCCGATTTCATTAGACTCCTCTTTTTTTTTTTATTTAAACTTAATAATAATTTATCTCATCACTTAATCACATTGTTATTAAGTCGGGTTTTAATCCAAATTTTTCAAACGACTATAAATTATACGAAGTCCTTTTAACTAATCCAAAATATTAATTATTGCCTTTTTCTTTAAAATTTTATTACCTAACCGTATAATTTATATGTCGCGTTAAACTCGCATTTTAAAAATAACATTCCAAATATTTATGTATTCTCTTAAAATAATCCAAATAGCGAAATCCACGGATATTGTTTGAATATCCATTTAAAACTATTTATTTTATTTAATGGAAATTTCTCCAAATTTTCCATTAAATTCCGACATACTTATCTCGATATCCAATTACGAGATAAAATGTTAATCTAATAATATAGTCCAACTTTATTAAAATTCATTTCTCGTCAAAACGCTATTTTCCGCCCCATTCACGGAAATTCCCTTATTTTTGCTCCAATTGCCTAAAATAATAATCCAATTAAATACTTCTCCAAAAATACGGGATATTACATTCTTTCCCCCTTAAAAAAAATCGTCCTCAAATTTTCTTATAATACTTATCGTCCAAATTATTTTAATATCGCCTTTTTTCTTTGCTAGTGCTAATTACTTCCGCCATTTACTTAGGGCATAATTCTTATAGAGTATCTCATTCTAACATTTTCTGAAACATATACTCACTTCCATTTTGTATTATTTAAGTGTCACATAGTTATTTTTCCAAACTAACTAAAATCGCTATCTCAACTTGTAAATTTAGGTTTTTAGCCCACTTCAGGTCATAAAACCAGTGTCAAAAATCTATCCAAATTTTTATTTATCACTTGTGAAAAAACCTTATGGGGTATGGCAAACCGGATTTTAAGTTGTGAATCGAAAGATTAAAATTCTTTAAAAGCGGAATTAAGAAATGATAAAGAGTTTAAGGGATAGAAGATTCACCCAAGAGATTTTAGAGTGGTTCGGATCACAAATCGATCCTACTCCACTACTCAATTAAGGATTGAGATTTAGAATCCACTAAATGAGATTCACAAGAAGTTTTCTAAGCTAACTTCAAACTTAGTGCTTTATAGCTAAACATCAACTTGAGATTTTCCAAAGCTAATCTCTAACTTACAAGGGTTGAGTTTTCTCAAAACTAAACTCTAACTTACAATTGATTTTTCAAGGCTAATCAAGAACCCACAATAAAAACAATAAAATGCTCTAACTAACTAGAGACAACAAGCAATCAATATGTATAATTGATGCACAATGAATTTGAGAGAGTTTTTGGTAGTTGAGAGCCTTTTTGATTTGCAATAATTGTTCTTACAAAGCTCAAGGAGTTAGAACAAGTATATAGTGGCTTCTTGATGATGTGTCAAAGTCTCATTGGTCCAAGCCATTTTCTTCCCGTTATTTTCTCTTGAATATCTTCAATAATGAAGTGCCAGATCATTATAAACGATCGTTCAAAAGAGTGTACGATCGTTTACTTATAACGGTCAAAACGATTTGAAAAATATCACTAGTGAACGATCGTTTAAACATTATAAATGATCGTTCGTTTGTTTTAAACGATCGTTTATCGATCGTTTATACGATCGTTCCCTAGTCTGTCTTGAAAACGAAGAACCAAAGCTGAGTGAAATATTTTGAACGATAGTTTAAAAATAAACGATCGATAAACGATCGTTTAAAAATGAACGACCGTTTAAAATATAAACTTCACAAAACGCTTAGAGAACGCTGCGCAATGCTTGAAACAAGTTAGAATTAAATAAATGCCAATTGATTGAATATATCAAAATAAGGTTAAATGACACATGGTCCAACAACTTGAAATTTATTCTATGCAACACTGTCTACAACTTTTATTTTGGTCTTAAGTTCAAAATAGCACTTCTTGGGATCAGAAATTGATCTAGAAGTAGCCTTCCTAGGTAAGTTTTAAAATACACTTAACCTTTAATTTATAGGCTTACTTAAAGCTATATGTTTGCCTGCTTGCCTGAGGCAGGTCTTACTTCCCAAGATTTGTCCGGGTTTGTCTTTTTCCTTTTCGACATACCCTCCTCGCGTGTCATTAAAAATCATTGTAAATATTTTCCGCGAACACGCTCAAAATTGCCTCCAAAGTAGCTATCTTAATCACTTATTTCGATTCTCCATTCATGTTATAAATTCAATAACTCCCTTAACTTTAGCAAATTCTCGAGATAAAATTTCGTTCTAAACACGAACGACCTACTACTTTTCCTATAAATAATTTCATGGTACTTAAATTATTGGAATTCTGATTTTACGACTTTTATCCAAACCGATAAACTCCAAAAATATTTAAGGATTTAATGGTAACTTTGAACCATTAAATAAATCACTTGAAACCGTCCAATTGTTTATTATATTCTTTAAATACACACTTAATAACTCCATTTTTATTTTTCCATTTTGACTTGAGTTAAATTCGACACATTCAATGTGTTAGAAATTATCTATGTATTATCCTCCTTTAGCACTTAACCTTACTCTTGAATCATCTTCCGTCTACTATGACTTTCATGACTTAATTGATTCATCCACATTGGTTCGAACTTCATCGGTCTTATCTATCATCCCACTCTCAATAATCTTGTCTATAGGGTAAAATAGACTTAAAATTTTGTTTTCTTAAATTTATTTAGTTGTAAGGTATTTATTTATGTTCAATTATTAATCCATGTAATCGTACACCTAACCATACTTGTACCTTTATATCCATTTCATTATATTTAACAATTTATAATTTGCTTTACCCCAATTCTTAAAAAATTTCTTATGCTCTATTTAAATACCGCATTATGTTAGTCACCTTATTTTACGTCTTATTTACTTGTTTATTTCTTAGTGGCTTAATTAAACACACTATTATCTTACGATTTTATATCTATTTACTTTACGTTTAAGAAATCATTATCTCTAAAAATGTCTCCGTTCAATTTATGTATATAACCTTTACATATTAAGCGTAATGCTACATTTATTTTTATCTTCCTTACCCAAGTTGTTCTTAACAAAGGTCTTCTTATTTTATTCTATATTATTATTTTCTCACTCTTAGAAACTTTTTCCTATTTGATTCTAAATATTTATTCTTTTCGATTCACTATCAATGGCTATTATCGTCACAGAGTCTTGTCCGAACTAGCTTACACATTTTAAAACAATTCAAACACTTTTCTTTGCCGGCATTTTCAACTTTTCTTTCAAAACTATCTGTCATACCCCATACTTTTAAGAGTACCAAGTAAGGTGCCACGAGACATAAGTGCGAGAATTAAATCAAGGACATTGGGATTAATGTCAAATAATAAGGATTTGGAATAAAGTGAATCTATTGGAATCATCGTAAAATAATAATTTAAGCGAGAAATTATTATTGATAAATTGAATTTGATCGGGACTAAAGAAAGATCAACAATTGAAATTAAATAATTGGTAAGTCCCGAGCTAATAAATTTTACGATAAAGTTCGTAAAATAAATTTATGAATCTAAGATCAGATTTTGTAAAAATTGGACGAAAGTATTTTAGTAAGCGGGATTTTAATATTTGAAAAATGAAATGTTAAATAAATAGTTTGGAAAGTCCGAAATAAATAATTTTCACGCCAAGGTCCGTGAAATATTATTAATAAATTATCGTCAAGCCTTCGTAAATTTACAAAACCGTTTTAAAATTGGACGTGACGATTAATTAAGGATTGGAGCCAAAGTGTAATTTAGCCAATTTGAGTTAAATGGAATTTTAACCCATTTGATGAATATACGATCATTATTCATCATTTTGTTAAGACATCAAAACACCAAACCTCCACTTCTTCATCTCCATGACCGCTCCAAACCCCCATCTCACAACTCCCTAAATCCTTCATCAAATTCAATAACTATGGAAGCAAAACATCACAAATTCAAAGGAGACTAAGGTAAGTATATCAATTGGTGATTTGAATGATTAATTTTGAATGACTTAATGATAGAAAATATTAGGGATTTGAGTTAAGTGGTAATATTTAATTGTTGGATGTTTGTAAGGTTTTGAATCAATAATTTGGAGCTTCAATGGTGAAGATTTGATGATGGAAACTTGAAATAAGGGTTCGGCCGAACGGTTCATGGATGAAGTTCAAGGTAATTTCTGGAATCCATTGATTTATGGAGGTTTTAATGTGTTTTGAATAAGTTTTGATTAAAGTTTGAGTTAGTGTGTTGGGTGTTAATAGTTAGAGTTGACATTAAGAAAGTTGAGCTATGATTTTAATGGATTTATGGGCAGTTTTTCAGAGATAATTCAAGGGGTTTTGGACATGTCGGAATAGTGATTTTCTTAGTCGATTCTGGGGCCAGAAAGAGCAGAAAACTGCTGCAAAAGTGCAGCAGAAAACTGCTGCAATTGGCAGCAGTTGTTGCTCCGTATGGCAGCCATAAAAATGGCACACCGACTCTAGGTCAATGTACGTTTACTCGAGTCTAAAACGTAGTTTCCAGAACTTGAAAAGAGTGATTAAAACTACGCAAGAATTGGATTGAAAATTAGGTATAAATCATAAGTTAAAGTGAGAATTTAAGAAGGAAATAATTGCTAAGTTATTCAAATTAAGATGTCGGGATTTTGAGGTATTAAGTATCAAAGTGTAAAAGAATATAAACTCCGAAAGAATGGATTAAAAATGGATTAATTATAGTTTGAATAACTTAAAAACTGTTTTGAACTATGTTTAAGTAGCAAACTTTGAAATACGATTGTGGGTTAATGGAATGTCGGAATGAGTCGGTTTTCTTGTCGTTTTGTTCGTTATAATATAGAGAATAAAAGTACAGAATAGTTGCTGCCATAGCAGTGGCAGAACAGCAGCAGAAATTACTGCAAAGACAGCAGCCCATAGGGCTGTTTTCAGCAGTTTTAGAAATAGTCCGCGATGGTAACTTCCGACTTAATTTTCGACACTTTCCAGCGCTATTTTCAAATTAAAGTCTACACGAATATTGTAGGCGGCATTCCAAACTTTAGGAATGTAATTTTTATTTAGAGTTTGGACTACTCTAAGTAACCGTTTTAATAGCTCAAAGTTGGTCGAAAAACATGAAATAAATAGGATAATTTCATAAGCTAACTTTCAGCAATATTTTGGAGACCTTAGAGATGTCCAATAAAATTCGAGTTTAAAGGAAAGTTGTTTATGATATTATGGACTATAGGAATGTAAAATGTGTTTGGTAAACGGGCGGTTTTAGATGAGCATTTTTGATAGCCGAAGTGGGCTAGAAAATTAATTTTTGAACAATTTAAAGTTAACTTAAAATGTTAGGTTATTTGAAGTAAATTGTTTTGGTTAATCAAATATGTTTTTGATTAATACCAAAGTTAATTAAAATAGAACTTATTATTAGAAATTATAACGATAGAATTCTATATTAGATACGACGAAATATCGAGCTACGGACTTGGCTTGCCAAGGAAGTTCGACGAGGATCAACATTTTATTTATTATTATTATTTTGGATTATTAGCGATTCAGGTGAGTTTGCAATCTACTTTTGTGTATTGTT